>NC_138663.1:22269050-23469050 GCF_964273445.1 Streptopelia decaocto
GAACACCCACCCCCCAATAAACCACCTTTTTGTAAAACTAACCTACTAGTATTTTTTACATGGCAGGTCTCAAAGTGAAGTATGAGAAGCTGATAACACATTGCAGATATTCAAGTACTGCATCTACTAATAAAGCGCGGTCTCACTTCACCATCAAGGGAAAGGTGCCAACATATGGGCAAAACCCTATTCCAGTTTCATCTGCAGCCAGTGACATGAAATATGTCCAAAGCTGCATGATGCTTTTGTTAGACGGGTCACCCATGTAGGTTGCTGCAGAAAAAGATGGAAGCCACAGCTTACCTGGGGAGCCCACTCTCCCCAAGCCCCTCCGCACTCAATAGTAAGGGCAGGACTGTCACCACGGGCATTCTTGTCATAAAGGTCTATCAGCAAAGGAATGACATTTGGCCTTTACACGGCCCAGTGAATATAAATCCAGATTAGAGGGAAATAAAAGATGGTACTTTGCAGCATATGGGAAAACAGCAGCATAAGTCTCCAGGTAAGCTGCTCTGCACACTGCGGAGATCATGACATAGGGCTCTGCTGTGACTGGTACTGCTGATGCTTAACAGCCCGACTTGCTGCCACAAGCTACTCATGCTGGTCGAAGGAAAAAGAAATGGGACACAGGTACTGGAAGACATGCCAGAAACCACAAGCATGAAGATAAATGCAACCCCTGTGTAGTCCTCCTGAACGCCTTCTAGGGTCTCAGGGTGATGAAAGCAGAAACTCTGCGAGAACATTTTGCAAAGCCCATGTCTCATTCTCGCCTGCTGCCCAACCCATGCAAAAGATACTGAACAAGCATTTCCATGACTAAAGTCCTGTGGATCTGAAGATGAGTCTTAGAGGTCATTCTGGGGACTGAAGTCTGACTGATTGTCACATTGAGAAAATACTAGAATTAAAGTTCCTTATGCAAATCCTTTATGATAGTCTCTACGAGGGGACACTTTCCCGCCGTTCCCCTGCCTCATTTCATGCACAGCATAGACAGTACTTAATGAACTAGCAACTCTTCAATGTTTATTTTTCTCCTCATTATCCAGTGTGGCTCTATGCCTTATTTACCATGCTATCCAAAGGCTGCTGAGAATTATTTATAGCATCCACAATACAGGAGCTAAGTTCTTATAAACAATAATTAATTTTATAATACCCAGACGGATCCTGAAACTAAGGTGGGCACTTCTGGGATGGGCACTGGTTTTGAGCAACTACTTTTTAATCCTAACAGTCTAAAAAGCATCTCTGTAGACTTTGCAGAAAGAACCTGCCTATCAGCAAGCAGAGATTAGAGGCAGCACATGACATGCTGTGGTCCTCACCCTTCACAAGGGTGTTTGAACCAGGCTATTTACAGTGACAATGCGCACATTTTTACATAAGAAATACTGTTGAGAACAGTGAAAAAAACTCTCAATGCTAAGTTAAGAACTTGTTGCAGGGACCTCAGATTACAAAATGAGCAGCAAGAACCTAATTTTGGTATCTAATTAGGGCTGTGTGTTTTTCCCCCCACCCTGCGCTCTACCTGCCGGTGCCTGCTCCTGACGCCCAGAGGTACACGCTCCCCTTCCGTCTCCTTGCACTCACTACCTCAAGATTATTTTGATGTATCATCAGCCTAATGCAATAAAATTAGCAGCTTAGTAACCCCACTAGTCCATTTTACATTTTTTCCCAGCCTTTCCCTACTTTTTTTTGTGGGGGGAAGAAAAAAAAGTCACTTTCCCATCTCCTCTCTCCTTTCGACAAGGTAAAGATGCTCAGCAAACCAACACTTCACTGGACTCCTCCAGCACCTCAACTTTGGTTTCCAGCTCTATGGAAGGTCAGTCCAGAAGTGCGCTGGAAGACAATGAGGAAGTTTCTGCAAGTTTATTCCATTTTCTGGCTTTATGGGTAACCAAAGCCAAAATCCTACCAGCTATCCTACCAAACCACTTTAATGTACTTCGAACCCAAGTTTCAGAATTAATTTTCAATTTTAAGTAAAAGAAAAAAAATGTAATAAATACCTCTGGAAGCACTACACATAAAAAAGGATGATCGTAAGAGATTATACTGGATTACATAGTTTCAGGGCTCTACCTCCAGTTTTGTGAGTACAAGTAAAGCCACTATTCCTCTTGGGTCCTGTTAAGTGCTTTGTTTTCTCTCTTGGGCTCTGTTCACTTTTTGTATTATAATATCTCCGTAGCCACTTCTGCGATACAATAACAGCAGTAGATATTAAAAGGTATTTTTTCCTCTCCACATAAACTTTTAAATTTGGTGTTACTGCAAAAATCCCAGCCAATGTGAGGCAAATTAAATTTGAAAATTATTCAAGTTTAGAAGAGTAAATCTATAATTTTAATGTCAGATAGCTGCAAGAGCCAGATCAAGAAGGTTTTAATTGAGAAGCTCAGTCTACACATGAATAAAATTTAAATATCAGAAAAATAACATCTATTGCAGATATCATTTATTTTTACATCAAGGGCAAAGTGCTGGTATCCATCTCTCCACAAGGATGTGTTTATACCTCTGCCAGTTCCATGACCAGCTAATAATCATGTTGTCAGTAGTCTACTGCTCACTGAAATACAGCTCTACTTCATGTCTTTTATGTGTTTTTGCACACATATGAAATGACATTTTAACTAGGCAGATATCTTTAACAATTCATCCCATACTTCAACCCAATGGTGCTCCCCTGCTAAATATCACTTAAAAATTCCAAACAAAATCTGCCAAAATATTCTGCTTATTTCTAAAAAATTGAGATCTGCAGATAACAGTACCTCTTCCCGAATTTCCCAGGAGAAACCGTTGAAGATTGAGTTGGTGAGAATTATGTGAAATTAACTCAAGAAAATCTTTTACATGTACAAACTCATCACACACCTAAGGAATTGTTCAAGAACTGCCACTGGCCTCAACAAGGTCACTTGAGATGTACTTTTAGGACCCTGAAGCAACTAAAGTAACGGGTCCCAGTAGATGCCTTCAAATTTTGTTCTGTTTTGTTCAATACACACCGGAAAGTTCTAAGAATTTGTTTTTGTGTCACATAAGCCCATACAGGTTTCAAACTGAGCCGGATACCAGTAATGTAGAGTGTCAATACACAGCCTCATATGTAAATCTTTAGTTTAGGTACAATGTTGTCAAATCTGAGGATCTTTATTTCAAGCAACCCCATATCAGCAGACAGCTCTATATAAACCAGACTGCATTTCGCAACATTCCTGCAGTATCTCACTGTTTCAGTACTATTGGTCAGTTAGTAATTTCAGAAGACAAGTTTATAAAAGCCCAAAGGCTAAAATTAAAACTCTCTTAGCTTGTTAGACATTTAAGGCAGGATCACCGTCCTACTTGACATGTAAGTCATTAATTCTGTACTTTATCCAGCATTTGGAAAGGCTTAGATGACTGCTTCCAAACTCATCATGCAGGCTCTGGGAAATGGAAGGTGAGATCGTGGGAAAAATGTAATGTGAAAAAATTCTGGAACAAATCTGTGGCAGCTACAAGTCATGGCTATCACTGCCCCGCACACCAGAGCCACTCGAAGCCTCCTGGGGTATGACTTGCAGAGATATGGCTTTGCTTCACACACAAATATATATGTGCATATACATGTGCACGCACACAGGGAGTTCATGATATTATGAAATACAGCTATGGAAAGCAATTGCTTTAAAAAAAAATAACTGTGTGTTCGCCAGCAAAGTAACAGTTTCAAAAGGGTCTAGAAAATGAACTAAAGCTCTTCTTGTTAGAGAACTATTGACTCCAGGTTTGAAAAAGTGACCTCAAGTGAGCAATGATGCACTTAGCCTAGAACTTGCAGCCGCTGTATTTCACTCTAAATTGAATTGCCAATCTGCACTGCAATCTTCTTCTACTATAAACTCACGTATTTGGGGCAAGCATACAGAAAAACACTTTATCCTAGCTGTGTTATTCCAAGTTAGACTAAATTCTTTTGGAAATGGAAAATATGTCCATGATGCAGAATTTAAGGATTCCTGTGGGTACTTATACAGGGGGTAGTGGTGGTGTTTGTTTTTTTTTCTTTCCTTTTAAGGGCACTCAGTGACAATGTCACATTGACATTTTTCCTGCAAACAGTTCATAAGCACACAAATAACTAACAGCATGTGGCCCTGAAGCACTTAGGTATGTAAAGCCTACAGACCCATACTAAAAAACACGTAATAGACTTTTTATACCTCGCACACAAAATGATGAGATCTGGTATTCTCACCATACTGAAAGGGCTTTTTCTGGTAAATTAGGCTGCCAGTTTAGCATCATCTATAATATCATCAATGTCAATGGTTTGCAAACATAAATAATTAACACATGCTGTAAAATACTTACATTCACTTTTCCACTAAGTCTTCTTCACTGCAGTCAAGTTATTCTCCAGGACAGTGTTTAATCTTCTTACTAAATAAAAGAAGGCAGCAATTAAAAATCTATTCACAAGCATTAAGCTATGCTCAATCACCTTAAATTTATGAACTTTAAAATACTGATTTAAGATTGTCTATAGTGTCCCATAAACTTGTAATGTGTTTATGTATCATCAATTTTATTACATTTTAAACACAACTTTAGCACACTGTAACTTGAAATCCTGAGGCTAAATGGGGTGATGTTCTGTATTTTCAATAGCTGCTCGGATAACAAATCGGATGGACAGTTGCTCACAGATGTACAACTAATTACTGAAGAACTGAGAGCTCAACTGATATATTACCAGAAAGAATGCCTGGCATTACAGATGGGGTATTGTATGATTTGGCACTTCTTTAGCTAGAGCTTGAACATGCTCTTATCAATGGCAGTAGTCAGCACCTCCTACGATCAAACATTTAAGAATGGAAGAGAAACAGCATCTGTCCCTCTAGGGAAGGATATAATACCATCTGATAACGTTTAACATCACTATATATGCCAAAAAGTGATAAAAAAGGGTTCATGTAGATTGTTCACCACGAATGTCAAGAGGACAAGTGCCCTCAAAATTATCCCTGTCAATAGACTGAATGCCCCAATCTATTCCTTACCCGCAGATATTTCTCTACTTAGCTTTCAGTAAAACACACGATGCCCAGTCAAACAGTCTGCAGTGAATGCCAACTTACACACACACTAAAAGATCATCACATGGCAGCTCCCAGTTGAGAGAGACTCAAGCACCCAGCAAAATCCACCACCTTGTCACCAAAGCCATCTCATCCCAGCTGACACTGACTTTGAGCCTTGCCTAACACTGGCTCCCCGGAGAGGTAAGACACAAACAACAGCAGGGCTGTTCTTTTCCTTTCGTGTTCCTTGAGACTGCCCAGTACTAAACTAAGTTTATTTTGTTAATCTTTGATGAGATTTAATGTATTGTTTTCATTGCTCATATCTAGTTGCTGTGGTAACACATCCTTTATGGACATTCATCTCTTCCTGCAGCCTCCTGATAATATAAATGGCTCAGCACTGCACGAGATTCCAGGGAAAAGCTCTCTGAACAAACCTGCACTCTCACTGGGTGAAAGATGAGTAAAACTGTGATATGAAGGACACAGGAGAAGATCTGTGTGAGATGTTTAGACCACAGCTGTATGATACAGCCTAACTGGAGAGTGTGGGTTTGGACTGGGACTGAGGGAAGTCGTAGGAGGGAGTGTAAGTACAGCAGCCAACCCAAGAGACAGACAAAAATTTTAGACTTTAGAATCAAGGGAAAGGGCAGATTTCTTCCTATATCTTGCTGAGAAAGGGAAAAAACAACAGAACTGGTGCAAATTAAGCATATAAAGGAACAGGAAATACAGAGGTAAAAGGGAGTGCAAACGGATGTGAAAGATCATTATATTGTCCACAACAGCTGAGAAGAAAGGAGATGGAGGCAGTCAGCAAGGAAGCAAGACTCCTTCCTGCAGAGGAATTCCCTTTATATATCCATATTGTCTCTTTCCTTCAGAGCATTTTTGCAAGTATAGCCAAATGGTGCTTTAGGCACATCATGTGCAATTGGTTCACATCTCAACTATTTGGCTGAGCCTGGAAAAGGAACTGAATGCTGTCAGTTCTGACTGTTGTGTCCATCCAGTTATGCCTCCAGTAACAAAGGTATGGCCCCTTCTAATAACATCGCAAACTTATTTATTGGAAAAACAGGTTCAACCATAGCCTGGGAACTGGCAGAGAGTCATCAGACTACTGAAGTGTCAGCTCTCACATGGGTACACCAGGCATTTTAGTCTGTAGCTGGTAATGAGCGATGCCAGAGAATTATGCCACCAAACTATACTCAGTTTTTTGTCTTATAAAATAGAAAGCCTTTTTCATAAGAGGCTTGGGACATGAGCCAGAAATCTCACTCACTGTTGTCTCCTTATTTCTTCAGACTGAGTCATCAGATTTTCCAGGTTTCTCCACTCAAATTGCATACTGCTTTGGCTATGTTTAGATGGACACAGGTGGTACCATCTGCTGCAAGGCTTGCTGGTTTTGTTTGGTTTTGTTTTTTTATTTTTTCTTTTACCTCCTGCTTGTAGCACAACAGCTCTTTTTCAGTGTCTTACACTGGAACACCACAAGAAACTGGTCTTTCACAGTATGGGTTTGTCCAGCTGATGAGTCAAAATGGACTACTTGAACTAAAGGAACTAAAATACACATCACAGGTCCTCTGAGAGCTGGAGGCTCTTGCAGCTGATCTGAAGTCAGAAGTACTTAAACGATATAGGGGAGTTGATCTTTAAAGATGCCCGAAACCACGAGCACAAACAGAGCAAGCATGGGCCAGGGGGATGCTCACACGAGTAACTTCAGTCTAACAAGGCTGATCTTGTTTTATCTCTCTCCACTGGCTCGGGAAAGTTGGTCTTGCCACAGATTGCCTTCTGGAGGAGGAATCAGACTTCCCCGAGCTGCTTTTCAGAGGAGACTCCTTCTCCCCTCCATAATCCAAGAGGACAGCAGGGAGTTTACTGCCATTAGGTTACATTTGGCTCTTGTATTACCTCAGTCTGGATGCGCCAAACTCCTCACATCTTTTCACATGACACAATTTCTGCCTTTCATATCAAAATACTCCTTTAGGACAAAAGAATGAAAACCATCATGGACAGGTCGTATAGTTAAGACCATCAGGACAGGTCAATAACCAAGCAGAGCCAAGACAACTGTTAACAACCTCCCCATCCTGCAAACACCCTCTCCCCCATCAGGCAGCTGCGCCTCAGCATTTAGGGAGAATATCTCAGATACTGTCATTTCAAAAAAGATTATAAACTCAGGCTGATTGGTTGTGTCCAAGTGCTAAACTTTGTAAGCGGACAACGGGCTGCCCTGGCCCTGCGGCTGCCAGGGGATCACGGCTGCCAAAAGCTGCAAGGAACAAAGCACTGCGCTCATCCTGCAGCACCCAAAGCTGATGCTGCTATAAGTAGGAGTAAGAACATATGGAGTGCTTTTTTTGTTTTGTTTTGTTTTGTTTGCTTCTAGAGCTAAAAACAGCTCATAAACCACATTTCTTTGAGGGAGGCTTTTGTTTGTTCGTTAGAAAGGGCAAGCACTGGGTCAAGGATAGTACTATCCGGTTCCCAGACACAGACCTTTTTCCCTTGAGTGTTCAGCTATATGTAACATATGGAGCAGATACTTTTCATATAGGCTTGTATATGCCTAAGGAACTTTTATCTGGCTGTTGAGCTAACAAGCATGGTGCACTTGATAGGACAGAGCATGTGGGTAACACTACCTACTGCTTTTTTGAGCTTAATTTTGAAAACGGATTTTCACATTTTGGTGCCAGGAAGGCTATGTTACAACACTGAGATCATGTCCATATGGAAACAGGATATAGAATTTACTATTAAAAACTTAAGGGTGATATCAAATGTCAGCTTAAGACTCCAAACATTGCAGTGTATTTACAGCTCTAATTAACTATTTGGCACTACTACACTCCAATATCTGGCCAATGCTGTATCTTCCATCATCTTCAGCTCTCCAGCTTACATTGCTCTTGGTCATCTCCATTCTGCCCTCTGAGCCTCCTTGACCTCAGAGACACCCCCTCCACTTCTAGCACATGAACTCCAGAATTTTATTACTGACTTACCTTCTGTCTCCCCTGCTTGGCTACCTCGAGCTTAGTATCTTTGTCATCTTCAAGCTGTTCCACATAGCTCTGCCTTCCATACACTTACATCTAATACTGATTACACTTTTTTTCTCCTTTGGCTTCCAGTCAATCCCATATCCTTTTGGCCTCAATTTTATGCACTATGAAAAGACCTTGACCAACCCTATGCAAAAATTAACAGAATATTAAATAATAATAGAAGTGTTTAATACTGCTGGATATACCTCAAATGAACAACTGTTTTCACTCAGTCCTTTCATTTTGCTCTTCCTGTAGTTTGAGAGGCAAAAAAAGTAAAAGAAAAAAAAAATCAAACAAAACCCAAAACAAACAAAAAACCCAACCAAACAAGCCAAAAACCAAACCAAACCACACATGGTGGAGTTTTCCATTCTTAAAATTTAGAAGTCTTAGACCAAAATCTGAGTTTTACAGCCACACTGTAAGAACGAAGACCAGCATAATCCAAAACTGAAACCAAATAATTTGTGCTCCATTACCCTTTCTGAATATTGTTTGAGTCTAAGGAGACTAAATACCTAATCTCTATCGACTTTTCCAGAAAGATTTCTTAACTATAGAATTAAACAGACTAACCACAAAGTACTTCTTTCTCTGCTCTCCCTTCTGACCTGTCCAGAAATCCTACCTGCTCTTTCAACAGTGTTTTTATTTACTCTGATATACTCTGCGTAAACTTGAAGGGACTGTAAAGAACCTCTCTTTAGTAGCTTAGCAGAGTCTTTTCAGTCCTTAAGATGCCCACATGCAGACTTTCAACAGCTGCCTTATTGGCCTTTTCATCAAGCCCTTTGCTTTCTCCACATGTGTCAGAAGACCACAGTG
The DNA here is from genome assembly GCF_964273445.1 of Streptopelia decaocto. Lineage (NCBI taxonomy): Eukaryota > Metazoa > Chordata > Aves > Columbiformes > Columbidae > Streptopelia > Streptopelia decaocto. The sequence continues at coordinate 22,278,058 of NC_138663.1, forward strand.
GACTTCTCAAGAGATCTGCCTTCTCCCAAGGCAGATCTCTCATTTCTAACTCACACAGCTTCCCAAGTCACACGGGCTGCCTGCAAGCAGGAACCCAGCCTCTGACTATTAAGTGAACACGTGACACTTATATTCTAGCTGAAGGTTAATCATCAAGTAGTTTACAAAACATGTGCTACTTTGGAGACCAAAGGTGAAATCCCACAGCCACTGAATTGAGAGCTCCCCCAAGGCCAGAACTCTGTCCCAAACTTGCATATCTGCGTCAATGTGTTCACACAGGGAATGGCTACAGCAGCAACCAACACGCTCTCACGTGAAGCCAGGAACGACTTTGCTTCGCTTTTATGAGCCAGTTTATTTAGCCAGCCTTGCTCAGTTGTAATACATTTATATGTATCTACCTTTGAAGAGGACACCATGCTCAAGGCCCCGGACAGACAAGCTTTTATTGTTCAAGGCACAGAGTGTGAAATAAACTCAAATGCTCTTTGTGCTTACTGTTACTCTCTTGGCTGGCTTTCCATGACACTTTCTTCAGCACGTAAGGACACCGAATATTTCTCCGAAACCTCCCCCTGTGCTCTGACAGCAAACGGGGCCAAGGCCACCCCCGTGACAAGCTGCCTCCAGGCAAGAGGCCTATTTATGCAACCCAGTGGTCTCCCAGCAGTGCAAGATGCTCCCACGTCAAGAGCATCACCTACTGCAGGTGACAGGAGGGACTCCACCACTACACAGCAGAACAAAGTTTACCCTCAGTTTCCCAGAAATTCAATGTAATACTGGCACAGACACACTTTAAAATTACCTAAAATTCAAATTTACCCAAAGCTCACAAGTTCGATTTTCCCTTCACTTTCCTATTCCTTCGAAGTCCTAAAATTATATTGCTGTTTTTCTTTGTTCTCAATCCTCAGATAATCTTCTACCCCACGTCCCCATATCCCCCTTTGGCTTCTGAGAGCCAGGGAAGAGAAGAAGCACAGAGAGAGGTATACTGGACAATAAAGCAGACTGCCATCTATATTTGTGCTAACTGCAACAACCAGTATACACACAGATCAGTTAGACTAGTTTGCATTCACCAGCAGTTTTCAAATTACTGAAGTAGTTCAATTATTTCAAAATACCAATAAGTATTTCACAGACAAGAATTATTAGGAATCTTGAGTTATTCTGGTGATGTGCAGATTTACAGGCAGCTCTGTGCTTGTCATAAAATATTCCACAGCTGCCGCTTTCGCTTAAAACAACCTCAGAACACCAGCCACCCTCCCTTCACAAAACACAGCTGTTAACTACTAACTGAAGAACACCAAAATTCACCAAAATTGTCTTATAACAATTACTGTTCAATAAAGGTAAATTGCGCGACATCCAATGATACTGCTGCAGAGCTTCCCACCTCAAAAAAGAAAATCCGCATCTGCTATATTACGTTCCTCTTTTCATCTTCATGTCATTGAAGGCATTCCACAGGCAGTTTTATTTCTGAGAGCACTGATTTTCGATCGATCTGTTCTGGCCTGGATTTGAAATAGGATACTACATGAAATTGGATCCTGGGAGCCTCAAACATGCCCAGGCTTGCACAGGAGGTTAAACAAAAATAAGTGGTTTTTTTTAAACACAGACTGCTAATAAAACTGATTTTAAAGTGCCCTCATTTCTCTTGACTGGAAATAATATATTACATCTATAAAGTCTATTATATGAAGCTCTTTAAATTCTTTATTATTTATACAATGCCATCGGTCCACACCTCGCCTAAGAAATATATATTTTAATAGTCAACCAAAGCGATCCAAACCACCAAGGTAATTAAGACTTTTTAAAAATTGGCTTCACTACCTTTCCCCATACATCTGCCAAGCTATGGCCCAGTCCTGCAGACTCTTCATCACGTAGTCAGTGGGAGTGCTCACACAAGTATTCGAAGGTTTACTCCCTATGTTACAAATTGCAGCCTGCCTTATTGGAAAAAGAAGCAGGCATGACAGTGGGAGTGTGAAAAAGGAGAGGAAAAAATGCTTAATGTAGGAAGGTAAAAAGGAGAAAAGATTATTAAATGAGGGATGCGGCATGGATGAGGGAAAATAAGTGATGTAAGAAGACAGCAGCAAAGGATAACGTGGAAAAAAAGAGGAAAGGTGTAAAAACGTGAAGAGCTTATCCAGAACACTGTAGGGCTTTAAATGCATTTGCAAGATATGAACAGCAAAGAAAGTGCAGGTGGAACAATTAGAGGTAGCAAATTGGAGTGGACGGCTGAGACCTTTATTTTTAGTTTTTATTTAAAAAGTAAAAATCACCAAGGTCCACTTTCCACTCCTTTTTCATTCCCTGCCGGGACGCCAGTTCCTCTGGAGCAGAGTATGAGATGCTGTGAGGACTCTCATGGTGTGGCGAGCCAGGCAAACCTTGCCAGAGCCCAGACAGAAGGATTGGTGACATTTTGGATGTCTTATTTGATTGCAACATATGTTTCCCAGGATAGCCCACTGCACTTCAAACTTTATTTTCTTTGTTTCTAAAAGTGCAAAGCTCATTTTGAAACTTGAGTGAAATTTCATCTTCCCCACTGAGAAACGTGTAAAAATCAGAACCTCCTCAAGAATACAACAGTGGCCTGGCTGTGCCTCTTACTGGCCTGATCAGAAAGCATCGCAGCAATCCAAGTTTAAATACCAGGAATGTCTCATTTGTCGATCAAAACCAAGGAACGAGACACTCTGCCTAATTATCAGTAATATAAGAACACTGTCCTCCTTCAAATCAGGCAGAAGGGCTCTTCTCGTCTTCAGTGCTTCTCAGCCTGATTCCCCCCCCCCTTGCATCCCTTGCTTCCTCCCTCCACAAGCTGTCTTCCTAATCTGGAATCCTTCAGAGCTGGGAACCAGACCCCCTGCCTTGATTCCCATCATCTGCACCGATTTATGTTATTAGCAGGCCAGGCCAGCTGGCCGCTTGTACACCCAATGAACCCATACACTCTGATACTGTGCCCTTTTTAAAAACAAACAACAACAAAACAAACCCAAAAAAGTGCAACAGTCCAGCAGAGCTTTGCCTGCCAGGTTAAAACATGCTCCTTGCTCTTTGAGCTTAACCTACCTGCTGCTGCTGAGCACAGATACTTCCCTGGGTGTAGCTGCTCTTCTGCTGGGTAAAGCCCTTTTCTGTAAATAATTCAAAGCTATTTCTAGGCTGTGGCAAGGGTGCAGGCTTATTGTTTCTACTTCACTAGGAAAGATACATTAAAAAAAAAAAAAAAAGAAAAAAAATAAACCATTCCAAACTGTGATAGGAGCTGGGCTCAAGCTGATACTCCCCTATCTTGCAGAGCAAGTCACAGCGGGTTCTGTAATCACAGGCTCCGCAAACACTGATTTTACCCCCCCTCCCCAGGACCTAAACTCGCCCAGCACTCCCGCGCAGAGGTCGCCCATGTTCGCAGCTGCCAACACCAACAGGGAACAGCCAGCAAACACCCAGCGGATCTGATGGTCCAACCAGCCTCAGTCCTTCCCTGGCTAACAACAACCTGCTGGTTTTTGTTTTTTTTTTTTTTCAGGATACTTCTTCCTTCCATGTTTGAACAGTGCAGAAACTACGGGGAAAAGTGCTTGTTGTTCAGTTCAAGCACTTTTTTTTCCATCAGTGGAGGAAACCGCGTTTGGATCCACACGAAGGGAAAGGCAATATTTATAGAGGAAGTTCCCACACTTCCTCTTCAAACAAATCACTCCTGGCTGGTTTTGCAATTACAGCCCTACTGTAAAGAGCAAGGGGGGGTCTCCGGGAAGCATTGAGCATATAATTTCCTTTTAAAGTCACTTGCCTGTGAAAAGGCAGCTTCCAGAGAGGAAAGAGTTAAGCATACAGGACAAATGGACAAGTTTTCAGTAACTAAATTACTCTTCCTGTAGGCCTAGAGGAAATCCACAGCCACCACAAATATTCCTTGCTCACTTCAATACTGCTCTTTGTGAAATAGGTTTTAATGGCCGAGCAAAGCAATCCAAACCACAGATGTAATTAAAGCCGCCAAAACCGGCTCCATGAAAGGCTGGGAAGCGCCCGGTGCCCTGTCTGGGGCGGCCAGTGCAGCACGGACAGAGCGGTGTTGACACTGGGAAGTCTCATCCTCATCCTTACCATAGCACACTGCATCGCTGCCGACAGGACAGAGCCCGCTGGAGCTCGCTGGCTGGAGGGCAGCAGGGGTTTTTAAGGGGTTTAAAGGATGGAGGTGGACAGAGAGCCACCCTGCTGCCGGCTCTGCAGCTGCCTGTGCTACCCATGCCCCGTGCAAGCCAGGGCAGGACCTCCAAGAGGGGATGATGCTCAGGGCTGCAGGAGTATCTGCTTTTGCCCGATTTCCATCCCATGCCCTGCTCCATAGGTTATAAAGCAGGTCAGGGCACTGCCACTTCGCCACCGCAAGCCCACTTGTTTGCAACATTGCAGTGTTAAAAAACTTTCTAATCCATGGGAAAACTGTATTTGACAAGCAATATTTCCCTCTGCGCACAGTGATTAAAGTCTGCAATGCCAGCATAAGAAGCAGAGGGATTTTTCTGACAATTCACTGTAAAACAGCTTCCTATTTGAACTGACATACCTTAATTTCTTCTGCGGTGAGTCAAACCACTAGTCTGCATGAAAGGTCGGTAGTCTCTTGGTATTGAAACCTCTACTAGATCCATACCCAGCAAAGGAAGAATTAAGTTTTCCTGAAACTCCTATCCAAAGCGTGGGAGGATGGAAAATAAGATTAGCATACCTTGCTCAAAATATTTCATGAGATAAAAGATATGATTGTTTTGGCACTAACTTCTCCCTCCTTCTTTTCTCTCTCCTCACCCACAGCAAGGTGTGAAAGGTTTGGGAAACTCCCTGTCCCTACTCCACACTTTTTTTCATGTTTCATTTTAGATTAGAACACAATTGGATTTGGACTAGATTAACATTTCATCCAAAACAAATCCCGCACCTTTCAGTTACTAATTTCATTTGATAACAGCTGTGGAAAACTAACTCCATATTTTCGAAGTTAAATCATTGCCAAATTGTTTTCAAATGCCAGCTGCCCAGTGTAAGGCTAAAGAACTTCCCAAAACAATTATATTTAAATTATTAATTAAAACAATTTGGAATATCATTATTAAAATCAATTAATTTATGCAAAGAGATCTACAAACGCGAAACACAGTTATAGTGAAAGAAATTCATCAGCTGTTGAATAATTAATACAGCTCTTCATTTGTTTCACCTCATGTGCCAAGTAGCACAAAAGTCTTTAATATGAGTGGATCACAAAGCTAACAAAGATCATTACACATTTATAATCACTAAACTGGTTAAGTGGAAAGTTTGCAGGGAAAAAAAAAAAAACACAACCAACCAAACAATAACAAACCTGCAATATTAGGTTCAGAACAAATGAAAACTCACAATTTTGTCCATCTGGATGAAACAACAGGGGAAAGAAAAGCAAAGCAGAGCTGCATCTTAGGCCTGTTTGCTGTAGGCAAGCAGCAAGATCTGTCGCCAGCTGCGAGAAGCGAGGTGCTTCTCTGAAACCTCTGCCTGGAGACCTGCGAGAAAGGTTCCTGAAAGCAGCTGGCCTGGCTGCCCTCCCCTTTCTGGAGGCAAAACACCACGGCTTGGCCAGTTACCTCCACGTGCTTACTGTGAAGTTATGTACTTTTACATCCACGCACGCACTTTTTCCTCTCAGACACCAAAAGAAACATTTTTCTAGTCTGACATGCTGCAGGTCCCTTGGCAAAGTACATTTCTTCTTCAACAAACAGTGGGTTTTGGTAAACGCCATGCAGATTTCCTGGGGATTACCAGAACTACATACCTTTCGTTAAACAGCACTCCAGTGACGTAAAATGATGTAAATAGAAGAACAGCATAAATCACTGATTGCTGCACAACTGAAAACTTAGTGTGTGCTAATTTATAACGTTCCTTAACTCAATTATTTGGGTTGGAGAGGGTGGGAATCAATGGGGTAAACCACAAACAAACCGTTGCTGTCATGTCCTTTGTCTGACGCTACTTCGCTTTCACCGTACTTAAACATTTCTCTCCCGCTAAACCTTTGCACTATTTCAAAGAAGAAGTTGAATTTATACTTGTTTGGTTTTATTTTCAAAAAACTCAAGAGTATCTGTCCAAAGAAACATCAGAGATTAAAAAGTACCTGTGGTGGGAGAGTATTCATTGCCTTTTAAATGCTGAATTACAATAGAGAAGTTAAAGGACTAAGGTGGGTGTTTTTTCAAAGACCTTCCTGCGTGCTCTGTTACCAGCTCCTCTGCTTGAGGCAACAACAGGGATATTTATACATTGTGAAAACACTGACTTTGCAACACATTTCTGCTCCAAATGGGAGCCTCACCTGCCCTCCCTCTTCTCCTTCCCTCATTACATTACTCTCGCTGCACTTCCTTTTTGGTGCTTTTCCCCATAGCCTTCTCCTTTATGTCCTGTCTGCTGAAAACAGACAGTGCAGCCAGTATCATCAGACTTGAACTTTCTACCTCCGGACATTAGCCAACTCAAAGAACTAGACAAAACAAGCTGTCCCATTTCTAGACATTGTGCACTGATTTCAGAATCAAAACCCCTTCTGGTCACAAATGATAAACGATGCGACTTCCGCTGTCATAAATGATGCAACTTTCTCCAAACAAAGCTGAGCCAACTGTGTCGTGCAAAGCCTGCCTTGCCTTGCCCGGGACTGGGTAAAGTACAGCCACTAAACTCATCTGCAGGTCTGAAGGCAGCCGGGGCTCTGCAGTGTCCCAGAAGAGGTGTACCATTTGCCTAGTGTTGTTTATGGCTAATCGCTCCTGCCTCTAATACTAAAGCAGTTATGTGGCTTACAGGAGCAGTTTGTCACTGCTAACCAGGGAGTACATGCCCCACATCGCAGGGCACAGTGGGGACAGCCTTAGAGAAACTGGACTCCAGTTCACACCCGTGCAAGCAGCCAGACCCATCCCGCCCTGATGTCCCCATCGTGCTGAGCACAGCAGCAAGGCAGGGTGGCCAGTTCCCAAGACCAGGCACTCGTCAGTGGCTGAGAACAGGCTTCTCTTTCACATCATTTAAAAATGGGAAATCACATTTATACAGATCCAGCCTCCAGGTTAGCTTAATTTGTTTCATTGAGAATGTGAAACACATACAATCTTGCTAGACATGCCATTTGTAGAGCTGGGATTAAATCCTGATCGCTTTGCAAACGAGATGTGAAATGCAGAGATGCACACGGTTTAACTCCTTGGATCTTCACACTCTTTTGCTCCTTACTGAAAGGGAACATTGTTGTCTCACAGGAATTCACTTTGCAGGATGGGAAGTACCTCTTAGGGTACTGGAAATGAAGGATTTGCCATTCTTGGAATGACCTGCTTTCTTTACATCTCCTCTGCTTATTGAGTCAAAACTTCTGCGCTCTTTCCCATTCTATGTGTTCCACCAACACACACTGCCAGCAACCCATTAGCACATACTTTTCATATCTTTTGAACAGATGGAAGTTTTGAGATGAATTACACTCAGTTTCACAGTCAACCCGTCCCAGGCACAGTGTTATCACCACAGACAAAAGAGCCCATAGATATGCTTCATATGCCCGTAAAAGTTTGCTCCACCTTTGCACTGATAAAGTACTTAATGGGCAACTCGGTGGCTTAAATATTCCCCAAACAAGGCAGACTTTTTAAAAAGCAGCACTTGCTCACTCTAAGGCAAAAAATGATCTTCTGAGAAATGGTCTCTGCTTTGCAGCATTTGGGCCTCAGTGGCTGCAGAAGCGTGAACTGGAATTGATGCCAGAAAGGTAACACCGTGGTCTTCCTGGAATGAAGCCTATTACTTTTGCAGTTCATGCCTAAAAAGCGCTTGACATATTATGGTCTGGAACATGCCTGTGGTCATAAACTAGTCAGTTTTGATTGCTGGGTGTAGACAGTAACCAGGTAACTAGAAACAAGGAGTTTTGCCTGTAATTATGGAGTGTTATCGTGTAATGAGATCCTGGGTCAACGTGACGGTTTTTGCCCCTCTGTAAAGAAAGTTGCAGTTTTTCTCTGTAGTTCTCTCTGCAGAAAGAGCACGTCAGACCCAGCTGCGATGCAGCCTTGGTGTGGGACATACAGCACCCCAAGGCAAAGCCATCTCTAATTGTCACGCCTATCTGCCCAGCTCACCTCTGAACTCACAGAACAAAAGAAAGCATTAATCCACATCTTTAAGAACTCAACAGTCATTTAAGCAGAAGGTCAGGTACCTAATGGGCTGTCAAGTTCAGGCTGTCTACCCGTCTGTCTTCCTGGCTCCCCCAGTTCCCAGGCCTTGACTGATGGTCCTCGGCAGCTGGGCACTTTGTTTTCCTGCCAAAGCACCGTGAAGGCCTCACTAGAGGCAACTGCTTTGCAAATTTAAGTTGGGATGACATATTCTGGCTTCATTGAAGAAGAGAAGAAAAAAAAAGCGGCCACGAAAAGGTGCACGGCAAGGCCTGAGAAATATCTTAAGCATGCTATTTGTTCCTGTATCACTGGCAAACTTCAACAGAATATAAACATACTTTCAGATGTCTGTGTTGTGGTTTTTGATCCAAAAGTTACTATGATTGCAGTTGGTTTAGGATACCTCTCAGTAAGGATGATTGTGCATAAATGCCTCGTGGCACTGATAAAGGTAGCGTGGATGGTTGTACACATCTCCCAGATATTTTCAGTGCCACAGGTTATAGAATGACCTTGAAAACTACAGCCCGGAGTGCAGAAACATTGCTACAGCTCCTAGAAATTTCCAGGAGGTACACAACAAGGAGGGAGCCCCTTCCAGATTCCCCGGGACACGGCCTGCTGCGCATACTTGCTTTTGAAAAAAAACCTCGTAAAACCAAAACATTTTTTTCCAAACAGATCACAGGTCACGTAAGCTTCCCAAGGGATATATTGGTTACAGATGTTTTCGTGTAATAAAATATTCCACTCAACTGCAGTATTTCTAACTGATAATGCTAAAACTAAATTACCCTTGGCTAATGGTTATGTCCCCAATGTACTCCTTACCATAGTAAACACTGGCTCATTTGTTACCATTTAGCCAACGTAATATTTAATTTTTTTATAAGTGCACACCACAATGTGTTTGCAAGAACTGAAACATAAGTTTGAACTTTTAAAAAATATAGGCTTAAAATTCAATTTTTTGCATATTTGTAGAATTAATGGTATCTTTAAGTTTCAGCATTATCATATCACTTTGCATTTAAAAGTGATCTCATTTTTAAACATGAGTAATTTTAATAAATTTGCAAGATTTCACTCAAACTTGGAATTATTAACAACAAAAAAATCACTCCTTGATTATTTGAATGATACATTCAATTTGCTATCCTCCTGGCAGAGTTGTTAGGAAAGGTGATTCTGATGGTATCTCTAAAATTATTAAATAGTTAAAAATAAAAATATTTTTTTTTAAAAGGAGGTGATTTTCTGTTTTCAAAATATGTGTACGATATAGCACTAACAAGGCCAACTAGGAAAAAGAAAAAAAAAATTAAAAAAAAGGAAACTTAACTCATCTTCTACTGTGGCAAGGAGCCTCCCTCTAAGCAGGGAGGTTTGTGCTGCTGCACTGTACTATGTCTCTATGAAAACTAACACCTCCACATTTTTATTTAAAAGATTAGAGCACCAGGCTCAAAACACCTATTCCTCTTTGCTCTCCACACTGGATGATCAGGATCACCCCTGCTCAGATTTCAAATCCTGCCATTAAGAACAATAGAACAAAGTGACTCTTGAGGCAATATCACTGTTTCTATGTTGACACTTCAAGAATGAAGTCAACTTGTTTTAATTAAGTTTTATGAAGACTGGAAATGTAGCAGCAGCAGAGCATTCTCTGCTGAGGGAGAGGTAAGCTACTTTAGCACAACTGGCATTATATTAAAAGTAGAACTTGTCCATTTTTAAGAAAAAGTGGAAGTTATTAAAACTTGGAAGTAGGATGTTTTAGGCTAGATCAAAAAAGTGTTATTCTCCAAACTCTACAATGCCACAATCCAAGTATTCACTACTTTAATGACAATGTTTAATGTTTAACATCAGTAAAAGGTTGTATCCTTTTTGAGGTAACTGTAATCACCAAATGTACGCTTGTGCTCCGTAATTTAAGGCAACATCATTCTGTGTTGCTATGTTGATGAGACGCATGCTTTAAAGACTCACTATGGGGGGAAAAAATGGAAAGAAGAACCTCAGCAATCCAACTGAAAGGATAGTTCAGTCTTCAGCAAACCACTCAGGAAAAATGTTGTACAGATCAATGGAGATGCTTTCTAAGTACAATAGGGGTAGATGTGACCTAAATGGCTACATATAATTTTTGGAAGAGGTGGACTTTGTTTGGTTGCAAGTAATGCACCAGAGGACATTTCTAGCGTAGTCCTGCTAGTTTGCCCATCACTCTACATCTCATCATCATATTTGATTAGCGGTATATTTATTCTGGAGCTAATGTGGTAATCAAGATTGACAGCATATATGGGAGGCAATAAAGCTTCTCTGCTGGCTCCGGCATTCGGGAGGGAGTCATCGAGCACACCAAACAGTAAGCACCAGCCCTGCTCTCACGGCTAAGGACAATATCCAGGACAGGAATGAAGCACTCCATTGTGACCAGTCTCTGAAAAAAGTGCAAGCCAGTTTTTATGAGCAGATACTCACACAGAAAACAGAAGCCAAATCTGCTGATCTTTTAAAATTTGTAGGTGCTTTAGCAGTTTTTAGGGTGGTATGACTAAGCATCAGTGACTTGAAAACACAAAACAAATCTTGCAAACTCAAATGCACCTTTCCTCTTCCCTTAAATAGCCTCTAGAATGGTAACCACCAGCAACATGCAGATATAAGTCCTTTGAGATCTGCATACTGGGAAAAGGACCAGCTTTCTGGAATCAAAATCACCTGGACTCAGCAGCAGACCTGATCTGCCAGGGCTGCCCTAGGGGCCGCGTTCCTGCCGGTCAGCAGGACACTGCCCGTCAAGCACTCACTACCCCAGAGCCTTCCACCACCTTCCCTTTCCCTTCATTATTTTTGCTGGCTGCCACAAAACCTCCTCAGCTAGCTGACTCTGCTCCCTGGGTAGCAAATCCCTATTTGTTTTAGTGCACGTATAATGTGGGTGGCATCGAAAAGCACAAATACACAAACCTTGAAGCTCAGCTACGGTAGGAGAGGTAAGCAAAGCAAAGCTCTCGAGAGATTCTGAGACTCCTGACACACATATGAATGTACAGTTTGCAGGGGAAAAAAATATTATTTTGAATTAATTTTTGGTATGTTTTGTGATGTCTCTGCCTTGCCCCAGAAAGCATAGCTAAGATGACCAACAATGTCATTTGTATATTGCTCATCTGTCTCCCTTCCCCAGCCCCTTTATCTACACAGTCAATATAATATCCAAAAACACAGGCTGGCTTCCCTGAATGTTTCACTTTTCAAATAAATGCCTAATTAATTAATCCTTTATTTTAAACCATCACATGCAGCAAAATGCTCCAATTAAAAATGGAATGTCTACTAATTTAAGCCCAAAGGTTCTGTTAAGGCAGGTTTCACAAATCCTAAAAATAGAAATGCATTCATAATTTTTTCCTCACTTTAATTAGGCTTTTTTTTTGGCTCAAATTTAAATATCCCTCTGCAGTATCTTCAACTGCATTGCAGTAGTAGGAACGCCACACACAACACAAGAACGGAAAGAAGATCACTCGTCTTTTTAATTCTTCCACTCAGAGAGGAGTGTAAAGTGGAGGCATCCCACAAAATAGAAGTGTCGCAATTAAATAGGAGAGACTTAAGAAAGATGGGACTCCCAGAACCGAATGAAATTTGCGGTTGATTTGTGTATAGAGAGATCTTGGTCCTTCTCTAATCTATCGTCTTAAGTGAGGTGGAAGAACATAGCATTGTGGCAGTCAAGGTGAAAGTGATGTGACTAATGGTCTAGCAGCCAGACTAAGGGCAAGTCGGTTCAGAGCTAGTTGAAAAATATGCTCTATGGGGCTCTTTGAACGACAGTACTTATAGCAGCCACAGAATGCAAGGTCATGCTTCTTCAAATACAGGTTAAACTTGCAGCATAGTGAACTAATCTGGAAAGCAGCAACTTGAAGAATGACTTCAGGGCCACGGTGAACCGCAGCTAAAACTCTGGCAGGGATGCAGTGGCTAAGACGATTAATGAGATCTTTCAATACATGAGCTAGGGGAAGACACAAAGCAGAAAACATAACTGTAGCACTTCAGAGGAGCATTATTAGGAACAGATGAAGTTGAGGTTATCCAGGGCAATGGGGTAGAAAGTAGAACAACACTAAGTGGTAGTCACAGGCCTGCTGCCTGCTTTGCCTATGGCAGAGCCGAGCTTTGACCTGCTAATTCTGACAGAAATGGTGATGGGAGAAGAGGCGGGATCCAGCTGTTCCCAGCCCTGACCACACTCGCCCTCTTCCTTCCCTCTTCCACAGTTGGGGTAATGAGCCCAAATCTTCAGGGCGAACTCATTTTACCCTCAGTCCTGGAGTGGCAAAAGTTCAGTTTCTCTGACATTGCTGAGATGCCTGGGACTGGTTCTGTCACTTCATCCAGTATTACTGACACGATTACAAGCAGACACGGCCATGCCTGGTGTCCACACTGCACAAAAGATGTTGACAAATTGGAAAGGAATCAGGATGGAGCTGCAAGAAGGATTCAGAGTCAGGAAAATATGCCCTAAAGCAAGAGCCAGAAGTAATTCAGTCTATTTAGTTTCACAGAGAGAAAGTTCAGAATGGCTTGATCACAGTCCATAAATACTTACATTAGTGAGAGACATTTAATACAGGGCATAATAAAATACAGAGCTGAAAAATGGAACTTTGAGGTAAAATTCAGGCTAAAATTTAGGGGAAGTGTTAGAAATGAATGCAATTAAGTCACTGGAACCTTTTACATTTGCACACAGTAAATTTCCCGTGAACTAAAGTCTTTTAAAAAATTGAGATTGGATGTCTTTTTAAAATGATATTATCAAGCTTGAGCAGAACTTGCAGGCTGACTGAAGTAGTGAATTTGTACAAGTGCATGACACTATAACTGAGTAACCTAGATGATCATAATGTTATAAAACCCATGAGCATATATTTATTTCTTGAGCGTGCCTACAAAATCCAACTTTTCCTGTGTCTGCTTTAAATGAATACACCAGCTTTGCTGAACCCAGTCTGAACTTCTAACTTGAGCCTTCTGCTGCAGAAGTGATACATGTCCAGTTCTTCTCTCTTCAGACACTATGAAGAAGGAACCCAAATACGTGAGACTGAGCACAAGTGAATGCAGTGAATTTGAAGAAGAGGTCTATGAGCTTTCAAGCAGCTCGCCTAATCCAGAAGCCTGAAAACATCAATGTGCTTTCCAGGGGCATTTCCAAGCAACCTTGGATTGTTACAGTACATGGGATTAGACGGACGGCAGATGCTCACCAGCTAGAGCTCCTTGACCCCAGCCAACCCAGTTATGCTAAGCAGAACAGTACTGAAGGTATCTTGGTATTTAAACACTTCTAGGCCATCAAATAGGTAAATAATTTCACCAGGAGCGCAACACAGAACTGGGCAAAGCAGAATAGTCTGGATATATCCGGATTTAAGCTAGTTAAGTCACATACCTTTGGAATCCACTGCAAAATTACCACATGCTTTAGTTTAATAAAGGTGTCAACGTCTCATGAGTGATATTATGCCATGGCAGCATTTCCTAGCAAAGCGAGAGCTTCAGAAATTACGCCTTTATGTGGAAAGAAGACAGATTTAAAAAAGGCACATTCTCCCCACTCCTCTGCCGAATTGTTTGCAAAAACTGTAGTCCGTCCTTCTCTCTACCACCACAAAGAAGCATTTAATGTTTTTATGATCTCAGGATGGAAACATATTAATCAGAAACAGCAGCAACAAATTCTTTTTCTTCTCGAATCTGTGTGGCATTAAGTATAATTACATAAATAACTGGAATGGCAGAAACAGACAATTGCTGGCTTTGTATGGGTATTGGAAAAGATTATACTGTTTTTATCATGTCTCTCAAATAATGAGTATCTTCCAAGTCTACTGTCAAGGAGACTGCTTGCTGCTTTAATGCTGATATGAAAATAATCTTGTAAGAATACTGAGAGAGGGTCTTTCCACATACTTTTCACTAGGGAAGATTACTTAAATAAACCATTTAACCTACTATTAACCTAAAACCTAGTTACATAAATGTTTTAAAAATTACTTATCCATCTTGAGTAGATAAAAGTAATCTAGTGAAGTCGAGGATAACATAGGAAGTCCCTTAATAATGGCTGCATTCTCTGCAGCCTCTATTAGCATATGGTTTTTCTGCTGGCAAAGCAGATACAAATGAACTGCAAGAACACAGGCACAGGATAGCTCTTCCCTCTTTGTAAAGGACTGGAAAGAGACAGATACGCATAAAGGAAGAGTGAAAACCTGCAAAGAGCTCTTACAAGGGGAACCTCAACTATTTTTTCTCCATTTTTTCCATTGTAAACAGTGCTATGCCTTCTTTTAAAAAACAATAGTACAAATTATTGGAAGTAGAATATGGAGGATGTGTCTACCAATACCTGAGCTAAGGTCATCCCGAAGTCAACAAAAAACAAGTGCATAAAACACTTGCTCCAGATTGCTTAACAAATGCTCAAAAGCAACTGAGACAAATTATACCCAATTCAATGCGTTAGAGATATAAAGTGTTACAGGCATCCTCCTACACTGTAAGCAAAGAGTAAAGCGTATTCATCAGGCCTAATGAAGGCTATCCCAACAAGACAGACGGAGGCGTCATCTACCAAAAGTCCCTGATCTCTAACGTCCTGGGTTTGTTGGCAGTGGGAGTGAATGCTCCGCTCCATGCTGTGTAATGAGAAAAGCCTCCTGGGCATCTCAACTCTCCTCCCCTGCAATCAGGGCGGTGATGCCAGATGTAAGTTTGGAAGTCTTCAGCATTTCGTCTGACAACATAAATGTTATGTTTTTTCATGAACCAAACCAGTCATCTGCTCCGCTGCACGCTTTCGCCACCTGCTTATATTGGGCATGTAGGATGGGATGCTTGTGTTTCAGTGACTGGAGCTGGCACATACATGAAGCTTTAACTACTACAGTATTATCAAAATCTTGTTTTTTTTTTTTGCCAAACAGATCACACTGTCAACATTCTCCTTCCTCATTTTAAGGAAACAGCACTTTCTCTGCAGACCTGAACAGCAACCATGCATCCCACCGCAGCGTGCTGGAAATAGTTTGGAACTGGTAACTCTGTCCATGCAACTCCCAAGGGCTGCAGCTGCCCCAGGAGGTGTTTCCTGGCCGCAAACCTGCCCAAATGCTGCAGCGCTGAAGCCGGATACCATTTTTTCCACACAGGCAGATCATTTTCCCTTCTACTTCCTTTGGAAAGGTTGTATCTTTTCAAAACAACCTCATTAATAAAGTCGTAATCTCACCAGCCACATATATTTCCTCCTCCTGAAGTGTTAAAAGAAAAAACAAACCAGCTCTTGATACTTCTGTCAATAAAGAGCACACTCAGGATCAAAGGAATAAAAATGCTAATTATGGTGCACTCTGTAACACCTCTCTCCTGAGCCAAGTGCTCTGATTAAGTTAACCATGGTGCTAATTATAATAGTGTTTAGCACAGCTGGGGCCAAAGAAAAGCCACCTTCTACCAGAGCATATTTACCGGCCTCAGAACAAGATCAAGCATATTTATACCATAATAGGAACTTGCCTACGATCCACATAACATCCATTGCTCATTTTAAATACTCAAAACCATGTTCAGTTTCTTTTATCATTTAAAAAAAACCCCAAACAAACAAACTTTTTTTGTCATGAACAAAATGCTGGAGCCAAAAGCTTGTTGCCCAGAAATTAAGTTAGTAGCTCCTAAGGGAACATACAGCAAGATGACACATCTTTGCAATTTAAAGGGGAGCCCACTCTTCTGCCCTTTCTCAGTCAATACCGCATGTTAAGCATGCCGGTGATGAGAAAGGAAGGCCACTGTACTCTCTACTTTCATTTAAAATGGAATGAAGTAGCACGCAATTACTGGCAAAACCACTTGCCACATTTCAGCAGCACCTTTGGATGGAGAATAGAGGTGATAGTACTGGTGAAAAATGATGGTTAAGTTTAAGTGAAAGTTAATCCCACCGATTCCGTGGAGGAGAGAAAAATATAATAAATCAATAAATCCCTGCAGCTCAGAAAATTGTATCTTCGGTGGATGCTTACAATCCTTGTTGCACATAGAATAATTGGAAGAGGTTTTTAAATGGTTATGTAGTTATAACTGTATCTTTCATTCATCGCTTCCCTCCTTGAAGACCTCATCAGCGTTTACTGGCAGTACCTTCCTGTGCACCTGCTTGAAGGATGAGCACTGTGTTCCACGAAGGAGCTAAAAGGTAAGAAAATTACCTTCACTTCAGTATCACGGCTCAAAATGGCTCGTTTGTACTTACTCAGCCTCCCTGAGTCTTTGAGTAGCAGCAGATGAGCAGTCTCTTTTTCAACATGAATTCAATAATTAACTCTGAGTTAAACAAGTCATCTAAACACAACACTGCAACTAATGCTCCTGAGTGGATATGTACTTTACAAATTCCAGGTGTGTTCGAAGTTCTCCTGTTTCACTGCACTGATCCAGCAGTCACCAACACCCATGGTATGAGGAAAATTCCCCTTCACTTCTCATGTACTGCATTGGCTCACTTAATTATACACACACATATATATGAATAAATACAGTGCTGGTTTATGTAAATTGATAATCTTCATCTCAAGTCCTTACTGCTTTGATAGGCTGGTAAAGGTTTAAGTGGCTTTAATCCACTGTCTGGGCAAAGAGGTTTATTACTGCTCTGATCTTGACAAGAGGAGAGATTCCTCAGAGGGAAAACCCAATATACTGACTGAGCTGTTAGAGAAGGTCAAAAACCTGGAAACAGCACCCCTTGGAAGGGTGAAGACTACTGATACTGATACTGTTGTCAGTATCATTATCAGGAAAGTAAATGTCATAGCACGGTTTGAGTTGGAAGGGAACTGAAAGACCATCTAGTTCCACTCCCCTGCCATGGGCAGGGACACCTTTCACTAGACCACGTTGTTTAAAGCACCATCCGACCTGGCCTTGAACATTTCCAGGGATGGGGCATCCACAGCTTCCCTGGGCAGCCTGTTGATGTGCCTCACCACCCTCATGGTGAAGAATTTCTTCCTTTTATCCAATCTAAATCTACTCTTTTAGAAATGGTTTTAAGGTAATAGCCTTCATAAAAATTCCCTCTCTGAAGTACTGAAATGCTGCTATAAGGTGTCCCCAGAGCCTTCTCTTCTCCAGGCTGAACAACCCCAGCTCTCTCAGCCTGTCCCTCACAGGAAAGATGCTTCTCCAGTCCTCTGCTTGTCTTCCTTGGACTCACTCCATCAGGTCCATCTCCTTCTTATGCTGGTGCCCCAGAGTTGGACAGAGTACTGCAGGTGGGGTCTCACAACAGTGGAGTGGAGGGAGAGAATTGCCTCTGTTTTTTTACTGATATCCTTGGATGTGTGACCACTTAACTGGGTACAATCCCATATGCTTCCTGCCTTCCCGGGAGTCTCAGATCCTTCTAGATGTGGCTGCTTCACTGCAGAACCTTGCTCTGCTTGCCTCTCATGGATGGGAGATGGGCATGGCAGGAAAAACCGGGAAATGTCTCATCCTCTTCCAGTCCCTCCCTCTCCCAGCTGCTAATGGGCAATATCCAAGCTCCATGGAAAGAATCACAGTATTGCAGGGTGTAAGCAGAGACTACAGCTGGTGAAGAGTGCTGCGTAACTCTGGTCATTTGGCTGTTAGGGTACTACTCATTCCTGCACACACAATACTACTTCATATTGTGTATATTTTTCTCTGCTTACGTAAGCTCAAACATTACTTCTTATTTACTGTTTGCATTTCACACCCAATTCATTTCCACCCTATGCATGCATACTTCCAGAACAGGTAGAGAAAAGATTATGCAGTAGATACTAATGTACCATGCTGATGTGCATAATAGGGGAAAAAATGGCCAAATAATAAAGGAAGCAGAAAACTAAATTGTGTACTATAACATTAAGACAGATTGCTTCCTGGGAGCACTTTATATGGGTGTTTGCATTGCCTACACCCAAAGCGCTCAGGAATTACAGGTCACATCCTGCTGCTACCTCTCCTGTAATGCATTCCAAAGCACAGCAAAGAACCTGTCAGTAGAAAATGCAAAGCGAGCAAACAGATCTGCCTAATTTCTTTTTCTTGAGTTTTATTGCAAGGGCTTTTTGACTGAGAAAGAAATGTTGCTGTGAAAATCAGCACTGTTATATACTATCTAATTATCTCTATTTATCATGAAGCAATCAGAGGAGCTATTAAAGCATGGTCACCAAAATATTTGGATTTGTCTGAGTTTTAGAATATTAGTTACACAAACTTTAACTCTTGAAATAATAGCGGTTAATGATGTGCTTCACTTGGGAGTTAAACACTTACAGTAAAAAGCTGATGTCTGACAAACTGAAAGTAATTTCACATTGAAGTAAATTAAATGGATTTCCCAGATGTTGCTATACGAAGAGACTAGAGGAGGTGAAATAAAAGTCGCTGCTGATGCATTCAGACACTTACCATAAAGTTCCCAAGAAGGAAACATTTTAAAAAGTAACTACGAAGAAAAGATAAATCAGAGGTGGGATGTTTACAATCCCACTGACAGTCTTCATCTGAGCATCTGGTGGCTCTGGGTCATTTCACAGGGAATGGTCCACATTTGTGTATGGGACGTGCTCGTAAACACTAGAGTGAAATCAGTCTTGTTCAAAGGGTGTTGAGTAGTCAGAAGGAGCTGCTCCTCACTTCCAGGTGAGGTGAAAGAAGATTTAAAACAAGATTTGCAGGCCTATCTTTAATACTAGTTAGTTTTCAGTACTTTGCTGTGGCAGATCTCAAAGTACACATAGGATTTGGAAATCCCAACCTCTCCCTTTAAAGCAGGTTTTCCGGTACATATAAATATACAGAAGTGACTTGGACAAACATCAAAAGCTAGCAGCATCCTTGCATGAAAACCCTCAGGAATAACTTCCTTCCCTTCTTACCCAATTATTGCCACTCCACTGGAACATCATATCCTTCTACTATATCCCAAATCGAGTAAAGAGCCCTCAAGTTTAGGAGCATAGGGAGGAACAAAAGTTTCCAGTCCCCCCTCTTTGTTACTATAATAGATCCCCAAGAAGCTCATATGCTCACCTCTCTATCAGTTGCAGAAGGAAGCCCATACACCAAATGCATTATACTACCTACAGACCAGCCAAGAGTGTTCTTCCTCTCAGGGTGATCACCTGTTTTCCATATTCTCTACACTTCTCCATATTCTCTGCACTCTCAGTGGTTTTCTCATCCAGCTCTTCATCTAGATTCCGAGAGGTATTTAGGTTAATATTCCTTCTAAACGCTGGAGATGTGGAAGAAAGAAAACGCTCTCCATATTTGACTCCAGTCTTTGGTATCACTCACAGATGAGGATTTTACACTATTGATTCACAAGACGTGTTCATATCAGAATAACAAAGCTGCTTATGCTCACCTATTTTGTAAATGTTGCCATCACCTTTTTCTTAGGCCCTCTTTTTTTTTTTTTGCATGTTTCACTGAACTATTATCCAATAAAATAGAAAAATTATTTTCTTAAAAGCAGCGATTATGTCAAGTTCATCCTCTTACAAAGATTACAGATTTTCTACAGTTTACTTGGAAATCTGGTTTAAAGCAAAACAGATGTCAGCTTTTCACATTAGACTAACAAAAGCATCTATTCACTTCTTGTATGGTGACCAAGGCAATATCTCAGAGGACAAAAAAGAAAAAAAAAAAGAGAGAGAGAAATATACTTGAAAAGTACAAGAAGTGGGTCCAATTCCAGAAAAAACAAAAACAAACCCTAAAGTCTATAAGGGAGCACCATGGAAGACATAATAGTTATAAAATCCCAATCCAACAAACATCTTCGATAGTCATGTAAAAAGCTCAATATTTTGTCTAGACAGCTACTGCTGCAACACTAACTTCAGATTCTTGGGACACACCAATTTTATTCTCTCAGCATTTGAAAGATGTGTAACTTTATAGACTTGGTAGCTACAGATAGAGCATAATAAAATAGATTCTAGACTTCAGATGTATATTTCAAAATGTTTTGGTAGGCAGGTTGACAATCTGCTCTATAAATACCTTTCCTATGTTTCGCACTCTTGCTTTGGGTATGCCCCATGGTGGAACAGCTGAGTGGCAATGCTGGAATATTACACTATGCCCTCTCTTTAACTGCAAGAAAAAAAAAAACACAACTCTGACTAACTCTCCCATTTTTTAAATATATAAGGCAGTGAGAGAAAACGATCACAAATGAAGCCTTCACCAACACCTCCAACTCCATAAATATCCACAATCCTGGCTGGTATTGCAGGCCCCTCCTGTGAGTCCCAGCTGCAGGCCAATACTCATTTGTTCCTCATTGCTGAAGCATTAATGCTAATTACTGGACTTTGCAACTAACCGTATCATGCAGAAGTGGGTCACTTCAGTGTTCCACAGAGGGATGGAGGGAAGCAGCCAAAAACCTCCATTCTGCCACCCCCTTTCTCTTCAAGATTTCAGAAACATGCTTTGTATCAAAGGACTGAAAATTCATACAAATTGAAAATAACCGCTTTGGCCCACTTCGTAAGAAAAGCTAACCAAGTAACAGTGGGTACACCAGCACTTTCTCCACAGTTCCCTCTTAAAGTGTTTTGTCAATGAAAGAAACCACGTCATTTACAAATATTTCATTCCAGTTCAGTACAACAGACACATGCCATTTTCCCTAATACTGCCTGAAGCTGAAAAAGGAGTGTTTTTGAACAGGAGGAACACACACAAACATGCAGAAAAGTAGTAAGACATAGGACTACAAGATTCCTAAAACATTTCACAATACTATGAATCATTTTGTTATTCTCGAAATATGCAACACTGGTTGTAAAGGTGATTCACTCTTAGTGATCATTTGAAGTGCCAGTGCTCAACAAATTTAAGTCATATCAAAATACTATTTTTTGACATTTTAAAGCTCTCAAAAAGAGAAGACCCCACACATACCCACTTAGGATAATGATGTTACTGTACAGTCTCCTCCTCACTGTCATAATTTTTAAGGGAGGAGAAAAATCCCAAAGGAAGGCAGCATTAAGCAAAACTGAAACCCACAAGTATGTTTTTTTTAACAGGAATTTTTCTTTTTGCTTGGGTACATATGCATTCCCTTTCATATTCCTTTCTGAAAGCTGCTATGAACACACCACCGTGCTGGATGACAAGGTGACCTTTCCTTGGTGAAAGGAAACAAGAAAATTTTGGTCTCTGGTAACAAGACCTAGAAATGCATTTCCTTGCTTTTGGTAGGCCATACAAAGTTCACACACATATAGGAAGGACATTACTTTCAGATAACAGAAAAAAGAAGGAAAGCAAGAACAAAAACTTAAGACTTCAGTGAAAACTTCAGTCTGAACAAACAAGTGACTCATTTTTACCTCCGAAAAGGTTAAGGTCACCAGAGTAGTACTCACAATTTCTTACCACGGGGACAAAAGAATACACCACAAAGCCAGTAGCGCATGTATCACAACTGGCAGCTGGCTTGGAAATGCTCGAGTTCAATTGACGATGAAGAATGAATTACCCTTATGTTTGAACAAAAAAAAAAAACCACCCCAACCTGATCTCACCAGGCCAGAAGCACAACCACATTCCAGGCGTGATGTGTGACAGCACAGAGAAAGCTAGTTTCAATTTATTCTGCACATTTGAGCACACACAAAAGCCTATATGGTTCTCATTAAAATAAAAGATATCTCCAGACTTCCAAAAGAGCACAGAGTGATATAGGTTCTCACCCTCAAGCAGAAGAGATAACTTATCCTCCTGTTTGTTGCCCTTCCTTCTGGATCCAGGATTCAAGTTACCTATACTATTTTCATATCGATAAACAACCACCAGTGGATTAAAGATCTTCCCCCTTTTCCTTCCTCTCTCTTTTTTTTTTTAAATGGAAATTTCTTTGACAAAGAACAACAAAGCGTTCTCTCTGAAAGAAAGAGCACTGCTGATACACACCACTTTCAGCACGGACATTCAGATGCAACTCCGCAGAGTTTACTTAGATTAGTTTAACAATGTTCTCAAAAAGGAGCTATAAACCTTTCATGAAGGGTAGCTTTAGTGGTGCAAGAGGTTTAACAAGCTCATTCATTAGTGACCGGTGTCTTTGGGGTGCTCCTTTGGTGGGCCTTCAAGGAGCAGGTGTTCCTGCCACAGCTTTTCTCCCCGCGTTACACCGTGTCTGGCGCCTTGGCCTTGCGTGCCCGGCCAGCCAGCGAGCTGGGTGCACCCGCCAGACTGCACCCAAGGACAATTATGCACTACAAGGCAGAGGGAACAGAACATCTGACAAAAACCATTTGCAGCATTACCTTTTTCTGCATTCACAAGCTCGCTTTTATGTATATCCGTGTGAAAAAAAGTGATTGCAGTGTAAATGCACGCAAGGCAAATGCGGCATGAGGTGTTTCATCTGGACCTTATTGTGGAACCAATTCTGGCAAAGTGTGAAGAAGAGCTCACAGGACAACCGAGGAGAATATGTATCTATTTAATATAAATTAAGAAAAGACACTGAGAAATTGGAAGAAGGCTACAATTAAGACGACCTAATGTGACCACTTTATTTTGGTGCTTAGGCCCCTCCCTACCCATGCAAGGTTCTCCCAGCTGAAACATCACCATGCCTTGCAGAAGCTGCTGCTTGTGTCTGAGAGACTATTCAACACATTTTGAAATATTATGCAAATAAGTCAGAAGCGGCTGAGAGACAGAATACAATGAATTAAACATAACTGCACAAAATAGAAATCCAGATACAGTCCATGTGCATCAGTTATAGGTGTTTATGGAAGAGAAAGACATCCGCGTTTGTCATGCTGCAGAAAGGATTCTGGATTAAACTGTGATTAAAAGGGAAGCTAAGTGCACATAGCTACTTTAAAATTATGTACTCATAATTTAGGCAAACTATTGTTTTAATTTAATTAAAAGCTAGTCATTTTATTACTTTGCACATAATATGAATCTTGAAGAAAACCCTATGAAATTAATGAAAATTTTGTTTTCTCATTCTATTACCCTCCAGCAAGCTTAATTCAGATGCTATTACTAGGTTTTTGCTGACATATCATCTAAAGGCGGGACAGAAAGGACTGAAAAAAGTGTTTGGCAATAAGCATAATTAGCCCTTGTTAAGTCAGAAACTACCAAGAATTGCACTCCTAAATATTAAAGAGAACATTAACTTAGTAACAAATTTCATCAGGAAGTATTTTAGTGTTTGCAGCCTGCAACAAAATAATTAAGAATAAAACATGCTATAATAATATCAGTTCTTACTGGAATTGCTTTAATGGGTACTTTTTGTTTGTTTCTCTAACAGAAGGATAAATACCTTTAAACTTTGATAGCACTTGAGCGATTTATAAGACTCTCAAAAAAACAACAACAAAAAAACCCCAAAACAAACAAACAAACAAACAACCCCACAACCCACCCACCAACGTAAATGAAAGGAAAGGAAATGCCTAGCTAGAATTTGTCTCGCCACTTAAAACACCGGTTTTACATTAGGAGAGCCAAGAGCGGTGCCAGCAGCCGCATTGCCTCTCATGAACTCCAGAAAATTATTTTGCAAAGTAACGATGTCCTTGCAAGTGACAAAGATGCATTAGGTCTCTCCTCAGGAGTCACATAGGGACTGTACACTCCAGTGATACTATAGGAAATCTATACAGTAAGAGACGGTCTGCCAAAGGCACAGTTTGCAGCAAAACAAACCAAAACTAGAAAATAGAGTAGCAAATGTTAACTAGCAAACAAACTACCTTGGAAGATGTAGGAGAAATACTAAGACTCAGCGCTGACCACAGCAACACAGTTATTCCATCCTGGAGGCTCTGCCCTGGCTCTGTCGTCTTCACCTCCACGTGGGTTACTACAAAAGGCAAGTTGCATTCTGAAAGGTAGCCTTTTTTTTCCTTTTTTTTTTTTTTTTAATGACAGACACAGCATTGCTTTCTTTTCCCCTAGCAAATAGCTCTAAGCTGGAATGCAGAATAAATGTCTCAAAGACTCCTCTGTGCTGGAGGGCTTAGCAGAAACTCAGCAGTCTCAATATAAACCAGATGTGTCACAACAAGTTTTGGGTGGAGAATGTGTTCGCTCAGGGTATGAGGGTGCTGAGAAGGGACTTGACTCTTACAATACAGACAGAGCAACAATTAAGAAAGGCAGGAGTAGGCTCAGAAAAAACTTGTCAACAGAAGGACTCATGCAGCCTTTCTTTAAAGCACCACCATCATTTATTCTTCAATATCTTAACAGGGCCCCAAAGAGATATGCACAGCATTTAGCTTGTGTTAAATACATATTCTTTCAGAACAGTGCAAAGCCAAGAGCCCCAGAGACCTTGAAGCTTTTCCAGAAGGGCAAGCAGGATAAAGTATGAGATGATTTTGCCAGGAAAATGTGGAGTATCTTCAGATTGACTATGATCTTCAAGCTGTTGCGTCCTCCCCAAAACCAGAACACAGAAGCCGAATTTAATGCTGGGTAGATACATCTCACTCACTACATGTAATTCAGAATTATTCTCTTATTACATAGACATGCAAGGCACTTAAAGAGTATATGCCTGCCCCAAGCGATCCAAGAATCTCATCTAGACATAATTAGGAGTTGGCAAGTACTTAGGGAAATTAGTCATTAGTTTGCAAATTCAAACTGCCTTTGGTTTAGTTCACTATTTTTTTTTTCTGCCTTTTGTGGTGAAAGAGCATAGGGATGATGCTGTACAGTAGTAGAAATTTGGAAGTCCCTGCATAGATCATCCCACAATAATTAGTTTTGTTAGGTGATGTAGAAGGAACAAAATGTTTGGGAAAAAACTATTTCTAAAATGAAACAGAAGCAAGCTACAGAAAAGTAGAAGAGCAGAAACACTCGAAACCAAAAAAGCTGGAAATCCAGGGTATAGATAGATGTTAGGAAAGAGGGAGTATGGGAGCAGGGAGAAAGAAACAATTTTTTCTTGTCCCAACCACCAGTTTTGAATTTCAAAATAATATTCAAATGAGCTGCCTTCCAGACAGCGTAATAAGTACGTGGACCCCCCTGTAGCAGACAGCCTCTCCTTCCAAAAACTCTTTGCACACATTTCAGGCCCAAACCACGGAGAACAGTCAATCAGCAAATGAAGACCTCCATCTGAAGGCTAGCATATTAAAAACCCCTCTGTCATATGATGTAAATACAAGCTACAGTAATGCCACTCATGATGCTAAATGAAAACCACTGCTCTGCTGAGCTGCAGGCTGAACTTGACTTTCTTCTCTCAGATGCGTCTATCGGCTCAGCATTACCACATCATCCTACTTTTTTTTCTTTTTGCATAAGAGGGAAGCTTGTAAAAATGCTAGAGGATGTCTGACGTTTCTAGGAGAGACCTGTGGTTTCCCACGAGGTCCTGAGGCTCCTATGTGCTGTGGTAACAGCAGCTGCAGCATAAGCTTAAGCAATGCTCTGCTGCTGGCCGGGATCCCTTGGCTGACTCAGTCTGCAGCAGGTCGTAAAACATGGGAGAGTCCACGTGGTGACAGTCAGAGCTTAAAAAAAGGCAGGTATAGCTGTGCTGGGCAATTGGCAGGCAAGCGGCAAACGGCGAGGAGAGCCTGCCAGGAGGAGAAACTCCAGTGCATGCAACATTCCTTAGCTGTTACTTCACCAAGTAGCCAAGACCAGCCCAGTATGATCCGGGCTGGAATGGGGCCAGGTGAGCAGCTACGTGGATATGGCGGATGGAGGAGAAATTGCAGGTCTGGGAACAGCAGCCAGGAGCCTGGGTCAGGGCACTGATGGTGGTGCCGCTGCTCCCCAGGCTGTAGGTTTTGGGAGTCAGTCGAGAAGCAACAGACATGCCCCATCTGTGCCAGACATGGAAGGGTAGGCATTCTGTAACTCCAAGTCAGGCTTCCAGCTAACTTCACCTTTTTTTGTGTCACGCAAGCTATTTATTTGGAAGGGTGATCTGGACGGAAAACAGAGACAGACACTGAAGTGTTTGGCACTGTCAGGCACGTGGGGATATTTCATACATTTCTTAAAGGGTGTGCTCCCTGGCACACACACTGGACAGCCCACAACACTCACACAAAGCCTGATTTTTAGTCCTTATGGCTTCAATTTCCTTGAAAAAAGCTGATCCTGATGCACACTGAAGGATGAGTGAACAAAAACACTGTCGGAGCACGTGAGCTGGGCAAGCAGGAGGAGCACGCCGAGCGCTTTTGGAGAGCTTGCGGTGTTAGGAGCTGTAAAAAGTCACCTCCAAGCAGGTCAGGCACTGTGGCTGGGACATCCACACTCCCTCCCCATGCTCGGGGCACAATGGCAAAGGGAGCAGGGTGAGGGTCCTTGGTGCTCCCAAGAATTGTGGGGCGAGAAGCCCTTTTCAGGTCACCAACACAACCCAAACGACAGAGAGCAAGGGTGTGTGAAAGCACCAGGCAAGTCACCTCTGCCCATGCTCCCCCACATATTACACATGTTTTGAGCAGCTCAGGAGTAATTTATGGATGACTTGGCTGTTCAGACAGATGCATCGTAGGTGCCCTGTAGGCAGCCCAGGAAGGCTGCCTGCTGTTATTCCTGTCCACAGGCAGATGACAATGACATCATTCAGAAGACCCTTTCTGAGGTCAGCTCTGGGAAATGTATTCCCAAAGGATCACTTCAGCAAGGCAAGAGACACTTAGCTGCTGGCTATCTGGGAGGATGACAAACTTCCTAACTAACTTACAAGCACACATCTTCAAGATTTCTTATGAACAAGGCTTGAAGTAAAACTAAAGCTCAAACAACATGAATAATGAATAACAAATGAAAATTACTTGTACTCCTACACTCAGCAGGGCCCAGGGCTTTGACTGAAACTCCCGTTCTTCCTAATACTGCGTTTCTCTTTCTTCTGCTCTGTATCCCAGCACAGGTTACATGGTTTTGCTATGCCCAAGTAGAAACCTGTCCTGAAAGATTGTGCTGCTGTGCGGGGGAGGAGATGGGACCATTTTACAGAGTTTGGAAAGATGAGTGCCAACAGACTACATTAAAGAAATACTGCAGCAAGCCTAAAGAAATACTAGCAATTATATAGGAATTAATACTGTAGTAATTAAAACATATTGGTGCTGGAAACCTGAAACACACGCACACATGGATGGGCACACACAGGGACACACTCTCCAAAAAGCCCATGATAAGACATGCATCTTTGTGACCTGAACCCCACTAGCCGGGGAGTCTGAAAGACCAACAAAAAGAAACATAATAAGTAACACAGATGTCAAGAATGTTGATCTGAAATGTCCTGGAGAGTTTGGTAACACAGTGTTTGATGGCAACTCTTTGTTTGTAGCTTTAAGTTTTAACACAGCTTGAACTGGGTGGACTACTAAAGTTGAAGTAACCACCAGTAAAAGTTCAGGACAGTATATTTGTGCTAAAAGCAACAACTACAAACCGTGTGCACTAGCTTTTTGGCTAAGGGGATTTATTTTCTTATGTGTCTATCACGTTCTGAACAAGAGTAAAACATTGTATTGGGGTTGCACGGACAGGTTTTGATAGTGGGGGGCTACAGAGGTGGCTTCTGTGAGAAGACACTAGAAAAAACTTCTAGAAGCTTCCTTCATGTCTGATAGAGTCAGTGCTGGCTCCAAGAACGACCCATTGCTGCCCAAGGTCAAGCCCATCAGTGACTGTGGTAGCACCTCTGGGATAACAGTTAGGAAGGGGAAAAAAGTGCCACACAACTGCAGCTGTAGCTGGAAGAGAAGGCTGAGAATTATGCAAGAGAAACAACTCTGCAGACACCCAGGCTAGTGAAGAAGAAGGGGCAGGAGGTGCTACAGGTGCTAGAATAGAGATTCCCCTGCAGCCTGTGGTGAGACCAGCTGTCCTCCTGCAGCCCATGGAGGTCCATGGTGGAGCAGATTTCCACCTGCTGCCCGTGGAGGACCCCACGCCAGAGCAGGTGGGGTCCTGAAGATGACTGTGACCCCAAGGAGAGCCCACACTGGAGCAGGCTCCTGGCAAGACCCGTGGCCCTGTGGAGAGAGGAGCCCAGGCTGGAGCAGGTTTGCTCGCAGGAGTTGTGACCCCATGGGGGACCCATGCTGGAACAGTCTGTTCCTGAAGGACTGCATTCCATGGAAGGGACCCACACTGGAGCAGTTCATGAAGAACTGCAGCCTGTGGGAAGGACTCGCATTGGAGAAGTTCATAGAGTACTGTCTGGCATGGGAGGGACCCCACACTGGAGCAGGAGAAGAGTGTGAGGAATACTTCCCCTGAGGAGGAAGGAGCAGCATCACCATGTGTTATGAACTAACCACAACCCCCGTTCCCCATCCCCCTGCACGGCTCAGGGAGAGGAGGTAAAGAATCTGGAAGTTAAGTCTGAGAAGAAGGGAGGCATGGGGGGAAGGTGTTTTAAGATTTAGTTTTTATTTCTCGTTATCCTACCCTGATTTCATCAGTAATAAATTAAATTTATTTTCCCCAAGTCGAGTCTGTTTTGCCCATGATTGCAGTTGCTGAGTGATCTCCCCCTGTCTTTCTCTCAACCCACCAGCCTTTTGTTGCGTTTTCTCTCCCCTGTTGAGCGGAGGAGAGGAGTGATAGAGCAGCTCTGGTGGGCACCTGGTATCCAGCCAGGGTCAACCTACCACAAACATGCATGAAAAGAAGATTACAAGCAAAAGAAGAGACAAATAGGAAGTTGAAGAACAAGTAAAACTGGATCTGCGCAGTTTCATTTCATTACAAAGGAATTCAGCCCATGGCTGGAGGATAAATGTAGGCAGCATAGTTCTTTAATAAAGAAAAAAAAAATATCCAAACCTGTCTTACTTATGGAATTAACTTGTTGACTTTTCATGCAGCTATAAGGGTACTCAACATTTTCTCAGCCTGACAAAGGAACTTATTCAGAGTGTTTGGAAAACTGGCAGATTCACATCTTTTCCCCTCTGGTCATATGAAATGATGATTATCACAGACATTCAGACAAACTCTAAAGCCCCTGTATTCTTTTAAAATTTTACTAATAAAGTTTGGGTGGCAGGGTAGTGGAGGGAAGGAGGCTGGGGGAAGAGTTTGCTCCATAATACTACATCAGGCTACAGAGAACTATGAAAAAAAACTTAAATTGTCATAACAGAAAGACCAATTCCTTCCTGCTATTACCATAGATCAAAGAACTCCAAAATTCTGCGCTGAATCACAAAATAAGCAAAACACAGTGCTGACACTGGTCTGCCATTCAAACATCCCACATGCACCACACATGAGCAAATCCAGCCGACCTAAACACATCTTGAAGTGGCAATTCCTTGCGATGAGCCTCCCACCCAAGTGTAAGGGCTGAGTGGTGTAAGCAGCTCCTGCACAAACCCACCACCCCATCCCGCTGCATCGGGACGTCAGCCCTGACAAGCTCAGATGCTCTTTTCAAGTCAACATGGTCCTTAAAGATCTCCAAAACTACTGTCAGAGCAATACTGTGTAGCTGGTTGAGGTCATGATTATCCCCCTCCGTCCTCACCAACAACTACACCGCAACATTCCTAAGCTTCTCCTGGAAGACCTTTTGCTAACCCAAGCCTTTTTTAAACAGGAAACGATGAGCTTTCCCAGCACGAGTTTTCATCCCTGGAATGAATCAAAACAACCAAGTTTCTGACCAAGTAAAATTTGAACCTTTATCGCCCGAGTTGGAAAGGGTGGCAGATTTATTTTTTAACATCTCCAGTGACTGCAGCAAGCTGTTTCAAAAACAAACCCCTGTGAGAATCCTTGGATAGAAAAATGTCATTTCCATCTTGTATTTTGTTTAAGTGATAAACAATATTACTCAAGCTCTTAATAGCTGAAGTGGGAGGGTTTTCAGAAAAGCTTTTTTTGTGGTTATTACTGGCCCCAGTATTTTTAGGGCGTAAAAAGACGAAGCAAGCAATTTCCAAATGAAGCTGCATCAGAAAGAAGTCAGGAAAACTGTCAGAAAAGCCCTATCAAACACAAGTATCTTCCAAAAGAGAAGTGTCTACAAAACTGCTGCAGTCAAGTTATGCAATTCCAAATTATGCATCTCTACTCGAACACCAGTGCCAGCCACTATTAAGCAAGAAATTTGAGAAATGCATTTTAAAGCACCTTGTCTCTGCTTTTCTCATCCTCATCATCTCTGCTACTCTCTAGCCAAGTGAACAAACCATGAAATTATCTAGCTCCAGATCAACCCATCCATGCAATTACCTCACATTCCTCTGCAAAGTTTTATTGCCTGGCAAGAGTGAAAATTAAAAGCTTTACTTAGTGGGAAAGTTACCAAAAGCCTATTTTAGATGCTGAGACAAAACAGTATTGTTCAAGTGTACAAAGATTCATTCCATCACAGATCGAAGTCTCTCAGTATGGTTGAAAGGGAAAAAATCAAATCCACAAAGTTATTCTGTGAGCAGAAATGTTTTAACCTTAATTAGATCTACAGCAATGAGGATCTGCTTCTCCTGAAATAAGGCTCCTTTTCTACCTATCGTGCACAATACAAACAAAATACTTGCAGATTACAGTAGACCATCAGCAAATATCATTTACAAATGAAGAAAACAAACAAACAAATCTTTGAGGGTGAAAGACACTTAGTAAATCTGAAAAGTATGTCACATACAGCACCCTTCAGACCTTTCCTTTTTTAAATAAAAATCCAGTGCTAGATCAGGTGTGACTGGACCGTTGAATGAGAAGGTAGTGTGTAACCAAGAATGTGACCAAAAGTGACTTCCCTCAGCAATTTGGTGTCCCCCAGCAAGGAAGAAAAGACCAACCTCCCTCACCGCAGAGGGACTTTGCAGGCTGTGGGCACAGGCAAGCCGGAGATGAACAGCAGCTCTACAGAGACAAGGTCACAAGTTGATTCAAGAGGTGGAATGAGGTAGTGCTGGGTACAGCCAGAGGTTTTGTGACTTCATGGGTGGTTGAGATTTCCCACCGGATTGCAGCCCCTCCTTGCATTGAGAAGGAGACACAGATCCCACGTATTGCGTAGCTGCTCTGATTAGAGGGTAGCTCTTACTCCATTATCTCTGTTCTCCATGGTGTCTGGCACAAAATCTGTTTAACTGTGGATTTGTAGAAACAGAGTATACAGCTCCCATTAGAGAGAAGGAAAAAAAAGAAAAACCCTAAACCTCAAAAAGCCACTCAACGAGAATGTACTCAATGTCATTTTTGAGACACATGTAAGATCTAACATATATAAAAGAATCGTTTATCAAGAGACATACTTGATTCACTCTACCTTCTTGAAAAAAACCCAAAAACTCTTTTGTCCTCAAGCAAAACTACCATCCTATGAGATGCAGACACTGTGCTACATTGCCTTTTCCTCTTGAAAACTGCCTGAGAAACAAATTTTCAGTAGCTACACAAGCTCTCAACAAAAATACAGATCAGTTCGCATTCTGGAGTCAGTGAATGATTAATGTCATTTGAAATCTAATCAAAACCCCATTGACCATTTAAACATTTTAATGGAACTGACAAGTAGAACACACACTTTCAGCTAAAGAGCTTCAATGCAGCACTCTTCTGCTGAGAAAGTCTTAGTTTTCACAGAGAAAAGCTAATACCTACAAAGAAGACTGGGAGGAAAGTAAAACCATTTAAGATGAATGACTGCAACGTTTCATGCATCTTAAAAGTCATGAAAACATAATGGTTATTTAAAGAGATTGTTGAATTGACCAAAACGAGACATAGTTTACTTTAAGTATCACAGTATATTTTGCTTCTCAATCTATGGGTGAAAGTATCCTACATTCTCTGCTACTGTATAATTATGATCAGATGGTCAGTGTGGTTTGTTCTAGAGATTCCCATCCACCACACCCTTTGAGAAGCTGGTGCCAGAACTGGTTATGGGAGGGTACAGGAGTGGGGATCCTGTTGCTAAAGGACAGAGGAAATACCAATGACAAAATTGCTCTCAGGGCTGCAGTTCTCGCACGCTCACCCGGCAGAGGGGTGAAAGCCACAGAGCCTGTCACGAGCCCACCAAGCAGGGCCAGGAGAACACAGCTGATTGTGCGCTATTCCAGTGGCAGATGTAGAAACAGGGAGAAATTCCTGTTCTCTAAAAAATGAACAATAAAATTTATTGTGTCCAGTTCTGAGCCCCTCAGTTCCAGAAGGACAGGGAACTGCTGGAGAGAGTCCAGCGCAGGGCAACAAAGATGATTAAGGGAGTGGAGCATCTGCCTTATGAGGAAAGGCTGAGGGAGCTGGGGCTCTTCAGCGTGGAGGAGACTGAGGGGTGACCTCATTA
The DNA here is from genome assembly GCF_964273445.1 of Streptopelia decaocto. Taxonomy (NCBI): domain Eukaryota; kingdom Metazoa; phylum Chordata; class Aves; order Columbiformes; family Columbidae; genus Streptopelia; species Streptopelia decaocto. The sequence goes on from NC_138663.1 coordinate 22,310,782, forward strand.
ATGTTTATAAATATATGAAGGGTGAGTGTCACAACGATGGAGCCAGGCTCTTCTCGGTGACAACCAATGGTAAGACAAGGGGCAATGGGTTCAAATTGGAACACAAGAGGTTCCACTTAAATTTGAGAAGAAACTTCTTCTCAGTGAGGGTAACAAAACACTGGAACAGGCTGCCCAGGGAGGTTGTGAAGTCTCTTACTCCGGAGACATTCAAAACCTGCCTGGACACATTCCTGTGTAACCTCATCTAAGTGTTCCTGCTCCGGCAGGGGATTGGACTAGCTGATCTTTTGAGGTCCCTTCCAATCCCTAACATTCTGTGATTCTGTGAAAATGAGACAGACAGAGGAGTGTGAAGGTTGCCCACACACAGGGTGCTCCAACAGAGATGGAGGTTTCAAAGCCATTCGACAAGCAAAAGCAGCATCTAAAACTGCGAACAAACTTGACATAAGGTACAGTATATGATGATGACATACCCATGTCTCATGTCTGCTGTGGAGATGCCTAGTGATCTGAGTTAAAAATTTGGGCAGTGTGTGTTTTGTTCCCACATGAACTGCCCTCCTCTCCTTCCTGCCCCATGAGGTCCTACAACTCAGAAACCAGGAGTTCTGACCTCAGCCCTACCCAAGGCTGGCCATGGTCCTGGACACCCTGCTGCATCTGATCATTTAATCATCTATAACATCATTAAAGTGGTAGCACCAAAAGTGCAGCATTGCCTTCTATGAAAAAAAAAATCACCACGTGTTTGCTGGTAAGACATTTTACGATGTTCAGCATTAAGCAATAAAGGCACTTAACTTGCCTAGGAGTATATCCATTTCAACAACAGTGATTAATAACGCTATGTTCACTGAGAAAGTATGGTCACACTCCAGCAAAAGGCGGCTGCCAAATGAAACAGGGGATCCATTAACATGACACAAGGCTCCTCCTGGGTGACTCGAGGGCACCGAGCACCTGCCTGCTTCACCCAGCGCTTGAGGGGGCACCAGCGAGCAGGGCTGGTCCTGCTGTTTTGACCCATTATCTCCATGTTCTCGCTCTTGAATCAACCTGTATCTGTAGGAATTGTATTTTTCCTGCTATAGGAAAATAAGAGAATGTCCCTGTCCAGAGCATTGTGACATCACCTCTCTGAAAGGAATGAGGACTGGGTGACTGCTTTATAACAATACGGTATCTGGCAGGATATGTGATTTGAAAGAAAAGAGCATAAAGACAGGAAATAGGCAGAAGAGGGGTGAAGGAAGATCTAGGGCAAGAGGTACTTGAATAGAACAATGATGAGGAGCATATAAGCATCAATTAAAAAAGTACAAGTCAGTACATATGGGAATGAAAAAAAATACAGAAAGATACTTTAAGTCAGAAAATACAAACTTACCTTGTTTAATTAAATGAATACCTACACTTCCCATCCCCTTGCCTTCTCAGTCAGACCTGCTATGCTGTACCTACTTTAGATGCAAATGGAAGAAAATTACCTATTCAGAGTATTGTTTACTTACTAGCTTATTTCAAGTTTCCAAAAAATACAAGAGATCTAGCTAAGAAATACAGGGGAAGGAAACAGGATGGAAGCCACATAGCTTGACATTCTCCAAAGTTTGGTCCAGCCTTCTGGCAGCCTACCCCCTACACCACATATTTTACTGGAAATGGTCTTTCCACAGAGCTAGTTGGCATCTACAAATCTTGCTATTAGACATCACTCTAAGTAAGTGAGGCTCATTTCTCATGCAGGGAAAAGATTTCCCATTTTCCCCTGGCACACTCTAAAACCAACAAAAAGGTGGCAAAATGCTTTACCTTGTTTTCAACCCCCAAACTCTCACCAGCAGACTGTTCCACAAATTACGTCAGCAAACATAAGCTTGTGCTTGCACCATAAATTGGCAAGGGTAGTTCTAACCTGGATAAAACAATTCACAACTTCAGCATAATTTAATCTAATTTAATGTCCCAACGTGATATAGTGAGGATTGTAGGCATAAAATTATTTGAGTGAAATGTTTACTCTTGACGAACTTAGAATGCGGGATAGCTAAATTTTTACCTCATCATACATAAAATTAAAGATTCATACTTTGATGGAAAAAGCATACTTTGAAAAACATTGTTAATCTAGGCAAAAATATTATAACATACAGTGTTACCATATTTTGATATTACATCCTGATAAAAAACATCTAAATACTTCGGGACATTTGCCTAGTACAATAGACTCATTCCACAGAGGTGAATCTGGAAGATCAATAAGGTTTTTGCTGCTTACTTTAATGAATGCCCATAAATAATGAAGGTGGCTTATCTGTATATGCTCTGGAGGGACTGTCATCCATCAAGCCAATAATATCTGGCCAAGCAACTTTCAGACGTTAAATTAGATTCTCTTTAGAGAGGATTCATCAGCTTTTGTATCTCCTCTCCTGTAAGAAACCCTGCATCTCCCCCGCTGATCAGCAAAGGAGTTGACAGGAAAATATTCTCCCAGCCATTCAGTATTCTTGTTAGCAGACCAGCAGAGAGGGGAATTATGGTTTTGCATAGGCAAAAACTAGACGGAAATCCCCTGGTAGCACAGAGATGCGAGGCAGCTGTGAAAAATAGAGGAGATTGATACTGAGAGCTTACAGTTAGTGACTCTTAAGGAAAAAGAGCCTTGTTCCCCAAAGGCACTAATAAGATACCAAATTGGAATAAGTAAGGCATTGAGATGCTGCATAAAATCACAATATTTTTCAAAAGCAAAAAGGTGTCCCCCCTCAAGGGGTACTCCAATAAAGATAATGTACATTTCTTTTAATAAATATCCAAAATGCAGGTACTGTTCAAATACATAGTTTACTATCATAAAATTAGTTTACTAACATTGGACAAAACATTAGTTTTTTTATCTTCACTTTCCCAAATCTTTACTTCTCCTAATGCCCAATTAAGAAAAGAAAACAAAACTCTAAACAAACACCCCAGCTCCCATTTCATTTCTCAGTCTTGCTAGTTGTCTAATGAAGAAGCAATTTATGGCTTTCTTTCCCAATTACCTACTTAAGAGTCAGAAGTTTAATTTCCGGGTAATCTTCATCCAAATCAAAATGCACCTGCGCACATGGCTGCACATACTAGAAGAAATTGACAGGTACTTTGGCGTATTTCTTTTAAAATCATAAGAATTAAAACCACCATTTTTTATTAGTGCTTATAAATTCAAATGCCAGCACTTATGTTTTAACAATATGCAATAAATAGAATATTGTTTTCCAATGACTAGTCTAAATTAGCAAGAGTGCTGAACAAGAAATGCATAAATATTTTATTCCAAAACCTTCACACAGTCTGTGGTTTACAGCTCAAGAAAGCTGTACATTTATAGTTGACCTGTGATGATCAAACCACAGTGCGTTAATTCTGATATACATTTAATAAAATTTCTACTAGCAGAAATACTCATTATAACATTTCATCACCAAAAAAATAAAGATATTCCAACTTAATCATACACCTACGATCATGTGGCTGGCTTTGAAGTTTGCCATTACGCATTTCTCTTTCAAGTAGTGTCAAAGATAATCTGCTCTTACTTTTCACATCAGCAATTGCAGTAGGTTTCTATCAGTCCTTGAATGCCAAACTATAGCTTAGAATTAAGATACCTGAAAGCAGGCTTAGGCCACTGAATTGCAGCGTGCTATTTTAGTGTATTCTGTTTTCCTGGCAAGCAAAAATAATTATTAAAAAGTGCTAACTTTCACAGTATGCATTGTTTGAGTTGCACATGAATTCAGATTACCATTCTAAATCCAAATCCCCTTGGAACAACCCTTCTGCTTTCCTTGTTTCCAACAACACCTTGCAAACCCCCAGCTCCAAGAATAATGGGATCACATGAACATCAAGCATTTCTCCCTCATTCTGAAACTCTCCACCCTCTCTACTGGAGGAACTTTGTGGTTTTCAGAAGAGGTGGTAAATGGCCAAATGCCAAAAGATACAGGACAGATGAATGTATCTTCAAAGGTGGCCTTCTTTTTCTGAGCATTTCCGAATACTCCTTTAGACTACAAGCATCTGGACTTTACTGAATAAATTTTAGTAGTTTCGTGGAAGATATAAAAATATATACATACTTACACATATTTAAAGACTGTTCATAACGCTTTACACAAGACATTTTTTCATATCCAAAAATGTGTTTTAAGCATGGTGCTTAATCTTCACTGTGAAGGAGCAGGGAGGAAGAAGGAACCTCACTTCATAGCATAAGATTTAACCCGGCATGAAGTTAAAAACACATGAAAGCTGATAATTTTTCCTAAGAATTGCCTCTATTCCAGGCTACCTTCCAAAGCATCATTTCATTAATAGAGTATTCTAAGGGGAGGGGGGAAATAAAACAAACAAACAAACAAAAAAAGAACAAAAAAAACCCACTGTATGTTTGAAAGAAAGCTGCAGATTTTTTTTACATTAGCTTGTTGAGCTAATGAGCTAACATTCCCTTTCAATTAATTCTCTAATTTGTCTAGGCAGTTAGCAGATATATACATCTTTGTATTACCTTAGATGCCTTTCAAATTTTTCCTGTGTATTTATACTATTTAAGCCCTTGCAAGCCAGTGACCTGAAGCTGTTTTTAACCACTTGCTGCCATTTCATTTGGTTTAAATAAAACCAGCTTAAAAGAAACCCAAACGGAAACCAAACAAAAACAAACAAACAACCCCCTCCAAAAAAAACCCAACACACCCAACCTCCCACTTGAATAGATGCAGTTCTGAAGCTAGTGGGGACCATGATGAGTTATTATCAACACTAGACTGATCTCTTAATATAAAACCCAATGTAAGCTTGCATTTATAGCCATTACAGATGTGATTACTGAATTGCAAAGAGAAAGGGACTGAGGCACAAGAAGAGCAAACATGGTGTGAGGGCAGCAAACCCCTTAACCTCAGGCATGGGGGATAGTTAGTCCGGGATCAGATAGAGAGACAAATAAAAACAGAGAGAGGAGGGTAGAGGGAGCAGGGCCGGGATGCAGACAGGAGCCAGGGTATGGAGACCCCGATGGAGGCTGCGAGGAAGAGCTGAGCAGCTCAGGGAAGGCGAAAGCCCCGTCCCAGCTGCAGGAGGTCCCCAGCACGTGATGGTGCCCGTTTAGGCTGCTCCTCCACCCCTAGTCACGGCTGGGGTCTCCTTCCCATCTTTCCCTTCATGTCCCCTGATACCGCAGCCATGGGCACGTCCCTGGTCCAGCTCTTGGTCTGGGTGGTGCCTGGCACAGAGACCCCACCAGCCCTGCTTGCCCCTTGTCCCTGCAGCGCCCCCCTTTCTGACCAGCTAGCTACCTCCTCTCTGCATATATTATTTTTTACACCTATGCAGTTGACCCCAAATATATTAATTCAACACTGAAGTAGGTTTCGTCTCCCCCACAAAGGCTGTCCCACCACAGGCCTCAGAGCCCTCTCCGCTCCCTTGCTGCAGACAGACGGTTGACTCTGTGCCGACATTCTATCATACCTAGCAAGCTTAAAACAAACCCAGCCGTCCCTGAAGGACTAGGTGATTTATGTGCACTAACAACCCTGGAAATACATTTTAAAAGCAGGCAGGATCCCACAGATGCCTAAAAGTCCTCCTGCCTCTCAGCTGTGCTCCAATTTTAGCACAATGGAGCAAGTGCTGGGAGTCGAGTCTTCACCCACGAAGCTTCACCCACACACTCCTCTCAGCAGACAAAACTGTATTCAAAATCAGCACGCCGGAAGCATAACCAACAGGTTATGCCACTTGTATTTATCATCCACAACTGTGATACCGCAGCCTAAACTAATCATGCAGAAAATAATTTACTCCATAGCTTCAAAACTCAGCACAGGCTCCAATTTTTAAAGAAAACATTTTGTCATAACTTCCTTTTCCATCTAAGGCATCCTGAATACACCGTAGAACCATCACCACATTTAGCCCTTTGTAACTATTTATTAATAAATGTAAATCACATACAGAAAAGTCCCTGGTTTGTGCCCTAACTTTTCCGGCTGCTCCGGGTGCTGGGAGGGAAGCAGCAGCTTTCAGGAGGCAGCAAACCAGAGTATGCCATTCTGAACAAGGATGTATTGCATAACCTTATCAGCTCATGTCTTCTAGGGATGGCTGCATAATATATTGCACTTTAGGTTTTACTACTGGCAAACTAATGCACCTCAACCTGAAAACAGTCTCTCTCTTGTTTAGTACAGTACATGTACTTCATTATATCAGTTAAAATAATCCAGTTCTGTCAAGAATCACAAGGTGCCCATAAGCACACTAAAGCCACAATTTTGGTATAATTCTGGGAATGCAACATAAAAATAAAAGTATATCCTTTACTAGCAGTAAAGGAGCAGTAGGAACACACTATATCAAAGCAAAGCTTAAAACGTTAAATATATTTGGACTATCTGTTGGGATCCCAAGATTTATTGGGGTTTTAAGAACCTTCTCCTGAGTAATCACCTTCTGCGGCTGGAAAAGAAAGAGCCCTCTCAAAACGGAGATAACCTCTCTCACTCACTTGTAACAAAGAAAGACACAAGACCTGAAATGCTGAGCACCACCAGAAAGAAAAACAAGCCCAAGAAGAATAGCATCCGCTTATCTTTAGAGACCTGAAGATTTTCTGGGGCTTCACACTAACTCGAGTAGATTTTTATCCTTCGGCCTTTTGTTTGCTTCCCTGACTTTCATTTTCCCTTTCCTCCTCCCTCACCATATTTCACCCTTTTATAACCATGCGCAAGGCTGCCCTCCTGTCTGCTCCTCGCTAGATGAGGCAACCAAGCAGCTGCCTCTGGGTAAAGATGAAAAGTAGCCCCAGTTCGTCCCACAACCATCCCCATTTTCTTTTCCTGTGCATGCAAACCCATTCATCAGCTCTTGATGATGTAGTTTTACTTCTGTAGTGTGCAGCTGCTTTGGGGTTCAGGGTACCATCCCTCAAGGGAGTTTCTGCAGCAATGGTTTCCACAAGCCTTGTTACCATTATTTTTTTATTACTATTTTTCCCTCCATAAGCTCTGTTACCTTTTGCTGTGTAAGTAAATTCATAAACACATCAAAGATAAGCAAACACTGCAGATACAACAGTTGGTATACCAGGACCTGTGCAGAAGAATATTACCCTCAGATGATTACTTTGATAAAACTGAATTGGTCCGCCCATTACAAGGGCACGTGTTTTGAATTACAAATTAAAAGACAGTAAACAATCGATTTCTTGATATACACAGAAGATATGAACAAGGTGGTCTGCAGCTCCATAAAGAATTACTTTTCATGTAATTCTGTGTATTCTCCCTTTCTCTCATTTTCCAAACCCAAGCAAACAAAACAACAAGGACAGCTGAACTGAATTAGTGAGCGTCCAAAAATATCCAGCCCATCTTTTTTAAACACACACAAGAATGTTTCTAGTTTGCCAAAAAAGAAGCAATCTCTTTAATACTGTTGCCTTCAAAGACGCTGCCTTTTGGCTGTCTGAATTATAAACTACTGTTTTAGGCAGATAAAACAAGAATATGTGAAAATACAACCACGTATAGAATGAGCAACACAGGAATCGGTCAGCAGCCATCTCTACACTGTCCTGCATCGTATTTTTACTAATGTTTATTCAAACCAATGGCCTGTAAAGTCAACAGGTTTTTCCAGAGTAACATCTCAGCACTTCACTTGGGTTTTTTATTGTTTGTTTCACCTAAAACTTGACCTCTTATTTGTCAGTCTGGAGTCACCTGCAAAATATTTTTACCTTCCAAGACGGAGCTGAAATTTTTCCATGGGATTAGTGGCAGAGGAGATAGCAACGAAAATTTCTTATTAATGGCAAAAGTGACAGGGGAAGAGGTGGGGGAAGCTATTCATCTGACAGCTTGGAAGTGATACAGCATTTATTTACTTTTCTTAGCAACCATTACAGATTTCACTGAAGCATAGCTTTTCGCCATTGTGGTAAACTTCATGCTGAGGAATGCAGAGAAACAAAAAATCTGGAAACACTATTTATGTTGGAATCCAGATGTTGACATCAGAATAAATGACCTTGTATCATGTCAGAGTCCAGTGAAGATGTATTTAAAATACTGGGCCTAGTCACTTCTTAAAACAAAAATGTAGCCAAGTCCCAAAAAGCTGCAGGAATCCTAACCATTGCAAACTATTCTGGGAGCCAGAGCAGTGCAAGTTTAGGCCATATACTGAGTATTTACAGAGTGAAAATCATTTCCATCAACTTCAAAGGGAGTTGGGCATCATGTATGGGTGGTTTAAACTGGAAGAAGTCCATGCATAAAGAAGGGAGAACTTCTTTGGTTTGCCATGATCATGGGACTTCCCTGTTACAGGAGGAGATTAAAATAGAACCACCTAGACAAGTAACTACAACATCTTGCATTTGGAGACACCTTCTCATGGATAATGTACACGCATGGAAATGAATTAAGCAAGATACTTTGTTGTTTCTATACTGTGATAATTTCTGTTTTTAAAAGCCTGGGTGGTGTTTGCAAACTATGGGTGAAAGGTAACTTGGTAGAGTGACAGATAGATTTGGACTTTGAGGTAGGGCAGGCCATTAAAATAAAGCCAAGTGGTATCTTCCTACCATATAAATTTAGATAGGTTTTGAGAGGGAAGAAAACAACTACATTGGCATGGGCTGAACTAAGGAAGCATTTGTGTGTCTCTTTTTTAAAAACAAACAAATAAACAAACCAACCTCCAACCATTGCATCTTCTTGTTCTGTTTGTTGCCCACCCAAACACACAGTTAAAAAACACACAGAAACCACATAAGGCTCATTGGGTAACAAGGCAGGAAAGGTAAAACAACGCCTGGCACTCAGAAGCCTCCCCCCCAACAAACTGGCCGTGTTTACAGCTTCGAAGGACTGCTCCACCTGATCCTGATGGCAAGGCTGTTTGCCAAGCCTGGGCAAGGAAGATCAAAGGACATCGGCTCTTTGAGAGAAGGGGAGCGCTAAGTGAGTTCAGAATCTCTGCCCTGAGCCTCCAGAGAAACTGTCTGGGATCACCGGTATAGGAAAAATTTTGCACCATCTGATAAAAAGGCCATGAGCAAGTCAGACTGGTCTGAAATAAGGGAACATAGCTCCCTTTTTGCTCTGCCTAAGTGCAAAACTCAATTTTGCAAGTGAATTAGTGACAGTCTTTGGACGGACTTTTCCACTTGCTCCAGCTAGCTGCCAAGTGAGACACTGGAGGGGGAAGCCGTACAGGTGCCCACCCATCAGACCTGCTGGCTCCCCCCGGGGCTGAGCTCAGTGCGCTGGCACCCCACAAACTCCCACTTTCAGGGATGCTGCATTGGAGGATGCATTTCTGCAGAAATCACAAAACTTCTCACCATAACCAGTACCTAGTGCGAGCCTGAGAGAAGGAGAGGGATGCAGATGGTCCAGGAAACAGTTCCCTTTCAGAAGTGAAAAGCAAGAGATCAAAACTTACTTCTACTACTCTGTCTCCTATATCAAATAAATCTGCCTGCAACCATGAGTCAGAGCCCTTTAAATAACATATTACAAGCCTATCACTTTGGAAAAGTATATTTCAGTGCTAAATGAATAAAGATATTATCTTTATGCTTTTATATATATATATATATATCTATCACTAGTTGATGCATAATTAAAATCAAACACATATGCAATGCAGCTCTGGAAAGCTTCCATATGAAACAAAATTGAAAAGGTTAAGAATATTTACTTAGAAAATAAAACAAAGAAATTAAATCATAAAAAATATAGACCCAAGTACATCAAATCACCTTGCAAAAATATGCAATTTGATAAAAGAAAAGACATTTTCAAAATAAGATCCAGTGCACAAGTGACTGACAGTGTCATCAAGGTTAGGTAAATCAGCACGATAGAGACAGAAAACAGACAGTTAGCGGCTAGAAGAAAATCACTTGCAAATATAGCAGGAATTAAAGCAAAAGCACTATCCCGGTTAGAGGATTGAAACTCAGACATCACTGGGGCTTTGGACAAGCTCTTTCTTCAAGCGATAGCTGGAGTGGTACCACATAAATACCGTCCTCCAAAACTCACCACCCTGACCCAGCACAGCCAGGGTGGGAAGCACACAAAAGCCCCTCATGACATTTTTCCACAAGGTCATTTCTTGGCTCTATCAAATAAAGTATCTCCTTTTACTGTAATCCTCCCTGCGCACTGTGGTTGGTAAGAGTTATCCAGGTTGGCTCACATCCCCCTGGGTGGTGGCAGACCTGGCACAGAAGGGATGGATGGCTCGTCCCACACCCACGTCCTCCAGCAGCTCAGCTGCTCACGGAGCAAACATGGGGCTTCAGCCTAACGAGCACATCAATCCCTAAAGCAAGCTGCAGAACACCATGTACTTTCATATTTAAAAAACCATGCAGTGTTGTGTGAGCCTAAACATAGGTGGACAATTGCACTGATATGGAGGGAAAAATCCTTTGTAATATATTACAGATAGATAAATTGCTATTGTCCTTTACATTTTCCATCCTTGCCTTCTGTGCACAGCTGGAGACCATTTCTAGGACAAACAACTTTTCAGAAGACCACCCACAGCCCTAAATACAAATTCATGTGAAGGCAGAAGTCAAAACCATTTTGACCTTAAATAGTGCATCCCATTTTTTGGTTTATCTCAAGTATAGCAATGTGAAATATAACAATAGTCTCAAAAAGTCAATTCGCACCGAGTTCCCCAAGCATGGCCGGGAAAAGGCTAATGTTAGAGAAGAATAATCTGTTTACTATGTGTATTTGGTAAAGGTTTCCCAGCACTAGCACACAACACTTTTAAGGAAAGGGATGTTAAGATCCTATTTTTGAAGCACAGATTCAGCTTCAGTCTGAATATTCAAACTTTAAGACAGTCTTTTTGTAGCCAAGCTTGCCTCCAAGTAAAAACCCTAAATTTGGCAGAGGGAGAGGAGAAAGGATCTCACAGATCAACTTTTCCATGTGAACTGGAAGCACAAGGAAAATAGGTTTTGGACCCTTTTTATTTTTAAATAGAAACACAGTAGAAGAGATACAGGACCTTGTTTAGCTGTGCTATTCACTGCTGAAACCAAAATTCTGGAGCCTGTCTTTCCTAAAATTCCGTAGCAACAGTGTGAAAATAGCTCTTGCAGTGAGCCAGCTAACCTCTCTGTATCAGCCAAGCAAACCAGGCACCTGGAGAATGCAATTAATCTTCTTCAAGGTGGAGAGCTCAAGGGCTGCGGTGGATAACAGTCCAGAAGTGTACATTTTTCCTCTATTGATTACAAAGGAGGTATAAATTTTTCAGTTTCTGCTGCATTTGTATTTTCACCAAGAAGCATTTCATTCCATTCATGAAGAAAAACAAGCGAAGCTCTCAGCGCTCCAAGACTGAACATTCTTGTCAAATAATTTAACACATTAGATCAGCAAGATTTAGGAGACTCGATGCAAAAGAACACAACTAGGCAGCAATGATGACAAAAGGGTAGCTTGACAGTTTATTGACTGAGAATGGTTTTCACATCAGGAAGAAAAGAATAAACATCATTTTTTCTGTGCCAGATATGAAACATGGAGTAATATAAGTAACTATACAGATGGCTGACTCTAAAGAGGACCTTATGGATAACTGCAGGGTAACAAATGGGTTTTAAACCATACAATGCTTTTTAAACAATTTTCAGGCTTCTATTTCTGCATTCTGTATTCCATACATAGAAAGAATTCAATTAGTTTTCTCCCAAACTGTGTATATTGCAAAGCCTAAAGTCAAATTTCAGCATGCTCGTCACCAGAAAAGCAGCAAGATCGTGAAAAAAGAGCAGGGACATCAACAAAAGAATCAGATGGGATAAGCCCTTTATACGAAAAATACATCAACTTTTTCATACATATTCTGGCAGAAAAGGATGGGGAATAAAGATCCCCGGCAGGGTTAAGCAGCCAACAGAGTTTATGTTCTTAAAAGCCTGTAGGGTCTGGAGTAACAGATTGAATACTTAGACCATACTTGAGCTGCTATCAGGATACACAACTGCAACACGGGTAAACCCCCGACTTCCAGGCAGACTTGGTTGAGGCTCAGCTGAGGACTGGCAGCTGAGGTGCCAGAGCAGCCCAGCCACAACGCTTCCCCGACACATAAGAGCTTAGTTACTCCCCACCATGTGAAACACACATTCTTCTCTGCTGCTAGTGGGGTTTGAACAGGTCCCCCAACTTTTCGAAGCAGCAGGAAGCACTCAACTCCTCAGACTGACTTCTGCACCCCTTGGAAATCCTGTGATTTAACTTCTTTGTGGACTAACAGGCTTGAGGTGGCATTCTACGACTGTCTCATTGCAATTCCCTCCCTCCCACAACTTACGGCAACATTTATATTTCATACAAACGTATATGAAGGCTGGTAAATAAAAGGGAATGAGGGAATTTCACCCACCACTAAAAGTAACAAAAATGCCATGGAAATGCTCAAAAAATAGCAGGAGAATATTTAGAAAGGGGACAGCAGAACTGGTTACAGCTGGCCAGGAGAGTTAAGTACAGCAAACTGCCTTCCTGTATGATACATAATTGATCAGTCTAGCACAGAGAACAAAAACTTATAACAAAAAGGTAGGAGCAGAAAGTAGGAATAGGATGGACAAGAATTTAATAGAGGACTTCAAAGCAGTAACGTTTCTGCTGGGTAGGGCTTGAGTCAGTGCAACTTTCTAGAAACTATACTAGCTAACACTTAGCCATAAATAAAAACTACTTTATGTATTTAGGGCATTGAAGCTGATATATGTCTTACCATGAAACATGCCATGAGACAGGCAAGGATTACAAGGAGACAGCATCAGTTTTGTCAGGCTAAATTACATCATTAGGGAAGTCAGAAGCAGTGGGACTCTGAGCCTTTTCAGAGGAATGGACTTTGCTGGACTCTGAATTCAAAATCTTATCCTCAGTCCCCCAACTGTTCCATCTGTGTCATGATCTTTAGTCATGGCCACTATCAGCACTAACTTCTACAGCCACTGGTCTCTGTTCAGGGCACTGAGGTATTCTTTGGCAATATACTGTATAGTGAAAATAATAAAAATAATCATAGGTTAGAATATAAACAAGACTCCCACTGAATTACCAGAAGGTCCCACCTTTCTTTGCATCACTCCAAAAATTACTGTCTTTTCAAGGTGTTACCAAGGGAAGCATAGTTCATTCAAAGGAGAACAAAACACACTGGTGGTCCGTGACCCAGGCTAAAATTAAACTAAGCAAAATCTGGAAATGAATTAATATAAACTGTTTTGCACCAAGACTCAAGGGAGTGGAATCCCATGAGGGAATTTTTCCTTTTACAGTTTGCTGCTACTTTTTGGCAGTTACAAACAAAGAGCCATCCTTAGACACAGTGCTTGGAGAGCATCTTTAAGCAGGCTCTTTCATTCCTGTTCAGGAACCTGAACAATAGGAACAGCGATAAAAGCAACTTCAAGTCACAATAAATATATTGTTCCCATTTAATTAATGTTTTCCCAGTACAATTGGTGTGTAAGAGGTCAGAGGAACAGAAAATTGTATACTATAGAGATCACGCTGTCAGGTAGCACATTAAAAATATTAAAAATGTTTTCCATGACTGTTCCACAACATACACTGAGATGGGACTAGCAGAATAACACGTGCACCAACTAATTCTTTATAAATGGGAAGCTGAACCCTATAATCTCTTTATCATCCTGTCAGTGAGTTAATGGTCATTACCGTGAGCAGATTCTTATTTTATCAAGCAAGTCAAGGCATCACTGGTGCTTTTCATATGATAATACTGATGCTTTACACCACAATTAAAATGAGTACAAATTTTCTAGTTTTACCTAGGCTTAGCTGCAACCTTTCAACTTGCAAACACCACCTTGAAAGCCTTATCAGAGACATCAGTGTAGCACACTTGTGACCAAACCTCCCTCTCTCTCTCATTCCCTCTCCTTTAAATACAGGCTTACAGGGGGAAACAATAGAGGAAACCGTTTGCTGAGAAAAACCTTTCCTACACATAATGTAAAATTACCATCCAGAGCAGAGCAACCAGAGCTTAACATGTGTTTTTGTTCAAGATTACCAGAACTCCAGTGAATGTTGCTTTCCTTTATCGGCACTAAAAATATTTTAACAAACATCCTCATGTCAACAGCTGCATGTTTTCAAAACAGAAATCTCCCATTGGGCTTTGTTTGTTATCAGCAAAGAGCTGTTTTGCAATATTTCACTTTCCATCCTCCCTCCCCCAAACAGCAACCACCACCACTGCTGATTTCTTTAATTTTTTGAAATGTTTTACTTTGTCCAAACAAACATTGAAATCAGTTTTCATTCAAATATGTGATGAACTCAAGAGTTAGGCTTCCAAAGGGATTTATTTGCTGGGTTTTTTGTTTGTTTGTTTGTTTTTGTTGTTGTTGTTGTTTTTCTCCAGGTTAAAGATATTCTTGTGTATTTAAATTGGATGGTTTGGTTTTCAAAGGACGCTTCTAATCCTATCATTAAATAAAAAAATAAATCAAGAACTGCGCTGCAGCTAAGTGTGAGCACATGCAAAGCAGAACTGAGACCATGCAGGCCAGTGTTGATTTTGGATTCTAAAAGGAATTTTATTAAAAGTTCAATGATCTTCAGAGGTGACTCCCCCAACCTCATGATTTTCTGTGTTATCTCAGGACACTTCATGTACAGCAAAATGAAAGCAATAAATAGCCGAATCTCAAGTCAGCTTCTGCAACACCTCCCAGATAAGTGTTGCTATTTCTTCTTTTAAACTGAAAATCTAGTGAATTGGGGAAGGGAGAGAGAGTACAGAGAAGGAATAGCTTCCCTTAGAGAAGTCCTCCAAGCTCATGTGCACTTTACCACAGGCCTTTCTTGGGACAGAAAACCCATACACCACATGAATGTATTAAATATAGGAGTCAATGAAAGAGACAGTGAGAGCACTGGAAAAAAAAAAATAAAATGAGGCTGTGAATGCTGCCAGCAGTCCCTATTTGCACTGGTGTCCCCTCCTGAAGAGGCAGCCACTGAAGAGTAAAGCCTCACACCAAAGGCTGCCCAGTATCAGCATACAAGAGCACCTACCCTACCGGGCCAAAAGCAAACCTGTGCCTGGTGGAGGAAGACTCTTCACTGCAGAACCATTCTCCACAGCCCTTCTTGGTTATAAAACCACACTTAATTGGTATGAACTGAGGTATGGCCAGCCAGCAAGACAGACCATTAACAACCTGTACAGTAGTCTCCTTCATATAAAGGGGCAAAATGAAGCCAAGACTTTACTGTATGATTAATGATTTCTGGGTGCACAGTTCAATTTACTCTGAAGAAATGCTGAGTTCTGCTTCTGGATGAAAAATTTAAAAAAATGAAACACGAAAACACACACACACACACAAAAAAAAAGGCCCTTTTAAGATCTCTTAAGCTAAACCAGCTTTGGGCTGAGGTACCCAAATCACTGGGCCACAAGGCCCACAAGAGAGCTACCTTGGGAAATTAATTAAGCCTCAATCCATCACATATAAAACCCAGTATCATTGCATCACTGCTTTTTAGTCTTTGCTCAGCCAGCCTCTGTGGGTGGGCTAAGTGTGCATTCAGAAACTGTGGGGGAAACAACAAAAATAATTATTTCCCGAGGGCCTGGGCAGGAGAGTTTCCGTGAGGTAAGCAAGGGCCTGAGCCCATGGACATGCTGCAGCAGCCCCAGTTCATGCTCTTCCCCTACGGAACACACAAGATATCCTGCTGAGAGCCAGCACGTGATGGGCACCATCCCCACCCCTGCCGTCACTCACCCCACAGCCTGCGCCCCAGCACCTGCGCAGCCATGGCTGCCTGCTCCAGCACATCCTTCTGCAGGGGCAGGGGGCCAGCTGTCCACCCTGCTGCCCCACCAGTGCTCCCTGCCCCACACCTAGGCCACTGTGTGCTTATAACATAACACCCATCGTTTAAATATCACTCAAACATTGTTCACTCCACATCAGGACAGCTACAGCTTCGTGTTCACACAGGTCTCTGCCTCTCTGCTTCCCAAACCCAAGACCATCATTTGGCCTCTTGCTCACCTTCAGAGAAGCTGCTCCTCTCTGAGCCATCAACCAGCATGAATGGCCACCAGCTGTGTCACCCAACCTGGCACCCCCCTGGTTGAACACATCCAACACAGCAGCTGCCCTCCAGCAACAGTCCAGCAGTACCTGAGTGCCCACCTGGGCACTGGGCTGACCCCCACTACCTTTTCTTCCCTGTTGGACTGGGGGTCCCGAGAGAGCTGATAAGCACCTTGGCTGTGCCTGTGGAGGGGGCAGAGATAAAGAGCAGGTCCTTTTTCATAGAAAGACAACAGATAAATTGGCAGAAAAAAAAGACAATCTGGACAGTGTTATGCGGACAGTCTCTGTTCAAAGGCTATCCTGCTGAAAGGGAATTTAAGGGAGCAAATGACAGCCAAGGACAGCTGTCTCAGCCCACTGAACTTCAAGTCTCCCCCTCTCCTGACATCTAATATGCCCCTCCTCAAATTGAGCTCTGTGTGTAGGGGCCATATGAGATTGCTACGCCGGTTCTGACACTCGTGGGGATACTCTTGCACCAAAAGGATGCTGACAGCTAGCAGCACACAGGTCACCTTCTCTGTCCTGGTGTTGCCCGAGTACCAGAAGGCAGCAGAAAAAGACGCTTCTTTTGTCTTAATATTGAACCACTTTTAGACCTTTGATGTATTTATGGCTCAGCCTAAAAACACCCGAAAGGCATCAGTTTGTGTACTAGGTACACAAACAAAACTCAATTTTACAAGTGAGATGAAGGTCAGCCTTCTTTCCACACACAAGATATACACCCAGGGGAAAGAAAAGGAAAAAACACCAAAGAAAACACCAAACCAAACCAAACACCAAACAAACAAAAAACCCAAAACAAACAAACAAACAAAAATCCTTCACATCCTTTTGCTAACCAAAGATGAAAATCAAAGGGCACTCGTAGACAATTCTCCTTCCTTGGTTCTACAAAGAGTTTCCATGCAGAAAATGTCTTATATGCCCACTGAATTCTTTCTTCCACAATATTCTGTTACACTCTCAATTAGAAAACAAAATTAAAAAATATAGTACTATTGCACTAGATGTTTCCATTTACTGGGCAAGAACCTTCATCACAGCCACAGTACCTATAGTACAACTAACCAAGGAGAAACCTAAATTCCACGGAATTGTTCCTGCAGCGTTGGAGTGTGTAAGCTGCCAAAGCATTCAGGAAGTTAATAGATTTGTTTATAGACTAGACAAGGCTTAATTAAACCAGGCAGCTCCAAAGAACAGTAAATCCTCTCTCCTCCCGTCTTCCCCTCCCCCTCTTTTTTTTCCTAGAGTATCTTTCTCCTAGTGGCTTTCCTCTTCCTAATAATCCCATCACAAGTGACAGATATGTTATCAGTCATCACTGGGATTTGACACGTTCTTAATACCTGTCATGACAGCTCTGAAGTCTGCATGCTACCTCATTGTATTCCAAGGCATTTACAGGAGGTAATGGACACATCAAATAGCAGTCAATGGCTCTGCTTTACTGGACAACTGAAGGCTTGGAATATAGAAGTAGATATTTAAAAAACCCCTAATCCACGATTCTTCAAAATTACACATGGAATAATTCAATATTAAACAGTACAAAATAGCTTTTTGCACTCTCTATACCTATGATCATCTTGGTCATGTCATAAAATTTATACTTATTGATAAGAATGCTTTAATATTTAAGAAAAGGTATCATTACTGGTAATAGTGAAGATCACATTAATAATCCAAGGTCTCAATTGAAAGGTTCAAAGTATGATAGTCATGCTGGTAACATGGCAGTGTATTGCTGTGCCCATACAGAGCCTCTCTGGTTCCTTGGGTCTCTCCTTTACTTTAACACAGAACCTGATGCACAAGTGAGGTGTATGTCAAGGCTAGAACCAGACATCATGTCAGAGGTGAACACCTGAACTGCTATGAAGACAATGGGATTGTGAAGTATCTCATTCACGGTAAAAGATTAAATGTGAGTGCAGTAGAACATGAGTTTGGCAAGAGTGTGTCTCCTTGACTGGGACAAGAGAAAGACAGTGTCTTATCACACTGAGTGATAAGGACAAGGAACACCAACTATAAGGTTTTGTATGAGTCCATTCCCAACGCTTGCTGATTTCTGTGGACCTCTTAATACAGGTAGTTTTGTTTTTCTTTGTTCAAGCCCTCAAATGAGCTGTGACAGACACAGCGCTCCACAGAACAAATTCAATACAGAAGTCTCTAAACGGACATATTTTCTTTCAGTCAAATTCTAGTATTACTTCAGATAACTCTCATCATCTGTGTGCAATACTTTTCAGGCACAAAAATAAAATAATTTCTTACTGTAACATTTCTTCGGAGCCTTAAACTTGCACAAGTCTCTCAGTCTAGCTGAGCTGCTGCAAAGCATCATATAGCCACAGTCTCTGCCAACAGCATATGAACTGCATGAGAGCAGCGTTCTTGCCATTAGTAAATGCAACAGCTTGTTGTTCTCCATGCATTTACAGTTTCACACAAAGGCAGAAAACAAAACAAAACAAAAACCCACAGAGATTAGAGACAATGCAGCCCTGTGCACGTGAGTATATTAAAGCCCTTTCAGCAAGGCAATAAAGCTAAGGCAGAATTGTGAGCTGGAGTCAAAGGGAAGCATCCCACTGACATAACGAGTTTTAGGGAAGATCTGGGGTGAAGAAAACTGGCAAAACATGTTCACCCAACTAAGTGACTGCATGTCCTTTGGACATAATTGTTAACCAGTACTAATGGTCTCATGGGATTATTTTCATCTACAAGAAAGAGATGAGCAAACTAGGGTTTTTTACAGGGCAATTTTATTTAGGAGAGACATAAGAGTAACTCCAGCACCTGTAAGCACTCGGGAACAAAAGTGATGGCATTTGGCGGGGGGGGGGGCGGATGTTGTTCTCAGCATGCAGCTTGACAATGCAGCAAATCCTGTTCCAGTGATCTACACCAGTGCAGTAACAGCACTGGTTGAATCTAAACTCGCCTTGCCAGCTGCAGCACTCTCAGAAAAGCTGAATGGTTAAGTTTGCATCAGTAGGCTTCATACCAGATCAGATACTGCCTGTTCTCAAGCAGCCAACATAAAACCATACCACAAACAAAATTCTTGTCATATTTTCTGATCATGATCTTACGCCAGGGCCTGTTCCTGATCAACTCTGTACTGCTGGCTGAGCCGGGGTTGCAGGGAGGCAAGATGATGGCAGCACGGCCCCACTGAGAAGTCTCCCCAGCAAATATTCCCTTCTGGCTTGGCTCCAGAGAGCATTACTGCTGCTCCTGCTGTCTACACTCCCAGTTATTCCTTTCATATACCCTCTCAGCTGTAAGCAAATCAACATGCCAATCCCTGGGGACAATTGGCTTAGCTTATACTTAAGACTTGCCATTCTGGTTTGTGCTTTGGACATTGATTTCCATTGTCTCAGCTATCACTCAACAAAAGGGCATTTAATTGCTGTCTCATTTAGTCTGGGGGAGAGGAGGAGAACAACTTTTACCAGCCCTCTGATTGATGGCAGCCATTAGCACCTTCTAGCACAATGCGGACTTATTAGAAGCTCGATTTACATGTGAAGTTCATTGCCACACAAGTGAATCAAATTCACAGCTACGCTTATTTGAACAACTTTAGAGACAAAATCTTCAGATGAAATGAATTTGCAGAAATGCTTACCCTGGCCACCCATTTAACGGGAAAACTTTGAAGATTAATGTAATTTGAAGAAAGCTTATAGAAAGAAAAGAAAGTTTAGTAGAGATGACCAAACAATGCCCCAAAAACCCAGCCTGATTTATACTTAATTACACATGTCTAACACCAGGAAACACTTCACCATGCTTCTGAGTTCCTAATTGCATACTATGAAAAGCAATGCTAAAGAAACCCATAAACTATTTCCCCCCTCTTGTATGAACATTTTCTATTTTCTTTGTGAAGGAGGAACGAACAAAATTAATATCCACATTTAATATCCTCCATGTTCTGTAGAGCAATGAGCCACACACTCTGGTGTTCAAGCCAAACTGCTGACAGTGGACTTTTAGTTCCTGGCTCATTTTATTAAAAAGCACAAGGCTGCTAATCTTCCTTTCAAAGGAACAGAGCTCAAGAAACAACTAGATCAGAGAAAGCTTCTTGATATACTACCTTTAATCAGTCCAGTTATGCAAAGCCTGCAGTAATTTCAGGAAAAGTTTGATGTAGTTTCATGCACCTTATCAAAACATTTAATCATTGCAAAATCTAAGACCAAACATCATTTGAGCATCAGACTTTCCAATCAGACACAGAAATGAGCTGAGGCACTGGGTATTATCAGATACACCTTTATGGATTTTTTTGGAAGATTTACCATGGGAAAAGCAGATTGAGAAAGGACTATTTGCAGTGAGGTGAGGATGTACAGCCAGACGCACAAGCACTCGCGCTGTCTCAGCTGTGGGAGCGCTAACCCTGCCTCGGCTGAGGCTTTCTGAAACCACACTAGCTATACCCACAAAAAAGCAGTTCTGGCTACTTTCAGAACATATCCTCTGTTATTCACATAATTGGTTTAAAATTCCACAGCAAAATTACTCTGCTATTACTTGCTTTCAGTGAGTCCACCCTTAAGGTTCACATCCCCCACAGGACCCACCTTTGTTCTTTAGCGATATTAATCTTCCCTGATATGTATTTCTAAACAAGTTTAAACAGTGGCTATTTTCATGCTTTTTCCTACATTTCAAAAAGTCATGATTTTTAGGTACAAAAATGAATGTGTGAAGGCAGAATGTACTTTTTTGTTTTAGAACAACCGTCTTCACTTTTATCATTCTGTAGCTCACATGAATGTAAAACTGTATTTTTGATCCCTCCCTTTCCCATTAATTTTTAAAGGGAAGTAAAACTTTATGCAAAGAAGCACCTAAAAGAAAAAACACAATAAACTAACACCCAAAACAAAAAAAAACCTCACAAGCTGGCATGCAGCCAGCTACTAACTAAACACTAGAATACGCGTGTTTTCTTAACTTGGCTCTTTGTAAAATTTATTTTCCTCTCCCATTGTTTTGTTTCTCTTTGCTGTTGGGACAGGAGACACGTTTCTCTTGCTGGAAAGGCTAAGTGCTATCTTCCGAAAAGTGCAGCCTACAGACAATTATTACGGGTAGCTGAGACAAAGGCGGCACAGGGGACCCCAGTGACATCCCTCACCTTCCCTTCTGGGCTCACACCAGCCTGGAACCAGCGCTCCCAACAGCAGCACTTCCAGGAGCATCACCAGCACCAAGCCAGCTGCCAAAATGGTTTTAAACCACTTCACAGTGAAAGAACAGACCACGAGCCATGTTTGTGCAACCCCTCTGTCAATCTTTGCTTCAAGTCCCTTTGGCCACATGAGGATAAAGAAAACTCTTAGTTGGAAGAAGGTTCTACAAGCTGGTTTCTGAGAAACCAGACAAACCAACACACGTTAATCAAGGTGAACAGGTCGTGGAAAAGAAGTTGATCAAATCTCTCCAATCACCATCAGAGACACAGTCAAACCTGCGCACCTTCGAGATTCAGGTCAATCGCACATCTGCTCAGCATGCCCCTGGGAGACTCCAAATGTAAGTGCAAAATTAGGGCAAGCACTTGCACAGCAGTCAGCTGCAGCATCTTGCTGGCAGAGGCACAAACCTGCTCTTCTACCCAGTGCACTATCTATAAATAGGTTTATGAATACAGAACCTCTGCCAAGCTGTTCTTCCTTTCAGGTTTTTTTTTTTGTTAATTTTTTAATGCCTCTTGCAAGATTGGCTCCTAGAAGTTTTATCTCCATTAGTAGTAATAAACATGTATTATACGCTCCATCAATGTCTGAAAGTCTTGATGAATAGCAACAAATTCGTCTAGAAAAATAATACCATTTCCCATTTAGAAAAATGTATTTTTAAATAAGGAAGAAGTGAATTTACCTGAAAACAAAACGTTCACATGAGAAGTCTGTGTGCACACCACAGCTTGGGAGAGAGGAACCCACTTCTGCTGTGACTTCAGGAGGAGATGAGGCGGCGTCAGCGTTTAGTGTTGTTCAGCTGTGCTCCAGCGGGTACCAGGCGAGCCCCAGAACTGAGCCCTGGGCTGTTCCCCTTGCTCCTCTCACCTGGAACAACAGAACAGGTTCTCAGCTCCCTCAGCACAGGAGTGATGCAACATTTCATGTTCCCAACTCAGTGACAGATGTTTACACTG
The DNA here is from genome assembly GCF_964273445.1 of Streptopelia decaocto. Lineage (NCBI taxonomy): Eukaryota > Metazoa > Chordata > Aves > Columbiformes > Columbidae > Streptopelia > Streptopelia decaocto. Next base: position 22,333,203 of record NC_138663.1, read on the forward strand.
TCTGACCACCGGAGATTCAACACAGCCTTATAAAAGGTGAAACTCATTACAATTGCCATTATTGATAAGCATTGTTCTCTGCTTTTCTATACTACAGGTGCCCTCTCAACATGTTTTGGGGATATGAAAAGCCCTAGAAAGCTACTTACGGAGCATCCTAATTCTGCCCTGGAGGGGCCACTTTTCTAGAAGATAACAGTAGACCCATAACTAACTTACTCAAGCCCAATCTGTGGCAAGAACACTTCATGGTAAGAATTTGACTTTGAGCTGCCAATGGTTGGATGACCAAATGAACCAGTGCTAATTTCAAACAGAGGCATTAACCAAGGACTTAAATTACCTTGTACTTTTATCTACTATAATTTTCTTGCATCTCCTTTTTTCCCCCCTTTTCCTCCCAACCCTTACATAGTTCACCATCCACTTTCAAGGATGGATGCCTAAATGAAGCCCTGTATTAAGGCTCAATTTTCAAAAGCAATGTCACCTTGCAGTTTCCCTTTGCTTCAGAAATTGACTTCTAGCAGCATACTCTTGAAAAGCCTGCATCTATACTCATTTCAAATTTCTTGGGAATAATTGAGTATGGAAAGTAAGGTTTAGCCTGATGAAATTTTTATTTCCATCTAAAAATAGAAGGAAATGCATAGTAAAGAACTTATTTCCTCAGGCTCCCTCTTGCTTCCTTTTTTCTTCTGCAAAGTGAAGACAAACAAGACCTATTACAATTCAATTTTTTTCCCTTTCAGAAATTCCAATAAACTCACCACTATATACTTAAGTTTTGAGCTATGTAGAGTAGACCACTAAATACTTTATATGTTCTGAACAACATGATCTCACTGGCCCTGATCTGAGCAGGGTGTTGGGCTATACAACATTTGGTGGTCCTTTCCAACCCAAGTTATTCTACATTTTTTTTCCCAAGGGAACAAAGACTGGTTCTTATATCTCAGAAATGCAAGCCAATCTTTTTTCATGTTTACCAGCATTCTTACTGTATGGATCTTCCCCATTTTGAAGTCTTTCAATAGTTCAAATCTATTAGAATTTTACATATGAAAACTCCTTAAAGAGTGTTTTTAATCTTAAATTAGCAGAAGTATATTTTCACATGTCAGAGAATGAAAGGATTTAACACATTTAGGTAAAACTAGCCTGGGAAGAAAACTGAAATAATGTATTCATATTTAAGTTCTTCATTGGGTAATGCTAAGTAAGGTCTTGGGAGGAAAAAAAAAAGTGTTGATATTTACTATAGAAGAACTGCCAGCTTTATAGTAATACATTTTCTACCTGAGGTTCTGAAGTCAGGACACTATGTTTAAACTCAGCCTGAGCTCTCATGTCACACGCAGCTGTCAGACCGAGCCGTCTGCAGCAAAAGCCGTGGGATGCCCTGCACATTCCACACCTCTCCCTGCCAGCTCGGTCCTCGTGATGACACCACCTGCCTCTGTCATGGCACAAGGTCACACACAAGCCCACGTCCCTCCTGGAGCATCATGCAGGCAGCTCCCAGCCTGAGCTCCGCAAGCCGAGTCCCTTGTAGCTGGCTGGCAAGTTTATCAAGAAGTAAAAAGCTGACTAGTCAAAGGGACTCTCAGAAGACAAACTTTCTTACGATTTCCCTCCCCCTAAATCCTTAAGCATATGTGTATTTCTTGATTAATACTAAACCCAAGAAAAACTTGCGTAATGCAGAAAGATCCGTTTCTGTTTCTCCACGTACCTGCCCTCATTAGAGAGGAATAGAGACATGATTTAATAGATGAGATATGCAGGGAATAAAGTGAAAGAATTCCAGTCCTAAACCATCATAAAGACAAGATATTAAAATAAAAAAACAAATAGACTTTTTGCATCTATAGCAAAGGGATGCCATATGGGGTTGGAAAGTTCTCAAGTACAACAGAACATTATTTCTTTTGCTCTTCAAAGTCTAACACTCCTGTCATCTCTGCCCTCCTCTCCCTTTCCCCATCTCCAAGAACTGGAGATACCTTCTGTCCTAATCCCAACAAGCACACTGGCCACCAGACCACCACTGCTACTGCTGCAAGGGAACACCCAGGCAAGAAAGCGTTAATTCCCTCAGAAAACCACTCACATGGGTCTACCAAGCAAGTGGATACACATTCTTTCTTCCTTGGCTTTGTAAGAATCACAGGTACTGCTTTATTCTAATAAAACAATATCAAATAAATAAACATCATAATCAGTTTTAAAGCTGAGCTTTAGCCTCAGAGTCTGAAGAGACTGTTGTTACACATGGATGATTCTTCTTCAAGTCCCCCATAGTTTGATTCAAACTCATTGTATTAAGTGGGAATAGCTGAGATGCAAAGTCAAATTTAAACATCCTGGGAACAGCTGTACATGACGTGCAGCTGGCAGGCAGGTCTGCTGCAGGGACGTGGTTCTGCACGTCAAACCATGAGGCTGGGATTCCTAATAATGTGTAGTAACCAAGGCATGGAAGAGAAATCAGTTCACAAGTTAGCCCCCAGCAGCAGAGAAAGGAAGTTTTGTTTGCTTCTCTGGAAGGAGGACAGCCAGCACTGCTCAAATCAAAGCCTGGATCCACAGTCCTCCAGGCTTAATTAGAAGATCATGAAGAGAACAAAATGGCATTGGACACAAAAAATGATCATTTTTCAAGTAAATTTAGTGGAATGAGCATGTTACATTTACAATCCACCCTCCTCCATCCCCCCTTTTTTCCTTGTTAATGATAAAGAGTTGGCTGCAGATGCAACAAAACCTGTCAGGGACCACAGCGTGTCCTAAAGCAAGTCTTGCCCATTATTCCAGCTGGCTAGATGAAGGTCACTGACACTGCTAACACCTCTGACATTTTATAATCAATTGCAAGCATTTACAGAGCAGAAAATACCACTAGCTCTGAGCACACTTCTGAAAGAAAGAAGCTCTTTTCAATTAATTTTAAGCTTGCTCTCTCCGATAGCCAAAACATGAAACAACGAGGCAACCTAACAAGCCAAATATCAGCGAGATTGGTTTCTGGCAGCCAATGCCATATTCTGTTTGTATATAAACAATTGAAGTTTATCCGCCTCTTTAAAATAACTGCAATATGAATCATCGTAAGGACAGCAGCAGAGAAAACGGCCAAATACTTGTAGCGGAAGAAAAACATCATTTAATTCTCAAAGCAGCTACGAATATCACGCTATCAGTACGTTGCTCACATCAAATACCTGTTTGAGAAATCTCGTATTTTGTGGAAGAAACTCTTGGAAGAGAGGCTGACCTTCACCTATCCCTTCACTGCTGGTAACAGTTGACGAAGCTCTTCCCGTACACAGCACATTCATCCTGCACTCGCTTTCATCTTCAGGACAGGAACAGAGACTGCTGCCTTTTAAACTATTCCTGAGTTGATTTTTAGCCAGCTGTTATATTCTACTGCTGTAAGTGAGGATGGAGGGCTAAGGAAGAGATTTTCAAACAATACTTTGTAAACAGTTCACAAGTCCCATCTGATTTATAAACTGCCAATGTGCTGGATGAGTTCGGCAGCTGGGAAGCCCTGGATTTGACAGCGCTGCCCTTACCCAATGGTTCAATGCAATCATTTTGAATCAACACAGGGCCTGAGAGAACACAGGGCTCTCTAACTTAAGACCTCCTAAAGACCTATATTGCAGTCAAAATTCTTGCTCCTGACAGTCCTTCTCATCCTCCAGCTCCTAATTCAAACCATCAGTCAGCTCTTGCTTTTCACAGGAGCTGGTCGCTGTACAGTGTAATGTTTGTGTCAAATACAATTGCTAAAGGCGCTCCAATTTCCACTAATAATTGTCATTAGGAAAAGAAAAAAATGGTTGTATTTTTGTCAGAAAAGAACCATTTCCTGATGTTTAGCATAGGCAGGATAACAGTCGCGGGCAGCATCTTGGCTCAGCAGGCAAAGCTAGTAGGTGGTAAATGAGAGTGCTCTGGAGGGGACAGATCTTTTTCCAGGAGGGAGAGGGGACAGTGGCTGCTAAAGGAGGCACCCTGACGGCAGGAGATTTATGCATCTGCTCTTGTGTCAGTCTAGGAGGGGGGAATCATTATGCAGGGCCAGCTGCAGGGGTGTGCGCTGCTGTCGGGAAAAATTAGAGGACTAGCAATGAACTATAAAGAAGGGAGAAATGACAGAGTGAACGAAAACCCCATGATAAACCCATTTAGGCTCTCTTCTCCCCGTGAGGAAAGATGAAGTCTAATTGCTTTGGCATATATCTTGGCTGAGACTCAAACAAATTTGCCCAGATAAGCACAGACGCACACCCCTTGAATGTGCAATGACAACGTCCACCAAAACGATCTCTAACTGTTAAGGGTACTGAGCAAGAGTCCTTTTTCTGCACGTTTAGCTAAGTTATGGGAAAAGATCAGAGCACATTAAGATGATTTGGATCAGAAGAAATCTCATCTGTTGCCAAACACCTTCTTTCTGTAAATACCTTCAAAATAAACCTTTTCCATTTGAATATCTTGGGGAAGTGGTGGGGGAAAGGGAGAGGAGAGAAGAAATGATGGGACTATAAGAGAGTGAAAAGCAACCGAACTAAGGCTCTGGTATTTCCCTCTTATTTGACCAAAGAAGACCTTTCCAATTCCACATGGCATTCCTTTGCCTAAGAGAATTTCTGGCTGAGTCAGACAGGTCTGCATAACTTCTTGTCCTGTTTAAGGTAGAGGAGTTTTTTTTCTCCTTCATTAATACACTCACCCAAACGAGATATTCCAAATATTTCTTCATTATATTTGGTAATAAAAACAGACTCAGGCTCCTGAGTCATACTGGTATTGGCCAGTAAGGGCATAGGGAAAGCATGGGCAAGGAAAGCAGTGGTCTTTAATACACTCCCAAAAGCTCCTGGTTACAATTCCAGCTCTAAGCCTTCGAGGTGAAGTGTTTGGGAATTTTTCTTTCCGCCTGACCTGACCACTGCTGAAGCCTGGGGGCTGGTGAAACTCCTTCTGGAATGCTAACGCCCTGCGGGAAGCCGGATGGTACAAAATGGGAGCTGTTTGGAGAATAAATTCCTTGGGGAGAAGGGCGGCAGGGATGTACACCGATATCTTGTTTCAAGCTACACTTAAGGACCCAGGGCATTAGCCACATTTTTCACCAGGAACAAAAAAAATACATTTTGCACAGCATGCCAACATTGTAAATTATGCCACTGTGTGTCCTTCAGTATAAGTTCTTCCAGCTACTGTTTTATAAGAAAGTTTTGTTTACTTAGGACTGTGAAAATTAGGGGGAAAAAAAAAGGGAGGGAGGGAGGCAGGCAGGCAGGAGCTCCCCAAAAACTATGATAGTTTGAGGGCTTGAGACATTGATTCATTAACACTGTGAAGGTGTAAGTGGGGTACTGAAGAATGTATAGCCCTCTGATGAATTAAAGCAAATGGAAGTTGCCTACATGCTTGGTAACCCAAAGAACACAACTCCGAAGGCCACTGTTTGATCAAAGTTATGTGAAAAAAAACCCACAGAAATAAACCACAAGTTTTTACAGTAAGTAACAGAAATAAAATTGGAAAACTCCTAAACTACAAACCCATATCACTGGCAAAGCACAAACAATACTTCTTACAGCTACACAGTTGATTTACTTTTTTTTTCCTCCTAAGGAAAGTAAGGACAAGCAAATGTATAATATTCATATCAATTCAGGAAATACTTTCATAGTAAGATAGCAAATATATTATAAATGGAGAGAAAAGGCAACATGGTTATTTATCTGACTTGAAAACAGCACAGTGTCAAGTTAATTTAAAATTCAATTTCAGTTTAAAGTATTACAAGGAAGAAAGAACTCTACGTATCATAGGTTGTAAATTGAAATCCTAGCAAGGATTTCATCTGCCAACTAGTTATGTACCAGCTATAAAGCCACATTGCAGGTGCTTCTTTTAGGAGTTTGGGCTGCAAGGCTCTCGTAAACCACGTTCAGAGAAGTTTGTCATTTACTATTCCTTAAGGCATTTTATTTAAACTTTTTCATAGTCTGTTATTTAACGGAAAACTGGTGTTACAATAACTCAGAGGTAACTTCTGCAAGGTACAGTATGTGACACAAAGGCAGGCACAGAGGGTCCTACCCTGTGGAAGTCACCAAGAAGGTCTATGCAGCACTCCCATAAACACACCTTTTACAAAAGCAAATAGGCAAAAGCAGTTTGTCTGCAAAAACAGCCTTTAGGGTGACACAAATTTAGAGGAGAAAAAAGAAACAAACAAACAAAACAACTAAAACAAAACAAACAACAAAGCCTTGGGTTTTATTTTCCGCTTTCTAGAAAACACACCTACACAAAAACACTTGATTAAAACTCCACATAAAAGCTTGAAAGTGATGGTTTGAGGGAAGAGGCAGGATACTCTTCCCAATTTTCTGGGTTCAAGGTTAAATAAATCTGATATAAACAACATTTATATGCCCTGAGACTACAAACTGAATGAAGTCTACTCAGATTTGGTACATATTATTTAAAAAAGAAAAAGAAAGTGACTCAAGGACAGCAACTGGGCTTCCAGCTGCCCCTTTCCAGCTGCAGGAGGTTCCCACAAGCTGCACGGGTCAGTCTGATCAGAAAGGCAAATTCTGCTCCTCGGCCATCAGCCGCTAGTGACCCAGCTGGCCAGTGGACAGAAACGGGACTGGAAGGGCACGGAAAACCTGCACCGATGATGAAAATAAATGTATATCCCTGACCTCTGCTGCTCCAAAAGGAAGGCAAAGAAAAGCTGCCATTTACAACAGCCAGGGCTGTTTTTATTTAGTCACATGGGCCTTGAACCTCCTTGTACAAACACTTGCGAAACCACAAAACCTCACTGAGGGAGCACATAAACACCTCAGAAAGCTTTGTTTTTGGCATACTGGAATTTGAGGTGTGTGCAGATTGGTACTCATGGAAGGGTTATGTTCGAGGACATGAAATTTATCTCCACTGACACATCTATGGCTGGGAACCAGTACGAACAGCTTCCTCATGCTGATCCAATTCACTTCTATTTTGAAACGGAGGGATGTGGAAAACATTCTTAGAGGTGACAAAAAAGTATTTTCTTATTTCAGTAATGGCTTTTATCCTGTCTTTGAAAACTATTTAATTATGTATAAGTTTATAATAAATACCCATTATATATAATTATATTTACGTTTTTCATAAAACAATTATTTCTAAAAATGCTGGAGAATTACAAAAAGCTAAGGAGGCAGGAATTTGATAAAGCACAAGATGGAAAAGAGTATTTTTCCCCTCACTCATTTTTTTTTTAAATACATTTGAGCTTCCCCCTGCTCCCATAGCAGAGCATGAGACTCCAGTTATGACTCCCCTCCACTTCCCTCTTAAACCCTCACCATTTAAATAGTTTATTCGCCTTTTTGCCTTACCATGCATTTTTGGACCCACAGCTCTGAGGTGTGGGGTTTTTTAAAAACTTTTGTTAGCACTTAATATGGAAACTACCACCACTGCACCAATATTTATATATGTGGTAGTAAAAACTTACACCATTTGCTTTGATGTACTGCTCTTTGCTTACATCCCACTCCAGCAGAAAACACAAAGGCCGCTTAGCAGAGATAACAAATCCTATTTACATCATTGGTATGTAGTGGCATAGTCAAAAGGTTTAAATTTGAATTACTCAGCGTCCCTTGCAAAATGTCCAAAACAAGCTTCAGCATTGCTTAAATTTCTGTGGAAACTAGGGAAAATTGTTTAATTAAAAAAAAAAAAATAAAAATAAAAAAGAAATCACCAATATAACCCAAATTTAAGAACAGGCTGCATCTGTTACCAGGAAAACCAGGGCACAGCATGGGGATGCTGCACACAGGAGGATACAATACTTGCTTTCTTTCCCTTTCTCTACCTTATGCAGCATGTGACTCTATTCTTATTCTTACAACTTTTTTGGTTGCCAGATGTTGCACAAAGCTGGAAACGACAGCTGTTCCTAGGCGTAATCTGCCATGGGACTAAAGCAGCCTGAGCCTGGGATACCCCTCACTGATGGACGGAGCCTTCTGTGCCTGACCTGAGGCTCAGTTTCTCACCAGTTTGATGGAGGTCTGGAATTTAAGCTTTACAGGACTCTGTAGCACTGCTTGATACCATGTGATCTCAAGATGGGCCCAAATGTCTTACAAAGGTGAGCAGAGATGATCAGATGCAGACACAAAACACGATGTTTTTATAGTAAGGCTTGTCATACCAAAAGGGTTGGGTAACACGATGAAATACTGCAAACAGCGGCCCACAGCGCACATAAAAGAAAATCGCGGTACAGCCAAAAAGCACAAGCAGACTACGACTTTGCGTTTCATTTTCAATCCTTTCATCTTTAAAAACTAAACAGACTGTTTTAAAATATTTTCAAATGTTTCAAATATTCCCCTTACATTTGGTTTGCACACAAGTGATAAAGGATCTTCAAATGTTCCAATATTATGCTAAAAAAGTTTTAAAAGTTGGCTCCAAATTGGAAGTACTTCAGAAAATAGAAGAGATATATATCAAAAAACCCAAATATATAATCAAGTTCTTTGAAGTCACTTTCTGCTCCACTAAGACATTTATACTAATTGGTGAGTTTCTCATTTCATCTTTTCATGTCAGATCATTTCTAAATGATTGAAATTTAGGATACACTATTTTAATACTGATGGCTTACTTAATGAGATCAGATTTTAATAAGATTCTCGGCATTTATGCTAGAGAAAGTCTTTGACTTAGGGATAGATTTTTACAAAAAAAGGAAGACAGGCGGGTTGCTGTATATCATAGAGTCTGTTCAGATCGTTATAATCACCATTTGTGATCCTATTTTGTATACCATTACATGGTATAATCAAAAACCTCAGTCCTCAATACTAACACAAAAAGCCTGCAGATCCATTTTGCTCCCGTTCCCAGCATATACACAAACCCCTCAGTAAACCGATGTGCTATGCAAGATAAACACCAGTAACTTGTGATTAACTTAACCAGATCTAATTTGGTTGGCAAAAAGCTTAGCTACTTCCCAACTTGTTTATTGGCCACTAACAGAGAAACAACAATTCATCATCTACATTTTAGGATTAACACTTATTTAATCCATATCTTGCCTGTGAAATACATAATGAAGAAAAATAACTTGTGATTGTCTATATATAGGTGCAAATAACTACACAAATAAAGCAGCAGAATTTTTTTTATAGTAAAGAGCTACAGTAGGTTGCAAATAAGACAGCAGTGTGTCCAGATGTTAGCCTACACACAGCTAACTAAATGCTGAGGCACATCATCATTTAGTAGTATAGCAACTTCAGCCTCATACTGATTTTCCTACAAAAACACAACAGATTAGTATTTAATTTTGAGCTGTACCAGAAACACATCTTCAATAGTTGCAAGCACCTTGATAATATAGAGCAGTTGTTTTTAAGCAGCTAACATTAAAAATTTCAAGAGAAGGGAATGCTTTATTCCTGCGCCATTCCTGAGTTTATTGCAGCTCCTGTTTCTGTGCACTTCCCCCCTTCACTTGGGCACCGTCCAGACCACCCTCTCTGGGAGGAATCCCGGAATCATTGAATGTCCTGAGTTGGAAGGGACCCGCAAGGATCATCGAGTCCAACTCCCGTCCCTGCTTATGACATGTGTCTGAGGGCCTTGTCCAGTCTCTTCTTGAACACTGTCAGACTTGGGGCTGTGACACCTCCCTGGGGAGCCTGTTCCAGTGCTCCACCACCCTCTGGGTGAAGAACCTTTTACTAATGTTCAACCTAAATATCCCCAGTACATTTTCCTGCCATTCCCTCAGGTTCTGTCACTGGTTGCCCTGACTCATGTTTGGAGGATGACTTTGTGCTGGGCTTCTGGAGTTTAGTGCAGCCAGCCCAAGATCACCTGCACAGCTGCTCTCTTCAGGCTGATGACACTGAGATCTCTGTATAAGGTACTGTTTGTTCAGAAGGCAAACAATCCAAAGAAAAGCCTGGCCATAACAAAGAGTTACTACATCTGCACTGCTCACAAAGAGTCAGGTGCCTCCTGCATGAAAACTCTGCAAGGGTTTCCCTGCCTGCTTGGCTGTGAATTGAGACTGGGAGCTGTCATTTGCTACAGTTTGAAGTCCTCTTTCCACAACTTAAATGGGGATAAATTTGTGGTTCCTCTCTAGCAAAAAGCTTCTTCAGAACCTGCAGAATGTATTTTACCACTTGATCCACTAGGCCTGAAGCACAAAGCTCAAGAGAGCTCAAAGAAAGAGAAGCCCACACAATCTGCTACACTACAGTTAGGGATGATGCTGTGTATCTCCAAAGCATCTCACATTGTCCGTATTAATTTTACCTGCTGCCCTGAATGAGGGAACCCATATTCTACACCTATAACCCAACCATTCCTGCAGAGAGAACTGAAACTTAAATATAGATGGATTTCTGTGTGTTCCCAGCAGAGTCTTCCTAATATTTTCCATAGATTTAGCTGAGAAATTAGTTAACTCAGTAGTTCTGTCTTAATTTTCTGACAAATAAGATGCCAAGGATAAAAGGAGATTTTACTCCCACCAGAAAACCTTGTGTGTACCCAGAGCTTATGTCGCTGCCAGTCACTATTAAATTCTCACAACTACACTGCAAGACAGTCTGAAGAGAAGGTGTCCTCCTATTACTAGGTATTAATCAGTTCACAAGTACCTTGTGCCCATGAAAGAAACTGTTGCTTAAGGTACAGGAGTAGTGCCAGGATACAAGTTTATTATGGCTGCACATTATTACTCCAGTTCCAACATATACTCACCTAATCCAGTTCTGAAATGTATTAGCTTCAGATAGGGAGTAAATACTATTGTAATGAATACTAATAAATAGCCTTCAAACAAATAAGAGATATTTTTATCTCTGCCAGGGAACTACCAGAGGGGACTTACGTGCAGCCAGTGGCCATTCCCTGATACAGAATCCATCACTGCCACTAAATATATAAGTCTCTTGTAATGTTGTGTTAGGAGACAGAAAGTCAAATAATCTCTTTTGTTTTGATGAAAGCATGAAGAAGTTGACTCAGATAAAAGCAGGGAGTAATCTGTTTAAACAGCTTTGGTCCAAAGTTGAAAATTAAACAAAATCAATAACAGATACAGGCTTGCTGGTAGAGAATCTGCCTTGAGCATGATGTAAAAAAGGATGAAACGCTAGTACAGAGATATTTCATGCCGGAATATCTTATATGTGAAGTTTGTGTAGACCTTCGGCTGGTAAACTAACGTGTTTATTTATTTATAAATCTATACCATGCCCATTTTTTGCTATTAATGATGCAGTTAGAGAAGCTTTTGGCTAATCTAGAAGTAATGAAGAACATCAGAGTAAATTGATATTAATTAGAAGAACAAAGAAAGAAAGCAGACAGTGAAAGCCCTCAATCTGTTCCCGTTATTTAGGCTCCAATCTTTGTTGACACAGTTCTGGCACATACCTATTCAGGTCAGGTTTTTTCTGAGTAAGTGATGTGTGCAAGAGGGAGCACAAAAATGCCTGCATCTTGCTGTCACAAAATGATTTTTAAAGAATTGGCCATTTGCACCTTTGGGAAGACATTTTCAACAAGTCCTCTCTGCCTTTTTAAGGAAAAATCAAAAATATGAAACTTATTTTTGCAAAGTAGGAGAGATAACACCTTCCCATTCCATACATGGAAGATTTGGCAAAAATACCTACAGAGAAGGCAACTGAACTGTTGACAAAACAGGTTAATGTTGAATCTGAATTTGGATCACTGTAACACATCCTTTCTATGCCTCAATAGTCAAAGGCATGAAAGGAGCTGCAAAGAGAGTAAACATGCGGCCTTTAGCTGATAAATGTATTCAGGAAAGAAAGCAAAGCCTGAAATAATCATTGTAGGCTTCTGAGAAAATATATTAAATGTTCATGGACATTTCCTACATGGACAACATGCAAAAACCTCCCTATTAACCTGTCTGAGTTCTTCTGAAGTAAAACCAAACCAAACCACCTTTCCATTTCCAAAAATATTTTCCATGATAGTCATAGAGCAAGACCGGCAACAGTTCCTGCTACCTTAGTGAGGGCAGGCAAATGTTTAGAAGCGTAACATCCATATTTAAAGTGTGCCTGTGAACAGAGAGTTTATTAAATTCTTTTAAAATGCAAAATTATCATCCTAATGCCAAGAAGCACATAGCACAAGTCACCAACTTTATAACTGACTCCTTTCTAAAATTTGAGTGAAGATAGCTCTGCAGATTTTTACTGCTCTTCTCAGCAGCCAGAAACAATGCTCCTCATGGAATTGAACTTGTGGAAAAGGCCAACATTTTCCAGAAGGAAGAGGGAGGATGCCAACATATTAGGCTATCCAAAATAAGGAGTTTCAGATTCTGATCCATCAAGTAGAATACTGTGAATGGTTTTTATGTCCTTTTATAGTAAAACAACAATCAACCTAAAAATCCAAAATACAACAACAAAAAACCCACACCAAAACCAAAAAAACAAAACAAAAACACACACACACACAAAAAAAAAAACCACCAACAAAACCAAAAATCGTACTTCTCAAACACTGTTTGGTCTTCCTAAAGATTCAAGAGGGACAGTCTAGTCAGCAGAGTGTCTTGGGCTCATGGAGCTCAGAGCATTTGAACAAAGCCCATGACACCCACCTGGGCCAAGGGTTAAAGCAACCTTTAACAAGGAATGAGCCTTCCTGGTTCTTGGGATGGCTTCAGGCCTGTAAAGAAACAATTGCATCATGCCCTAATTACTCCAGCTGACTCGATGCACGAACTTGGATCCCTCTGCAAGCATTTCAGGACATTTCGTAATATGGAAAATTAAGGTATTGCATTGTCTTTCCCAGACCTAACAGTAAGTTTTTCTGCAGAGCCCATTTAAAGTAGAACCACTACAAAGAGAAAGGAACAAAAGGCATGCCAATATTATAGACAGGACAGGGCATATGGAGAAAACAACTTTCATATACAACACTAGACTCTCATATATCCCTCTCAAAAATGGTAGCAATATATTCCTGCTGCACTGTTCTCCCCTGGAAATTCATCTAAGTTCATTTCAGTGAAAAAATACTTGTTCTTTTCCCTCAGTAAACAACAGTGCAGTTATTCTTGCCTCCTTGTAAAAATGAGCAAGGTCTGCAGCAGATGATCTATAAAGTTTCCCCATTTTCCTGGGAGGAATGGTATTTTATTGTTCAACTGGTTTCTCCATAATACGTATCTCAGTCTTCAGTAGTGATGTATAAGTGGTTCTGATCAAGCAGTTTAATAATGGGGAAAACAAACTTACATTTTACAGGCAAAACATATCTATAAGGACACAAAAATACAATATATGATGAGAAGAAAAAGCTGCAGTTTCTTATATTAATACGTATTTCTTCATATGTATTTTTCCTGTGTGTGTACATGGGCATTATAGATATGCTAGGAAGAGCAAAGGTAACTTTGCAGAGCTGCATCCCTTTCTCACTGTATATGTATTCTTGGAATTCAATCACAAGGACAGGCAAGCATCTAAGACCCTGGCAGGCAGCTGCTCAGCTTTCAGGCAAGGTGTATATGGCTGGCTAATTTCATGCCTAAATATTATCATAAGGTCTATATATTAATTCAGTATAAACCTAGGTTGGCAAGCACTTACCATTAAGTGCCACACTAACAGAAAACACAATAGGTGGCTGTTTACATTTCCACACAGGGCTGTAAAGCGCAGCAGCTGAGGAGCAGAGATGTCCTCTGGGCAGCCTTGCTGGGGGGCTGGAGTTTCCAACACAGGGGCAAAGCTGCTCTGGGGAGGGGTAAATGCTGCATCCTGTCCAGCTGCATCTGCTCAAGTTTGGGAGTCAGAGACATATGCAGGAGGCTGGAATCAGAACTTCAGCAAAAAGCAAAGGCAAAGAGCACTGAAGCGTGTTTGTAATCTCGACTGCTAGCCCTGCATCTCTGCAACAGCATAATCTGTTCTCCCTGCTCCCAGGCCACTGTCTGGGGGACTTTTCAATTCTTTGGCATTCATTGCAAGGTTTTCATTCCACTTCTGTACACAAAGATCTTCCCAGGATGTATTTGCTTTTTTAACTCCCTAAAAAGATATTGCTTGTCTACTTTGCACTTTTCAAACCACCTTCCCCTCATTTACAGCCCAATTCCACAGCAAGCTCTGAGTGAGTGCACTGCGCTTGTGCCTCAGAGATGCTGTGCCTGGGCAAGCATGTTTATTTATGGATCACAATGCAATCCTGTAGCACGGAGGTAAACAAATGAACAACCCACTCCTTCTTGCAAAGACTCCCAAAGACTTAAATTTAGTTCCCTGTCATGAGAGCCCGTCAGCACAATTCATCACCATAATTCAATGGCAGGCTTCTTTTTATACAACAGAATGAAAATAAAGGCACTGGTAACTAACATTTTTGGGTGTATCTGAACATAGGAACTGGCAGATAGAACATAGCATATCTATTCAACCAGTACACTGAACTCTGTATTCCTGTGGTCAGAAGGACTTTGACTCACCTCAACCTCTATCCGTTGGCTCAGTTTCTCTTTTGGCTTCTCTGTCATGACTGTGGGGCAGGCAGAAAATGCATTTGCTTCCCCAGGGAGGGCACAGAGTGCAGCTGCTCTTTGGTGGCATGCAAGAGGAAACTTGGGCCTTTTTTTTTTCCTTTCAATCTCAGGTCAAACCCACAGGTCACCCTATGTACACAGGATTTTAAGTGGAGGTCAGCAGCTTGTCTGTTGCACGTAATTAAATTTGTTTTACAAGCTTGTCTAGGCAGTAAGTAATTAAATATCACTTCTCAGACTGAGATTTTCATTGTCCTGAGTTGCCTGACAATAGGATTTTTTTCAGTCTGGTTTGTTCCCAAGCAAATGTGAAATTTGAAAAGAGCTACTGCTGATAATTCTAAAAAAACTGCAAAGCAATAAGAAGGGTTCAACTACCGACAGCTTTAATGACAATAATAATTAAGTATTCCTAACACAAGTTCCAAAAGTGTATCCAGATTTTCATCAGCTTGTTGGCAACAGCCATGTTAAAACACAAAACCAGAAAATTCTGCCTTTGTTTTTATGATAGCCAAGATAAATCCAGAGGCAAATCTGAACTACCACTTTTAAATTCAAATCCTTTTTTTTTTCCCAACTCAGAAATACATCAAAATTACCATAAGAATATCTGTAGATAGTTTCACAATTTGGAAAACTCATTAACCAAATAAAAGGATTACACAGCCTTCATTACAGGTATTATCTTTAATTATTCCTACTGTTTCACAATATACTAAGAAGCATCTTGAATTCACAAAAAGTTACAAACTCCCTGAATGAGCCAGGACTACACAGACTTTTCAGATGTGGGACTAACCTTTGTCCAGGATCTGAAATGCAGCACACAAACTAGCAAAGTATGTGCCTGCCTCGGCTGGGACAGCAGTTAAACAGCAGCCCCCCTACAATGGTCAGTTGAAGGGCATATCCATGTCTTCAAAATTTTTCAATGCAAGTCTATTTTACTCTGTGGCACACCATAAGTAGCAGATACCCCACTTTAGGTTTTGGAGAAAAGAGCACAGATACCCAAGAGCTTGCTTTTGCGCAGCCAGATCCAGGCCAGAGGTATGGATATGGCTACAGGTGGCCAACCAGGGTACTGAGATTGGAATCAACAAAGGTTTAGACACAAGACTAAAGAGCCTCGCAGTTAAAACTGCAAAAGTGATGCAGAAGGTTATGATCAAAGTCAAATACAAAAGTAGCCTAGAGAAAGTGAATAAAAAACTATTTTCACCCTATCTCACAATATTAAAAATAACAAGGTATTCAACAGCCCATCAGAAGTCAGATGTGCAAAAGGTGGCTCTCCATGCAGTTACATTCTGTGTCACAAGTTGAAAATAGAAAGGGCTCACTAGGAGAATATAAAACTAGGTCCATCAGGAGCTAACAACCAAAACAATCCCAGTGCAACCTCTGACCCACTAAATCCTCAAATCTTCAGTTGTAGGAAGCTGGGGAGCATATGGCAGGTGCGTGGTGTATAGAGGGATAATTCACGCAACTCCTGGTGCCCTCACAGTTAGTTGACCTATGTAGATACTTGCCTACGTAGATCTTTGATATGACTGTTTTTATCTTTGTCTCATGTTTATCTGCTTTTAATTCTAATATATCTTGTAGTTTCCATAAACAATCTAATTTACTTAGAGGACCAGAAACTCTTGCATGGCAATTTCCAACATAATCCAAAAATGGCTTCGTTATTTGTTCTGATTTGTGTTAAAATCACAAATTGAGTTTTTTGAAAGGAAAATGGATGCTCAGATATGGAACAGGCACATGGAGTACCCAATTTAGCTGTTTCATTTGGGGGAAATTTTATTAAGTGATTTCAATTTAAAAAAATAACATTGAGTATATCCTTCACAACTATGGTATTCTCATAATGTCTCCTGAATTTTTTGTATTTCCCTTGTGACATAAGATAATTATATATAATTAACTCACACCTGATATGACAAAGGGGGGAGATGTTATGTGTTTCTCTTTCCTTATTCTTCTCTGCCTCTTATTGGTTTGACCACTTGTGTGCTGTTGTGCTCTTAGTATCAGCATTAGCACCATCCTGACCTGGAGGTATTCATAGAAGGGGACTACTAAGCTGCAGTTGCTTTAAGACTACACAGAGAGGGGCAGGGCGGGAATAAAAAACCAAACAACTTAAATAATCTATGAAAACCCCACCAGAAACTCCTAGGACAGCATGACCACTATCTCGCTAGCACCTATCACCTGTTTAACAGAGACAGTTTGCCCAGTACCAATTACTCAAACTACCTTCCACTTCTACAGTGGAGCTCCTCAGTTGTGACGGGTGCCAGACTGAGAACACCAAAATTAAGTTCACAAAATCCCTCAGAAAGAAGTGGCAAATCTGTATGGGCACTGCTAAGCTGCAACAAGCGATTCCAATAGTGACTGTATGCTTACCATGTAATTGCTGTCTTTCTAAATCCCAAAGGAGCAGCATGGGAAGATTTATGTAAAGTATTAATGCAGTTTTTAAAATGATCTGAATGCATATTGAGTTATGAGCCCCTAAAAAAAAATCCTACTTACACTTCAAATACATGTATTTGAGTGAACCAGCTTATAATGCAGTACACCCAATCATTACGGACTGCTGACTATAAAAAACAAGTGATCTGTTAAATTATTTTTATTATGACAATTATAATAATTTCTTTCATGGGGCATGCTACCAGTTGTGGCAGCTTTGATCTGAATAAGAAATATCGTCAGCTGATCTACTGATGCAGCAACATTAAAGTGCAATTCCCCGCACACTTACTCTGGGTTTGAGGTATTGTATAAGGACCTTTGAAGCTGAAGCCCTGAAGAAGTTTCAAGTTCTCTATCAGCCTATGCAATTTATTGATGATTATCAGTTATTCACTGTGATAAATACAAACACCATTAACAAGTTTTTCTACTTGTTAATGCGAAACCACACACACGGCTTCTGCAGTTTCTGTATTTATAAGCTACTTTCTTTCAAGATTTGATGAAACAGCCTGAGTTCTCCGGTAAAACATTTGGAAATTTGGAAACTCCCTCAACCTTTTGCCCCTTTTCTGGATTTATAATGATAGTTAAGAGATTTCTAACCACTCTCAGGGAACAGTCATGGCACCTCTTCTTCCTTCCCCACTTGCTGGAGAGAAAAATGCATGGAATGTATTTAAATAATGCAGTTGAACTTTTTATGAGCAAAACCCCCTTCATCATCTTGAATTACTTATTTGTAATGAGTTACTTGTTCAACACTGGCCAAAATAAAGTTTATCCACTAACAAAGGGCTAACCGAGTCAGAACTCTTAGAATTCTGTCTCAGTGCTGTTAATCTCTTATTGTTAATTCAGAATGTTAAGAGAAAGGAAGCTGATTTTGATTCATTTAGCAGAACCCCAAAGACTAGATTG
Source organism: Streptopelia decaocto (assembly GCF_964273445.1). NCBI lineage: Eukaryota > Metazoa > Chordata > Aves > Columbiformes > Columbidae > Streptopelia > Streptopelia decaocto. The sequence continues at coordinate 22,351,267 of NC_138663.1, forward strand.
TTCTGTTATGAACAAATGCTTCAAAGATTTTCTGCCAGTGCTGTTTCCTCTCCAGCTGGGAATAAATTCCCCCCCCCCCCATTAATACAAGTCAATCATTATCTGCCTCAAATTCATCTTTGAAGTTTCCAGTGATTTCATTGTTCCTTTTATGAACACAGATTTCTTTTTAGTATATAAGAATTCCTTTTTTATTATAAGATATTTTAATTAATATTTGTTGATTAAGTTCAGAAAACTTGAACTGTAAGTTTCATATAATACGTTCTGAAAGTACCAGGAATGATTGATGATACCTATACATACATAATGGTCAAAGGAGGTTGTCCTTGTACTTTCAAGAAAATAACCATGTTCTGCATTTGCAAAACACATATCGCTCTGGGCACTTCGGTAACGTACGCTGTGCTGTGAAGTGATCCGTGATATTTTCAGAGTCCTGTGAAAGGTGACAGCTGCAAGGGAAGTTCTCCAACTCCAGTAACACAGTGAAGAACAGCACAACTATTCCACACAAAAGCCACAACTTAAGAGCAGCAAAGTAATTCATTTTCATAAAGCGAAGCACTGCAGCCCAACCAGTAGTCTTGTCTGTGGAATTCAATTCTCACCCAAAAAACTGGAAGAGTGCCAGTATTTTGGAAGGTTTATACTACACTAAAGGCAGTAACAGAGATACTTTTTGCTATAAACAACCAGTCTGATTAACAGCATAATGGGGCAGAGTGTTCCTCACTGTGCCTAACCTCTTCACCCTGAATCTCTCCAAATTCTTCTCTGGGAAGAGCAAGTTTGCTGTATTTCAGTCTGATATTAGCCTCCAAGCATAAATAATACATGTAGATGAGCTAAAACGTCTCATTGATTAAAATTCTACACTGTGAGCTTGTTACATTTCAAAGTGCAAATTGATTCTGTCTGGCCTGCATTCAGAAGTCAGTCATCTAAATATATAGATATATATCTCTATATATCTCTATATATATCTATATATATCTGTGTGTGTGTATATATATATATATATATACACTTGCTTGACTTTAAGTTTGGTATCACAGCTGAACCACAGATCAGAACCAGAAGAGATTTTTCTCTACAATGAATTTGTAAGTAATGATGTATCTGGTCAACTGATTATCTAATGAGACGAGAGTATTGCAGGATGTGGCTGCCTTCACACAACTGTCAGGAACTCAGCTGAGTCTTGGGTTAAAAGCTAACCCTTAGGTCGCTACCATGGTTTGCAGCTCTTTATCTACAGCTATAGTCCTCAGAGAGCCCAGAAAATCGAGTAAAATGGAAGGCCACGGATACCAAACACGCATAGTAATAAATTTTTACATGTTCAAAAGCAATTCTTAAACATCAAATACATCTAAGTAGTTTCCTTGAAAAGAAAACACAAAAAATGAGCCCTAATAAGAGCTTGGATTAACTATCTGACCTCACATATTTGTGGTTAGTTCTGCAAAGAGACTGTACACAAAAAGCAAAGGTGGTCAGGGAATCATGACTGTGTTTCTGTGTCACATGCCCAAAATGTTTGTTTTTAGGACTCTGAAGTCTAATGTTCAAAGACTGAAATGTTCCTCTTGAAAGCAGTGGTCAGACTTGCATACTTAACCAGTGACAAGGGATGTCAGGAGCCATACATTGGTCCAGTCATGGGAACTTGTTTCTTAAAACCACCTCAGAAGAAGACATCATGTCAAAGCGACTTCTGCTATTTGAGAGCAACATATTCATAAAAGCTCTTCTTGTAGGAATCTACTTTTAGGTTGCGTTTCAGAAAACCAGATTATTTTCTAGATTCAGAAGGCCTTCAACATACTCAATATTTAGCATGACCCAAATGCTGTAGGGTAGCCAAAAGCTCCACAGAAAAAAAATACTGTCCTGCTTTGACCAGAAGCATATTCAAATATACTGCTAAGTAAAGAAGCAGCTTTTCTCAGAAAGGCACACTAATTCAAACAGGATAATGGAAGTAACAGTGTTAATGGCCATCAGCAAGAGAAATGGGAGGAAAAATCGCACATAAGCCACTGTCATTCTTTCTCCCAAGAGCTGAAAAAAAAGAATGCAGAAACATTCATCCCTCTCCCGAGTATTTTTCATTGTTTACTAGTTCTGGGACAAAGCCTTTTCTTCCTTACCCTATTATAAGTTAAGATCAGCTGGTATTATTTTAAACTGGTGAACATGAGGGAAAGATTGGTACAGTCTCCATGCTTACCTCCTAGAAAACAAACAAACAAACACACACTCACAAAACCAACACAATCACATAGCAGTGGTGAAGAACCATGGGATGCAATTCTTCTAAGAATGAAGGTTATTAAAACAAAATTATTCCTGGGGTATTATTTTCTATATCTCAATCTATTTCAAAAATGCATACTTCTTTATTTTTTACTTCATGCTGCCAACTAACAGTTTTAAAGAAAACTAAGGCACCTGCAGAGACACTTTCTCAAATGAGAATTTTAAACAGTACTTATTTGACTTGCTACAAAATTTGGTTTTTAGTTATTATTACAAGCTTATATAGTGGAGGAAGGAGAAGCCACTCAAACCAGAATGAACCTATTGTATTACATTTATTTAGAAAAAAATTAACATACCTAATACCTGCAGCTCAAATACACACACACAGAGAACAGCCATCAACAGACAGAAAAAAGGAAAGAGAAATGTCTGCTGGAAATTTCAGATTATATACGACACATTCTGGCATGTGCATCATACCGATACTCACAACGGTTTCGTGTTTGTCCATTTAGCTGTATGTGATGGGCGACAGTGCAGAAAGCAAGAGTCATTTCAGAGAGGGAAATTGCATGGAAATAAAGTCATTTTCAATTGCCCGGCATTTTCTGAGGGTGAAGGCTGTGCACTCTGACAGAGAGCTATGGGGAAGGTGGGACTGATCTGTAGCAGTGCATGAGTGCTGCATTTGACCCAGATTATTAAGATAATGATATAGTAGCTGTATTGACATTTTCAATGAATGAATAAACCTAGATTTTCCACACTAGTAAAAAATACTAAGAGGCTACCACAGAACCAAAACAATACAAGGGTGATTTCACAGTAAACAGACAAATCATAAAGCTATAAACGGGTTTTGGTAGACAACTGTCATCTCCATAATTGCCAGCATTGCCAGCCATCAAGACACAAATCAAAGATATCTGAAATGGGTTAATTTGCAGGAGATGAGGGGATGCCTCTGCCAGAGCTCTTTACAATGGGCAAGTCACTACAGAACAGGCCACGGAGGAGTGACTTGAATCAATCATGCTTTACAGGAAAAGGTGAATCTGGAAAAACAGGTATTCCTTTGATATTTATTTGTAATTTCTTCTATTACATGTTGCAGGGTTGCTTCTAAGATTAAACAATACTTTGTTTCATGAAAGCTATATGCTTACACGCTTTCAAAATGCCAAATGGGATCTAGCCTGAAAAAAGATCATGGATCATTCCCACACACCAGACCCTGAAAAGCCAAAAACCTTAATGACTGACAGCAGTGCATTCAGAACCCCAGTGAAACTACTTCTTTAACAGCTACACATTTCTCTAGTTTTCTAAAAGCTTCAAAACCTGCCCGACTTGAACTTATTTTATGGACCTTACAGAAAAACCTTCCACTTCTTTCACTTCTGTGAAAAAGCAGAAAAATCCCTCAACAATACAAGTATTTAAAACCCTGCTTTACATTGAAGAAAGGTTAACATCACCAGAAAGCCTGATTTTGAACTTGAAACAGGGAACACAGCATACTGTAATAAAAGGAAAGGAAAAAAAAATGTCAGACAGGTTCTTTCAAAATAAAAGAAGGTACTGCAAGTGCTCTTTTGAGAGGTGAGCTAAAACATGCTCTTGCCCTTCCCTAAGGTCGGGAGGGAAGACCGTGACAGTGTGGGCAGACGTGCACCCATGAAACCCCATGAGTTTGCCTTCCCTTGCAAGAGGCAATTGCATCTGCTATATTATGTAATTTCTGGTAAGCGGGACGCTCTCTGTTGATGTGAGCGCATAACCTATATAATTCAGTGAAGTTCTTGGCAAAATACCACAAAGACCAGTCTCCTAACCCTAATGCAGTTTGGGCATATGAGCCCAAGCAATTCATGTCTGGTGGGAGATGCCACCCCAAGCTGTCAACCCTGCCCTTCCATGGAAGGCTGACATCTCTGGAAAAGGACGACCAGCATATTTCAGCCAAAGTTATTGTAGCAGGCTGTGAACAGCAAGGAAGCGGAAGTCGACTTTCATTTCCTTCAATCGTGCCTGCTAAAGAAACATAGCTGACAGCTGGAGCAGTAATTTCTTAAATCAATTCAGCATGAAATTCCAGAGCATTTCTCTTGGTGCCCTCACAAACTAGATGGCTTTCATCACCAGCTGGCTGCGTTACTGTAAGTGGATGGGCAAGGTGGCATGCTTGGTGTTCCCTCTTGTTATCTCTTTATACAGCAGTGTCTGCAGGAGACAAAGTATTCATTAGCTCCTGCCACGTTTAGTCAACAAATGCTTCCTGCAGTTCACAAAGGTCTGGCTAGCTCTTTAATCTTTGCTAGAAAAGAAGGAAGATTAACAAAACACTCTGTAAATATGCACAGTTCAAGCCTCTTTATCATTGCCAGGCAAAGACTAGAAGTCCAGTCTAACTGTTAAGCAGCACAATGTTCACACCGCTGCAGAATTTGCATCTTTTCCATAAAATACCTGGAAAGGTTTCCAGGGGTTCAGATGGACTTGCTGTACAATGTTAGAATAACATGTAAGCCTACCAGAGTTTGAAGCATTGTCACCTTGAAATACTTTTCAGCACAAGAACTACCGCACATGAAACAAACTATCAAATGCCCAAAGTGATACACTTGCATTTTTCCTTCTCCCACAGAGAGACTTGTATTTTCCCTGAAGCAATTTTTCCAAGTTTTGTTGACTTTAATTAACAGACCAAATGAAGTAAAATATTTTTTAAAATCCATTTTACTGCAAGACACGGGCATTTACAATAGCCAGCATCCTGTAAAAGCTGTTGCTGTGAGATACAGAATTACTGAGCTGAAGAATAATATTTGCCATAGCCTCGGCTTTAATATTTTAGGGTGAGGGATCATCTGTGCTGACAGTGGCTACACTTCGCATGACTAGGAAATAGGAATAGCTTCTCTGACATCCACTCATTTTTACAGGTTATAACACAAATGGTTTTATGAGCACCGGGATGAATGAAATTTGTTTTCTAAACCGATTTGTCCTCTTATGCTTGACCGGTTCTTTTAACAGAGTTGAATGAAAGTAAAGAATATCCCCCAAAGAAATATCAGGGAACCTACATTGAAAAACAGACAGGAGAGGCAGAAAGAGATTAGTGTGGTCTTTCTACAGGATAAGCTTCACTGAGTTTGCATCTTGGTGGATACCCAAGAAGGAATGCTTGGGGCACAGCTCTTGAGAAAGCCAACCCCGCTGATCCGCGCCACCAAGCAGGGTGGCCTGCCCGCACAGAACCTTCTCCTTTCCTTGGCCTGGACTGCACAGCCCCAGCTCCTCCCTGCAGCTGACCCTTGGGAATAAACTGATTTGACTCACTAACCTAGCAAAAAACTCATTTCCTTTGGTTTGGTGAGTTTTCGGCCATGTGAGACAGCATAGCTGGCTCGCTGTGCAGATGAGCAATCTCCAGAGGCAATACAGGGAAGAAAAGGGACAGCGCTGACTCTTCGGGCCGTAGGAGTCAGGAGGAGAAGGTGGCTGAGGTGATGCCAGAACACCAAGAACACTCAGCTTTCCCAAAGCAAACCTATAATGCCATTTTTAACCCCAGCACCCGAATCAGGAAAACCACAGCAGTTCAGCTGAGGCTGACCATTCTATTTTTGTTTCTCTCCCACTTTCATCTTCCTGGTGCAGCCAAACGGGCTGGAGGACAGTCCGCTCCATGCAACACCAAATGGCTTCTCCAGCCCTCCCTCCCGCTCTCAGCACTGACAAAGAGGCAGGCAGCCCCAGGGACAGGGGCTCTCCAGACATCTTCCAGCAACGTTTTCTTTACAGACAGGCCAGGCCAACAAACCCCTGGCAAACATGAAGCCAGTTTTCTATGGGATTCTGCTGAATAATCCGCCTGGGGACAACAGGCTGCGAGAGCCTTGCTCTGGGAATGGCTGGCAAGGGGTGGCCCTACCAAGTGCAAATCTGGTGAACAGCTGTAGGATCCAGTTCACTCACAGCTTTGGGTTTTATTTCCAGCTTAAGCTGGATCGAAACCAAGTCATTTGTCAGCAAACTATAAACCACTGTCTCGCCACCTCTGTGGGCCTGTGTTTTCACCAACAGCCACACTGTTCCCGTGCCTTCCTCCATGATGCTCCTCTTTCCTCCTCTCCCCCCAGCTTGGCAGGAATTAATGTGGGAGCACTGGCTCAAACGTGACACCATGGGGCAAGGGCTGTAAGCTTCACTTCCATCTGGCAGGCACTCCACGTGATTTTGGGTAAAGCTGTTCTGCTGAAATTCCTCTCCTGAACTAGGATCACATCAACCCACCCCACTAAGGGGCCATAAGACTAAACTTAGTAGCTGGCTTTTAAACTGCCCCCCAAACCTCCTCAAAGGGTTTTTTTTAAACACAAAAAAGGCCTAAGGCACCATCTTGCCTGTTACTCTAGTGCATTGCTTCCTTTTGTGATTTACAATTTGACTCAAAAGTAATTCCTTCAATTTTTTTTTCCTTTAAATTGTTACAGGGATAGAAGCCTCCTGTCACCCAGACTTTAAATTGATCCATAGTTCCTCTAATTTGAAACAGGTATGAAGTTTTAAAAGTAATTTAAAAGAACAGCAGATATTGACACATTAAAACTTAATAGCTCTCTGCGAGACATTGCATTTCATAATCAAAACCTCCTTAGAATTTTCATTAAAAAATGAAATCGCTGATCCAACAAACCATAACAGCCGCAAATTGGGTCTGGAAATAAATACTTATGCATAAAAAGCTACTTATTAATATTCTGATGAGGCTGAGGTATGTATTTGAATGAAGAAAAGGCATTTTACAATTAAAAAAAAAAACAACACAACAAAAAGAACTATTGACTTTCATGGGAGAGCTCTCAAGTGGCTTAGAAAGTTATATGAAAGGTGGTTATTATTGGCAAAGGTGACTTATCAAAAATTAGAGAAACTGTTTCTTTTTGGCACTGCGGGGGAAAAAAGGAAAAAAAAACTACAGAAGAGGCATCACCACACCCTGTAGGGAAGAAAAAAAAAACACAAAACAAAAAAGCAACACTACAGTTTTATTTTATTCTCTTGAAACTGAGACCCTGGCTACAGCATACCCATTAATAGGATGCCTGGAGACAAAAAAGCAAGAAACATTTTCTCTCAGTGTTGCCAGGACTAACCTTTTCAAACACTAATTATGAGAAGTCAGGCTTGGCTACCCAGTAGGGTTTCCTCTAAAGATCCCTCCGGTCCCCCTTTGCTGGAGAACTACACTGCATCCTCCTGCCCCGGTGAGACTCCAGTAAAACATTGTGCCAAGTGGAATCTGCAGCAATTCGTTTCATTTCCTTTCCTTCCTCTACAAGAAGCCCAGGGCCATTAAGCACCTCACTCTTCCCACCTGAATTAGCAGGTTCTGGATCAGAAAGCAGTGGCTGGAGACAGCACCCCAGCAAAGAGGAGGTGACCTCAGCCTTCTCCACGGCCTGCCCCAGGAAAGCACAGTGTTGTGGGACACTAGGCAGCCACATATGGGGGCTGTGGGAGCAGGACAGTAGAGGGTGACCAGGAGATAATAAACAGGGTCTTCATGGTCTTGCAAAAGCAAGAGTCCAAGCCACATAATGCAAGGAAGCAGGGACGCTGAGACGCCACGTGTGAGCATGTGGTGGATGGAGGCTCCCAAGCAGCTGGGAGCTTGGGACTTCTGGGGCACAACAGAGACTTCTACTCTGCTATCAAGTCTGAATGGAGAGGATTAGTACTGTGCCACAATAGCCCAGGATGGGGAACAAACTCCATGAAGTGAGGTTTCAATGCTCAGAAGGCCTGAACTGAGCACAAGCACCATGAGGAGGGGTTGGGTGACAGCTGCTGCAGATTCCCTTCTGCAGGGGCCAAAGGCACCCATCTACTGATTAAAGATGCTGTCACAGATGTTTTACTTGTGGGGTGCCAGAGCTGGGATGATGTAGAAAAGCAACTGAAGCTCACTTGTCCCTCCAACTCTCACCCTTTGTTGCTCAACCATGTAGGCACCAATGACATTGCCACGGAAGATCTGGAATATAGGAAGCTCTACAGAGCTCTATATGCAAAGGTGGGAGTTCAGATGATTCTTTCCTTGATCCTAAAGGCAAAAGGGAAAAGCAGAGTGGACAATTCCTACAAATAAATGTCTGGCTGCATGACTCGTATCCCAAGCAGCACCTTGGCTATTATGACCGTGGCAATAAAGGCTACTAGAAAGAGCCACCTGACAAAACGAAGCCATGAAGAATTGTTACACTTCTCATGAAAGGGCCACTCAAATGTGTAGAGCTCATTAATGGGATGGATGATAGGCTGGGTGAATGCTCGTGGGCTGGCACTAGAAAATAATCCAATAAAGACAGCATAGTGATGGGAGGTCATTGCACACCACACAGTGAAGAAGTAGATGAGGTCTTCTGTAAACAACTCAAGGAATTCTCCAGACCACAGACCCTAGTTCTCATGGGAGACTTGAGCCTCTCTGAAGGAGGAGGGAAAGGCAGCAGAAAGCATATTTCTGGAGGGTGGCAGGGACAACTTCTTAACACAGATGCTACATGGGCCACAAGGGATGACACTCTCCTAGTAGCAGCGGTTCTTAAGCATGTTGTATTGTCTTAGTGAGATTAATTACTATTCAGTAATATATAAATATATACATATATATACACACAGTTATAACCACAACACCACAGTTCACATACACATTACATGCTTCTTGCCTTCAAATATGTATTGTGTGAGTTCTAGAAATGTGGTTTAAATCGTATGCACTGGGCACACAGAGCCAAAACTTCTTAAACTGTAAAATCCAAACACTCTTCTTGTAAAAAACTGCCATCTTATCTTCCACAAATCAGACCACGTCAGCAGAAAAAAAAACCCTCTGTTCAATCTTCAGTCATGTAACTTCAGCTTGGAACACAATTAGCAGAACTTTCCCCTCCTCAGGCCCTCAAAAACAGTCATTAGTGCAAGCATTGCTTCAAAATGAGAGGTCACAAACAGCAAACAAACTACATCTTCTTCAACATATTGAGCCTTTATTGCTAGAAAACACAGCTGCCAAGCATTACCTGAAGTAATTTTGCTGTGGAGCTCAAGTAGTTTAAATTAGCCAAGTCCTCAAACAGACTTTCACACCCTCTAATCATGACACTGAGTATCAGAGGGTTCTCAGGATTGGCAATCTACATAATTTCCCACTCACAGTCAAGAAACTCAGACCTCATTTGAAGTAGCTCTTATTATTATTGGCATTTCTTTAAAAGAACACCTTTCTGCCAACAGGCATAAGAAAACCCTAGCTAATGTTTTCATATGTTAAGCCAAACAACACACATTCACTGGACAGCAACTGCCTCTATTTTGAGGTATCTTCACAAACTAGAGTGACTTGCCCCTGCAGAACAAGGCATGAAACAGATCCAAAACACACAACCATGTGCTGCCTCAGCAGTTACCTGGTGGTAACTAATGCAGCCCCTGCAACGGGAACCTCATAAACCAGCTGCTCAGGCAACACACTCAGAGCAGCTGTGCTATTCTGCTGGAAACCACCCACTGCACTGTCTGCAGGCCCTGTTACCTCCTGCTTTTAAGCAGTTTCTAAGAAAAGCAAGCATGTTGTTGGGAGATTTAATTTCATTATAGGGGTATCAAAGTTTGCACTAGAAACTTTGATGGTGTTACAGTGCAACAGGAGATTGCACAATCAGACAGACAATGCTGGGACAGACAAGGCCAATTCCCACTCTCTTTCTTCAATCCAAATCTCAAATACTGGAATTCCATGGCGAATATTATTTATACAGACTAAACTATATCACCATCATTACTTAAAACTCTGGCCAAAAGCAAGCCACAGGACAACAGTAGTTCTCATTTCAAGTAGGTTTTTGTAGAGGCCAAACCTATGCTGCTGGCAACTTCAAAGGCTATACATTACTTTAGCAGAAAATTAAGGTCCAGAGAAAATACCAAAATTCAGCTTTCTAAATTTCCTCTCCAAAATTAAGGGATTTATTACCCTGGTCGTAATGAAGGAGATGACACAGATTTGAGAATGCAAGCATTTGGTCAGAAGAATGTGCCAAAACTGAATTAATTATGGATTTACCTAGGAGAGAAATAAAAGATGTAAGGAGCTAGCTTTCCCATTCAGCTAACTGGGAGAAGAACGTATTCCAATGTGGATCCATTTTTCTCCTCTTGAGACACTGTCAGTCAAAGTCCTTCTTGGTAAACACCACAACAAATCAAGGAAAGAACAAGCCTGTAGTTTCACTTGATCAATGGGTTTTTTGTTGCTGAGTCTGAAGGCAGGCTCCAAAGAAAACAAAGACTTAAATGAAGTTTTATCCAAAATAGACAGACACCTCTGAAAGCAAGAGAGGCAAATTACAACTAGGGCTCACAGGGAAACTCAGCTCCTTCACCACAAAAGGAAAATGCCGCTTTGTGCAACGGAAGCAGATTTTATCAGTCCGCTTTGGAGGAGAGCACAGTTATCTCTTACACCACGGCACTGAGAGGACCAGCGGCAGAGCTCTAGGGCATTACTCCATGGATGGGATCTTCTGAAGACAATGCTGACTGGAGGTGTTTCTAGTCCTTTCCCTTCTCCTGCAGTGATTAGTTCCTACACCCTGCACACCCTCTGCTAGAGGCGACCATTCCTTCCATGGAAGTACTTGTTGCAGCATTTCACAGACCCAGTTTAGAGCACAGGCGCACAGACAGCTCAACATGTGTGGATGAGGCTGAAGATTCAACACAAAGTCGTGGTAACACTCTGTGTTTACACCACTGCTAAGGTGTCCTCAGCCCACCATCAGCTGTGCTGCCACACTGTGCTGTGTGGAAGCAACCTAACTCAAAGAAAGGCTGCCCAAAAATGGGGAAAAAGTAGTCAGGATCAATTATGTGAAAAACTATTAAAAGCGTACAAAGGAAGGGTGTGTACCTCTATGGTTTTGTCTCACACACAGATACATACAGACACAGGCCAAGCATTCTGTACCACAAAAACACAGTTTGAGATGGTGGTGAATTTCAGCGGAGACAGAGAAACCACAGAAGCTGGAAACTCTCCCTCTGATTTTACTGATGAAGGATACAGAATAAAGTCCAATTCCTTCTTCTGCAGAAACACCATATAAGTGGCCTTCCAGGTCCCTATGCTTCATGAAGCATCTCCTGCTCCAAGTCCCTGCCTGCACCATGCTGGAGGAGGATGCTGGTCTAACTAGACCATGAGAAGACCAACAGATCCTTTTCCTCCATAACCCTGACTTAATTCTCTGTAGATAACTGTGTTTGTTGTACCTTGAGGTTCTCCAGGAAGCATCAATTGAACATTGTGTGGATTAACTCATCATAGCACTGAGTTTTGTTGTCAGGCCCAACAACATGATTGCTGTACTCCACCTACCAAGGTCTAAACTGAAGTGAGCTCAGTGATAACATTCTCTAAAAGGATCTGTTCTCTTAACACTCATGCAGCAAATTGTGGCAACCAGCCATTACAATTTTTCTTGGATACCATGACCACATAACAGAACTAAGCATACATGTGACTGCACAACTCTAGGTTTGACACATACACTTCCTTGACTATGTTCTTACCCAGCTTCTTCAAGCACAGCCTAAGAGAAGCAATTTGCTATAAGGCAAGTCACAGATGCTACTCACAATGTGTGGCCTGACACCATCTCCCAGGTCCAGCTACACCAGTTGAAGTGACTGCCCTCAGCCCAGTGCTTGTCCGAACTCCTGTGGACATTACCAACAGGCAAAGCTGGCAGCAAACCACATGGATGATGCTCCCCCACCCCTTACTATCAAAACCAGCCAGGTGTGTGAAGTACTATTTAGGCTGTTTAGGCTATCCCCACTAATTCTGACCATGGGAACAGCTGACAAAAGTTGTGGTGGGAGGAGGAGCTGTGATCTGCCCAGCAGTTCTTGATGTCAACACCTGTGGCCCAGAGGATGAGAGAAGAGTAAAAAATGAAAGTAGATGTCCTGCATGACCAAAGGGGAACTTCTCTGATCATCAGCCAGGGAGTGCTGGCACCACATGTCGTGTTATATCTTCAAGCAGTAACCAAAGGGAATAACTGCAAAAGCAAGGAATTGAAGTGCAGGAAAGTTCTGAATTGCCTGTGCTTTCAGACAGAGCAACTGAGGCACACCTTCCCTAGGGCTGTATGAGGGGGCTGTGGAAAAACTTAATGTTAAGCCGCCTTCCTCAGGTAGACCACAAACGGGTGGTTGCGGAACCTACCCTTTCTAATGGAAGGGCTGGTGGGGAAACAGCAGGGTGGGGAAAAGCAAAGGGCAGAGAAAAAAAACCCACAAGTTATTAACTGGAAAAAGGAGTAGATCCTGAGTGGTCCTGTATACTAGCAGTCCTGTCATAACCATCCCCAGAAAAATCTCACAAACCCACCAAAGCTGCTTCTAGGTCAATTCTGTTCTTTCTCCAAATACCTGTGCAATGCTCCTAACCCCCATAAGGCGAAAAAATGCTGGTGCCACAAAATATGAACAGTGGAGGGGTAAGGAAGTAGTTAAAAACAAAACAAGCATAAGTAATGGGAGAGAAAGTGTTCACTGCTCTGAGGCTGGAGGAGGTCATAAGGGACACTGGCACATAACCAAAGAAATGATAAATGGATTTGGCATCTGCATTAACTTCTTCTCAGTAAAATCCCATGAAGACTTTTGCTGGCTCTTCTTACCATGTGCACAGAAATCCAAAACACACACACTGCATTGATTCAGTCCACCACAGTGCTTTTAAGTGTCTGCTTTGGCTTGGGTCTGAGGCCTCATTTCTTCCCCCCCCCTTTTTTTTTTTTCCTGCAAAGGTAAAAACCTTCTCTTTCTCACAAGCAAAACTCTTCCTGAAAAATAATTATGTTTACCCAGAAATACCTCCCAGCCCTTCTTCTTGGTGTCTTGGTGGGCAGAAAGCAGCAATTAAAGTGAAGGAGCCAAACTGAAAAAATTTCAGGGAGAGAGCACTGCAAATCCTTGAGCTGGCTTCTGACATCACATTATGACAGCCTATCTGCACAGCATGCTGAGTAAGTGCAGGGCTCCTCTGGTTCCCTACTCAGTGATTTCATTTTTTAAATGGATGTCTATAATTATAAATGTATAAATGGTTTGAAAAATAATCTTATCCTGGGCACATGGAAAACCTAAATCATCAACCTTGGCAAATGAGGGGTTCTGCTAAAAATAATTGTGGTATTTATGGTTTTGCAAAACACCAGTATTTTCAAATAAGTTGGAGACTAATGTATCTCAGAGGCATCTTCCTGAGCTTGCAGACAGACAGCAATAGTCTCCTGCTCCCTACAACCAGGAACAGGAGAATGAAATGAGTAAATGCAGACGATTTAGCTGCTCCATGATGAGTTTGCCAATGACACTAATGAAAAAGGCAAGAATCATGCCAAGTTCAGACCACTGTTCTTCGAAAGAGCCATAAGGAACTGCTGAGAAATGGAGAAGGACGTGGCTGGTGAGGCAGGAGGACTGGAAAAGGCTGAGGAGGGGACAAGAGCAACAGAGACTTTCCCTTCTGAAGGGGAAGGAGTGGAGGGATGGGGAACTTAAAGCTCTTAAACTGTTAGGAGAGTATAGTAACAGAGGAAACAATAGCTTTCCTCCCTGAGCACTTGGACTAAGAGTGAAGAACTAAACTTTTAGGTATCCACTAGCAAGACAAAATGCACAGTGAAAGGCAGCATTCAGTCACCACATGTGGGCCAGGAATGATGGCACAGCACTCCCCTGAATGTTGCCTCCTGGGAGGGCCGAGGGTCTGCCCCCCAGCTCCCCATCTGGGTGACTACCACTGGTGTTGCTACTTGCTGTCTATTTTCTTCTTCACTCTATAGTTCTGTCAAATTCAGAAGTTGCCAAAAGCTGGGAACTTTCAAAACGGAACTCAGAAGCTTGAGAACACAAAAGGGAAAGGTCCCGTCTCTGCAGCACAACCGTTACACAAAATAATATTTTGGAAAATTAAAAAACAAACAAAAAAATTAGCTCCAGAAAGGTTAGGAAAAAATGAAACCTCACAGCTTGACAGTTAAACCGTGATGGTTTGACTATCAATGCAATAGAAAAAAACAGTTTTCTGAAATTATTTGTTCTATGCATCACACAAAGAGAAAGTGCACGGGCCATTTTTGCTAAGTAATACTTGGTAGAAAAATATTAAAAAAAGACAAATACATATTTTTCTTATTTGAAGAGAGGAACAGCTGATACGTTTTAGGGAAGACAAACATCCAGATTCTATCCTTGCTGTTTGAGAGTTGATCTTTTTTTAATAGCCTTTTCGAGATGGGCTGGTGCCTTACTCGGCAGCAGTTTGCAACAGAAGAGGAAGCTGCTGCTAAGAATCAGCTAATGAATTCTTAAGTTCCAAGAAGCGATGCAAGATTTCCTCTTCATTTCAGAGCTTATTTTCAGAAAAATGTTCAACAACACAAATCATAAAAAAGCACTGTTAATAAGCTGAGCTGTCACATCTTCTGGAGGAGAGTATAAAATGGGCATTTTAAAGCAGAACACTCTGTAGACACAGATTGTGTTTTCCACATCAACTGCAACTTTTCCTTTTGTAATTTGCACTTTAGCTTGAAAATGCCAGGAGCTGAGGGGTTACACGAGCTTCTGCTGTGAAACAGAAATTGGAAGGTACTTCCATCTTTCTCAGTAAATTAAGATGAAGCCAAGAGATCAAACATATTCTAATTAATGTAAATTTTAAAAAGTCTTATTTTCAATGAGATTGTTGTACAGTGACTTTCTTCTGTGATCTGCTTTATATTCTTGATTAAATATCTCAGCTTGTTTTTTCTAATGATCAAAACCATACTCACAAAGGTCCCCC
Organism: Streptopelia decaocto; assembly: GCF_964273445.1. NCBI lineage: Eukaryota > Metazoa > Chordata > Aves > Columbiformes > Columbidae > Streptopelia > Streptopelia decaocto. The sequence continues at coordinate 22,366,472 of NC_138663.1, forward strand.
ATGTTCATGCACTAATTTTCAAGATGCAGGTCTTTAGTGCCAATATCAAAGTTGTTAGCAGGAGCACTTTCTACACACCACATTACTGGCAGCGATTTGAAGGCAGCTCAATGAATCTTATTCATTCACCATATTCCCCTTGGAGGTTACACACGCCACTGTTTACAGGTACGCTAAAACTTGCTGTGTACTTTCTTGTAATGTCCCTTCAAGTAGCTATTCATCCAGAGACCACCATGAGATAAAGTGTCTGGCCCTCACTCATTGAAGAAGCCCCAAGTCTTGCACCTCTGCACACTGAGAGCCGAGCAGAGGTCTCTGCCTGAGTCGTGTCCCTTGTTCTTTACATGGTCTTTCCTTCTTTCCACAGAAGGCTGTCACAGTTTGGTTCACATCCATGCTTCATGGCTCCTGCTGGAAAGCATAGGGCCCAAATGAAGAGTGTAATGCAACTAGTAGTGTCAGCAGCTGCTTCCTACCATGTGCTTGCCAGCAGATATAGGCGAGGAAGCCAAGAATATGTGTCCATAGAGGCACATATGTTACCACTCTCTTCATTGTCCTCCCTGGTCAGCTAGGTCAGAAGTCGGCAGGAGTGCCAGCAGGGTTTCAATGGCATACAGCAGGATAGGTGGCTCAGGGCCAAGGGATCTGCAAGACGCAGCAGTTCCTGGCTCTCATGGGGTTTTGAAGTGCCTTGCCTACAGACAAGGCATGATGGCCTCCAGCAGCATGTTGTCTGTCCAAGGGACAGGATTTCTCAACTCCTGAGTTTACAGGCACAGCCTTTATGGGTCAGCCCCTCCTTTGAGAAAGCAAAGCCTGGCATAGCCCTCTGAAGAGACTGCCAACCTACAGCTGCTAATTTATGAATTACTAATTCATAAATGCAGAGCTTTGGGGAGGTCTCTTTGTTAGAAAAAGCAGCACAGACTTTCTCATTCTGACAAGCAGAAGCAGTACAGCAGGGGGTGGTGGGGTTATGAGATACACCCCCTCCCTGGTCTCCAGCACTCGTGTGCAGTTTTTAAATCTCTTCTCTACAATGATGATTCAGAGGCACCACTCAACTGCCCGCTCTGTGAGCCTTAGGACTACTGCAGCACTTCATGAACTTGCATCCTCCCCCAACCTAGTCAACTTCATCAAATGAACATCAAAGCCTCCCCTGAAGTGTTTGGGAGGGAAAGTTAACATTTACTGTATATTAAATGTGACTTGGATACACCTCAGTTCACCTTTGCTTTCACGTACAAGTCAGAAGGTTAAATCATACTGGGACAGGACTGACCTACTCAGGTTTTACTCAAGTTATTGAGGTTGCTTAGTTATTCCTTTTAAGCCAGACTCTTAAAAGTCTGGCACACAAGGCTGCAGGGAAGCCTCAACGTTTCTGAAAATCTCATTAAGCATCCAGCTGTAACCCAAACCCACAGATTTAACATACAAATATTTGACCTTCCATTACTAGATGCACGTTCTGCTGAGGAGATGTTGTAGTGAGAGCTCTGCCCTGTCTCCCATGAACATTCTCAATTAGCTACCTTAGACATCCTGAGGTGCTGAGAAACTCCGTTACTGCAAGGGAGAGGACAACACACAATTTATGTTAAAGAGGGCTTCTTCCAGCTCCTAGGACCTTGGATTAGATATGCAATCATTCTGGGTTCAAAAAACCTGGACAGTTCCTGAAGCTTAAACCTGTTTTTCAGAACTAAGTACATGTCTGCATACACAACTGAGGTACCTTCTGCACAGTCCCTCTGCCAAAACTGACTAAGCATCAAGGATGGAGGGAAAGATGGGAGAAATAAGCAGGCTGGATTTTTGCCTCATCTGCCAGATTTCTCTCTAAGATTGAAAACTTGACTTGTAAGGAATTAGTTTTCTTACAAGTACATTCTTAAGGCAGAGTACAGCAAATGCTCGTCCCTAGCTCTGCAGCAGCAGCTTCTGCTAGGGCAGATGTAGGGATCATAAAAACAAGGGAGGGAGAAAAAATAAATAAAAATCCTGATTCCTTACATTCTTGATTCCTTACATGGCAGCTTAAGAGAGCACATCAGGATACTGAACCACACATTTACATTTTTCATGCTAAAGGCAAATAAATCACATTAGACAGTGACTCCTTAAACACTTAGGACAGATTACAAGCAGAACTAGCTCATCGCTGGCACAGCCCCCCCAGCTCGTAACAGTTAGTTTATTTAAAACCTGCCTCCCAGATTTAAGCCTTCTGCACAGCAAGCTCTAGTATGCCAAGCTGCAACCCAAAGTGACTCCTACTACAAACCCCAGAAAATAGGGCTAAGGGTTCATTATGAACCTGGTGACAGACTCCTAATTATAGTGGTGCTATCAAGCATGATAAAGGCTGGTTGGTTTTATTTTAGTCTCATCCAAAGACTTGTTGGATGCTGGATTAGTTCATCTTTTCACTCCTGTTGAACTGCCATATGTTTCTTTTTCTCCTTTATGTTGCATTTGGCAGGAGTTATTTGTCAGCATTTAGAAAAAGAAAACGTGTCTGCAGAAACTTAATTTCTACTTCTTTCCATACGAAAGTTTCTTCTTGTACTTGATAAACCCTCAGAAACTGCTTTTTCATGTCTAAAAGCAAAACTGGATAAGACAAGGCTGCTACTAAAACATGAAATCTGGACAGTCTTACACTGTCCTGATCACGATACTGCAGCACAACACTTCAGTTCACTTCAAAGAAACAGTAAAATAGCTTCGTAAAAAGCTGCCTCCTTCTCCCTCACCTTCCACATCAGTTCTGCCTGATTTCATATCCACTGTAAATATCTGCAAGTTAATCAGAGTAAAAGATCACATTTTACTAACAGATTTGATTATTTATTCATCACTACCATCTATCAGCATTGTTGCAAAGATCCAACTTGCACAAAACAAGTCACAGGAATAACAATAATATTGATGGAACAGCTTTGAAACAAAGCCTCTTGTTTGACAGCTATAAAACCACTGAATATCACCAGCTTAGCTAATGCACCATAGCAGAAAGAATTGCTTCTTCTAATCCCAGAAATCAGAGAGATGGGAACAACTATACAGCACCTGTGTGTGGACAAACAGGGAAACCAGTTAGTTCCAAACAGTCATTACTTGACTTCACGCATTTTGAAGAAAAATTGAAGCAATGGGTTTTGCAGAGGTAGCCAGAAGACAGGCAGATTATTTCAGCTAATATACAAAATGCACCCAGGAGAGAGGTAGCACCACTACCCTCCATGAAAGAGCAGAAATAGGCAACGAATGAGCATTTTGCTGCCCTGTGTTATTTGAATCAGTTACACTCAGGCCACCTCTTCCCACTGCCCTTCCTCCCGTGCCTCAGCTTCCTCTTCAATGAGAGCACTTCTGCCATGGCAAGCAAGGCATTCTTCCACAGGCATCTCCTGTCAATGACATACTCTCCCAACAAATGACATGGATCCATCTCCAGTTGGAAAGAAACACAGTTTATTTCAGAGGAGAAAAAGAAGAGGCCTTGAAAGACCTCCAAACATGACCGAGATGCAATATAATGAGAACTAACAGAGCACTCCTGAAAAAAGGAAGGTCACCTGTCACAGCTGCTATTCAGCTCTGCTAAAGTGGTTTTATTGATGGGTCATTAAAGGATTCCCATCCACCTTCAGTCTGAGAAGGGTTTTACAAAGCAGATAACAGGGGGAAAAAGGAGAAAACATCTTGCACCATTTCTTCTAAACTACATATGTTTGACTGCCTTTTGAGTTATATTCTGGTTTACTTTTTTCCATAATTTCCTCTGTGTGGGCTTCTCATGCCTACCAGGGAGCAGAAGAAATGCTGCTTGTTAAAAAAATGTGACTATAAAAATACAAAACTGCCTTAGGTTTAAAGTGTCAACCTGATATAATTATGCACTAGAAAGGTGCATAATGAAGGTATGAGTTTTAATTAAATTTTCAAATGTTACTTTTAAATTTAGGTGCAGTCTTCCTGCAGCCATAAGCTCATGTGTTTGGATGGCTGAACTACACTGTAACCCAGTTTGCCTGGAAATAAGTAATAGAATTGACTTCATGATTCTCTGAACCCTTTGGTGGAGGCTCTCAGCTGCCCTACTACTTGCAGCTGTAGATATGTGGTAAAGACTAATACTACATGTGTGCCAACCCAGAGATGTTGAGTCTGCAGATTTTAGGAGCTCTGCAAGCCCAGCCATGAGATGCTCCTGCAATTTCCCTAAAAGGAGGCTGGTAGAAAACTGAAAGGATAAGGCAATGTTGAGGCCTAGACTGTAGCTATTGTAACCGGTGGACTGGCAGTATTGCTAAAAGCAGAGACAGATTTTCTTGCTTGGCTAAAGGGGCTTAGCTGTTTTTCCTTCTCTTCCCACTCCAGCACTGGCAGTGGCCAGGGACAGACAGGACCCAGGTCTCCGCAGGGAGGGATCTAAATCTCCCCAGCGCCTGCAGTAACACACAGGCAGCAGTAGCACCCAACTTCAAGAGTATCTTTATAGAAACTAAGTAGAGAGCTGCATGTTACCCAGGAAAAACCTACAGTGAATAAGAACAAAAGGAATTAAATTGTGGTTGCTTGTAATATTCTGTTACAACAATCTGATTTCTACCACTATGCCCAGGAAAAAAAAGCCATTGACAAGCACTATTAACAAATTTTATTTTTGACTTGTATTTTGTAGCTTAACACACAATAGTTACAAAGAATGCATTAAGCTAGTAAATATCATGAACAACATATAGGTGTATATGCATTATTATCTATAAGTACCTCTACCTATACTACAGATGCCTATGACACACAACTTAAAGCTCTCCAAAGCACACAAAAATTGCTCTCATGGTCACCATCACATTTTGCCTTATTTAAATCTTTCATCCACCTCCTCTGTAGGGTCTGGGTTGAGCTGAGAGCCGCAGGGAAGCTGGACACCACGTGTCCCCAAGTGCCCGTGCGCAGAGCCAGGCTCCCGGGGCTGGGTAGGCACCAGTTTGTTTCCCTGCCGCAAGGATCAGACTCACACACCCTGTAAGCATCACCTCTTTGGGGAAATTTGCTGCTACGATTTAAAGACCTGCTAGCTGGTGTTAACTGAAATGTTTTGAGGACTTGCACTTCAGCCTATTTTGGTCAATATTCATAGAAAGAGCACAAGCATCTCTGACAGCAGCTCCCTGCTCTTGCCAAATCCTGCCTGTGAGCTGCTAAAAGAAAAGGTCACCTAAATTTAACAGAATTAACAAGATATTTTCTTAGTCTTCTTTCTTAGGAACAGCTGAGCTGCTCTGGCTAAGTGCTGGGTTTTTTCTTTTTAAACAACAATAACAGAATATTCAGCAAGAGGCAGACACCGAGTTAAAGAAATCTCAGTGCAAGCTGTTAAAATTTGGCAAACTTGTAAGCGGCTGAAAATAGAGTCTTATAATGGGAAGTGTCAAACAACCTTGATAATAGGCAGCATTACCAGTCTGCTCTGTAATTCTAAATTATGTTTTATTACAGTGTTAAATATGCCTGAGCTACGTTTACCAGTTCCACCATTGCCAGCCCAAGAGCAGCTGCTGGCTGATGGCAAATTAACAAGTTGTAGTTTTCTTGGTGTAGACAAGAGGGTAGTTGTTTCTGGCTTTCAGCAGTCAGACCAGGTTCATCTCAGCATTTTTTATAGAGCTGAGCATGCTGGCATATGGCCATTAACACATTTCTCAGGTGGCTCCCCGCAGTAATGAGGTGGCTTGAACATATGAGAAGTAAGCTCAAGTTGGATCTTTCCAGAAGCCAGCATGGATGTGGTCAGCAGGTGACTGTGAAAAAGTACCACAAAATACACACATTCCAGAATTTTTGTTATTTTGGAAAATAAATTAAACTGAGGTTGACACTCAAGAGACCCAGGGTCTTTACTGTATCACAGGGTAAGGTTTATAAGGACAGATCCAGAAGGGGGTTCCAGGACCTTTCTTCTGCTACAGGGTAAAAAGTGGTACACCAGTGCATTTCTTCCAGGAGAACCAATATCCGTTACAGAGCCAAACCTTGAAGATCACCAATCTTTCTCCTAGGAAAGATGAGCCATACGACTGCCCAGCCTAAAAGACTGGCACTTTGCAAGAACCGAGGGTTTTCAGCCAGTCTCCAAAAAGCCTTTCAGATAAATCATGCAAAGAGGCACGTTTTCAGGCTGCCAGACTTGCATGGCATCAACCAACCTTTCACCACACTGGGACAACCAGTCTGTAAGAAAGGCTGCCAGTTCTAGGCTAGTCAAAAATACTTAAAAACTATTAAAGCTACAGCCCATATTGTTCCTATGGGGACGGGGGGGGGAAGCATGAGGATGGACATGACACCCTGGCCCAGGCTGCATGCCCTGGGGAAGCCAGATTTTGGCCAGCACACTCTGGAAGCAAACCGCCAGCTCGCGTGTGCCAGAGAGCAGCTGCCCATCGCCAGCAGTACAAAGGATAACGGTTCACATGAATTCATGGATCAGGAGAGCATGAAAGATAAGTAGATGCCTGTCAGTGCTGGGCACCCACTGGCATCTCTCCTGGCTGAGTCGCAGTTGGGAGCTGAGGCAGCTGCTGCTACAGCATCATACTAACTCAAATATGGCCATATCCCCTTTTCCTTCCAAACCCCCAGTTACCTTCTCAGCCACCTCCATATTTCACTCCGCCCTCCACAAACCAGCCCCTTGGGGCCAGTGGCCAAGGTGTGGTAATGCTCTGAGGCCATGACACATAAGCTCCTGGAGGAATCAGGGTTGGGACACATCATTCAACCTCCCATTTCAACGTCTCCAAAGTGGGACTAGCACAGACTTAGGAGAATACATTTCTGAATGCTCAAAGCATCCATATATAATGGTAAAGGATCCAGAGAAGGATTCTCTGTGTATAAAAGTAAGAATGCACTTGAGTCAACAGCATTGCTCAGCCTTTTGCTCTGGAGATCTCAGGAGGTGCATCATGAAGCACTGGGGTAGCAGGGGCAGAAATCACTACAAACACAGGCAGGCGCTGGCCCAAGGCAGCGAGCGTGTGTTTCTGCATGCTGCACACAGAGCTGGGGGGCAGTTTCTAACTACTGGTAGTGCCGGCTCCTTTTTTGCCTGGTATGTGCACCAGCTGAAATGCAAAGTGGGCACTGGACGTTTTTCAGAGAGTTTAAATAATCTTTTGATCTAGAGAACAGAGGGCAGCAGCTTCAGAGGCTGCATGCTCATCTTTTTCTGATGATCAAGTCCCTTTAAGGTATCTCAGAGAAGATGTGCTCAAAACACCTCAACTATCAGGCTGTCTGGCTAACCTGGACTCCTGAAGTCTTGCCTATATTCAGGGAGAATATGAATCTTTTTCTTCATCATCTCTTATAACCTCTCAGCTTTGATCAACATTTCCCCCACCCCAGGAGGAGAGCTCTACTTCTCTCATCCTTTCTGTACATCTTCCAAAAAGTGGGATCCTCCGCTAACCAATTCACGCACCACCTGTGCCAAAGGACTGGCTGAACATCTCCCTGGCTTCAGAGACACTTCTTGCAGCATCCCCGTTGCTCATGAACAAAGCGTACTCTGCAAAGCATCAGGCCATCCAAAACAGGTGAGATTTTAATTCTGAGCACACCAGGGCCACGCTGAGACGTTGCTGAACTCTCAAATGATCCAATACGGAAGAGTGAGATGAAAGGGAGAAACAAATTGCTTTCTTGTAGGAGGTAATGAGGACAAATAAATAGATAAAACTTGGGCTAAAGACCAAGTCTCTCTTTGACATAAAAAGGAAACGATAGACAATAACTTAATTTTGACAAGTTGTACCTCCATGATAATAGGACTGAGACTCTCTGGGCTACTTCTCCTCAGGGACAGAGATGTAGGAGGCTGGATTTCTCATTTGGATTCCAGGAAACTTCCATTTACAGTGGTTGATGGCTACCATTTATTTCTTCTCACCTCTACCCTCCAGAAAACAATCTTATTAGAAAAATAGCCCTATGGGGCAGGGCAACAAAAAAACCTGCAGTCCTTCTAAAGGCTCTAATAGGCATCAAGTGCTTTGATGTAGATACACACTAAGTCTTTTTAGGCAGCAAACATGGCTTAAGAAATACCCACCTATGCCACCATAGGTTTCCACCTCATCTGTGCCCATCCTTGAACCCCACATTGTTAAGTGGCACCTGAGATAACATGGATTAAAAAAAATAAGTCAAAAGTTCTTTATATTTTAATGTAAAATGATAAATCAACTTATTTCAGCAAGCACTCAGAGCAACAGAAGCAGGAGGCATCCTCCTTAGGATGACCAGGAGAAAGGCATTTAGGGGAAAACTCAAGATACAGTTATATCTCGAGCCCACAAAGTGATGTGAAGTTTGGAACTTGACCGGAATCTGGTACACTTGTGTCCCCATTCTGCCTATCTTCCTATAGCACTGGTATGTACATGGCAGAGCAGTTGTTTAAAAAACATTTTGCAGTGGCTCAATATGAAAGTATTCCTGGTAACCATGCCAGAGAAAGCTAAAAATAAATTATTAGTCACATAAGGACTGTCCAAAAGCCTGGACAATTCATTGCAGGAAGTTTCTCTGAGAAGAAAGGACAATGGTAACAACATCCAACAGCTCCTGAAGCTTCGACTACTGAGATAGTACTTTTTTCTCACATAAATTTTTCTCCAGTAATAAGATACATAATATATATAAAAATATATGTATATGTTGGTGTCTCAATATTGGTAAGTATTTTTCATTGCAAACTACTGTTTACTTGAAAGCAGCACCATCATCAGTTGATCAGCTCCTCACTCATGCAGGAAGGTATAGGAGGAAACAATTGCTTTGCATGCAAAGAGAAGAAATAGCTACTCTGTCCCAGTTCTCTCACTACAGTAGTACACTGCAAATTGAGAGAGCTCTTGTTTATAAGATGTCCAACAGGGATTTCTTAAAAATATACATGTTATTATGGGGTGCTTTCTATTTGAAATGTGGGAAGATCTGGCGGTCAAAATGGGAAAGAGAGGGATATATTCCAGTCCTCTCACTGTTTTAGGGAAGGGCCTCGCTATAACACCATTAAGAAATTTGAGAGACTGAATAAGGGAGTGAAATAAAGATCTGCAAAAAGCCTTGACGGAGCGTATCAGGAAACCCAGGTAGTTTTACTAGCTGGGAAGAGAAATGAGCAGTGGCAGCACATACAGCAGCTCCCTCGTCTCCTCCATGCTGGGGAGAGCACGGCCACTTCCCAGCTCCCTCCATCCCTCTCCAACCCACAAAGTCCCTTCACAGCCTGCAATCGCCCTTCCCACTGCTCTGGCGAGGGCTCCTCTTTCTCTTTTATTCCTTTGTCCCGGGTTCCAAGTTTGCCAAGCATGCAAACAAACAGAAAACTGAATATGTCTGTAGCAGGGAGTGGGGGTCAGGGAAATCCTGTGTGCGCTAAATGACCACAAATGTTCCACATAAGAACCATTTTTCTGATACTGTTGTAAAAAATATTTACATGTTTTAATTCATATAGATAGATAGACAGATACCTTATTTCCTCAGCTTTCTACTCTGTTTCTCTCTCCAGCATACACATCCTTAAATGAAATAAATAGCCACTAGCAGTGCAAGAACATTAAGACTCAAATAGAATAGGAAGCAGAACAGCAAAGTTAATATGCAAGAGCAAAATATCACAAAATCAACTGAAATAGCACTGCTATTCAGCTTTCTTAATAGCTAGCTGAAATCTGTTTCAAGATAAAAGGCATCCACCAAGACTAAGTGACGCTAAGAGCAGTAGAAAAGAGCTTCAAAGAACTCGCTTCATAAATATCCCTCAATATTGTAGGACATTACCCTCAAATTAAGTTAAATCAAACCACATCTGTGAGATTACATTATGCTTGAATTGCGGGTACCAATAGCAATAGTATCAAAATATGCCACCCTGACTGTGACTGGGTCACTGTTATATGCTCAGTCACCTTTCAGAAAAATGGAGAAGCAAATGTTCCCAAAAGCTGCCATTAGCACAGCAGGGGCTGCTGGGCACACTTGGCTCAGATGCCTTGACTTCAGTGGTGGCTTCCCAGCCACCAGTCTTCTACTAGTAAACCTGCAGCTTTCAAGAGTGTTGAGATAGAGAGTCCATCACCACCTCACTCTACCGCAGCAGTATTTTGCCTGAGCTTTGAAAGTCAGAAGGTATCATTTTGCTTGTGAGCAAGTTACAGAAGATGTTTGCACTGGTTTTGGCTGAGATAGAGTTAATTTTCTTCACAGTAGCTAGTATGGGGCTGTGGTTTGGATTTGTACTGAAAACAGAGTTGATAACACAAAGATGTTTTAGTTGATGCTGAGTCATACATAGATACATAGAGTCAAGGTCTTTTCTGCTTCTCACCTCACCCCACGCCAGCAGCAAGTGGGTTGGGGGTGCACAAGAAGCTGGGACAGCTGACCCCAACTGACCAAAGGCATATTCCATACCATATGACATCATGCTTAGTATATAAAGCTTGGAGAAGAAGAAAGAAGGGGGGCACATTTGGAGTATTTTAAGTCAACATTGGCCCCAAACAACAGAACCTAAATATTAATACCAAATGAAGACCATACGGAATTAAGGTACAGAATCCTCAGTAAAACAGTCATTATAGCTTTATGAAAATCAGACCTATAATCCTACCTAGAAAATGTCCCCAGCCTGATAAGTTTGCCTAATAAATGTATGTGATGTCTTTCAGCAAACTAAGTGTGTATCAGCCCCTTATAACTAAAAAGTTATATTTAAAAACAGGTGCCACACAAGTCAGCAAAGCAGATTAAATGGTTCATCATTCTCGGCCACTGGCATTCAATCCTGGGTATATCAGCTACATTAGTCTTTACAGGAATCAAGACCTGAAGCAAAAGTCTTCCAGGAATGTGGAAGTCCTATTTAAGAAAGTCAGTGATGGTATAAATCCACCATTCCACCAATTTTCACATGACCTGCACAAAAGGACAAGTCAAGTTCAAAAGGGTGATGATGTGGATCACACAGTACAATTGACTCAACAGAACAGCAGCGTTATTACTGTAACCAAATAAGATCACAGAAAAGCAGACCCAAAATTTAGGTCACAGTGTTAGAATGTAATTTGGAAGACAGTAATGTAAAAGAACATTAGGGTCACAGTGGTTTGCCCGCTAGCACAATCACTCCAGGGAAGTGGAGAGAGAGCAAATGTCATACTTCAACACACACATGGCATCAAAGTACTATGTTTAAAATGTGATATGTAATCACATCATTTAGCATTGGTCTTCCTAAAAGGTATCTGCTCCTGACATCTGCCTACTTGCATCTAACATCATTAAATCTGTAAGAGCTCAGACAAAAGCAATAGGCTCTATTTAAGAACTAGACTTAAAGAGAGATACTATAGCTAATCCATTTAATTTATCTGATAGGAGGTAAAGAGAGGATGATAGAGGTGACGATCGTTGACTGTGTCAGCTTATAGGTGATAAGTCTTTTTTTCTAGAGCTGATTTGATCAGAGAATGCCAATCCACTGGATCGATGCTGTTCTTAGGAGCTTGGCAGATCTGATAAGATTGATATGAAGTTTACCAGGTTGCTGATGCTTTGAGCTACTCTGGCAGCCATCAGCCAGAGAATCTCCATGTAAATCATCTCTGCTTTGCCTAAATTAGAACAGAATTTCCAAGTTCAGTCTTTCATCTCCCAAACAAGAAACTAAATAACCACCTTCTCTGCTCTCTCTTACCCACAAGGTAGCTGTTTATTTTCACATACAGAAACACCTGAAGGAAGGAAGGAAGGAAGGAAGGAAGGAAGGAAGGAAGGAAGGAAGGAAGGAAGGAAGGAAGGAAGGAAGGAAGGGACTGATGGAGTGAACTGGTGTCCTGTGCAATCAGCTGATGAAGGTTCTCCCCAAGCCCAGGCACCACGCACACCTCGTAGATGAAAGCCTCGAGGAAAGACCACTGGCTACTCATCACATTAAAAAACAAGGCAAACCAACATCTTGACTCACCTGCATCTGAACTGAGGAAAGAATCCAAAGTGCTTTGTCTAACTCAAAATTAACCACTTCAGACCATTTGATTTTTCCTCTTTTTTTTTGTTTTTTCCCAGTGAGCCTCTCACTTTTGGGACAGGGATGAGCTGCTTCTGTAGGTCCCCTCAAAGCAATGAAGGCAGGAGCTAATTTCCATCAAAAGCTGATCCAAACCTCTTCCAGAGCCAACCCAAGTACCTCCTCCCTTGGATGAGCAGTTTGTGCTGCTCTGACCTTCCTTCCCTTGTAACGTTTACTCATATTCAAGACACACCAGGAAAAATGAAGATATGATTTTAGCTCAGGAATAATTGAGGAGCATTCAGAAACCATTCAACAGACCCAGTAGAAACCAAATAATATACTGCAACTAACTTCTCTAAAGTAGTGTCTTTAGCTTTTGAGCTTGGTCATTACTGGAATACGGCACAGAATTTTTAATTATACTGCTACTATGAAGTGGTAACGAGCATTAGCTGATGACTCAGAATAATAATTACTAGGTGGTGCTATCATGAAGGTACAATTTTAGAAGCCAAGCAGGTGTTACTTTCCTGAATGATTCAAAAATCGCAAGCAGCCAATCCTCCAGCTAATTACACACGGAAGCTACATGCATCCGAAATACCTTTTTCAAATGTCCAAAATAGACAGAGAAGGAAGTTTTGCCTTAATGCTGCTAAGCTGATTGGTTGTCAGCGCTCAGAAATAATTCCTGATGTACAAGATCATGCTTTTTTATGAAGCGTCAAGCATCTGTCTGTTCAAAAGCTTAGGCTGCCTTTTCTTGGTGAAAGAAACATATCAGGTTTGCTTCCACCTAAACCTCCCACGGCCCCCATTTCACAGTGTCAGTCATTTTGTATCAGTGGCAGCAGCAATTAATGCCTACTTGCAATTACAGCATAAAGGTTTCTACATTACAGGGGCTGTAATAAATAAAAATACATATAAATAAAAATACATTTAAAAGGGTGTGGGTTTTTTTAATAGGACTATGTATTTGAAAACATTAAGTAACCCTGGGAAATTGTGCAGAATATTTGTGTAGCATTGAGTTTTGGTAATATGTTAGAAAATACCTCTCATAAAAGGCTTCTTTTTCCTTACAGACCATTCTCCAGGTCACCCCACTGCACCGCAAATTGAATCACAAGAAGGTTTCAATGTCTCGATTTCTAATGAAAAGCCAGCTGACTGGGGATATATCTATCACATTTGTACTACAGAGTATTTCAACAGGAGATTGTTTGTGACAGCAATTCATAAGTACTGAATCTCCCAACTCCCTGCTCCCCTGGGTGCTTCAGTAGTTCTTTTTCAATCACTCTATGATGGAGTTACATGGGCCTTGCTATAGGAATGACAGATAGCAGATAAGTGTGGGTTTTTTTCTAAAAAACCCAACTTTTCCTTTTGCATATCCTATCTTTCATCCTCCCCCACATCACTACTATTTAAACACTTCAATTAAAATTTTGGGTGATAGCATGCTCTTAATGTCTTTCTTGATTAACTGGTGCACAAAACGAGGCTGAGTGGAAGATCCTCCTCCACGACACAGCTTTTTTTTTCCTCTCTTTTAAGGGATTTGCAGGGAGTTAGCAGTAGAGGCAAGAAAAAACAAAACCCTGGGTGTGTTGGGCCACCAGTCACGCCGTGGGCCGGTGGAGGAATCCTGCCTTCCACTGCAGGTGTGCCCACCATGACTAATGCCTTCACACCCCTGCGGCCTGGGATCCCATTCACCCATGGTTATGTCATTTTTAAAGCGTTTGGTGGGAATTTAGAAATCTAAACCTAATAGACAGGTGCTCCGGCAGAGGGATTGGACTACATGATCTTTCGAGGTCCCTTCCAATCCCTGACATTCTGTGATTCTGTGTGTGTACTTCGAGGCCTACTATACAGAAAGAGAGTAATGTAGTCCAACGTAAAAAAATAAAATTGAAGTTTACCCTTTTTAAATTTGAGCTGAGAAGTTTACCTGTTTACTACCTTGCCTAGAATACAAAAAAAAATTAATTACCCCACTGTTCTGTGTGGCAGTAGAGCAACACAGAAAAGATATTTACATCAGTAGACAGATGAGCTTCATCACTTTGGAAACAGTCTCTTCTACAGAGATGCTGTACTAATTTAAGGCCCTTAATAAAGCAGATTACCTTATTTATTACCCCTAAAAGCAATCTCCACAATCAGATGTATGATTAAGTTATCACATGACAGGTGAGCTGCCCTCATGGATTACATAGGCCCAACCTGCCTACCCCAAGCACAAAGCAAATTTCTCTTAGAGCTCCTCCAGCTCCCTCACGTGCACCCTGGCTCAGGGCTCCTTGGTGGCCTTCTCAACTGACACGTCACCAAACCTATATCTAAGCACTTAGCTCAGGAACCCCCAGCGCAGACCTGTGGAGTTATTTATTATTGTATCTAGTCTAAAGATAGCAACTTTTAATGAAATTATTCACATTTTATTCTCTTGGGCACCAGTGGAATGTACTGAAGTGCACTCAATGTGGGGTGTGATTCAGGAAATGTAATTACAGATTAACATTTAAATGTCTTTAGTTAATGTAACGAGGTTTGTCCCTTATTCCAGCATGATTTGTTTCTACTCCCTCGAGCCCCTTATCGGGCAACGCCACCTCCGTCAGGAGACTGGAAGCAGAAGAAGGTGACACTACTGAACCTGGGCACTCAGCCTGGAGCCCCTCCTCACACTCATGATCATCTGCAGTCACCCCTTACCATCCATTGCTGAACGAGCCCAAGAGACATTTGAAAGCCAGCCCAATGCACCCACTGTCATTGTCCTAACCTATTCTGAATTAAGGTCTGTAACACCCACCTACTTTGATGCATAGCTTTTTTTGTTGCTCAGAAACCTAAGAGCAATCGCAGTAAGACAGATGAGACACCCTCTAGCCCAACACCCTTCCCTGAGAACAGATTTCATCTCACTTTTTGCAGAGCAGCCCAAACTAGTCATGAGGTTATTTCTGTTTTCAAGGAGATGGAGCCCTCCCAGGGGCAATTCAACTCCCCTAAGTTAGGTGCTTATCTCAAGCTTGCATGAATCACCTCAGCCGCTCCTTCCCTCCCTCCCCTGATGATAGGGTTGCCTTAAATAACCATATAGAGCTAGAAGTTGGGTGTCTTGTTGAAAACAGCGAGGGAAAATGTACCACATTTTAACAGTGGTCAGCAGCAGCCACTGAAGATTATTCACTTTGCATCCCAAATGCTCTCCCAGATTCCTAAGAAAATGGGTTTGAGAACTTTCTAAACTGGAAGTTGCATCAAGGCTTAAAAATTACCAAAGGCCTTATTTTCTATGTTTGTGCCTAATCTCTTCTTCATATCACTGGCATCCAAAAGCTTCCTGAAGCAATTCCATAATTTAGCTTTGCCTTGAACAGGAGAAGGGGCAGAACAGGGATCTGGACTGACTTTTCATTTAAGTCTGCTGTCTGATAATTGTCTTGTTCCTATTCTGCACTTTTAAATTCCATTCTTGATTTTACTTTCATCCTATTTTCTTTCCCTTTTTTTTTTTTTTCCCAACAGAAGAGTATTTTAAGGAAAGTTGCCCAAAACTTTTTCACCCAAGGTTTTCTACCCTTCTCTATTTCTACTTTAGTATTGAGGTGGGATGCCCAGAACTCTCCACCGTATCTAAAATGCAAATATTTGTGAGCCTGTAGCATTGCAGGGATAATTCTGATCTTGTTCTCTACTCCTGTCCCAGTATTTCTTATTGTTCTATTTACTGATCACCATCGCACACTGAACTGACATTTACAAAGAATTATCCACTGTACCTCCGAGAGGGTATTTTAGCTGTTTTTTTTTTTACCCCCTCAGCAAGAAGAGGATTATTTCTTTTCCCACTCTATGCATTATTTTGCATTCGTTGTCACTGAATTTCATTCAACTCTCCGTCAAAAGAGGTTCTACAAGTCTTTTCAGGCGGCTTCAGGTCAGATTATTGTAAACAGTTTTGGTATCCTCTACAAGTTCTGTCATCTACCTAAAACCAAATCATTGATGAATATATGTTGAACAGTTCCAACAACAGCACAGAAGAACTTCAGCCCAGCAATAGCTGCTATTGACCAGGGAAGGTAATCAGGTTCCAGTTCTTTGTTTCCTATTTTTTAACCACTTAACAATCTGTGAGAAGACCTTCTTTTCCCTGATAACAGTGGTTCTAACATTTCTGTGATATACAGCTCATACTTTTATTTTCAATTTGGTTTTTGACAAGGTATCAGCTAGATCTACTGTATCCGTATAGCAACTTCCCTCAAAAACTTTCACAGATTCAGAAGAAACAAATTCCCTTTACAGAAGACATGCTGTCTCCTCTCTGGTGTGTTATATTTCTGTTACCTACTACTTCTATTCCTATTCTGATTTCTATCAACTACCTAATACGGGAGCCAGATTTACTGATAATCTCCTCACAGAAGCCCTTGCAAGACTGTTATATTATTGGTTTATTTAAGCAGACAACAAACCAGGAGCAATTTCTTATTTTCATTCCTTTAGAGCTCTTGCATGAGCAGCACCCAGTGCCTCGTTACCAGAATATTTTATCTTTTTTTCTTTTTTTTTTTTTTCTTCAGTCTGTGTGTTAAAAGCCTTTTAGAACTGACATTTCAAACAGAGCCAAGCGACTATCAAAGAGACATGTCTGGTCCAGTGAAGACAAGTCCCTGAGATCCAGCTGCCTTGAAGATACCAACAGCGGTTTTAGCAAAGCTAATGATCTGTAGCCTAAGAGGAGCAAAGGCATGAGAAAGGAGGGAGCACAAGGTAAAAGGATAAGGGATGAGTCATACCATTTAAAATAACTGACACCTAAGCTTTTCTTCATTGTGGCGCCTAATAACATGCATATCCTCAGCCCACTCACGTTGCAGGATATGGGTATAGGGAGAAGTTCTCTTATGAACCTATGCATAAAGTTACCACTCTTTGTCCCCCAGGATGGGACACCCTTGTGCACAGAAAGTCAGTGCGTGGTAACACCTTGTCAACCTGGATCATTTCCCAGCTACAGCACCAACTTCCAGTACTGGGGATCTTGCACCACTTAACAAGGAAGGGGAGAAACACAAGCACTCCTGTTAACTCCATTGAATGTAGATCTGTCCTGCATTTAGGGCGGTGACAGCTGTAGCTTAGGCTCATTAAAAAATTATGAAGGAAGTGATCAGAGCGGGTTTTGAGCACGTTACCACTATTTGCTTTGGTGAATAGTACCGTGGTTTGCAGTAGTGCTAACCCCAAGTACTTCCAGAGCAATGACTCAGATGACTCTCTGCCCATGAAAAACAAACAAAGCTAAATCTACATGGAGCATCCCCTTCCCCTCCCATTTGGCTTGGTTATCAGCTTGTGGTTTTTGAGCAGCTATGCACTTTTGTTGTTTTTATTTGTCTTTCGCTACAACCTTTGAAATGTAGGAATTTGACTGAACACTGAAGTTATTTCTAATGTGACTTTGAGGAACTGTGCTTAAACTAAAAATACCCCATGAAATACTGCAAGATTCATGGAAGAAGTTAGACTTCAGATTGTGCTTACGTGATGTAGCAACACTGAAAGTTTAGCATGTGCATTCAGAAGGAGTTAATTACATAGGTTTGCAGCTTTCAACCATGTCACTTCAAAAATGCACTTGCTCAAACATTACTCAACATCAAGTCAGTGCAAAGAGGCCAGGATTTTCGAGGTTGGACTGGTTTTACAGTCTCTCTTGGAAAATGTATAATTCAGGAAAGTCCAAGTACTCAGAATTTTATTATTTTTAACAAAAGGTCCAACCAGAATGTAACTTTGCAATTGCTTGCTATAATTTAAACTCTATCAACATAAAGTACTGCAGTTTATAACTCTATATTTAGAATAACATCTAAAAAGCGAGGAAAATTTTTATTACACTCAAAGGACTGTTAATTCTTCCATCTTGTAGAAAAAAAAAGGCTTAAGAAGCTAAATCAGTAGCACATAACACAAGTAAATAGATTTTTAAATAAGCTGTGGGAATTCTCCAAATCTGGGACTGACTTCCACCACTGCCCTACAAGAGCTTCATTAGAAAGGTGTTATAACAATATCCCAGAAACAGCAGATGTTTTCTTTTCTCCCTTGAACACATCTTGCAACTTTTCCACATGTGGAGATAAGCAGGAAAGACCCCCTCTCCCTACAAAGAGCCTACTTGCAATTTTCTTCTTCAGCTTCATACAGACACAGGAGACAAAACAGATTACCCCATGAATGAACAAACAAACAAGCTGTCAGTCAGACCAGGCAATCTCAGTACAAATAGAGGAAGATTACTGCAAAATACATAGTTTGACGTGCTGACAAGACATCTCTCTTGTCAAGTTGTATTGATATGCAATGACTTGAGGGCTACTTCAGGTGCTTTACTTCCCCAAACTTCTTTTTTCTTCCTCATGACTGTAAATGCTGATCTACATTTTTCTTATGACCCCAGTACAGGGTGGCTGGGGTTTTTTGGCATGATTCATAATCAGCTGCTTTGAAATCTAGATTTTTTTTTCCCTATGACTTAAGTGAATGTGTCATTGTCACTTGGGAACAAGCAACAAAAAGCGCAAACAGGAGCATGTTCAGCACAGTGAGCAAAGCCAAATATTTTTGGATCTCCATCTTCCAGTATTACTAGGATGGTTTCGAAGTTTCTCCCCTAGACGTTGCTTTCTGCTGCAAACTCCTGCCCCTCGCTGATAGTTCAGAAGGGGCTGTGCCAATTCAGCCTTTCATTTTAATTAAATCTAAAAATCAGGAGTTATTTAACATTATTTTATACTGCTTAGAGCCAGTAATTGGACTCCATGTGCCTCTTCTCTTTGCAGCCAAGGGCATAATTTTGGCAGGTTCACATAGCTTTTGCTCACAAGTACCGAGTACACAGATCCTTCGAGCCAATTGGGACACAGCAAACATGCTCAGAGCGGATGTTATGGGTGGTTTTTATAAGGGCTAGGCTCTCTCTGGCTATTGGACAGGATTCCTCACCAAGGTGAGCCAGAAAAACTAATACCTAAGTAGAAGCTCCTTAGCAAGGCAGTAACAACACAGCTAATGCCCTTGTCTTTTCAGGTCTATGATAAACCCAGCGCCAGTGCAGGGAAAAATTAGGTAACCAGAGGAACCCAGGCCTGGGTACTACTGTTCTCATTCAGACCACAAGCATCTTCAGCTCTGACCCCTCTCCAACTTCAGCACAGCACAAACATTTCCACTGATGTTGCAACTCACACTCTGAAAGAAGCCTTGCTGTATTTCAGATGTGGACCAGTCTTGATCTCTTTGTTTTGGACCAGGAACAAGTTTAGAGCAATTTGGCTACAGTGGTGTGAAAAAAGTGGACAAGGGACACACAGCTCAGCATAATTATCACTGTGCAGCCTCCCTCCACGGGCAAATGCCCCTGGCTGCCCACCAGCCCGGTCAGGCTCTGTGGGTGCTGCAGATGCGGCTGTGCCTGCAGCCTGACACCCAGCCAAGTCCCCCCAGCTCCCAGGGAGGTTCCTTGGACTCTGTTTTATCAGTTTTAGCAAGTGAGCAGCAACCTCGGGGAGGGGTGGGAGGTGCAGCAAACACCTGGGGAACCATGCTGCTGCATCTTGCCAGTCCTCCGGTGGCAAAGCTGGTTTGGGAGCTGCCTCCTTCCCCCTGGCGCCACCCCCCTGCCACCCTGCCCCACAGGAGGGCTACCACACCTTTCCTCTGTGCCAGTTCAGCTGTTTGCCTAACCACAGGCAAGCTGGGTGCACATTCACACATGGAGTTTAAAAATAAAACTTCCAAAAGAGCACTGTGTTCTTTAAAAAAACCCAAACAATTCGCCCCCAAATCAAAACATCTCCCAGGTCTGGTCCAAAGCGCAGACACGTCAGAAGCTGAATCAGCTCCGGGAGGAAGCAGCACCCACCAGCTGCAGGGAAGGAGGGAGAGAGGCACAAGGAACTGGGGGCAGGGTGGAAACCACTGAACTCCACCCCGCCCCAAAAAGAAAAGGGAACAGCACTCAGCCTGACAGCTACTTTTGCAGACGAAAGATGACTACAAGCATATTAAAGTATCTGGGAGGTATCCCAGTGGCTTGACGCATGCTTCAACATAACACACGTGCCCTGCCAGCAGCAAGCCTTGGTCACGGCATATGCACAGTCTCATGGTGCCCAAGCCACATGAGCTCAAAGCAGTCCAGGCCCCAGCCGTACTGATGGTCTAATGTTCTTAAGTGGCAAATAATGCATGTTTTTATTTACCTTTCATCTTCAAGCACTTAGATTTAACTTGCCATATGTTCTCAAGTTAATCCTAGGAACAAGGAGATTATTATTCTTTTAAGAAAATGCTGACGTTCCCTCAATCATTTGACTCCAGAAGCTGGGGATTTAAGCTGAGGATAAACAATTTTCAAGACTAGAGATAAAAATGCACAAATCGGCAATAAGCTACAAGACAAACACACATCTCTCCCTCTAAAAGCTCCCTCCCACAGCTGTCAAACAAGACTTCTTGCAAACACTGTCACATGTCTCCCTGCGTCTCACCTTGCTCATACCAGCCCCTCTCAGATCCCCCGCAGAAACCAGTCAAGGTGCTTTCTAATCCCACCTCTCAGACACTCACACCCTGCCACTAAAAAACTCATAGCCATTTGTGGCACAAAGTCAAGCTGGAGGCCAGTGACCCCCACTGAGTCTGGTCCTGTGCAATATCTTTATCAATGATCACGGTGGTGGGACAGAGTGCACCCTCAGCAAGTTTGCAGATGACACAAAACTGAGAGGAATGGCTGATAGGCAAGCGGGTCATGCTGCCATCCAGAGGGACCTTGAGTGCTGGAGAAATGGATCAACAGGAACCTCATGAAGTTCAGGAAGATGAAGTGTGAAGTCCTGCATCTGGTGAGGAACAACCCCAGGCACCAGTACACGCTGGGGGCCTCCCAGCTGGGAAGCAGCTTGGCAGAAAATGAGCTGGGGGTCCTGGTGGACACTGAGTTTAACAACAGCCAGCAATGTGCCCTTGATGCAAAGAAGGCTAATGGTGTCCTGGGATGCATTAGACAAAGTGCTGCCAGTAGGCTGAGAGAGGTGAGGCCCCACCTGGAGTACTGTGTCCAGTCCTAGGCTCCCCAATACAAAAAAATACATGAACACACTGGAGAGAGTTCAATGAAGGGCCAAAAGTATAATGAAAGGACTGAAGCAGCTCTTCTATGATTAAAGACTGACAGAGCTAGGTCCATTCAGCCTGGAGCAGGCTTGGGGTAGATCATGTCAATGTATGTATCAATAAATACCTGAAGGAAGGCTAACAAAGAGGATGGAGCCAGTCTTTTTTCAGTGGCAGAGGCAGAGGCAATGGGCACAAACCAAAACACAGGAGGTTCCCTTTGAACATCAGGAGACATTTCTCTGTGAGGATGACAGAACAGTGGTGCAGATTGCCCAGAGAGGCTGCAGAGCTTCCATTCTTGGAAGTATTTAAAATCTGTCTAGACATGGTCCTGTCTAGGAGGCCCTACTTGAGCAAGAAGGTTGGACCAGATAACCTCCAGAGGTCCCTTCCAAATCTCAACCATTCTGTGATTCTGCATGATGCTGTGATCTCAAGAAATAAAGCCCACATGAACTGGTACCCTAATGTTATTATCAATGGCGATTGGTATGAGCCAATACCTAGACCAGGTTTCCCACGCACAATAAAACCTCATCCTGAAGGTGGAAAACCAGCAATACGCTTCACTAGTTGTGTAAGAGTGTGCAAGTCCAGTTGGACCGGGGTAGTGGCTCTCAAGCTGTGGTCAGATAACCAGGCGCAAGGGAAAGTGACACCCAGTTGACAGCAAAATTAGACATTTGTCACGGCCTTGCCTGGATAGGATCACCAGTCAACTGTTTAACCACACAGCAGCATGGCAGAGAAGTGAGAGATGTTAAAAACATGCACTGATTCAAATAATTTAGAGACTGACTGGTTAGGAAGGTGAGGAAAGAGGAGCCTGCATCTCCTGCAGGGATGCTCATATGCTCAGGGTTACAAAAACAAACTAGCCAGCACAAAACACACTGTACTTCATTTTTTTCCTGAAACTTAATCTTTTTTTGAACCTCTGATAAGCTATTTTGCCTACAAGAGTTTTAAAGGCCATAACTGTATTGCCTTTAAGTTCCACATTATCAAAAAAGTAAATAGTAGGGATGTCCTCACTCAGCATTCACTCCTACGCATCCATTCCTATTAAATAAAAAGTTACATGCATTATCTAAAGACTCCCTTTTACCACCTCTGCAGAAAAGCACCATTGTTTTGCTAGCTTGACAAAAGCCTGTGTACTGTCTGAACTGGCAAGAGATTTAAACTCTGGTATGGACACTCAGAGGGAGGGACGGAGGCTGAGTGAGATACAAACATAGAGGATATGCATTACAGACTACAGAATCAGCTTCCAAACACATCCCAAAAACACGCAGTGCCTGCCAGAGCATCTTGGAGCTCATTGTTACTGGAGGTCCTAGGAGACCCTTTCTCGTGGAAAGCTGAGCTGCTGAGCCCGGGTCCCCAGCCAGCTCCGTCCCATGGCCACTCTCCTGGGGCAAAGGGCGCCAGCACCAAATACTGAACTTGCCCCATAAGAACGAGGAGCTTTGCCTGTGCTGGAAAAGGAGGATGTGTTAGGGCAGACCCATCGCCCACCTCCCTGCCTCTGCTAGCCATTCTTCTACACCATCTTCTCATTTGCAGCTTGTCTGTGCCTAAAGGCAGAGCAATCATCTGCCCTAGCCTTAAAGAAAGCCGTGAAAGCTATAAACTTCCTAAACATCCCTCCTGCCAACACCTGTCATTTGCTTCTACATTTCCTATTTGTTGTGTTCTCATGTAAGGTATTATATGACTCAGATGAGGCCTCAACAGCTTCAAAAGAATTCCTGTGTCTGACTCCCTCAGTTTTATTAAAAGTAACTGAGCCATTGATCATCATCCGAAGATGTAGTCTCAGGAGAAGTGATATCATTTGTAAACAAATGATCCTGTAAACACAAACACTCCACCAGCCATGGATAACAGGGAAACAAGTACACGGTCGGGGAGGCGAGAAGATCCCCCAGCACACCAGCAGATCTTCTTAGGGGTAAGAAAGAGTCACATGTTTAGGAGCAGCCCGGTTAACAAGAACATGGCTTTCCAAAGGCAGGGTGAGGAGAAGTCATTTTCTTTTGCTATTGTAAAGTCTGTAAAGGCAATTTCATGCCCCTGTCTTAGGAGGTGAGCAAGCAAGATTGGTCATTGCTAATACAACCAATTCCCTACATTCAGAGAAAGTGATTTTTTTAGCTGACAGTTTCCATACACGCCCTCACATGCTGCATTTCACGGCTGACCAAAGTGTGAAGGCTGGAGAAGGGAATGCATGACTGCATGGCAATACCTGTGAAAAATCAAACTATTTTCCTTCCCTTACCTCCATCTTACTACAAACAGGATCAGCCTGTCTGGGATATGAAACTTGCTTCTACAAAAACCAATTAATAAAGATCAGCACCATGGATTAGAGCACATAAAAAGTGAAAAATGCTATATAGAAGTCCATTGAAGTATCTGCCAGGACCCAATACCCATAAAAACAGATAAAATACTTTTAAAAATAAATGGCTTCATATGAAAAAATCAACGCTTCATATTGGAAAATTCAATGGACAACTCCTGGCAAATGTTTAACTTGAATATGGTACAGGCACAACAGCTGCCACTGCAAGACTGGAGCAACTATTGTGCAATTCTGTTTTTTGGAAGGAAAGGGATGCTGAAATCTGCACCAGATGCCCTGCATTCCCCAAGCAGGAGTATGTTTATCAGATTCACTTTAACACTACCCAAATGATATGGAAGCCACCAAGAATCTGCAGAGGTTTGTCAAACAGAAAATGGGTATCTAACCAAGAAAAACCCCAGCAGAGCAGACACAGCTTCTGGTCTGCAGCCAGAAGTACCAAGAAATATAACTTAATAAGATGGTGTTCCTGGATCAGCTGGGGCAAGTGCCCACTGCTCCAGGAAAACTGTGCGGGAAAATCCTCTTGAAATAAATCATTCTGCATGGAGGAGGAAAAAAAGAAACAACCTCACGTTATCGTCATTGCTGAGCAAATACATCATATGACCCAAAACATGTCAGCTAGCCACCAAAAAGCCCAGCTGAGCTGATGCCCTGAGGTGAAATTCAGCTTGTTTAAGTTCATACAAAGTATGCGTATCAGCAGCTCACTTGCTTTGGGAGCTAAGGGCACTCGTCAGCGTGCAAAGGTGCTGAAGGAAAGAAATGGCAGCACTGCCATGTGGTTCTTCAAAAGAAATGCTGTAGCAGTCGGCAAATTAAGGGCTCATCTAAACTCAAACAGCTTCTCTAGGCGGTCTAGAGTTTCCTTTGAAGTATCTATCTACGAGCACATATGGTCCTGGAGCATATCCACACACATTCACCAGAAGGGAATGAGAGTGGGTGGAATACATAAGACTATCCCTAAGAAAGGGAGGAGAAAGAAGAGAGAATAAAAATCCTGGCATAAACAAACAGCTGCTATTTCTAGCCCTTCTGGTTGAACCCCTCCTCCATCCCAGTGCCACTCGGCAAGACGCCTTGTTCAACTTTAGAGTCAACCAGAGAAATAAAAGCGCAAGAGCATGCACTTTTACAACCTAATTATGGCCACTTACAAATATACTGTAAATCTACTCACTGCTTAACACACCAGGTACGTCCAGCAAATGGATTTGCCCAGTGTGTACCCAATGTAGTTTGATATTCTCCATGTAGCTTGAGTGTGCATATTCAAGCAATAAAAAAAAATTAAATAAACCGGGTCTGGATTAGACTCAGTCCACAATAGCAAGGAAAAAAAAGAGTAATTATTGACAGCAGCTTGGTTAAGCTTAGAAAAGCTTAATGGAAAAGGATTTTTCCATAATTGCCATCTCTAACCTTTTATCCAAGCTCAGTGGGTACATTACCTAAGTCAGCAGGAAGTTTAGCCACTCCACATGAAATTAATAACGTTTAGGGGCTGACCCATCACCCACAGCCTTCTCAAAGCTTTTTAGAACACGAGCTATGAAGATGTTTGTGTTCTTCCATCAGGAGACAGTCCCTACCACACTTAGCTGCTTAAAACACAACACCGCCCCACCACCCCCACCCCCACCTCCTCTAGCAGACAGCAGTCCCTGAAGACCAAGCCTCCCACTTAGACATTCTTGGGAGTAAATTAACCTTACCTACTAATTACAGGAATAAAAACAAGCTTCTCAAGAGCAGTGCAAACCATCTGCTGACCCGCCAGTACCTCGCAGGGCAGCAGCTCCTGCACCATCAGCATCTCCCTCTTTCCTCACCCACCTGCCCTGACGAGCACCCCCCAGATCAGGAGCTTCTCTGCTGGCCTGGGTGCAGCCACCCCCTCCACTCACAGACACAAGACAGCTCTTACATCCCTCCATCTCGTCCATCTACCCATCTGCAGAACAGAGCTCGCTGAAGTTGAAAGGATGTGTTTCAAGTTTGGGTGCCTATAAAATGGCTGCAGTGAACCTGCACACCAAGCAAGAGCTTTCGGCCTGACTTTGTATTCAGGTATACAGAGAACAAGATAAACTAGTTTAACTAACGCTGACCAAGTTTCACACCAGAAAGGACGGAAACAGACACGAGAAGTTAAAATATATTCCTCAAGAAATGTTGCTCTTCTGTTTTGAACGGGCAAGCATGAAATATTTGAGTCTCTGACAAAATTCTAAATGAGGACCAAAGAGAGCAAAACCATGTCAACATCCTGACTTAACAAAATTGTGTTGAAAACCATTAACAATGCAGCATACATGCTTTGTAAGATAGTACTCTCTTCAGTGTCATAGACCAAGAAAAGAACAAGAAAAATTAAGAGGGGCATAAACAAGGCTGGCTAGGAATTGATTGCCACCTTTGAAATTTTAGTGGAACAGTTTGGCTAAGAAGCCTACTGAAGCTGAACTGAAAAATCACTATGTGAAGCTAAATTACTCATTTACTGTTAAACCAAAGTGCTCTTCCCACAGGTAAGGCTGAAGATTTCAGAAAAGCCATAACTTACAACTAAGAAAGTTTAGAAGTAAGTTCTGCAAAACTGAAATGAATTTTGTATTTAATGGGCAAGAAAACAAAGGACAGATGAAACTTCACGTTGCATGATACAACAGTAAATACTACATGGCATACAGGATGCAACTGAACCAAGAAGCTGATGATTCACATTAAAGAAGAGCTCACCTAGCCACATCCCAGCTACAACCAGGTGTCCTTGCTCTGCAATCACCATTTCAACCTGCTACATAGTAACAGAGGCACAAAAAAAAGAATATTTTCAGGAACCTGGACCCTCATTGCAGCCAACATTAGGAAGCACGTTTAATAGGAATCTGAACACTCAATTCTTGTTAATGTTTTTTGTAATTATGTAGCAAACTCATCTATAAGAAGCGTGAAAAGCGAGTGTGCAAGGCACAGGCCTTTTAGCAAAGCACCACACTGAGTACTTTTGTCCAATTTATTTTCCAGGAGCGATCACGCCTTGGATGGAAGCCCATTTCTAACAATTTATTTTTCATATCTGGACAAGGCAATATAACTTCTAAACAATTTAATCTCTTTGCTAATAGACTTAGCTGTTATAGCTGAAATACACAAGCTTAACAATAAGGCTAAAATACCCAGAATACTTAAATCTGAGAAATGTGTTTACTGGCTTTAGTTCAGGACAAGCAGAAGCAATTGGCTAAAACGTCGCAGACAGAGGAACTGCGGCGAGACCTGCCAAGAGGTTACATTGGACTCTGCACAACTGCCTACAGAAGAACAACCACTACCAAGCAGGGCACAAAAATTGGCCTAAAACCAAAAAATAACAAAAAAATCCAAAAAACTTCAATTGCCAGCAAAGCTCTTCCAAAGGGCAAGGAAACACCTGGGTACCCCAAGAGCTCTGCTTGGCGCTTTGGGTCTGCACTACCCTAAAATTACAGGGATGCTGGGCCGAACCCCCCCCCAGGATTATTTTGCCTATCTTCTGTTTCCCCCACACCATTGTTTCATTCTGCTTTCAAGCTGCAGTTCAGTGAACGTGCTGCAATTTACCTCTTCACCCTCACCCTCAAATTTGTTTGGATAAACAGGCTCTCCTTTGTTCCAGGCTGCTACTACATTTACACATTGTATTGTAAATCAGTTGGTACAAAGCAAGGCAGGCCCTTGAATGAAGACACTAGTATTTTTGTTCACAGCAAAATTAAACAAGCAAGAGGCACAGAACTCAATTTATAAAGCCAGTCTGGAAACAATTGGTTTTTAAAAGGTGAGAGGTTTTAAGAAGTTTACTAAACAAACCTAGCCAGTTACTGAGTCTATAGTCAGCTCACAAACAAGTTCAAGGCTGTATAAGGTGCCAAAGCAGTGTTATTTCTGAAGAGAACTTTAAACAGTTTAAAAGCTTGCTCTCTCTCCATTTCAAGAGCCCAGGAATTATTGGCAAGTGATTTAGTTTTTATTGAGTACACAAACAGAGAGTAATTATTCACACAGGAAGAGAATGAACTATTTGCCATGTCTGTTAAAAGACAAGAGACCTAAATAGCATCCAGGAGTTGCAGGATAAGCATCAGGAAAAACTTGACAGTTAAAATAGCTGAGTAGAGGAATAGACAGCTATGAACTCTTCCCTGTCAGAGGCCTAGAGAAGGGGTTCAACAAGAATCCGCAACGAATGGCTTAACCACAGCTGATTCTGTCTTATGACAGAGGATGGGCTCTGTAAATGGCCTCTTCAGATCCCTCCCCAAACCCACTTGCCATTAAGTGTTTTAAATAAACTGAGTTTGCTGAGACCTCTCCCATGGGTTGACAGTTCAGTACAACCCAGCAGAAATCAAAAATAAACATTATCTGATAGGTGGCCAGGTTTTCTGGAAAGCTATCATCTCATAGTCCCATAGGTGAGCATGTATTCACAGTAAGAAAAAAATAAAATTAAATTTGCACTGGCTGATCCAAAGGCCAGGAATAAATTGCATCTGATGTTGTCTGCAGTCCAGAAGTGAGGCCCTCTGATGGGATGCTATGGAGAAGTTTCAGCTGGACATATGTAGGATGTCATTCACTGCTGCAGACAGCCCTGCATTCTTCATAAACATCAAGCTTAAAAAAATAATCCCAAGTCTCAAACATAAGTTTGAGTGGCAAAAATATTTTTATTCCTTTGATTAATTTAAGGGGGGTGGGGGCAGAAGCACCATGGATTTGGGTTTAAAAGCTATTTGCCTTGATTACAAGTACATTAATATAAGAAGACTTCTACAGACTTCTTCCAGTACATTTACCATCCACAGTACAAAGAAACTCCACACTTCAGTAGTTTCAGATAAAAAAGAAAAAAAAAAAATCAGGAGAGAGGGCATGCCCCTGTTTGACTTTTCAGAAGCCAAGGCATCAATGTCCATGTTGTAATACCGACATGATTTGATAGTCCATGTTTTCTCTCAGCAACAAAAGCGGGAAATGGAAGATTGGTTATAGGTTTCCACTCACTCTGCTTCCTTCAAATCATTTGCCAAGCATGATAAAGGGAAGCTTGACCTCTGCTTTGCCACCACCCCAACACCACTGCAGTTGCCATAGAATCATATAATCGTTTTGCTTGGAAGAGACCCTCAAGATGATCAAGCCCAACTATTAATCTAACTCCGGCACTAAACCATGACCCTAAGAACATCATTGATATGTCTTTTAAATACTTCCAGGGATGATGACTAAAGCACTTCCCTGGGCAGCCTGTTCCGATACCTGACAACCCTTCAAGTGAAGAAGTTTTTTGCTAATATCCAATCTGAACCTCCCCTGGCACAACTTGAGGCTCATCGTATGACTTGGGAAAAGAGATCAACACCCTCCATGCTACAACCTCCTTTTCTCCAGGCTAAACCACCCCAAGTCCCCTCAGCCGCCCCTTATCAGACTTGTGCTCCAGACCCCTCAGCAGCTTCATTGCCCTCCTCTTCAATGTCTTTCTTGTAGTGAGAGGCCCAAAACTGAACACAGTATTTGAGGTGCAGCCTCACTACTGCCGAGTACATCGGGACAATCATTCCCTACATTGTGCCCTCGGACACAATAAAAAAACAACCTGATGTGGTTGTGAGCATGGCAACCTCCCCCCGAGACCCTCAGAACAGTAGGTTCCCACCAGCATGAGGGCTGCCCCGTCCAGCAGGGAAGGAGGCAGAAAGATGTCTCTGCAGCTGCTGCAAGCACTGGGGACACCACAGCCAAAACCTTCTTCCAACCACCACACATATCCCTGCCAAGGCTGGCACAATGCTTCCCACAAGCTGAGTTCAACCCCCAGATCCTGACCAGCCCATATCACCCCCTGTGCCCTGCCCCCTGCTTCCAGTCCTGCCTCCTGCTAAGTGAGGTTTTTGATTCCACTTCTCCGTCTTCAAACACATCATTAGCAGGTTGACAGCACTAGAGTGCTTGCCTGATTGCTAAGCATCAGTTGGAGCATGACCAGAACTTTGCCCTCTCTCCTCCCTCTCCCAAGCTGCCCTTCCCTCTCTGAGCAGCATTTCCCATAGGGACTCTTTGGTTTCATCCCTTTCACCTGAAAATGCCATGAAACATGGAGAGTGTACATCATGGGACAAGCAATGCTCTCACCTGAAACCAGATCTGTTTGTGCCCTGGGCCATAGGGAAATGATGTTCAAGGGAGTGAATAGAAGCCAACAACCTACAAACATCTGGGAGTCTGGAAACCCTGTAATTTGTGCTATGAAGAGAGATTACAGCCCATCTGTCCCAGCTAGAGTACAAAGGAATTCAGAGTGACTTGTGCCCTCCTCTTCATCTCCCCCAGCCCCCTGCTTAGCCAAATATCTAAGGCCAATATATATAACCATGGCTCTAACTTGTTGACATAATCTGCCACTTTGTTGCTGCTGCAGCCCTCACAGGGGCCCAAGCACTGCACTTGGGACACCACACATTATCTGAAATCATCTCCTGAATTCTGGTGTGACACAGGCTTTTCCTATGGTTTAGTCTGCGCTGATGGGTGCAGAGTGCTCCACCACCAAGATTTATCTTCCTGCTTAGAGATAATGCTGCTGAAAACATCTGTAAAAACAAATCCATACACTTTAATATTAAGCCCTTGCACTAAGTATTAAAGTGACACTGCCAGATTAAAAGGACTGCAATATATTTTTAATACCCCATTTTAAACTCTGCCTCAAATTATTACCCATGAAAGAGTTTTTAATATCTGTTCTTTGAGTTAAGTGTGTGACACCTGCCTGTCCTCCATTTTTGCTCCAGGCACACAACATTTATCAAGGCCCACCCAGCATTTTACTAAGATCTGCTCTGAAGGCAGTACAGGTCAGAGGGACCCACATGCCACCCACACAACCAAGGCTGGGACAACATGTGCCCCTGGCTCTCCCAGGCACATGGTGAGGGAAAATGGGGATGCAGATGTCCTGCAGGGAAGGAACATACTGCTGTCCCAGGGACAGAGCTGCCCCAACCTCCTACCACCCGAGCATCCCTCTGTGGACACCGGCTGCTCTTCTGGCAGCCACCTGGGCACCGTTGCTCACCACCAGCACAGGATGGGACTAGGAACTGAAATTTTATAATGACAGACAATTCACCCTGTCACTTCCCATTTTAGTAATTTTTTATTCTGACACGCAGGGGTAAATTTGGCCAAAAGGCTTCCAAAAGCAAGACAATACTGAGTCCCAAACAAAGAAAAATGTGCTTAAAAGCTCTCAACTAGTATCGCTGCAGTGCACACAGACAATAAGGAGCTGTAAGAAGCTTTTCTGTCTTATGTGTCTTTGACTATAAGATGACTAAAAACCAAAGCAAAATCATTTAGTGCAAAACCCCTCAAAATCAAACAAACATCCCTCAACAATATCCCTCCAAAGATACAAAGAAATAACTTGGTGCCTTTTTTGTTCTTAAATAAAGGCAGGCGAGAACAAAGTGCAGCTGTCCCTGGAAGTGCTGCAAGTGGGAGCTCCCAGAGGACAGGACAATAGGGACCTGGTGCCCACGATGCCACCATCTTAGTCCTGAGCCCAACAAGTTCCTTCAACTACTCTGGGTCTTGGTTTCCACATCTGCAGAGTGGGGATAATAACAGGTCTTTACATCACAGGGGTGTTACAAAGATCAATTAGTTAATGTCTGAAAAGCGCTTTGAAGATATAGCAGGTGGTGAGCATTATTATGCAAATAACACGATTTAAGAAAATCACAAGTGCTGGATTAATACTAATCCCT
Source organism: Streptopelia decaocto (assembly GCF_964273445.1). Taxonomy (NCBI): domain Eukaryota; kingdom Metazoa; phylum Chordata; class Aves; order Columbiformes; family Columbidae; genus Streptopelia; species Streptopelia decaocto. The sequence continues at coordinate 22,398,006 of NC_138663.1, forward strand.
TTGATATTTAAAAGACACCATTTCTTCATATTTTAAAGCAGTGAGCGTTTATGCTATAGCTTTCCATGGCTGCTGCAACAACCATTTTTAACCTTTTCTTTTCACACGGCCCAATATATAAAACTCCTCTGCAGGCATCTTCACAAAATCCAATCTCAACTCAAAGCTAGAAGAAGTGGAAGAAATTATGCATGTTGATGAACTGAATAACTAGATCCTATGCAGGAACATTTCTCAGAGGATAGAATGTCACAGGCCTAACTTACTGTAACAAACATTGCAGTCTTCCAGTTTGAGGGCTTTTTTTGGAAGTACACTAATTTCACGCATAGAGGCATTTGTAAAACAATGTAGCTACCACCTAATTATGCCACTTTATGTGGTGGAAAGAGGGGAGACAGAAGGATATGGTTCATTCACTTCTCCCAAGGCTGCATACCTGAATGGGGAAAAAAAAAAAAAAAAAAAAAAAATCTAACATCTAATGACCTCACTTTATGGTCTCACAGGAGATCAGGCGATTGCAATGTCTGCTGCAACTTCCAACAAGTGTCCACACAACCAGTTCTGATTTAGGTGGTTCCAGCAAGTGTCCACACTGTTTCGGGCGGATGCAAGGAGCGGGGCAGATGGCCACACAGCAGCCCAGAGACACAGCCTGGCTGAAGCTTGCGACTCACAATGAGAGACAAACACAAGTCAACAAGAGAACTGAGGCGGGATCAGGACAAAAAACCTGAGGTGAGCAGCAACATCAGAAATGCAGGAGAGAGCAGAGCCACAACCAGCCATGCCTCTGGTCTCCTGCCTCACCTCTGCCAGACCTCTCTGTGAAAGCAAGACATCCCGCCCAGTGCCTGAAACCTCCCCTCGCTTCCAGGACTTCACTGCCACATTCCCTTTCTGTGAGGAAGCCTGTTTCTTGTCTCCTGCACCGTAAAATTTAGTGCAAACCAGCTGGTGTGTTCGGTCTAGGAATCTGTACAATATGGCTGCGGTTAAAAACAGCTTAACTGTAACTCCCTCTGGAATGCATGCCTGAAATTTATATTAATGAAACAAGATCAGATATTAATATTCTGTGCAGCCGGTTCCTCAAGCTGTGCCATGGCGTAAAAATCAAATCTTTTCCCAAGTCAAATGTACAAAATACAAACAGAGGATTACAGGTCATATTGACATGGGAGGAAGCAGCAAGAACATTTTAAAACTTTAGAAGCTCTTGAACGTGCAGCTATAGGCAGCTATGCTTCCTTTCCTACCACATTTCCCACAGCAGCCCTATTAATAGCTATTCAATACAGTAATAGGATCCAAGCTGTACACTTAGTTGTTGGGGCTTTTTTAATCTCCTGGTCAATATTAAAAGCATTTGGATGCTCTTTAGGAGGCAGGAATGATTTTGCACTCCAGGAACAGTGAGGCATTTACAGTGCTCCCGAGGAACGCCAGCAAAGGATTTCCTTCACATGCCTCTGCTGGTGATTGATGTGGTGATACTTTATTTTAACTGTACCCAGTAGTACAGATTCACAATTTTCTTGAGTAAACACGCACTCGGTGTAATCCTGGTGTGTTCTCATTAGGTGAAATTATACAATATAGGTCCAAACCATCACCCGAGGGTCATTCTTCAGCCAGGAGCAGACCCTTGAGGGTCTCTAAGCACAAAGGCCTTTGGACACATGATTTCTATCCCGAGATCTCCCAGGTCTGGAAAATAAACCCACAGCTCTGATCCTGGGCAAATAAGTACAACCCCATCCCTCCCTTTGTTCTCCTGTAGCCACCTCCTCTCCTGAAAAAAGATCTAATTATGAAGAACAACTCCCACGTGGGAGGATGAGGTAACATCATGCTTCTTCCATCTTTGCAGGGGACCAGCCCCCCTTTTCTTTCTAACCCAAAGGAGAAAGTGAATTACTCTCTCAAGAATACCTCCTGCCCACAGGTGGCTTGAGGTCTGCTGTACTCTCTCTCTGTACTTCCAGTTAATTTATCTTTTCTGAATGTTTCGAGTTTATGCAACTGCTCACTTGAGGAAAGCCATCTGATTTTCTTGTAATCACCTATTCAGTTTGAGGTATGTGGGTCCATCTTATTTAAGTAGACCATAGGTATTTATTGCTAAAATTAGAAACAGGAAAAAAAACCAAAAGCAGCATTCTGAAAACTTTCACATGTGCAGCCTTATCACACTGAAGACATAAACCCCAACTTACAAGTCACCTGGGTTTTTTTCTCTTGCTTCAAACAGCCAAATAACATGAAGCAGCTGCAATGATTTCTCCTATTAGCCAGCCTTCCCAGCACTCAGCAATCTGCTGCCAGGTTCCTCCAGATGAAAGGATGAAAAATAAACATACTGTCCCCACTATACTTAACAAATACAGTCTGAAGAAAAAAAATAATCATCTTCAGACTATGAAAAAAAAGGAGCTATTGTAATTGTGACAGAAATAGATAATACCTTGCCTTCTGTCTGATCACGGAGCAAGAGAAAAGCCATTCAGATAGCCACTCAGAGGACAAAAAATAAATACCAATCTGGCCTCCTAACAGGCTTGCTGGTCTTTGCCCGAGATAAGCAAGGAAGGTACAGCCTGTCCCACTGACCACTGCTGCCTTTTCTTCCCCAGAAGATGGGCAGAGAATGGGAAAAGGTATGTACTGAAGAGTAGGTTACTCTGATGATTTGTAGCTCAGCCACAAAGCCCCTGGACTGCTGTTCTCGTGGCTTTGGTACGATCTGCATCACACATGTAATTTAATTTACCTGGATGGCTTTAACCTCATTACGGATTCACAGGTAAAAAAGCAGATGCCAAATCAAATCTCATAAAGCAGTGCCTGCTTCACAGAAGCTACGCTAAACAGAAGGCTACCTCAACTCCTAATCTTCCTTAGGTTTGTGAGAGGATATTCATAATTTCACTTCGGAAAAAATACATGTCAACTGAGGTGAGGTTCCTTTGAACTAAAAGGAAAAAAAAATTATCGTGTGGTTTAGAATGTTTGATCTTATGCTTTATTGAGGCACGACTATTTAAAAAGAAATTATTCCATGAACACATCATCCTTACCTTGTGGCTAATTTATATATGTACACACACATATATAAAAATTACTAAAAAAAATTTACTCAAATGTTAATGTTTCCTCTCCTTTCAGGTAAACATAAGAGCTTAGCATGAAATCCATACTAAAAAAAACAAATCAGCTCACGCATTCTAGGGACTACAACTACAGCCAAACTAGGCCCTTGCAGCCGAGTCTGCTGCTCTGCATTTGGCACAAGTACAACTGAAATGTTCCAGAAGACAGATATGTTACATTCTTTCAGGTGTTTTGAATTAACATTCAGGGTACTCAAGGAATTTCTATTAAAAAACCCCTACCTTCAGCAAATTTCAAAACCTTCACTTAGGAAACATGAAGGTAAAGTTTTCATATGAGAGAGCATACTTTCCTTTAAAAACACATCAACTGTAACTATAAACTATAATATACATATTATATGCAATACATACAATATTTATACATATATACATATTTTTTTAAATAACAAAGATCCTATTTCTGAAAAGGAATAGAGAACACTCCAAGAATACAGCTACTTTCATGAAATGGTTAGAAATGTGTGAAGGAGAACCACTATGGGTTATTTTGATACTGTCCTTTAAGGCATGGCCAAGGGAGTAAAATTGCTCATGAAGGATCTTCTTTTGGGAAGGGGGGGCTCCAGTTTTCTATTTGTGCTGCCACACATGTGAGCGAATGGAAGTTGTGTTTGTTCTCATGGTCGCATTAGATTATGACTTGACTGTTGAATTCCTGCAAGCCTTGTACACTCGGGACCTGCCCTCTCTCATTTGAAGGGGATCACATAAGGGTTATTCCTCTTTATAGCTATACCATCCCCTTGTAGCTGAGCCTCAGGGCGGATAACCTTAGGTCTAGTTTTCACATTTAACAAATTTTCCTATTGCTCAATTGACGAAGACTGATCAATACCTAGGCTGGAGCTAAATATATCAAGTGTTAACCATTTCTTCATCAGCTTTTTAAAGTCATATTTTTTATTAATTGCCTACACTTGTCTCCTTGAATAAATACACCATGATGGCATCTGCAGATCCTATTACAGGTATCGTAGCCTGTACCTGCCATTCCAGCATCCAGACCCCTGGTTTCCAAATCGAACTTACAAACATCAGAGTAGCACCTGTAAATCCTTCTAAGCTTCCTCCATGAGCCCAACAGAGGTAAGGATCCTCATATTTAGGTGAAGTCTGCTTCAAAGTTTTTTTATATGTGAAGAAAATTATCTACACTTCTTTTATTCCATCCTTGATATTTTGATTTTTTTTTTCTGTGCTGCAAGTAATAAAACACCTTTATGTTCAACACATGAATAGTGGAGATTTTTTAAAGCCTCGCATTTTACAAGGTTTTCCTAAAGCTTCTTAAGAATATGAATGACTTCTGCAATGGCTCCATAGATTAAAACACGGCTTAAGTGTACCAATCTCATTCTCCCCCTTTATTCATTACTTTGCAAAGTAAAACCATCCTGGGATGCCTTGCACTAAGAGGGAAGGTACATAACTAATTTCCTAACTACTCTGTTTACTTTGCATACCTTGTGGGCAAAAGTTGGCAAGAAAGGACTGAAAGCTGTTTGCTTTGAAATTATCACCCCATTTACAAGACTCAAGAGCAAAGTCCTCTAAAATGAGGTAAGAGTGAAAAGGAAATTACTATGTGCACAGTTAACACTACGGACTGTGCTAGCAGTGCATGGGAGGTCATTAGCTGAGAAAGAAAACCAACGGGTACCAAGAAAACTTCCCCTCGAAGTGGATATGGACATGATATTTAGAGCACCCATAGAGAATAAAGGCACTTTCATTTCACTATGTGAAATGGCTGTATTCACTTTAAAGCCACTTCATATTATTCCAAGCTACATAGGGGCACAGCTGCTATTGAAAGCGCAAGCTCAACACCCTAACTTTATTTGCAAAAGCCTCCTCTTCCCTGGCTAATAGGGCCACCCAGCAGGGGATGGGAAGGAAAGGGGAAATGAAGAGAGCTACAGACACAGGCAGGGCTTGATAACACAAAGAATTTGGCAACAAAATTAGTTTAAGCAGGTCTTGAATACTCTTTATTTTTTTTTTTGCCTTGCAGCTTCTCAGTCCAACACAGCAAAAGCACATGTGTTTGCAGAGCCATACTGTGAAACACATGAGAGATTAAGTGAAACTTTTAAATATTTTTTCCAAAGCTATATAGCAACTAGATATAATACACTATAATGCCAGATCACCTCTCCTGTCCAGTTCACAGCACAGTTCCACAAAACAGTCATGGCAGCACAACCAAGCAGCTCCTGGCAGTGATGGCAGGAACTGCTTACAGCGAAGCTACTACCAAAGACTTCATATCATTGAATGATGGCCTGTGCATGCTTCTAAGCCCCTTGGAACAGAAATGCTCTGCCCTGGTACCAAGTCATCTTGTGGGTATGAAGAGCCTGATCACAGCATCACAGAATCAGTTTGGTTGGAAAAGACTTTTAAAATCGAGTTCAACTGTTGACCTAACACTGCCAAGTCCACCTCTAAACCATGTCCCTAAGGATCACATGTATACGTCTATTAAACACCTCCAGGGATGGTGACTCGGCCACTTCCCTGGGCAGCCTGTTCCAACACCTGATGTGAAAGTGCTTTGTAGAAAGCTTTGCACAAACCAGGAAATCTGGGCATGCAGGTATCTGTCTGCACAGGAGCTTTTGGCGAGAGGACACAGGGTAGCTAATAGAGTTAGCAGGTCTCCATCCTTCCTGGTCAAGAAGGAATGCTGCAGAATCCACTTGCCCTGCTTGCATATGACAAAAATACCACTACATTGTGATTTTGATCTACAGATTCCCCAAAATTCCCTCCCAAAAGAAGCAATGGAAAGAAAAAAAAAAAAAAAAAAAAGAATCAGAGAGAAATTGAATTACTTGGTAAAGAGATAAGTAAAACCAGAATGCATGGAGTCCCCAGACAAGAAACATACAGGACCCCACTGCATACACATGGATCACATATATGGCACTCCGGACACCAAACCTACACACAAAGCAACCCTGACTTCATCCTGTATTCCAGTAGATACGCCTGTTTTGTCTGCCCAGTGCCACTGACTTTTTAGCATAGTGCAGGAGCATCTCACTTTGGTACAGAGACACAACAGCAAACAGCACAGCCTTGCCAAGTTGCTGCACATGAAAGGTGTCAGCAAAGTAGAAAAGTCTGTGAAAGGGAAAGAAAGGAAGCCAGTATGTAGCCATTTCTAGCCACAGATTTCCCAGCCTCTTCTCTCCCCAAGAAGCTGTGTTATAATCTACAGGAACTCTTCAGCACTGCCTCATTCAAAAACTCCTCACTTCCAAGGCTGCTAAACCCCCTTCTGATACCGGAGTTCCTGCTGAAGTATAATTCAAGTAGATTAATTATGCCACAGACAACAGAAAACACAGGCTGCCTCTTCAAATTATCAGTAGGAGTAAATACCATGAAGAGTTTAGTCTCAAAGATGATGTTTACATTTACTCACTTATTTTACAGGCTTCGGGTTCTAAATGAAAAGATAATAACTAATTGCTACAACTGGGAAAAGTAAATTGGAAACTCCTTACCAAGTACACCTGTACACAATAATTTGAACTGTGGCAGTGTAAGTAACACGGATTGCGAAAGCACAATTAGAGAAGTGGAAAGTGTTTCTCTGAGCAACCAAGATACTATGTTTTGATAACTAAGTTACCTTGGAGATGATTCACACATGCAAGTTGCTCAATGTCATTGTACACTACAGGTCCAGGAGGTATAAAAATACACATAAAAATCACTATTAAATCAGAAAGTATCCAGGACAATTACAAAGTAAATACATTTTCATGCCAGATTATTGCACTACATTTAAGGCTGTACTATTTCAACCTAAACCCAAAGCACAAAAACCCCACACGGCCTTCTGATGTCTCAGTGCACCAAGCCAACCACGCTGCAGTGCTCAACAAGAGGACCTCCCCTTCTTCTAAAGCAAGCAACACACGCTTTGGAAGAAGAAAGGGAGGTTAAAAATACCCAAACCAAACCAAACAACTCTGTTCAAACAAGTTCTTCGCCCACCTGAGCAGCACGACCGTCGCCAGTGAAAGGGACTTCTTGGGGCTCAGGCTTATGTGCAAATAGCTTCCAGGATGAAGTGCCTTGTGACGTGTACTTGTCCCTGCTGGGAGAGACACAGAAAAGATGCTTCAGAGAAGACATAAGACAAGAGACTGGGCAACATGCACAAAGAGAAGCAGCTTGCTCAGTGGGTTTATAGATATCCTAAGCAAGGAATTATTTTGGAGCTGGCATCTCAAGACATCATAGAAAAGCCCTCATTTTCATCTCTATAAATGCAAAAGGGGGAAGAGTAAAGAAGGTGAAATCCATTGATTTTACACTGAATACAGAAATTGGAGACTTAAAGATGTGTCATACCAGTCAACAAACATTAAATCCACAGAATTTTAAAAACAAATTATCAAGATAAATAGGTCAAATAAGTTAAAAATTAGTTAACTGAAAGATCTCAAAAAAAGTTGTAAGCACTGAGTAACATCACCGTGTAACTGCAATGCTCCTTTTGCAGTTCACAATGACTGGAATTATGCTCTGTATTACCTAACTGTTCTATTAGCTACCTGAAAATGAGTATGTCCTTGGTCATAAAAGTAAAGGATTTTGTGGTTTAGTAGCATGATAAATAAAAATAGAAAGGATAAATAAAAATAGAAAGGAAATCACACACAGTTCTCAATTACTTGTCAAGTTGGGCTCATTCCAACCAAAACAGTCTTAGATACCTGATGGCAGATATATGTACCCCATTACCAGAAATGCAGGTAAGGTTTGCAAATCAGAGGTCCATGACCTTAAGAAGCAAATAAACCAAAAGGGACGTGGAGGTCATCATAGCTGTGCAACTGAGCGTCATGCTCGGAGCTTCTGCTGTTATTAAAAGGGCTAATGTTGTTCATGGATGCAAAGACATGCGAGTAAATGGAAACAGTGAAAGGGATGGGATGGGGTATGTAATGGTAATGAGTGACAATGAAATACTGTACATAGTCCCATCGTTAATGCTCAAAAAAAAGATGTTGAAAATTAGAGAACACGCAGAGCAGAGTCACAAAATCAATTAGCATCCAGAGGGGAACAAAAGCATTATGTATAATCAGATTTAAAGATTCAGTCCTTCTGATAAACCACACAGACAACCAACAGCTTACTCGATCATCTTTAAGGAAAAGAATAAGCAATAAAAAACACTTTAATACAGCCAAGAGAAGACTTAAAAGAGATAAACAGATGCAAGAGAAGGCTCCTGTTAGAAATAAGATATAAATTTGAACAGCAAGAAATGAACAGGAAAAGCATTCTTAAAGATGGATTTTCTTTTTCTTGGTATTTCCAGGATAAGGTATCCTTTAGCCCAAGGATTTGTTCGGCCCATGCACAACAGCCAAGTGAGACAGCCAAACAGCTGCAGGACTTGACGGCTCCTCTGACCCTAAACTCTGGATGACAGTCTCAAAAAAACCCAAAACACCAAACCTCAAAGAAAACAAAAAACAACTAAACAAACAACAACAACAAAAAACAACAAAAAACAACAAAAAAAGAACAGAACACACCACACATACACACAAATTAAAAAAAAAAAAAAGTTATTGCCCTGCATTTTCACTAATGCTACTGAACATTGAATTAAATGCACAATGGACTGTGAAATGCTTGCATATCTTCCCCCAGCTAAATGTCAAATGAAGAGGTCATCTGTTAATTAACATAAACATCACCTCTCTGGACTTCTATCAAATTTATTAATAAGTAAACTCATCCCATCACTTAGTGCTACAGGATTACCAAGGCAAGTGAAGTCTTTTGGCTTTTCACCTCAACAGCCTGGTTGGGCACAAGGACACAACACCTGAAGCACATAGCAGATACACATTCCCAGTCACAAACCAGCTTCACGGTTGTAGAGTTACTGACTCCTGAAAAACTTCTTCAAAGTACTCATTAAGACACTTTCTGCCTCAGTAAAAGAGTTCAGAAAAAAAACCCAAACACCTCCATTTAGCATGTTTGGGAAGAAAAATAAGTATCCCAGAAGTCACCCATTTCAGTTGCTTCTCTAGCTTTGTATCTTATACCTCCAAGGGTGATGTGCATGCATCACCATCCCGACATGGGCTGCTAGTCAGCCCATAAGGGAAAAAGGTCCAGTTGCTGATGATGTGAATCAAAACTGCACAGAAAAACTTTTTAAAGCTTTTTCTTTTTAAATACTTACTACTCTTTGATTCCATTATATCCCACAAGACTAGAAATAGAAGAGGTTAAGCTATTGCTTTCATTGCCTTACAATTCACTGGCCCGCCCAACATTAAGTTTCTACCAATTTGTCTCATACTGAGTAAACGAACATAGCACATAAATTCAACACAAGTTGTGGCAACATATTAAGGAAGGACAAATTAATGGTCATCTGATGTATTTAAGAGAGAACTTCATATTTCAGACTTCCAACTTCAATGCATATAACTAGATCCATTAAAGGGAAGGGACCAAGAAGCTGAAGGAAACCGCAGCCTACTACTGTTCACCATTCCAAGCACCACATATCTTCAGGAAATAAGCTTTTATTTACTGTGTATGCCTAGGCTAGGTTAAAGCAAAAATATTATTAAATTGTCCTTCTGATTTGGGATGGGAGACCTCACCTTTTATCTCAGTTGTACCCTTCTTACCCAACCAATGTTCTTTATTTTTTTCTGCCCTTTACTTTCTTCCTGTGGCTGAATATATTTGAATAATCACTATTTTCCCACTGGGCAAACACTGGTTAAAGAACTCATCCTTCATAAATTCAGAATAGTGATGCAACTAGGAATGTAAGAGCTAAATCTTCTTTATCTACAGCTCTCATATGCATACATCAGAAAGACAATCTCTCTTCTTAGACTATCTAAAAGGTAAAAAAGAGCCTGAGAGAAAAAAATATGTGAGGAGTTGACTCCTGAAATTTTTACCTATTTAAAACATAGTCAATTAGTATAGACATAAAGTTAAGCTTGAAATGTGAGAAATCTTGACTTCTGCATCACTTCTCCAAGAGACCCAGCTATCACCCTAACAATCCCTCTAGACACAGGAAGATTAGTGTCAGGTTTATGAGAGCTCCCTTCAATCCAAATCGACGTGAAGACCTAATCCAGCTTAACTAGAAATATGCTAGCCAGGTCTAGTCAGCAATAAGCATGAATGTGTCTTGTTCTAAAAAGGTAACTTCTGTAAGAATTCATTTGAAGTGCTAAAAATCTCATGGATTTTTATTTAAAGTCACATTGATCACAGGCAGTTCCAATGTATTTAACTGGGCAGAGTGCTCCTGGCAGGTCTACCTGTGTGGGTCCAGCACAGAAGTAGGAGAAGGACAGCGGGAGGAGGGGAGGACATAAAGAAAACATAAAGAAAACTCTGTCAAGTAACACAAAATTCATTCACTGCAAATTACCAAAATGCCTCCACTTTTTACCTGTGGCCTTAAATTAATGATGTTAGTTATGAGGAAAAGCAAGTGGAAACACTAAGTTTTAATTAGATAACTAATTTCTTGAAGAAGACACACTTGAATTGAGTAAATCAAAGCTACTAATTTCACTTGTTTCTAGGATTGCGAAGCTGTTTGCCTGAGGGCAGGCAGCAGAAGACAGTATGTTGAAAATGAACCCAGAGAGGCAGAACGTTGGAAGATAACCACAAAGGCGGGGCAAGGTGCCGGGTGGACTCTGTCCACTGACAAATGCCAAGGCACCCTGGTGAGTGCAGTGCAGAGCTAATCATCAATCCACACCGGCGCCGGCTCTCAGAACCCAAATTCCAAAGCGAAACCAAGCGTCCCAACAAGCACGTGGCTGGTGACCATGGCTCTGCTGACACATTCCTGGGGACAAGCTCTACCCCGTGTTATGGCAGGCTCAGACTGAGTAACTGAACAGGGACTGCTCATCAAGTTAGCTTTGGGATATTTTTTAATCATTGTTCCAAATGTCTGTTAAGCAGAGGCACTTCTGGACATTATGTCAACAGGTCAGTCTTCCCCCAACCATCTGAGAAGTAAACAAACTTAGAGAGATCCAAAAGTTACATATTACCAGAGACTTCACTGCAGAGACAGGAACCAAGAAATACTTGATTTTAACAAATAAACAAATAGCTACCTGCCTAGAGAAAATAAGTCCTAATCTCACAGGGTCCCCTGAACAGGTTGCCAGTCTGCCCCGCCACTCCAGGGCTTGGGCAAGCATGTGCCCGCTCCCTCCTCCATCCACCCTCTGCAGCCTCCAGGGGCAAGGACTCCACAGCCTCTTTTTGTAGCCAGATCTGAGCAGTTCTGTTGATGGTTAGAGAGCTTTTTGTAAGACTAAGCCACTGATGGTTACAAAAAATGGCCATCTTCTACTCCCTATTTCCACTTTGTCTACATGAGTTTTGACCAAGCAAAGAGCAGGACGTTAAACCACTTACTATCCAAATACTGGGGTTTTTTTTCATTTTGCTCTGGAGTTTTGTTTGTTTTTGTTTTTTGGTTTTTGTTTTTTTTTTTTTAAGCAGACACCCCCTCAATTACATATTCAGGCTGTGTTGTTTTACATTTTTTTAACAAGGATCAACATATCAATGTCAAGTCCAAGCCAGCCTCATGCTTAAACAAAACTCTTTAAGTAATACTCCATTAATTCTAGTTACCCCAGCTTTATTATAGTTAATAATGTGCTTTTTAAATATTGTTTAATTCTAATGGTAGACATTTAAATAGAAGAGGATCACCCTCCACTATAAGCTGAGCTTCACAACTTCCCATGGTGCATGAGAAAGCCTGTAAGAAAAGCCAAAATAAATATCCACAACTGAGCTGAACTAAAAGATAAAGGTAAAGAAGTAGGAGAAACACCACGTTGAGGTTGTTTGTTTACTTAATTCCATCTTAATTATTTAGACTCTCATCTCACTAACAGCTGTGCAGGTGCTAACTTTACATCACGAAGGACCTACAGTTTTTGTTTGCATAAATCAAGTACATTTAATCAAGTGCACATTAGCTCATCAACACATTGGATGTGATGAGGAATTGCATAAGTGACAATGCCAAGCTATTTTGGTGATTATTCATTATATCTCCGCAGAACAGTCTGACTGGAGGAAAGAGAGACCAAAACGACAGTAAAAGAACGGCAGCAATTACTTTACTAGCAGTTAATGTTGCCATTAACTGCTTGCTGGCAAGGGCTTTAAGTTGCAAACCCCAGTTTAAGATTGTTACCTTAATTTTACAATTGTAACTCAATATTCAGAATGTGACACTAGTATAACAAATATCTTTATTCAGTGCTCCACACAATAAATAATTGAAAAGCTCCAAATTACAGCCATTACAGACATACAAATGCTTAGTATTACATCTTCATAAAAATAAATAAATGTGCAAACCATTTTTTCAAAAGCAAGCCAGAATCCAAACCTGTTAGCAAGTCACTGGAATTCTTTTGCTCTTAATAGGCATTCATGAAGAGATCCTCCTTCAAAATGTAATTTGTTCTTAGGGAGCTTCTGTATGCAAGGTAAATAGCTCCCAGTTTTGTAAAAGTATTTGAAGTCTTTATCCCACTTCCAACCACATCTGTAGGAAAATTCAGGCAGAAGAGGGTTGTGCCCATAGTGAGGATATTTTACATAATAGGTCTTTAAGGTAGATGGACAAAGCAAAATTTAGCTAAAAGAAAAAAAGTTCACTTGCTGATTCACAGAATGGATGAAGGAAGAGAAGAGGAAGAGAAGGGCTGTTGGGGTGCACCATCTACTATGTCCTTCTGAAACCCAGAACCCCATGTGCTGTCACCGACCTACGGAGAAGGTCACGCAACCTCTTAATGTGCAGAGCTGCCTCCTGGCTACCGCTGCCCACTGAGACACGGTACAAGGTAGTTCACTGGAGTCACATTTGTAATTTCAGAAGAACATAGGTGCTTGTGGGCTCTGGTTCACAACTGCAGCTCAATTTAGCTGATCCCAGCTGTTTGCCTTGTCCCTCTGCCAGAACAGAGAGAGGAACAGGAGGTTCATGCTACTGGACTTCACAGCAACACACATTAACATGAACAGCCATAAAATGCAGTTTACATTCATGTGCCAGGCTGTAAACTCTGGCAGATTCAAAGTCCAATAGGAAACAAGGCAGAATGGCAAAGTAATCTCTGGCAAAGAGACAGGAGGAACAGCTGGATGCTTCAGCTCCTGGAGCATAAATCAGAGTCACAAGTGTATTTATTGCCCTATCCATCCCACATCATTGACAACCTAGGAGTATTTGACAAGTCCGATTATAAAACCTATTGTGACAGACTATCACAAGTACTCAAGGCTTCAGGTACATGTTTTGGGGGTTCGTTTTGCTACATGATACAGCATCGCATTTTGATGGGTTGACACCAGCTTCTTGAAGTTCTGTCAGATCATTTTAAAAGCCTTTTGTATCAGAAGCCACCATTCAAACTCCTTTCCTGAACACTGCCACCATTTACTTTCTATAATGATTTAAGTAATATATTCTAAGAAAGATAATTTTCTATTTCATGTGCAATCAGACGAGGGTACCACCGGAACTTAGGAACCACAAACATTCAAGACATGCCATGCCAGGCTCAGAAGCAAACTTCCTCCCTTTTGTTTTGGCTGGAAGCATGCTCTGTTCTGGAATTTCCATCACAGGCAGCAGCCCTCAAACCCAAGCACATCGGATCTGTCCCGCAACCCAAGAGGCAGGCTGGGCATGAAGCACCAGCCCAATCTCACTCCCTAGGTCACAGCTAATGGGTCACCCAGGTGATTTGCCTACAGCACGGTACACAACCTTATTCCTGCAAGGCCAGTTACATATTTCAAGCTTTGGGGAAAAAAAAATAATAAAAAAAAAAAAACAGCCCAGCCTTGGAGTTGATGCCTTCAGAAAAGAACTGTAAAGCAAGCTGAAGCCAATACTAGGTACATACCAGCAGCCTATTACTTACCAACCTTTGCTTCCTTCTAGATTCCATTGTAATGAGAACACAAACAGTAAAATAAGCATGTATCTCCCTCGAATAAATTACCTATTCAGAGTTCCCTCTGGTGTTCAAAAAGCTAATCTTCACATTCAAGGTAACAGTTAAGAAAGCATCAAGTTCCCTCACAAGCAAGTTATCATTCAATGACGAGCTCAGTGATAGGGACAGGACCGTAGTGTTGTACTTCACGGACAACAAAGCCAATGTTATTTTCCACGGGAATTCAGAGACGCGATAAGCTTACACTTCCTTCTTTGTATATTCACCCGAGCGCCTGGTTAACCCAGAAAAGACCCAAATCGGTATCGATCCCTTCTGTCTCCGGGCGTCACCGAGACTGATGCAGTCTCGAAGGTAAAGTCACAAGTCACAGGTCCAGCCACACCTAAACAAGGAGGGCAGAGGTGTTCTGCAGCTCCCGAATAACTACGCCTTGAGTCACAAGCCTTTCCAGCCTCACACTTTCGTTAGCCTGCACGAAACGCGAGCAAAGTACAGTATATCTAATTAACAGTTTGGAAAGAAAGTTTAAAGCTGCCTCTGCAAAGAGACAAAACGCGTTTGCAGGAAAAGGCAGATGAGCTCCCGAGCAGTGGGGAGTGAGGGCGGAGTGCGGGGCCGGCGCCGGGCCAGGGCGAACCGCGACACCGGGGCTACTGACCCCGACCGCGCCGCGGAGATTGCGAAACTCCCGGGAAGAGCAACCAGCCCCCGCCGAGCGGGGCTGCGCTCCAGCGGCGGGGCACCGGCGCTCCCCGGCTGCCGGGCAGGAGAAGCCGCCGCCCCGCGCCTCCCCTCGGCCCTGCGCGCCAGCTCGGGAAAGACGCTTGAAGTCCGGAGTCCCTTAACCAAAACCATCTGGGGCGCGGGCAGCGCGGCGGAAACCCCCGCCGCTCCAGCCGAGGAGGGGGAAGTTGCTCTACCCGCGATTCAGCAGATCCCGAGCAAGGGGGAGAGATGGGGGGACCTCGCCGCGAAATCCAACCCCCCAGCCCCATCCGGAGGCGCGCAGCGGCGGGGTTAGGAGCTGCGTTACCTTCAACAGGTGCAGGCGCCGGCAGGAGAGAGCCCCGCGGGCACAGACCGTCCGAGCTGCCCGAGCAGGAGCGGCGGTGCCCAGGAGCCCGGGGCGGGCGGCGGAGGCGGGCTGGGCAGAGGCGCTACGGCAGCCCCCGGCGGCCGCCCATGCTCCCGGCGGGCCCCGCCGCCGCCACAGCAGCCGGAGTCAGTGTGAAGGCAGCAGCGGCTGCGGCCACCTCCAAGAAGAAGGAGGAGGAGGAGAGCGGCGGGGAGCAAGGGAGGGGAAGGCAGAGACAGAGGAGAGAGAGAAACCGCCCCGAGAAAAATTAATCATCACATGACGGTCGCGATCCGCCACCGCCGCCCCCCGACAGCCAAAGCCTACGCCGGGGAGCCGGGGAAAAGCTGCGAGGAGGGGACACACCTGTAGGCGCAGCACATATCCGCTGTGAGCACAATGCGAGACAGGAAACTGAAAAAACAGCCCAGGGAAGGCGAGAGGCTCCCGTTCGTCCCTCCTTTCCTCCCTCCCTCTTTCCCTCCCTCCGTCCTCCTCCTCTCTCCACCCCCTGCCCCCGGTCAGGATCCGCTTGCAGCGCTGTTTCATGCAGGGAGATGCAGGCGGAGGGCTGGGAGGAGGCAGGAGCGGCACTTTCTCTCCCTTTTTCTTTCCCCGTCTCCGCTTTGTTTTACCCGCCCGGCGCGACAGAGCCGGAGCGGGGCCACCCGTGGGGCCGAGCGCTCCCGCGGCCCCCGAGCTGGGAGCGCGCCGAGCCCCGCCGGGGAGCAGAGGCCGGGCTGGGGGCGGCTGCTGCACCGCCGAGGGTGGCGAGCCCTCCGCCGCCCGCAGGCCCGGGGTGGGGAGCGGCGGGACCTGCAGAGGCGCTGCCCGGCGCCTCTGGGCAGCCTCTGCCCGCGGCTGGTCCGGACTGGCCTCCGCCGCGTTCTCCGGCGGTACAGGGTGTCCTTGCTGTTCCGTAGCTAAAGGGCTTGGGGTACCTGGCACATTCCGGTGCTGTTTTGGGGACGCTCCTGAATAGACAGGGAACAGCGTAGTCTCCAACCCTCAGCCCCTGAGCAAAGCAGCACCTGGGCTTGCCCCTCTTCTTGCACACCTTACCTTATTGTGGGGCCCAAAATATGTCACCAGAAACATTTTCAGTGAACTTAAAGTACTGCCAGGTTTATCCCTCTTAGGTAAACTCTCTATAATTGCAATTTCTGAAGATCTCTTCAGAAGGTCTCTTCTGCCCTCTCAGGCAATCTGCTGAAAAGCCTGTGTGCAAATTTCTCCTGTCTTCCCCCAGAGACACCCCAACAGGAGTTGATGCAGAGCCTGCTTCCTGCCTGTAAGGACAGCATCGCCTTGCTTTAGCACTGTGATCTCTGCATTCAGCTGTCGAATTTGTTTTGACTCTTAAGTAATGTAGGGATAACCTATCAGAAAGAGGGATACCTTAGAAGAATGGCTCAAATGAGCTTTGGGCAAGTTGTTTAGACTTGTAGGTAGCTTTCCATCAGTAAAATGTGGACCAGCAATGTTGCAAGGAGTAATTAATTAGCTGCTCTTGGCGCTTCGAGCACAGCTTCATTAAATACTGTGTGCATTTGGCTTCCCACTGAAACAACAGAAGAGAGCTGGTCAGAAAGCCACGCTTCTCAACACCCTGGGAGCTGCTGAAAAATTGTCATTGCATCTCAGAGTAACAACAAATACCAAATAAATAAAAATCAACTCCAAAACGTGGGCAAGGGTAAAAAGTGAGAGGCTGTTGGAGGAGATGTTAAAACTGACTTTCAGACCTCGTCTGTGCTAAGTGGCACGGCAGTCTGCGTGGTGGTTTGGGACCATTCAAACGTAACATGGTATTTGTGGGGTTTTCCCTCTGCCTTGTGCTTAGGAAGCAGTCTCTGTGCTGGCTGGGTCTCACCAGCCTGTCCCAATTTTTTTGCTCACCTCCACCAGAAGGCCCTGTCCTTGTTTGTTTGCCTTCTTCCTGCTCTTCACCTGACTAGGCTGAGTCACTGTAAGATGAGAAGGAGCAGCTCTGGCATAATTGTAGAGTGTTTCAGAAGATCTGGATCCTCCCTCTGTACCTCTTTGCTTGCTGGAAGAGAGAAGGGAAATCTGAAGAGGAGGGAGGTGGGACTTCCCTAGGAAAATTGGGTTACACGCATCCTGCAAGCCCTGGGAGGGATCCAGGACAGAGAAACTCACAGGCTGCTAATGGGCTTGGTAAGACCTCACTTTCCAGGTTGCTTTTTCAACGTCTGGGCTTCTGGCCAGGTTGTGCCCAAACTTTTGGCAGAATGCCCTGGAATTACTGGCCAGGCAGCTCTCCTCATGCCCTGGCCTGTGAATCCTTGCCTCCCGGCACACTCTGCCCCAGGGGCTTTTGCTGGGGGCTCTTTAACTTGTCCCCCTGCCCAGCCTGCTCCAAACCTAGTGATCTGCTCACCTTGCTGGGGGAGGCAGCCCCACTAATGGCCCCACACCTGCTTCATCCAAAGGCCACTGGCCAGGGCTGTACTTGCTGTACTTCTGTGGTCTCATGGTGGCTGTCCCCAGCGTAAATCTGAGGCTTAGCCCCCTCCCAACACACCACATGGTTCCTTCTGGCTGGAACGGTTTCCTCCAGCTCCTGTTGCTCTGGCCTCATAACAACTTCGTTTTTTTTCTTTTTTTTTTAGAAACCTGCCTGTGGACACGCACAGAGCCAGAGCAATGGTGACAGTTTATTTAATTCAAAAGAGGAGCTGGTGAGGTGAAACCATGCTGAATGCTCATCCAGTCTGTAACAATTACCTGCTGTGCATTTGACCTTGCCAAGTGTGACAGGGATTATGAAGCCAAACTAGAGCTCAAGGTGGCCACACAGCATCCCATCCCAGGACAGCTGTCTTCTCTGCTAAGCCTCTGCAAATTGCTGCTCTGCCAGGCACATGTGTATGTGTTAAAGCAGCAAGCCTGGCACATTGGCCCATGCTTCTGCCAGCTGGGGCACAAATGTGTGCCACAGCACTTCTGTTACTGAATTCAGTGCTGAATTCAGCACCTGGCCCGCTTGTGAAGCTGCAAAGTGTTCACAAGATGGTCTTCTGCCTCCCATTAGCCTTTCCTTCTCTTGGAGCCAGCACATTGTCCTTCACCCCTGTGGAGAAGTATGTGATACAGGGAGATATCTCCTCAGTCAACCCAGATAAACAGCTGCACATCAAAAACTGCTATTTGCAACTGAAGGATTATTCCCCTCTCTTATCACCACCCAGCAAAAAAGGAAAGAAAAAAATAAAAGGAGGTCTAATCAAATCCTAAATGCAGAATTGCTTAGAAAACAAGTAAATGATCGAATGATTAACAGTTTCCCAGACTCCCAGGGATCTTCCCTGCCAGTGAGCACTTGCACAGGCAGAGTGTGTGGCTCAAGGGGCACAGTCGTGCTCGCTCCCTGTCCAGTGTAAAGGGCACAGATAATGGGACTGTATGTGAATAGGACTCTAGTCCAGACTTCAATTTCCTGTTTGTTTCCTCCCTCTGCACTCCCTCTTTCTCTCTTCACCTTGTTATTACCCATTCATTGTTATGGTCGTCCTTCTGTTTAGTTTTCCCTGCCTGTTATTATCTTTTACACTGGATGCAAGGTCTGTGCCCCTCCTGCTTCCTTTCCCAGCACCATCAATTCTCAGTTTTATCTAAGGTGCTGCAATACATAGTATCCTTCCTACTCCCGAGACCTTCGAGGCCTGTAAAAAGGAGCCAAATTTCCACTGTTGTTATTAAAAACACCTTGTTCCACAAGCAACAGAACTAATGAAGCCGTGTTTCCTGTGGATTTGTGTCTGACTCACTCATTGCTATAACCCCATCTCCCGTTTCTCTTTTATGACCGACATGACATCTTTTCTCGGTGGCGAGAGGTGGCAGCCGCTGTTGCTGGTCCAGAGCAGCAGGCAAGCTGCCTGCACCACGTGGCTACTGGGGTGACGGGTTCCTCCTGCATCTCAGTTGGAAAACTAATTTGAGTCTCAAGTCACTGATGCTCAGAAACCCCTGGGAACTTAATTATCTTTGAGGCTTCTACCTCTTTTATTCATTTTTTTGCAACTACGAATGTGTTCTGACATTTTTATGGGGGGCTGATGGGCAGATAAACAGCCAGATGATTGATTATCAGCCTTTAGGAAGGAAGGTTGTTGCCCTATGGTCACGGAGATAACCTGAGAGCAACCCAAGCAGCTAAAAAAGAACCTCAAATCCTTTAAAATTATTAAAATTGCACTTTCTGTGTGCAGAAAATTCTGATTGTCTGTGTGCCCACATGTCTGAGCAATGTCCTTACATCATGCTGGAGGATCTCCTGCGTCTCAGCAGTCTCTGAAGGGGGGCAGGGGGTAAGAAGGGGGACAGGATTCCTCCTCATGTGAGCAGCAGCGGATCTGCTGTACCAGGAAACAGCGGGAGCTGAGATTCATTCTGCCCAAGCACCGCTGCTACTGCCATCCTCTATAAGAAATTTATCTCAATAATGGGAATGCAAAGAGCACAAGAAGTAGGACACTACACGAATGGTTTAAGTCTCTTGGTTAAGATACAAGCAAGGGCTCTACAAGACTTTTTTACCCTTCATCTGATGTCTTTGGTTCTGATAGGGCACCATGTCATCTTCTGCTAGTGACTGAAATGACCCAGATATACATATTTATATTTTTACAGTCCATAAATCACCCTGGGATCTATTTTCTGGATGAAAAGTGCCAGATAAATCTAAGGTGTTATTATTAGATTTGTGAAATGTCACTGCGCACATCCTGACTTTCATGCCCTTTGCACCAAACTCACATGGCAGATCAATTTGTGTATATTTGAGGAGGTTCTGAGGTTGATGGATTTCTCAGTGCCCATTTTCCAACAATTGCCCACAAAACGTTTAAGGATAAAATAACAAAATAACCTTAGATTAATTGTAGGATTTCCTTTTTTTTTTTTTTTTTGTTCTGGAAAGTGTCTGTGGGTTTTGGTATTTTCTAACCAGCCCTGACTTGGTACATTTTTTTACCCCTGTGCAAAACCTCACCCAGTCAGAATTTTGCTTTTGTTTAGTTTATCAGACATTTTGCATATACGTTGCTACAGATATAAATTGCTGCACAAAGGTATGAGATATAAAACCAGCAGGCCCTGGATATAATTTCCATGTGGAATCTGCAGAAAACCTTATATGGATGTGTGCAATGTCTATACACAGATGTGTAACTACTACAAGTAGCAGCCCTCGCAGTCAAGACGTGACATTCTGACATTGCCCTGGTCATTGCCAGTTCTGTGTGAGCCCGGTGAAGAGATCCTTACGTAATGAAGAGGTTCGTATGGGCGATGATTGTATTTTATAATGCTACCTTGAATTTTCTGTGGAATATAATTTTAAAAATAATCAAAGTATGATAAGAAATTTCAGCAGAAAGTTTAGTGTTGTTTCCAAGTGTAGCTAAAAGGAAAATTAATATAAAATATCGAAAACTAGTATTTGGCCCTGCCCTTTTTTGTCTTCTCCTTTTTTTGTTTAAACACACACACTTAAATGTAAACCAGACAAACCAGCATTTCCAACTTTAATTAAGGCAGCTGCCTAGCTAAGTTCCAAAGCCACTGTTCTGCTATCACAAAGTAACCATTCATACTAACCACCGCTAATATACTCACGCTCGCTAGTATTGCTAATTCTGCAACTGGTTGGAGAACTGGCTATTGGAATTAGTTAACTGTCATGCACACTGCTATAAATATATCTGTACTGTAGAAAAAATAATAGAATCTCATTATCTACGAATATCTGAAGTGGTTTTATTACAGAGAGCTGGACTGTGGGAAGACAATTACAAGTAAGAAGACGTGATTACAGTGTTCTGTTCAGCAGTGGAAAATGTATTTAACTGTTTTATGCTGGAAATAATGCATCTTTTTACATCAGTAATTTCAGATAGTGTTTAATTAATATTTTTGGAACATATTGCAGGAAATTTGTGTTTATACTATACAAATGTATCTGGACTATAGTAGTTAAACATACAGCTAAAATAGTAGGAGTCTAATATGGTAAAATAGAATTAGAGAAGCATTTACCAGTTTAAAAGGCTTAGATCAGTCAGAATTCATTGATGACACCTCAGGTAAGATAGAAAAATAAAGTATTGACTACTAACACTGAGGCTGTATTTTTCCTTTTTATTTGTAGGAAGATTTCCAAGATAATATGGGTATTTCAAATGACTAGCTGAGCTTCCATCATGTGATGGCAACTAATCGATAAATCATGTGTCATTGTTATGGCTCGGCATGTCAAATAGCTGCAATTCAGTGTCCATATTTACATGTTTTGAGCCATTTTTTGTTGTACTTTTCTATCTCATTAGCCCTGATTTTAAAAGTGGTTATTTTCATGTCAATGAAATTGGTAGAAAAATCACATCTGTTTCTGCCACAGGGAGGAGATGGAATGGGGTAATCAACGGGAAACTTCAGTTACTTAATGCTGCTTGCCACCCCATGTGGGTTTACTAAAGCAGCTTTTCCTCATGAGCAACGTGAAAACTAAATACATGGCATCCTGCTAGACATCTTGGACATTTTGATGCTCGTGGGAGATGGTAAAAGGATGAGTGTTTTCGAAAACAGCTTTTGGCATACATAAATCATGAGGTTTGTACTGGGGCCTGGGACATCCAACTCAAACGATTTTGGTTAGATAGCAGCGTGAAGATGGACTAACAGAGTTTCAATTACCTTGCCTGTCGCTGTGACTTTTGCCTATCAGAATTCTAGTTCAACCTCAGTCTGCCATATGAAAACTGCCCGACATCAGTAGGTGAAATATCTGGATCCAAATCTCTGGTTTAAG
Source organism: Streptopelia decaocto (assembly GCF_964273445.1). NCBI lineage: Eukaryota > Metazoa > Chordata > Aves > Columbiformes > Columbidae > Streptopelia > Streptopelia decaocto. The sequence continues at coordinate 22,420,143 of NC_138663.1, forward strand.
AACACTGGCATAGAACTGAAAAACCGTTGACCTTCGTTATGATCTTCCATTGTCGTTAATCATATTTTGAACGCCTTTGCCATTGTGTCAGAGTACCTAAAGAAATACTCCTGATGAAGTCAGTTGGTTCACTTGGACCCAAGCCAGAATTAAGTGGCGTTTGCCCTCAGAGAGAGGTGCTGCAAAGAACTGGCCAAAATGCAGTTACTGTCTTTTGTTCACAGTAAACAGCTCTTGTTCATCAGGATATTGCAAAATCTCAGTGTTGTCTTTGCATCAGTCTCAAAAATGCCCCCCCCCCTTTTTTTTTTTCATGATTTAGATTATTAGAAGATTAAGTTATTTTCTTCTGGACAATGACTCAGGATGTAATAAACCCCATGTTTATCACAGGCATGTCAGATAACTGGCACTCAGGCAATCTGAAGTGAATTGTGAGAGATTGTGTAGGATTCCACAAGTGCAAAACTCAGATACTCGGTTTTCCAATGGCTCTGGTTTATGTATGTGTGTGTGTGTATATATATATATATATATATATATGCACCAAGTCAGTGCTCATATTCCTTCCCTGGATGCAGTGTAAGAAAGCCTGGGTCTTCACTTCCAAAGCAATTAATAGATGAGGCCGTGGCTATATTTCACTCTAATAATTCTTGCAGAAACTGTGCTCCTCTGGGACAAGGCAGAACACAAAGCCTGGAATAAAATTTGTGAGAGCTGAACAAAATTCAGTCACATCAAATCAACTATGGAACTGTCTTGCACGGTGGCTCAGGAAAATCAGGAATCTGATAATCTTTTAGGTAGTTCTGGATGTTTTTTCATTTCAATAAAAGTTTTACAGGATAAATACATTTCAGCTCGGATGTCTCTTTAAAAGGAGAAGGGGTCACAACACCCAGCCACAGCCAGCGTGCTGCCTCCTGCCAAGGCTCGTTGCATGAAGAGGCACCGTTGAGTGCAGATGTACCGCACTGGTGTCCCTCTGCACCACGTGGCCTTTCGGCTAGGACCACATCTACTGTGCAGGGGGCTGGCAAGGACCTCTGAGGTATCTGGTACATACTCCTGACTTGGGATGGTATCATCTACACCTATAGGTAAATTTTGGTGCATTTGCTCCCATCTATTAAAAATCTCCAGTGACAGAGGTCTGAGCATTTTGCAGGCCATCTGTCTACTGCTTAACTGTTACTGTCATCCTAATATCCCATCTGAATCTTCCTTGCTGTAGATGAAGTACTTTGCTCCTTATGCTAACAAGGATGCTGAAAACAGGAAGGTTGCTCCCGCCTCTTCACAAAACCCCTTTACGTATTTGAAGACTGTGATTATAACTTCTCTCAGCCTTCATTTCTTTGCACTCCTCCTCCCTCCTTCATTCAAACTTCTCATGTAGACTCTTTCTTATGTCTCTGATTATTTTCTGGACTTGTGTAAGCAGGCAGCTTCATCCTTGAAATGCTGTTTTTATCACTGGCCATAGTCCTTCAGCTGAGCCCTTACCAGCAGCGGAAAGATCACCTCATGTGCTCTGCGAGGTGTACCGCTGTTTTCTGAAACTTGGAAGTCTGAACTAAAAAGCCTATGGGGAAATGGGGCCCTGAGCTGGAGGAGAATTGGGCCATGTTGGTAAGGGAAGGGCAGAGCCTTGCACTGGATGTTTTTTGTTCTTTAACTATGGCAATACTACTAGTGAAGGTAAAGCCTACTATGATTAAATGACCAATACCAGTGTTATAGTACCTGAAGGTGTTATTTAGTCTTGCTGGAATTGTTTTGTTTTGCATTCAGCCTCTTCAGCCTCTTTCTTCTTCTTTTTCTTCTTTTTTTTTTTTTCTTGCTGAGGAGGAAAATTATATAAAAGTAATAAAATGTAATTTAAATTAACTAGCAAAATAAATGTCCAAGAGGATAAACACTGCCATTAGTGAAAATAACCAAATATACATGTAGAGGTCTAACCAGACAAAACTGCACTCCTTTTACATGATAGAATTAAGCCAGGGCACGCTTAGCTGCCCAGTGCCCAAACTAAAATGCTCTATCAGTGCTACTCTAACCCAGCGATGTGACTCCCGGGGCAGCCCTCTCTCCTCTAACAGCTTGATGCCTGAACAACAGGGACGATTCTGAAGTCATGTTCATCTAGAGACACACTAAAGCAGCAACTGGAGCTTGTAGCCAGCAACTCCATCTCCCAAATCTTCGCTCTAACTACACAGCAACTACCTCTGGTGCCTCTCCCAAGCAGTATTCTCAGCATGGTGCTACATGGAAGTGAGCAAATGAACACTGAGAGTAGCAAATGAAGATTAATGAACACTTTGTCCCTTTGTTACACTGTCCTTCTCCTCCCAGCATGTCCTTGATAATTAATTTCTTCAGTAGGGGTTTCATATTATGGCTAAGCTGGTTTAAGGTTCTCTTCCATGATTGATGGTCCCCATCCCCTTCCCTACTTCTGACCATGTAATCCCCCAGCATCTCTTTGTCCAGCTCTGGTACATATCTGATCCCATAATGAGCCTCTTTTGGGAGCCAACCATTAGAAAACAAGAAAAAGTGACATATTTTTTTCTGCTTCCAGAGTCCCTGATGATATTGATCCCAGAGCTGCTTTACCACAAGGTCAGGATGGTGCCAGCAGCGGCATATGGATTGGAGTGGGGTGAGGGAGCAGGACACTGAGGCAGCCAACCACTGGATCAGCCACTGGGTCAGCCTCAACATCCGTTCTTGCTGTTAGAGGGGAAAAGAAGTCATGGGAAACAATCACCAGGTGCTTCATTTGGGTTTTCTCTTCTGAAATCTGTGTTTTTAGCACGACCTGAGCTTCAGCTCCTACACTCCTCTGAAGCTGCAGCTGCCTGCGCTTGAAGTAGGTGGGAGGCTTAAGAATGAGAATGTTACAAAGAGGCAATACTGTTTTAATTCTTATTTGATCATCTATTTTTCTGTAAGATTCTACCCCCAGGCCAGTCCCAGAGCAGAAGTCAATAATGCAGTAGGAAGACTCAAATACTAAGCTTTCTGCATACCAGCTATCATGGGGTGTACAAATGCTGTGCATGTGAACTCCCGCTGCCATCCACCTCTCCTGCCTCCACCGCTTACAGAAGGATGGAGACAGCAGGCAGGTCAGCAGAAGCCAGAAATCATATGACATGAGAAATGGCTGGAGAATTGCAACTGACAAGCAGGGGACTTGTAAAAGGCAAATTTTAAACCCCCATTTCAGTCTTCCTTGTTAGGATGCTCTTAGGCCTCCTACAAGACTGACAAGCCTGATATTATCTCAGCAATATTGTATGGCTGAGAGCTGCATGAGGCTCTATCAGGCATTAGAATCTCTCTCTAATGTTTTACTTCTGATACTCAGGAAATTTTGTTCTGTACTTCAACCAGAAGAGAAATCATCATTTGAATAAAATAAAGAAAAACAACCAAACATTTGGCAAATACATTATTTTAATTGTAAATGTGGTAACTATTTGGAAATGTTGATATTATCTGGCAAGCTCAGTGCACACATGTATCCACATCCACATTAGTCAGCCAACACATTAGATTTGTGATAAATATACTTCTTAAAATAGATTTGCTCAATGTTTAGAGCTTTTGTCTTCTTTACTCAACAAATCTCCAAAATTATAGCAGATGGAGAGGGGAAAAACATTTTTGACCTCAGAATGGAATAGTCTGATGGAATTTCAGCAGACAGATGACTTCTGTTTGTTAATAGCATCATATTCAAAATGGTTACTACTGTGGATCACAGCACGGTATTATAGGCTTATGATAAGTGTTGCTATAGAGCACATTTAAATCTAGTTCGGTAAAGAAGGGCAGAAAGAAAAATAACTTCATGTACTGTATCTGCTCATGAATACTTTAGCAGTTTTTTGTGGTTTGACATGCGTCTTATTTTTACCATGTTTTCCTAAGGAAAGAAGACCTATGCAGTGATGTTTTGAATTTTTATTTGTTACCCCATAATAAATTTGGAACCATGACCTAACTTCAGGTTTCATATATTAAAGTCCTAGAAGTTTCGTAAAAAATAGGTATAGAGGCAGAAAAAGCCAAACCAGTGTTCTCATAAAGGAAAAATGTGATCTTAGGCTGTTAAGCATCAAGGGATTGAAGCAGGGAGAGGTTTAGGTATGTTTCAGGTATGGGAAGGAGTTAAAATAGTTGCTGCCACAGTTTTAACACTGAAAAAGATCCAGAGGATCAGCTACAGACCTGACTGATTTTGATAATTTGGTTTCTGTGTAAAATATCTCTATAAGCAGGAACATGACTGTTGTGAGTCTTAGACAGAATGAAGGAGACATCTTCCTTCATTTTTAGTTGCTTTGGATATTATTCTCAGCAGCAACAGCTTAAAACCAAAGTCTTGTTTCTCTCTGAATGTTTGAGATATGTGACCCACTGAGAACTTTTGCAGGTTTGGTCTCCCAGATTCGTTTTGAGCTCACCAGCATTTGCAGTGCGTTGTTAACTCTGTGCATATTGATAGCCCAAATGGGAGTATTTTTATCGGTTTAAGATGAAGCACATGTGTAAGTGTTGGCAGGATCAGTTCCCAGGAGCTTGGTGTTTCTATCAGCTAGTGGAGCAGCTCTCTGAACTCAGGTGAGGTTGCCACAGGTGCCTTGCAGAAGGTTTAATTCTCACTGACAGCTCATGTTAGCAGCTACGTTTTCGCATTGTTTCTTTATTTTCACATGGTGCTTTTCTGAGTTATGAATACCTTTAAACCAGTACATGCCTGCAATTACATGTGAAAGAAATAATCATTGTCTTTCCAAAACGTGAACTGCAGAAGTCTAAAATGGAAAATGAAGTGAAAGTTTGTTGTGGTTTTTTTTTTTTTTTTGTTTTTTTTTTTTTTTTGTTTTTTTTTAATGTGTGAAAAACACATCAATCTATGCTAACAGCTGATTTCAGCAGCCTCTTCTGTCACACTCCGGTGGCCAGGAAAAGGAAGGTTCTTTCTGTCCACCAAGAAAATTGCCCCCCTAATGTTACTCTGAGTCGGGGTGCAAAGAGTGAAGGGGAAATTAGTGTTTCTTCTCTTTTCGTGGTTTTGTTCCACTCAAAGGCTGTTAGCAGCCAATGAAAGCAGTTGTGCTCCTGTTGGCAGCTTTCTTTGTGTATTACTCAAGGGGAAATGACAGCCTGCTGTAAAGGAAGGGCCCTTTTCACCAGAAATCATTGAAATTCCCTTATCCTGCCCGTGAACAAGCAAGGAAACAACAGCAGGAGACAGTGTGATGCGTTGGCAATGGAGGGAAACAGCCACGGAACAATTGGTGTGAAAGCCTTCAGCCAAAATCAGCATGTGGCCCCAGCAGCCAGCCAGCCTGTACCCTGTACCTGCAGTGAGGTATTTACACCTTGGACAAAGTAAGAGGAGTGCTAAAAAAAGCATGAGAGAAACATTACACTGTGTTTATTAACAACACAGTGCTTTATCTTCAAAGTGTTGTGCACAATTAACCAACATATTCAGCAAGAGCGGTAAATGGATAGCATTCATTATCACCCAGTCACTATCTTACAGAACAAATTTAAAGTGATGAGAAGAAGATGCACTTGAAGCATTGGGAAGGAAAGATTTTTAACCTACTGTTTGAACGGGTGCAACATTTTGAACTACTTTGTACCACTTTGTCCTTTCAGTCTTTGTTTGACTAGGCAAGAATTGCCCAGGGGGCTGATTGAGAGGTTATTTCACAGTTCTCTCTTATCACTTTGGTATCTGCTCATTAAGAGCTAGAATGAAATCAGTTCACTCCATAGATGGACCTGATTACTCTTGGATGATAGTTATCGCTTTCAATCATGAGCAGAAATGGTCTGAGCCCAATATTTTATGTGGACATCCTCACCCAGTGTGCACCTGGCCTCTGGATCCAGGGGAAGCTGGGCTTGGTGTGAACCTAAAACACGACACCTTCTCCAGGTTCGGCGAGGGCAGCTGTGCAATGGCATTGGATCAGTCCCTGGCTTGTGGGTTGAATTTAAGCCACTGACAGCAGCAAAAGAAATCTGTAGCAGGCAATCTCCAAGGCAGCCAGATTCCAGTTAATTTCTGATTAGCTACAAAAATGATACATAAAGTCAGACATTCATACATGCTCTCACACAATAACACAAAATCATTTCCAGAAAGAGAATTCAGATCATGGAGAGCTCTTCTGACATAAAACAATATAGCTGTGCTGTTAGTTGTCTGAGTATTGTCATTTAGTGAATAACAAAACTTTTCAAAGTGATCTTGTGATTCACAGTACAAAGACACTTCAATGTGGACGCAGAAGTACCAGTTCCAAGAAATACTGGCAATCTTTTCCTCAAGGCTTTATTTTTTTTTTTCTCTCTCTCTCTTGCTCTCACCATCGTTCTTTTTTTTTTTTTTTTCCCCAAATAAAGCATTGCACAATGGCAGCAAGGGGAAAAACATGTGAAACTCCAGGTCAACAAGAAGGTCTCGTTTCTATTAGATTTGTTGGGAACCTTTAGGTTGATTTTTTAAATGTTTGTTTGTTTGTTTAGTTTCATTTTGGTTTGATTTGGTTTTGTTTGGTTTTGTTCATTTTTGGTTTTTGTTTTTTGATTTTTTTAAAGAGTGATCTTCTAGTGCTGCTTGCTTCTGTAGAGTCTTTGTAAATGTAGACCATTTGAAGTGGCTCTGAGCAATCCTTCAGATATTTTTCAGTGCTTTCTAAAGAAAATCTACTCATTACAAACATCACTAGCTCTACTAAAAATGGAGCTTGTCCACTGGTACATCTGTACTTCCTTTTGCTTCTTTTATGTTTAGTTTAATGTGTGAGAGATTATTTGTTCAGCTAGGATTATATTTGTGATAACAGCCTGATAAACAGAAAAAGGCAGTGGTTATTTTATGTTGCTATTAAACTATCAAAGCTTCAAGTACAACAATATAACAATGTAAATATTGTGACTCAAAATGCTAAAAACTGAGGAAATTTTAAAAAATTAAAATATCTTAGATGGTACACGCTTTAGTTCAATTTGTACCAAACAGCAGCCTGGCTATACAGGCCAAATTGCAGGCCCAAGCTGTGCCACGGATTCCTGTGTTGCCTTAGATCACCATTAGCAACTGCATTTTTAAACCAGTTGCTGATGTGCAATGTTTCTGTCTTAATATGTCCTAATAGGAAAGTCACAGTCAGGCTGGGACGGCTCCAGAGGCCTTAGTGCTTCAACCGCTTCGTCACAAGGAGCCAAGTGAGGTACCCAGCCTGCTGGACAGGAAATCAAGTCTGCCTTTGTTACAAACACTTCATGGTGATGGGAGCTATATGTGTACAATGTGGCTGAGTTAACATGACTGTGGTAACTACAATGTTCTACATTTCCTTCTAACTGTAGTTAACTATCCCAAAATTCATTATGTCGTTAATGCCAACACATTACTTTAGAAATTTAAAGCATGCATGAGCCAAAATACTTTGCTTCTTCATGATTTTTCATTTTTCTAGCTGTGATTTCACAAAAAGAGAAAAGCCACTGTAGGTTTAGAAATTAATGATAATCTACAATATTTCATGTACACAGAGTATCATCCCTTTTCAGGCCAGAAGGAAACATTCCAGTAGCTGGATTTGCAGCTATTGATTCTAAATGGCACAACAGCAGGTCCACAACATTTCTGTTCTGAAATTGTACTGTAGCCCAACTACTGTGCCTAAACAGGTCAAACTCTTGAAGTATCAACATTCAGCCTTACTTTGTAGTTCAGAGATGACTGAAGATCTTGGCAATTCAGAACAGATATATGTACTTTCCTCTTTCTCTACTCTTGCTCAGTGTTGTAAGGCTGGAGGGGACAGCTTGGTTGGCACAAGGGTGGGAGATGTGCTGCAGCCTGCTTGGAGCCACCCTGTCAGAAAGGGAAGGTGGTGCAGGATGCCTAGCTAGGGTCAAGAGGAGAAGGGCTGTTAGTATGAGACAGCCCTTTAGGCAAAGTGCTTAAGACCCAACACAGGAAAAAAAAACGTGTAAAGGACACATGGTGTGAACTTAGTGGGATTGTTGCCAGACTACTTTGGCTCTTGCTTGTGGAATCATCTTAGATGTGCCACTGAAGTGTAAAGGTGTTGAACCGAAATGCTCCTTCTTCTCCATGGGTGCCTGCTCTCCTGTAGTGTGACAGAAATTGCTCCTGGATGCCCCTTTTTTCCTGGTAGTAGCAAACTGCCTTTGTGTGGAGGTGAAGCCAAGATGCTCTGCAAGTAACACCCTTAGTACTATGGACAATTACAGAAAATATAACTAGCCTTTGTCCCACTAGGATGCAGTCAGGGCTGTCACAGCAAGGAAGGATGGAAATGTTCTTGGCTCACTTGTCTTCAGTTATTGCCTTGCTCTGTAATACACATGTGCTCACCCGCAGGGACTGCTGGACTTCTACCATTACTTACTGCTGTAGTGGTTTCTTCCCTAGAAACCTGGAAGATCCAATACCTCCACCTGACTCCAAACTGGACTGGGATGGCAGAAGCAGCGTGCAAATAGCAAGCTCATAGCTGATAGCAGAGCAAAAGCCAATGGCTGTGACATGTGCTGGGCTGTCCCATCAGGTGCTGCACTTCACAGCAAAACGGAAATCCAGAGGTGTGATATGGTGCATGATATTTAAGATTAATGTTCTAGTTCTAGTAAATATCCAAAGAGACAGATCCTGAATTTGCATTTAAATAAAACAATAATCAGATGAGTAAAATGACCTTTTGCTGAAGTAAGAAGGAAGGGGCAGGAAAACTGGAGAAAATGCCTATGGGCAGCAGTGGAAAAGTCAAAGACTTAAGCACGCACAGATAATATCTGGCTTACAACATCTACTGGTACAAAGCCACTATTTTTTCTGAGTTGAGCCTGCTGAATAACTTTACTCTGATCCAGACATTTTCATTCTCTGTCTTCAGTGTTTCTGACCTAGCACTTGGGATCCCTGAAACTGGATTTGTGAGTGAACAAGGATCCCAAACAGGCAATTAAACAGCACATGATTGCAGCTCCAGTTGTTTTGTAGTGTGACTTGCAATTGCTTTTTTACTTACTATTCCTTCAGGCAAACAGACTTTTAAATTCCTGTCCATTTCACAGGAAGATTTGCAGATCTGCCCTTAATGTTTTGCTTCATTTGATTTTGTTAAGAAATACCAGGAATTTGAACTTGAATTCTCTGCCTGGAGACATTTTCATTTGCTTAAAAGATGATCAGGCCATACAGTGAAATTTCGAACAAAACTTTCTGCAACTCTAAATTGTATTTCCTATGTTCCTTTAAAGTTAGTTTTGTAGCGTTCAGAAATCTGTGCATTATGCAGTGAACAATTTATCCTGCCACAGTGTTCTTCATTAGTGTGGAAGGAGTGAGATTAATTCCTTGGACAAAGACTATTTTAGGGTTAAATATTAGGCTTGTTTTTTTAATTAAAAAAAAAACAAAACCCACATCTATTGTGATCTAATTGCACTATTTCAGCAGAGCTGACATTTAAAGTATGTGATAATTCTACCACTTCAGACAACCACCATTTCAAGGACTATCATATCCTAGAAACTAAATTAGGGATCATCTTTATTGAAGTAGGAAGTGTTGAAGCATTGTTAAATTAAAAAAAAAAATAGGTTAACCTACGGGGAAAATAATTGTGATTTGTTTATGTAGGAATTTGAGATACACCGACATTGAAAATGTGAAGGTGGCCAGCCAGCCAGAAAGTTTTCACTCAGCAGAATTTCAAGTCTTCTTCATTCTACTGACATAGATTTACTGGTGAGAAGACAGCCGTGTTTGGTTTTGATGCTTAAAACTACATATTGGAAGAAATGTCCCATGGATTACTATTGATAAATGTCACTCAAAAGATAACCAGCTTCAAAATCAATCCATCAATCCCAATCACGTACTTGCGGTTAATACATTTTTTGTATTAAAAGTAACTTTTCACAATAAAATGTTGGAAGCAGAGGTACTGGGAGGTCTGTGCCTGGAAGACAAGCTACCAGGGGCTTCTGTGGAATGGCTGAGCAAACAAAATGGAGCAGGCACCAACTGTTTCCTTGCTCCTCCAAAGATTAGAATTGATAACAATAAAGTGAAATAAAATAACACAATCCAAAGCAGCACATTTCTCAGCTTAGTTTTCAGCCAAGTCATATGTCAGTGAGTGCAGATCGCTGCCTCCCAAAGGCATTGCCTTCACTCTGCCTCTCTAAAAAGCAGTTCCTTGTCTGCTTAACTGGGGGAAGGAGGAGATGAACTAGCTGGGTTCTAGCACAGGGTCTTGCCATAGTATCCATTTGTTTATTTCTGTTTTGTAGCAGTACAGTTAAGAAATGTGTGCTTATTTTGATTGTAAAAAAAACCACCTTCTCTTTATATTCCTATTTCTTATATAGCATTATAGAATTATGATGCATTTTACACATGCAGGCATTGTCTTTGCATGAAGAGCTTGAAATGTACAAAGAAAATAAGACAAAGCAAATAAACACAAGGTAAAGCAGAGACCAGCAGCACAGGAGAGAGGAGAAAAGAGAATTGGTTGCTTGGCAAGGTAAGATTTAGAGGGATTTTGAAGGCAACCTGGAGGATGAAGACAGGATAATTATTCAATTGCAAGGACCCAAATAGACTGGGAAAATAGTGAAGCAAAACAATAAAGCAAAAAGAGTAAGTGGAGCAGAGAAATCAGGAGGAATGGAAAATAAAAACAGATGTTGGCAGTTTCAAATGTTTTTAGTTTTAAGGACCGCTTCATACAACAGAACTTGGTATTTTGGCTGTGGAGGAAAGATCTGAATACTGACCTGATGGAGTTAAGGAGCCAGTCTCGGCATCAGTAACCTTTCAAATGTAACCACTGGGCATGAATAACGGAAGGAAGCAAGTACTGAAACTGTCTGGCCCACTTGGGGAAACGCTGTCTGACTGCACTATGAGGCCAGGCTGCAGCGCCCACTCCGCCTCAGCCAGCGTGGCCATGGATGTGCTGCATTTATCGCTCGTGCCTCAGTTCTCCAGCTGCTTCATTAACCCAGTGCCATTGTGGAAAACACTATGGTGGAGGGGGCTAAAAGGACATGTGAATGGTTACGGTCATGCCTGAGGCTCATGTAATCGGAGACCGCACAAGAGGCAGATGGGACATATTCTGATATACAGTCCCCTATTCTGCCATCCCAGTTCTGCACAGCAGGGCTGTTGGTGGGCTGGTTTGTTTGCAGAGTCACAGGTACCAAGGTTCCAGCCTAGCTCCGCTGCTTCTCTCTCTAATAGTGTCTCTTTAATTTGATGGGAGTTGGTTACCACTAATGACACCTGACTTGAAAAACAGAGCTCTATTTGCATAAACATTGAGGAATGCAAATGCTTTAAGCACTTGTATTGCACTTTAGGTGAGAAGTGGAAGCTATGGGGGACAATGGTTACTCAGGGGTCCTTGCAGGACCTATTTGGATCACTTTAAAACACTGTCTCCTTTTGGGGCACTTATTTTTAGGTGTACACCTGCAATAGATCATTATAGTTTTTCATTGTGGATGAGGGTGGAAAAATATTCTTTAAAGAACAAGCAGTTGAAGCTGAACACTATCTTGATTTTATTGTAGCTTTTCATACAGCCTCACATGACATTCTCATAAGCAAATGCAAGAAATATAGTAAATTCATTTTAACTACAAGGTGAATGAATACACGATGGCTGAAATATTCTGCTTAGAGCAACTTAAAGTTTTATAGAGCACCAAGAAATACAGAACACTTATTGTCATGAAAATGTTGTTATGCAGCCACAGCTTTATTAATCAATAGCCTTATGTTAGAAGTAAGAGAATGATTAGAGAAGATGCAGTTCTATTATTTATGGGGAAGTAAGCAACTAATGGACAAAATAGGAGGAAGACTGAAACATTCAGTGCTTTGCTTTGTCTCCGCTGTTGAAAAAGCTATGACCACAAATTATTGACTATGAAATAAAGAAAATCTAGCGACAGTGAAGAGGGAAAGAATGGATTAAAAAATATATTTGTAAGGTTCATATAAAGATATCAAAGCAAATTCTTAACAATTTCAGGCCCCTAGATTTGTAAGAAATAGCCAACATGCATTTACCAACGCTCACATAATGTCAAATCAATCAGTCTTCCTTTCTTGACAGGCTAATCAGCTTAGAGGGTAAGGGGAAGCAGTAGAAATAGTATATTGTATCTTGATTTTATAATAAGTTTTGATGCAGAATTGTGTGACTGACAGTCCAGGGAAACACAGTTAAGGTGGACTTACACAGAAGGTTGAAAAGCTGCATTCAGAGAAGTTACCAATGGTTTCTTCTCAAACTGTGAGACAAGAATGGTTCTAGTCCTCTGCTACTTTGATAAGCAGTGAATGAGGTAGAGAGGAAATCTATATAGATGCAAACATGATGGGAAAGATTATGTACTCTGTGAAGGACAAGATCAACATCCACGACAACTTTGGTAAACAGAAGAAGTGGTTCAAAACAGTACAAGGAAGTTCAATTAAGGGAATAACAAAGTGGTATGCCTAGGAAGCAAAAATTAGTTGATAAACACATGACAGCAAGAGGCAGCAGAATTGACAACGGGTTAATTGCAAGCACATATGAATGCTGTTATGTTTTATTCTTGGAGATCAGGAGGTTACATCCAAGGGAACATGTGCAGCTTGGGTCCTACATTTTGAATGAGGATAACTGAAGAAAGTTCAGAAAGGAACTACAAGAACGCTAAGGGTTTAGAAAAAATGGTCTAGGCTGTAACTCTGAGTGAACTGCTTTCTGGTACTGAAGAAAGTAGATTTTGAGGATGTGCTAAGAGTCTTACGATATATTGATACCAGGAGATCATTCTACGAAACAAAATAGCAATTAGATTTTTTCCACTTCTGCTGAACACGGGGCAAGCAATAGTGCATTTGTGTTTGAAGATTCTGTTGTGTAGCAAGGACCATTTTTGCTATTTGCTGCCTTATTTATTGTTAGGATAGTGAAAACCTGAGTGAGTTACAGGGATTTTGTAGAAATGCTATTGTTAAGGCATTAAAGAGGCACATATCATGCATGGTGAAATTACTGTGAATCCTGTTTCAGTATAAGGGAATAGACTGGAGACAGGCAAGCCCAGGGTGTGATGAACATCTGAATCCCCTGGATGTGCCTCTTCATCCAAATTAGCTTTCCAGAGTCAACTGGGAAGATATTTTTAAGCATTTGGCTCTTGCCTGTTGTCAAGATCTTTGCATTGCTATTGGTCTCTTAGATCAAGTTTATCATTCCTCATCTCTTATTTGTGAATACTTGTTGGCACATGCTCTGTTGGCCTTTCTGCAGGTCTGCTAAGGGCATGGTGCTGCCGGCCTTTTTCTCTAAAGCAAAGGCAGCTGAAGAAGGGGTCACTTCCAGGGTGAACCTGCCCTTCTCTGCATCTAATGCCATGTTCTCTGATGTATCACCAGGGAAACTATCCCAGGTCAATAGTGGGAGGTTTTTATTACTGGTGTTATTTGGGAATTTTTGCTATTTATTTGTCTTATGTGTGGCCCAACAACCCTCATCTGTGGGCAGCACAGAAAGAGATACTTGTGTGTGGGAGTTTCTGACATAAGTGCTGCTGCCAAGATGTGTAACGAAATCCTACTCTTTACCTGTCAGCTTGTGTCACTAAAACCCTTACAACAGCTTTTTTTCACCAAAGACTGTGCCTGACTGTACAGGAAGATATCAGTACATTTAAAACATCTAGTACAATGTAATAATGTTCTGTCCTTGCTGGTGTCTAGTGTAGCCTTGGGTTAACAATGTGTTAGGAGTGTATGAGAAAGGAAGAAGTGTAAAAAAATGGGGTGGAGGATCCTTCGGTTGACTGCTCACCAGATTGCTACCCAGACACGGACGTCCATGGTGGCCTGAGCCTTCCTTTCTGTGTGTGCCCAGATCTAGCTTCCAGTCTCAGGCTCCCTTAGGAGCCACGCTGAGACCTGCAGTGCCTCTGGGAGTCCCAGCTTCCCCCTCAAAACCTGACATGCCCACAGGATCCAGAGACTTGTAGAATGCATGTGCAAATAGGTTTTGCACAATATTTCTGGGTCTGCTACTTTTCTTCAGTGGGGAAGCCATGAGACATCCCACACCCCTCCCAACCAGCCAGGGGACTCCCTGATGCAGTTGGCCACTGCCTGGGAGCCGGAGCACTCCTTCATGCCCACTCACCAGAGCGCAAATGTGGCACCTCCGTGAGGAGGACCCCTGCCAGGTGACTTCTGGCCAAAATCACCTTTTCTTTGCTCTCTTGAGTAGGAGCTGGTTTATTGTGGAGGGCGATTACATTTCAGTGGGAGAGCACTTAAGCTAATTGCTCGTAATCGTTAGTCCTGTGCCAACATTCCTCTGGAGTTTTAGTTCAAAGGCCTGTGTTGCAATCAAAATACTTCGCTGTTTGACATAGATATGCCCACAGTTCATCAGCTGAGAGAGTATGACTGCATTATGTGAACAGAGTGCACAAATATTGTCAAGGGAGCAGGTAACCAAGAGTAAAATCTGAGGGTGAGATTTCCTGTTTAGGTTCCTGAGGATGAATGGCGCTGAATAATTGAGAAGCCCTTTTCCTGCAGCTGCTGCCGTACTGAAAGGCCATCAACAATGTATCTTCTCATCACCAAAATTTACTTTATTGCTCAATTTCACATCTTGATAAATGTAGTGGAGATGTTTATATCCAGTTCACTTGTTCAGCTTGATAAGCTGTACAGAAGCAGTGAACTTCAGGCCATTTCATTTGATAGAATTCTCAGTCTAGTATAAAAAGAAAAAAATTCTGCAAAACTTAATTTTAATACTATTTACAGCACATGCTGTGGCTTTTTTCTCTGAAATATGGTGACACCTATCAAGAAAGGTTACTGCAGACAATTTCTTGGTAAAGCATGTGACACGTATGAGAGGGTATGGGTGGAATAGTGGCTTTCTAGAGAGACCATAGTTCGTGAATCTTTGTAGAGAAAACAATGAGAAAATAGTGAAAAGCACATGTTTTCCTGATTATTTCCCCTCTATTCAAATACAAATAATTCATTGTGCTGTTTGGTTTTTGGTGTTTTGTTTTTTTTTTTTTTTCCTAAAACATTTCTTTCATGTAGACTGTGCATTGTAAGCATATCGGACATGCTGCAGCATACATCACGTCTTTTCTTAATGACTCCCTCTTCAACCCAGGTAAAATCTGAAGTGCCTTCCAAACTTTAAAACAGACCAGGGGAGCCTCTTTTCTGGCATGTGCAATTGCTTTGCCCAGTTTTACAGGGAAACTGTTTAGCATGTATCTATTCTGCACAGTAGTTTAGAATAGTAAAGCCAAATGAAATTATGGTGGGTGTTTTCAGCAGACAGGCTGTAATTATCCAGTTTGGAATTTGACCAGAGTGAAATAGAAGCTTGCGTACCAATAAACATACTAGATGTAACATGTTTTTGAAGTTTTTAAACAAAGAGGCTTGTTTGGATAGTGAAAGTGCAAGATGGGAGTCAGAAAATCTGTTGCTGTGGCATACATTTAGTAGATATACTGTGAATTATTTAAGCTCTCCTTGCCCCTGTTGTTTTTCATCAAAAAGGACCAAATGTGTTGGACTTCACCACTGCTTGCTCTCTTCATTTTTACTCTTTATTAGCTCAGGAATAGTGATGGGGTTGGCCGAGTGTCTTGGACTCTTTTAGCTGTTGTTGAGTGCTCACTGGGTTCTCATCTGTGACTCCAGAATGGCCTTGCCTGTGCAGGGCTAAATTAATTACCCTGGCAAGGACAATTGTGTGAGCATTTGTTTGGAGTGACTCCACCCTGTGGAATTATTTATAATTTTAGCAATTATTTCATTTTCAAAATAAGATTGCCATTATATTTTTTATTTCAACAGAGTATTTTCCCATGGTGAGTTATTCTATGGTGGCTGTGAGCTGCTCTGTGTAGACAATCTCCTTGCTTAGGACTTTTGCATTGCCCATGAGATCTGTGTGGAAACCACTAGGAAGGATAAACTACCATAAGGGAGCTAACTGCGATAGAGAAGTCCAAAGTAAGGTTTCATTTGTGAAACAGCCATGTGAAAGCAAGGTTTTGTTTTCATGTTGAAGTTTTCCCCATAATTTTCACACTAGTATGCTTTACATGAATTTTGAAACTTCCAAATTTTGGTGTTTGTTAATTTATTCATGAGTTTTGGCTTATGAAAGAGAGGGACAGAATTTTAGGAAGGCACAGAATTAATGAACATACATATATATGCTTGTGGTGAGGCAGGACAGAAGCGACAAAAGATTGATTTGCTCAGAGTTGACCTCAATTACTGGTCTGTTGCAAGGGGCACATGAGGGCTAATTTTGCTGTAAGTGTCATGACGTGAGAGTGGCAATATGGGATGGATGAAGTGCTATCATGATAACCAGAGATGGGTAAGTAATTTGAAAATATGAAAGAGTGAAGAGTATGTAGAAGAAAATCTCTCAGGATCAGCTTCTGGATATGCTTCAAAAAAACCTCTGAAACTCGGCAAAGCTGAAGCACTTGAAACTGTACTCAGCATAATTAAGGTTTTGTGACAAAAATCAAATGCTTATCCAAACTATTGGTATTTGTTGCAAACCTTCCTAAGCTAGAAGGTTGTTTTTTCTTCAAAGATCGGTTCTGCACTGGTGCTGCTCTCAGTCAAGAATCTCTCAGGACACAGGCTCAGGAGATCTCAGGAGACCAGCATTGTGTTGCAGTCAGGAACGGCACAGAAGATCTTTCTGATGCTACCTCTACAGTGATGGGATTTTTTTTTAGAGAAAAGCATAAATTTGAGCCATGGGCTCGATGTAAATGAGACAAAACAACTCAGATTTATAACTTTTGTGGAGCAGAACAAGCTTGTGATGTTGGAGCCACACAGTTAAAAATACACTTAAATTCTTGTAGTCACCCTGAGAACATACCACACATACTTTCACACACAAAATAGCGAGACATATAACCTTTTCCCCTTGCATTGCTTCATTTTTCCCTACTATTTCACAAAGTAGCTATGTTTTCATTAAGGACAAAATATGTTACAAATTTATCACTCAGCTCAGCACACTCTCATTTGTTCTTGCATTGCTACCAATCTAGTCATGTGTGGGGTTTTTTGTTGTTGTTGGTTTTGTTTTGTTTTGTTTTTTAATTATGTAAGGTTGGATTCTTATCTTGGTTATTTTGGTGGACCTCTGAAGGCACGTCACCGGCTGCAACCTGGCTTCACAGATAACTAGGTAGCATTGTGCTTCTAAACTTTAAATTCAACCACCCAGATTCAGATACCCGATTCTAGTATTTAAAGAAACTATGTTGTTCTTGTTTGCTGTCCAAGTGGTGACCACAGTAGCTCACTGAAGTACTGGCGAAGGCAAGACTGGGCTCCACACAGTTGAGCACTAGTTTACATTGACACATATCCCACCATTTTCTTGGGCTGTGTGACAATGGCTAAGCACCCTGCCTGGTTTTAGAGCTTTCCAAGGTCTGTGTTGCTGGTATTAATTCTGTTTATATTTACAGCACAACTGACTCTCCCATTTGCTTAACACAGTAAGATAGACTATCTGTTACAAAGGAACGCACAATACAAAGAGCTCAGCTGCTGGTTGAAATATTCCAATCATAAAAAGTGCTGCTAATTTAGCTAGGCGATAAATAGATTAATTGAGAATATTTATGAAGACTTGTTTGTGCAGATGTCCCAAGACAATAAGAGAATGGTATTTCCTTACTACATGAGGAGCTCATGTTTATCACATGGTAGTATCACAGTATCACAGTATCTTTGGGATTGGAAGGAACCTCAAAAAATCATCTAGTCCAGTCCCCCTGCTGGAGCAGGAACGCCTAGGTGAGGTCGCACAGGAACATGTCCAGGTGGGTTTTGAATGTCTCCAGAGAAGGAGACTCCACAACCTCCCTGGGCAGCCTGTTCCAGTGCTCTGTCACCCTCACTTGGAAGAAGTTTTTTCTCAAATTTAAGTGGAACCTCTTGTGTTCCAGCTTGATCCCATTACCCCTTGTCCTATCATTGTTTGTCACCGAGAAGAGCCTGGCTCCATCCTCACGACACTCACCCTTTATATATTTGTAAACATTAATAAGGTCAGCCCTCAGTCTCCTCTTCTCCAAACTAAAGAGACCCAGCTCCCTCAGCCTTTCTTCATAGGGGAGATGCTGCACTCCCTTAATCATCTTCGTTGCCCTACGCTGGACCCTCTCCAGCAGTTCCCTGTCCTTCTTGGACTGAGGGGCCCAGAACTGGACACAATATTCCAGATGTGGTCTCACCAGGGCAGAGTAGAGGGGAAGGAGGACCTCTCTCGATCTACTAACCACCGCCCTTCTAATACACCCCAGGATGCCATTGGCCTTCCTGGCCACAAGGGCACAGTGCTGGCTCATGGTCATCCTGTGTCCACCAGGACCCCCAGGTCCCTTTCCCCTACACTGCTCTCTAATATGTAATTTCCCAACCTATACTGGAACCTGGGGTTGTTCCTGCCCAGATGCAGGACTCTACACTTTCCCTTGTTAAATTTCATTAGGTTATTCCCCGCCCAGCTCTCCAGCTTGTCCAGGTCTCGCTGGATGGCAGCACAGCCTTCTGGCGTGTCAGCCACTCCTCACAGCTTAGTGTCATCAGCAAACTTGCTGATAGTACACTCTATTCCCTCATCTAAATCATTAATGAATATATTGAACAATATTGGCCCCAGCACTGACCCCTGGGGCACTCCACTAGATACTGGCCTCCAACTAGACTCCGCACCATTGACTACCACTCTCTGGTTTCTCTTCTTAAGCCAGTATGTCAGGTATTTACACTGTTTCCTTTCAGCATGTACATTTAGGTCTCTAAGTGTGGGGCCTAGACCTGATTTTATCTCATCTGACTTAGGCATTTAACCAAGTGGGGTAAATCAGAAAGCAGAGCTGTTCTATTTCCCTTATGTAATCAAAGCAGGGCGGGGAGAGGGGAGAGAGACAGAGAAACACTTCTGGGATAAAGCTTTTGTTCCTTCCAGTCCAAGTTGCCTTCTGGAGATTAGATCCCTTATTCTCAATTGATCAAGGTGACTAAGTTAAGTCACGTGGGATGATGTCACGTGGGATGTATCATCTACATCACTTATTAGAGTAGCCCATCTCTGTCCACTGACTACATACAGAGAATGGCCTACAAACTTATCCATCCCAAGTCTGATGATTAAGTAGCGTGAACAGTCCTCTCCAGGCCAGAACCAGTAAGAGGAAAATTGTTTTGAGGGTTATCCTTATCTCCAGGGTATTGTCTCACAAAAGCTATTTGTTGCTCTATATAATCATCTGACATTCATAGAATACCTTAAACAAAACTTCTTGGTCCCCTCCATCTTACATTACCCTTGCTTACTTCCCAAGCAAACAAATTGTATTTTTAAATGGATGAAGCTCCTAAGTGAATAATTTTTGGCACAAACGAAGGGCAAATAAAGAGGCACAAAATAAATGACAGTGGCTGAGGCTGTAAGAAGAGCTAGTATTTCAGTGAAATAAGGAAAGGTAGAAAAAGAAGGCAGAGATGCATGAGAAAGGTGAACTGCATGCTGTATTTGAATGAGCTCATAAAAATGTAGCAGTCTTTAAAATGAATTTTCAGAGGTAAGTTTTTTGCTTGTTTCTGGGAAAAAAAAAATAACCCCAAAATGTTACTTTCCTGATAAGACTAGAACCAGAAGAACAAACTATTTCAGGGAAATTTTCACAGAATTATACCTTATACTTTGGTATTGTGGGAAAGATATTGTTATAGGAAAAGAAAAATAACTGAAAAATTTTATTCATTCCAGGGAGAATTAACCATTTGAACTAAAGCGGAAGAATATTCCTACAAATGTTTAGCTTATGAAACGCTCAACTTAAACTCTAGTACTGCAAACTTCTCACAAGATCCAGAGCTTCTCTTAAGCTGACCCATTCCTGTATGTATTTGCTACAAGATGTGAATGGAAAAAAGGCACAACCTTTGCTCCTCAGGCTTAAATTTTACTGCTAAGACCTCTGACTTCCATAGCTGTCACTTCCACCCTCAGCTGGGAGCTGGAGTCTCATTTTCACTCAAGCAAAACCTCCACAGATGCCAAGAAAGGCAACAAAGTCCGAACTGGGAACTTGGTGATTTTGCAAGATTTTCTATATTTTTGTTTATAGAAACAATTTTCCACTCTGTAACATGCTGGTAATTTCTAAAAGAAATAAAATTAAATTAAAAAACAAACAAACAAATGTCAAACCAAACCAAACCCAACAAAATCCCAAACAAAACAAACAAAAAACCCCAACCCACCAAAAAAACCCCAACCAACCAGTCAAACAGAACACAGAAAAAAACCCCAAACTAAACCCGAACAAAAAACCAAAACCAAACCCCTATGCCTGTAAAGGTACAGATAACCCAGTCAACTATTTCATTGAGAAGTGTCATCTCCCACTGTACAAAGTTCCTTTAGCAGACTTAGATGTTCAAGAAAGATTCAGCAAGAAATGAAATTAGATTGTCAATAACTTGTTTCATAAACAAGGAACAAAAGTGCAAATACAGTAAGTGAGGTTATTTGTGCCTATTTTCAGCAATCCATAGAAAAGCAATGTGTTTTCGGTGATTTATTTAGTGACCTACTTTGCGAGACTCTATAGAAAGCCGTCAGTAAATGTTGAATCAGATTCTTTCAGACAAAATGTTGCTTTTCTTGCTGTGTGCATAAACATCTTAATATGATAATGCTGTACACACATAAAGACTGATTCAACTCAAATTGATGGCAAAACTTTCCTAATGCAAGATCTGGTCTTTGGCAATCAGTAGATGTCTGTAAGCAGTGAAGAAGTTATAAGCAAAAGACAGTAAAAGATTTGGCAGTGGATAATACAATAGCTATCCTTAGACTTCTTTTAAAGCTCATGTGGTCTCCTGTCTTGTGGTGGAAACTGTTGCCCCTTGCCTTGCAACTACCTAAGAAAGCTGGTAGTTCCAACCTCCATGCCTAACCATCCTTTAACCTGTCGTGTGTTTTCCCTGAGATTACTTCTGATGGACAGGCACTCACTGTTATTCTTATGTTATTGAAGGGAAAGTGGACTAGAGGGAAGATGAGTAACTTCTCCACGGGCCCACAAGGAGCTTGTGTTAGAGTAGGTATTTGAAGCTGGGCTAGCACTTCAAATACTAAGTCATGTTTTCTTCTTCTAGACTCCTGCTTGCCACATCTTCACAGCTGTGTGGGTTGAAGAAAATACTGCATCTTTCCCTGGAGCAGTGCATGACAGTAATGTTCAGACTAACACTTGAGGCAGGAAGCAAACTGAAAATCTATCGAATGCACAGAAAATGGCAAAATTTAAAAAAGAAAAAAGGAGAACACCCTTTCAATTTGTGCTTATTACAGTAACTTAAGGTACGGCTTAGAGCAACAGTTAGCACTGGATATGACGGGAACAAAAGATAGCATTGGAAATGTGATTTGCAAGTAGATTGTGTACCCTTCAGCACACCAGCACTCTTCAGTCTTTCCAGTGGTGCTTTCCAGGAAGCTTCTACCCAAATCAATGCATTCACTCAGCAATCTGTTCAGGTGCAGGGACCCTTTCATAGGCTAGTCTTGCTTTCTGCCAGAATCAAGCACTGCAGCAATTCCCATATAAGCACCTCTTAAGCTATTTTTAATTTCAAAAGAACAATAAATAAATAAAACCCTCTTTCGCACAACTCAGCTCTTCAGCTTCAAGTATTCATCCTTCTTTACAAAGCCAGAAGTTAACTGTCTGTTCTGATTTGGAAGCCTATTTACGTTCAGAACCTTGAATTTGGGTGTCCAGGCTGTGTCCTAATATCTATGCATAGTTTCTTTTTGAAGCAGGACCATGTGTTCCTCTAGACCTATGTAAGGGCAACAGACTCTCCTGTGTCACTTGGGTCACCATATAAACTCCTCTGCAAACACAGGCTCTTGTGTCCCATTTTGAAGGCTCCATAGGATGTTTGTTGTATCCATGACTGCAAGATGTGTACCAATGCACTGCAACCAATTTGAAAACATTAAAAAAAGCTGAAGCAAAATATTAAAGTGTTGCAACAATGGATCAGATCCAGAGTATGAAGTTTTTTCTAAACAGGTAAAGTAAGCTGGGCGGTCCCATTGTTTGACTGTTGCCTCTGCTATATTTTTCCGGTTTCTGTAAATAGAAGGATGCTACTAACACATAACTCATTCTGGTTTATGATCTAGTGGAGAAAGTCAGCTCTAATACTTTATGGCACCAAAGCAGAATATTTTTGCCTGTGGTTCTTTTACACTGATGATCTGCACTGTAAGAACCATAACTCAATATCTAGTACAACTTAAAATATTTCAAGGTTAACAATTAAACATTATTTGCCTTTGCAAGGAAACAAAAAATGTCAGAAATGCCTCTGCATTTGGTCTGCAAGGCATTTAATTTTAGCATCAATAAACATACAGGAATGTCCTCAATTTAGCTATTTTGATTTATATAGCCTTGTGTGCGTGCATACGCATGCATGTGTGTGTATATACATAAAATATATTCAAACAAGAAATACTATCTTATTTTGCTTTACTGGCCTCTATGAGGAAAGATATTTGCCAGGGAAAAGGGATAAGGTAACAGTCTGAAAAAAATGTCAAGACTAGAAGCTTTGAAAATGGGTAACTTCTGGTAAGGTCATTTTAGATTAGAAGAGACAGTTTACCTTTCCTAAATTTTCTGAGGCTCAATGTGAAACAAATAACTTCCATGAAGCAACAAAGCAATTAACACTTTTGCAGTATCATATCTCCAACCATGGTTACATATACAAAGTCATAATTCATTTACAGTGCAGTCATGAAGACATGACCGCATTAGATACTGGTATGGCAGGAGTAAAGACAGATATCAGTTCATGTCATGGGTCCCTGAAGGGAGGTTGCAGCAAAGGTCAGATGTTACAAAGACATGTCTTGTAATGTCTTCTAGAATATCACTTTTTGCTTTCTTTGCCCCAGAGAGCAAAAAAACTTGTTATAACATGTAAATGATAGGTTGCATGTGATTTGAGCATATACATCGGTGAGCATGTGAGATGAAAACATCCATTTAGCAAGTGACTTTATGTTTCAAGATATATTTAGCTTTGGTAAGGAGAAAGACGGTTCCTTGGAAGACATGCAACTGTGTTATTTTTGTAATAGATTCTTCAATTCATTCTTTACCCAGGGAGAATTCAGAGCCTTGCAGGACTGGTCATGAGTCAGAAATGACCTCTTAATGAACAAGCTGTCCGAAATAACATGCTAGCCAGGAGGAGAGCTGCCACTCCCAGCTATTCACCTCTTTGCTAGCCTGAAAAATAACAGTTTTGTTCAGGCTTTCTTGGCTTTTACAAATGCTTTAGTAAACACCAAATGACAACTTCAATCTGTTTACCCAGAATAGCCAAATGGTTGGCATAATCGTGTCTGTCACAACAGTGGGAAATACTGTATTACCTTATTAAGTTATCATTTCTGTTAATAAACCCATGTCCTGCTTACGGTAAACAGCAGTATAGGAAGAAATCAGCAGAAAAATATGGAAAAGAATCCATGTTACTACCTAAAAAAGGCTAACAACAAACTGTGAAAACTATGCAGTTAATCAGGCTATTGAAAGTGACTAAAATGAGAAAACATAAGCGCAAACAAAAAAAAAAGAGAAACAATTAGATCCACATCAGCATTTTGTAGGAAGGTTTCTGATGACCTGAAAAAATGTTGCCTGTATGGAGTGAATTGCTACAAACTAGGAATGAAAATTTGTTGTGTTGGTGCTATAGAAATACTTTCATGTTACTTGCATAAGAAATACTCACTAGTCTGGGGAAAAAAAATAAATATTAATCTGTAGGGCATTCTATAAAGAAAGAATGCTCCTGTTCAATGTGTGTGAGCCACTGCCAAAGCTTTGTAGGAGACATTGATAGGTATGAATAGAAAGTTGGCCATTGATGACAGGCATGAACCTAATGAAGAAATACAGGGAAACATTCCAGTTTTGTGGAGAAAAGAAGTATGAAAAGCTCTCAGGACTTCCTTGTTTTGCTGCATAGGCCAGTTAACAAGCCATGAACAACAGCCACAGCAATGTAACAAGAAAAGATTGAGAACTGCAGGCTGAGCTCTTGATCAGTCTGGGGACAGAGCCAGGATATGAAATTGAGGAGAGAGGGAGAACAGAGTGCAGTGCGCTACAGCCTCAGATATTCAAGTAACAGCAGGAGATTTTGGAAGCCTGCTAATATTAGAAGATAAATGGCATAAATTATAAGAAAGCTGAAATCCTGGTGGTGATGGTGCATTTCTTCAAGTACAAAGCTGAGACTTGCTCTAATGCGTTACCACATTTCAGATTCTAATAGAAGCTATTGGTTTCTGTGGTTTCAAATCTCTTTCTTCCCCTTCCCCATTTCTAATTCATTTTGAACGTATTCTGGATTTCCTGAAAAGCAGGATGTGCCTGCCACACTAGTGCTTACAAAAAGATGTGAAGAGGAAGCTACGCTCGTATTAAGCAACGCTAACAACATCTGAGGCACTGAAGGAGGCCACTAGCACTCGTTTTCTGGGAAGTGATGGAGAAGAAGGTCTTAGCATTTTTCAGTGTGAGAAGAATCAAGTCTGGTAAAGTTCCCTGGTGAAGGGAATTGTTACTGATTTGGGAACTCTTCAGCTCCGCAGGCTTGAGCTGCACCCCTGCACCATATTGGGGCAATGATGATGTTGTTAGGCATCTGTGTGTGGTGGGGAAACTGCAGGAAACTCCTTACCCAGTCCCTGATCTGGACAGCTGGAGGAACACAATTTGAAAAGACAGGATTATGTCCCAGCTGGCCATCTAGACACAGCTTGAAATGTCAGGCAACAGTGACAGCAGAGTGAGCTCTGTGTCTGACAATACCAGGAGTGCTCTGCTGACATCCGAGAAATATTTCACTCACCATCCTGCTTGGAAGAGAGATTTTCAGCATTACACAACTACATTAAAATACAGTTTGACTGACAAGTGTCAGCATTCAGCACAATAGATGCAAACTTCATAAACTAACTATGCTGCCAGCGAATATGTCCCTATACCCTAAGCCACTGCTTTTGCAGATGGAGATCGAGAGAGACTGCATGCGTATGTGTATACCTCACCTACACATTTACAAATGTTTCAATGTTATACTGAAACCTCAAACAAAGAGGGGAAATCCATATGAGGAACAGCAACAGATGTATGGCAGGATTTATCTCACCTAACTTTAGACATCCAGAGCGTAGGCGTCTCCATCTGAGCCAGCCAGGCTGTGCTCCTTTTATAGCCAATGGAGAGAAATAGACACTTTCAGGGCCTGATTCATCTGCTTTATTTTAGATTACATCTACATTGCAATGAGATGAGATGCATCCTAGAAATGCCATTTTCTTTCTATAGAGTATGAAAGGACCTTGAGGTGACTAACTTAAACCTAAATTTGAACACTGGCTAAACCAAGAACTAAAAAAGTACAACCAAACACTTTCTTTTTCCCCCCCCACCAGGGATTTTTTTAATGCTAGCCTTGTTTTCTGTTCAGTTATAGCATGATCCCATAAAAAAATGTGGTTTATGAGCAAGTGACAGGGCCTATGGGGCCAGAGCTGTCTTAAATCACGTTGCTACAGAACTCTTCTGTGCCATGAAACCATGACTGTGATGTTGATTCCACATGGGGATTTAGGTAAGACCTTTACAAATTGAAGATGAAGTAGATTAGCCCATTAAAAAAGGCAGAGGTTTATTTAGCTCAACATACACAGATTTGTGCAATCTACACCACCGTTACCTGAGTGTTTATCCAACTGATCAGCAGATCCCTAGGTCCAAATGGCTCACCTGGTTTGGAGTGGGTATATATCTGACTGATAAATATATTGGCTCTTCATTACTCTAACAGTGGTAGCTATGGATGTAAAACATCTAAAAAATGAAAAAAAGTTCTTATCGCTAAGGATTCTGTTCTGTAAGGCAGACCAACGTGCATCTTCCCACATCTGTGTAATACTAGGGGTACCCAGGAGCAAATCTCTGTGAAATTCAGTGCTTCCTTAAAAATGTTTTGTTGTAGGAGGATTAAAGTGTCCATTTAGTGGCCTTCAGCTTTCTTGTGTGGTTTTAGTTTCTCCTGCCTCTGGGAGACCTTTGGTACACTTTCTTGCTCAGGCAGGCAAAGTACAAGCTGTTCACCTGCCTGCTGAAGGCACCTCCTGCCCTGCCCATCCAGCACCATCCATCACCTCATCTGGGATACCCAGAGATGTACAAAGCCAACATGCTGCAGTATGTGCCTTGTGGTTCTTCACTTACAATCCGTATTGTGGGGCAGATACAGGAGATCCTTCCCTTTAGCTACTCATGAGCTGATTTACTAATCTTCTTTCTAAATTAAATACATTACAAGGTGCATTGCAAACCCAGAGAAACACCAGAAAAAAATAATTATTTAATACTTTGTTTCACATTATCACACATTAAATTCTACTTCTCCCTGGATATTTTTTGTGCCTTTCAGTATCAGAGATTCAATGTCCAAGTGAGTTATTTATGGAAGACTAGGGTCTGAGCCTAAAGCAGAGAAATAATAAGTTTTGGACTGGGGATACATATTATCTGTTGGCAAGTAATTTTAAGAGGATTCTTTCTTCTGCTTTCCCTCAGCTTTATCCCCCCCTTTCTTATAGTAAGAGTCGGTGCCCCAGCAGTTGGGCCAGTTCATATTTTTTTACATGACCTCCCTGAAAAGTGGACTTCTCAAAAAATTCAGCTTAAAAGCATAATATACCCCCTTTTGACTCCAATCTTATCCTGGATCTGCTGTAAAAATATTACATCAGTACAGCCTGATTCTTCAGGTCCATGATTAGCAAGGCCAAAGTCCCTCTAGTAAACCCACACAGCCATCATTTTACCTCTAAACTTAACACATCTTAGAACTGAATGCAGAGAAATCAACAATAGAAAGTAACTGCAGGTTCCTACAATGCTGTTTTATGAAATCATTTTACTGTCTACCACATCTGAAATCATTTTTGTTTTAACAGCATAATTTAAAACTTGCTTGAGGTGCATCAAGTGAATAATAGGCTGGCAGCCAAAATATGCCAAAGGTATTAAAATTTACATTAAGCAGAGATTTGCAGGAAGCTCTGGACTATAAAATCTTTCTGATTAAAGTGTGGTTCTGGGCTGAAAAGTGTGTATGAAAATATGAAATACAACAACTGCTTGATGTTTGCTCTCGAGATAAAGAATTTTCACTATAGCCTCATTCCTGTTTCTGCTGCAAAGCTTTCTCTAGTACAGAAGAGTAATTTTATTTTCTTTGCATTCCTGTATCCTTACAGTTATTAATTCAGTGTTAAATACAGGGCTTGTTGTGTCCTCTGAATTGTTGTTGGTTGTTTGTACTATTTACAAGTATTGTGTACTTATTAGCACCTTGGTTAGGTGCTAATAATCAAGGATCAGGTTTTCGTTGTTCCTCTCTGCCTGGAGAGCTCAAATTTAAATAGACAATATGCACATGGGAAAATCGGAAGCATGAGTAAATTGATTTGCCTCATGTCTTGCAGGTGGGGCAGAAGGGCCAGAGTAGGAATAACTATCAGGTCTCTTGACTCCAGCTCTTGGACTTATTCACTGATTCATCTTCTGAGTATAGTTAACAACAAATAGTCCCTGACAGAAACACCTTACAATTTAAGCACAAAATGAAAGAAAAACTTAAAGGCTGGGAAGAAACACTAAGGCTGCAATGAGATGCATTGGATAGAAACTTGCTCAAAGTGACCTTTCTGCTGTTTCCTATAATCTCATATTCTTTTCCTTTTCCCATCCCTTTCCCACCTCCTGTCCGCCCGTGGCACAGCCTCTCCCACTCCTCTGGGATGGTCTCAGTCACCAGCGAGTCTGCTGAGGGCAGAGCTCTCCTGTGCAGGGATTACCTTCCAGCCAGGGGGTGTGAGCTGCCTCACTGGGGGGGGTACAGAAACAGCAACCCTTGTGCAAGAGATGTGGGTGAAC
The DNA here is from genome assembly GCF_964273445.1 of Streptopelia decaocto. Taxonomy (NCBI): domain Eukaryota; kingdom Metazoa; phylum Chordata; class Aves; order Columbiformes; family Columbidae; genus Streptopelia; species Streptopelia decaocto. Next base: position 22,448,394 of record NC_138663.1, read on the forward strand.
AACAGCATCAGCAGAACAGCCTGGAAAGTCTAGCAGCTAGAAGCTGTCAGAGCAGCTCTGTCTTCCCTGTCAAACAGCACCCAAATGATGGCATTAATTAATTTTTACTTCTCCAGTATTGCTATTATTAATTAAGATTACGATTGCCTCTACTCAGAAGAGCAATGAGAACATCTTCAACATCTATAATTGCTGAAAATTATCACTGCTAGTGACTCTGTGAGAGTAAGAAAAGTACCAGGCTTTACTTTCTAGTCCCAGGTGAGTTTTGTAGAGACGGAAGTTCATTAAACCACCTTGTGAAAGGAACCTATTTGATCCTGAAGTCATTCAGGCATGCTGCCATTGAACCCTAAAATGTGGTTGCTGTCATTTTTCAAAATATAAATACTTCTATAGGTATACACTTCTATTCGGAAGGATTCTGGTCAGAAGGAAACTCATGCTCAAAGCAGTGGACATTGGCCAGTTTGGATGGTTATCAGTGTTGCAGTTATCCTCAGATTTAACTTGTTGCATAAGAAAGTATAAATTGGCCTGCTTAGAAGGCAACTGGGAAACTTTATTGAAGTGGCAAACTATGTGACAGCTAAGGAAATAGGCTTTTATGCACAGGGAAACAAGTGTTAAAGTCAAAACCACACAAGGCTTATTAAAATCGTATTGAGTGTTGGCAGTGAATAAGTGCAGATGGCTTTCTGAAAGCAGCTTCCTGATGGTTAAAAGAATAGAAAATAAAAACAAAAAAACCTCAATTAACAAATTGCCATGATTGTTGAGGTAGAGATGTGAGAAGATGGACAAAAGAAATTACTGAGTGTCAGGGCAAATTTGCTAGTTGGCAATGATGTTGCTTAAAAATGAAGTAGGTGAATGCACATTTACAAGTTCTCAGCTGCCAGCTGCCAAGAATGAAAGTTGCACATCTGGCTAATAAAATGGATTTGTTTTTGATTGCTTGGTTTCTAGTGGTGTTAGCTAAAGATGTAAAATTCTGGAAGAAAGGAAAAAGGTCTTATCCCTAAGGACTCTGCTCTGTAACACAGACAAACATGAATCTTCCTGCATCCATGTAATATCCGTGAGCAATTCCCTGTACATTTCAGTGCTTCCTTATAAGCATGCTGCCAAGGATTAGAGGGTTGCTTCAGTGGCCTTTAGCTTTCTTGTGTTGTGGTTCTTGTCCCTATTCCCCCAGGGAGATTTTTGATACACCCTCTTACTCTGGACAGTGAGGAACGAGCTGCTCGTCTACCTACTGAAGGTCCTTGCTGCCTTGCCCATCCAGCACCATCCATCAGTTGATCTGTGGTACCTGGTGCAGTAGAAAGGTGACGAGCTCTAGTTACCATGTGACTGGTCTTCCAGGTAAAGTGGGGCAAGACAGAACTGGGAGGATAAGGAACGTGGCGTTGAGGAGGTAGGGTAGAGAGTAGGAACAGAAGGAACAAGGGGGAAAAGGTTGTAGCACTGGGGTGAAGGTCCTAGCTTAAAATTGGAAGAAATGTGGTAAAGGAATCTATGTAGGTGACATTGTTTAGCACAGGGTTTTGCCAGTTCATTTGGACATGGTGCAGCCCATTTACTTTCTAAAGAAATACCTAGGGCCAAATTTTTCTATCTCTCTTGAACTAGTGATTCTCTTTACAGGTCCAGCCTCATTTCTGATTCCCATTTCTAATTCTAGTTTCTGATTCTGAGTGATATAACACCTACACACTTATGCAGGTCAGCTGAGATGAAAAAGCCCCCCCAGCCCTGGCATGTTCTTTGTTCTTTCATGCTCAGACAGTGCACTCTCACAGCCTGTTTATCACTCCTGAGATGCTGAAGTCAGGGTATTGCATATCCCAGAGTTGTCAATAAAGTCACTCATGTATCTATGAACTACTTTTTGTTTCCTCTCACAGGCTCAGGCATTCACTATTTACTTAATACCATTTTGACAGTACTTTTTAGTGAGGCTAGAAGTTGAATGCTTTTACTGCTGTTGGCCTGCAGCCAATGATGCTTCCATCTCAGTTTGGAAACGAAAAAAACAGAAAGTATAATAAATGTGGTTTTACTTCGTTTCTCTATGCCAATCACAGCTGTTGCACTTATAGAATAGCACAAGGCCACAGAGCCTCCTGGGCCACATGTGACTCACAAAGAGTTCCAGTGTGACTTCCAAACTGGGGATGCATTTCACGACCAGGGCTGTACTTCTGTCATCCACAACTCTGTCTCAGAATGAGTTAAAGGAACTGTGGAAATTCAGATAGAAGTTTGTCCTGGCACTCAAATTCTTGTCCATCCCAGGTAAATATTGGAGTGGAAAAGTGGGAACTATGACTAAATGTGATGTATATGACATGGCAGTTGTTATGTATTTTGACAAAGTTTGGTCAAGTTTTTGGCATGTACCTCACAAGGTCAGAAAAGTTTGTAGTTGCAGCTTGCATGGGCGCTGCAGATGTAGTGATACAAGCATGCTCTACAAGTAGTCTAGGGCAGCAATGGGGAATTTATCCTGATTTTGGCCTGCATTCACCCTTTCTGGCTTAGGTCTTAGTAAGTAAACAAGATTTCTTTGTACCTTACCTACTTAATAGAGAAAGATAGGGACATTCAAAGGGCCACAGAGTCATTTTATGATCTGAATTCCTCTCTGAGGTGACTCATTGGTGAATAAGATGCCGATAGCTGCAACCTCCGGGCTTATCCAGCCCGACAGTATTAAGGGAACACTTTTATCTTTAATTAACAGGCATCTTTGGTCATGAAGAATGCTGTGATCAAACACAATGAAAGCAGATGTATGTCAAGACTGTATTGAGTATACTGTGGACTCTGTCACTATATAACATGAGTAATAAAAATATTTTTTGTAACATGTTGACCGTTGATGGTGTCATTGGTAAACATGATCAGCTTTAGGGTAACCCCTCACAAGTGCAGTCCCACTTCTGAGCTATAAATTGTTGGTGTGACAGTCAGCCACTGCAGCAATACTGCACAAGTTGTTCAGCCTCTAATATTCAGTCTATATGTAAAAAGAGGAAAGAAATAAGCCCCACTTAGACTGTTTGGTCTTTATTATTTTCTCCATGTATCCAGTCCTCATACACCCTGTTGGTTCATCTGTATGGAATGAATTTCTGTGCATGAACTGTAAGGTCAGTATTTTGGTGCCATTGAAAAGCAGGAGTTTGCTGTTAACATCTGCTGGTGGTGAGAAAAAGAATGGCCCAAAAATCTCCAAAAAGTCCTGATGAACAGAGGAAAGTGAACTCTTAGCAAGGTGTAAAGAAACAGGATGAGCAAACTGTGTCAAAGTGCCCAACTGGTAAGAAGCCTTTCACAGAAATGACTGCATTGAGTCAAGGAATGTCATGAACAAACTTCAGCACACTGCCTGCTGAGCTCAAGGTAGTGTTCAACTGGAAGGTCATGAAAGCAGCTGATTGCATAAGGTCTCCAATCCAGGCAGCATGAAATGTGTGTGTGTAACTAAGGTATTATGGAAAATACAGAGGGCAAGATAATTCATCAGGTTCATAACATGAAAGACTAAATTGCTGCATTAAGAAATACCATAATCATCTTATACTTTAATGCCATAAAGATTTAAAAGCTGCAGGTGGTGGGTGGCAAATGGAGTGGCAAGGGTAAGCAGTACCTTGAGGATGCCAAGGTGAGTCAATGGACAAGAAGAGTAGCAAACAAATGAGACCACTCAACAATAGCCTAAACCAGAGAGGTAAGTGAGGACCTCTCTGCTGGGTACCATACTTACCAGTCACTGCAGTTGGCATATGAACTCCTCTAGTCTGAATGTTTTTTAGGATCTGACCCCCATTTGGGCATTTTTGAGGCTGCCTTGCGGGGAGGAGTGCGGAAGGGATGGTGACAGTTGCCCACCTGCATGCAGGTACTGGTGAGAGGCCAGGTCATGTTGCTCTCAGGATACCTCTGAAGTATCCAGCTACAGGACAACAAGGAGGCCAAGCAAATCTTAAGGGGACTGTAGCTCCATGAATGTTGCCTAACACAGCACAGGAGACCTGAGTAATGTGACAGAGTTGCATCCACACGATCATATATCCCTGTTTTCCACATTAGGCCCTCTAGTCTCATTGATCTTGATTTGTTAGCCAGTGTTCCCAAGTTAGTGTTTATTACATTTTCCTTTTCCTTTTGGTAAAGTTCTGTTGTTTAATACTTTGGGTCAAGTGCTTGTCGGAGGCCAGAACCAGTTCAAGGGTCCTTAGACCAAGATATTCTGTTTTCTAGAGTTGTAAGAGTTGGAGCTAGTTTTGCTTAAGTTTTGAGAAGGCCAAACTCTTGGTAAGTAATTCTCTTTGCTACTTAGCAGCATCTTGCAGAGGAATTACATATTCATGCCTTGAGAAGCTGCCAGTTGTAATGTCGCTTTTGTCGTGCTTCTTGAGATAGCAAAATTAAGCAGGAATATCATAAATGTCTTACTTAATATTCTATTACACTCATAAAAACATTACCATCTTAGACATAACAGTAACTTCCTTATTTTATTAAGTTGTTTGGCAGCTAAGGAGCTGTAATTCACAATCCTCCCTAGACTACAGATGCAGTGTTTGAAGAGGCTGTTCACCTAGATGTCCACCCCTTTCATTTATGATTTGCCAGAAGGGGCAGAATGGGAGCTATGGAGCAATGATGAAAATAGGTAGCTTTCTCATTAGCTACTACAATTCACATCTGGTTTAGTTACATAACCTAAAAATCAATGGCAGTTTAAGTTAATTCACTGGCTGTGAACTGCAGCAGTTAAAACATCTGATTTACGATCCCTGGTGGAACTCAGTGCTCCAGCTGTGGGGCAGGTCACCTCTCTAGCTGACTGCAGCTACATGTGACAAGGAAAAAGAATCAAAACTGTAAGGCATTTTGCTCTGGTTTGGGGAGGGTTTTTTTTACAATGTCTTGTGTATACTTTGCAGGCAGCTTGATGCTAGGCTACATTCAGCATCAGCCACTCAGCACTCAGTGTTCCTTTTGCATCCCACTGACTGATTGAATTTTACTGGAATGAAAGTTTCATCTAGGTCCACATAGATGTTCATTGCTTGTTTTGCTCGTAAATGAAAGTGTCTGTGGCTTTTGTGCATGCCCATCTACTGCCTTGTTGAGTTCCACCATTGTTAAAAACACGTGGCTTGCTTCTGACTACATGATTTATTCAAAGAAAATAGACTGAGCTAGTTGAAGTATACTTGCTGATTATATTTGGTCTTGGTATGCGTGTTACAATTTTGCTGTCTGTACTAATTAACACATTCAAATAGCTGATGCAAGAGGCACTAAGGTGAGTGTATCTCTTGACATTAAACATGCAGCTGTGCTGACTGGATCACCAGAAGACCAGTGTGTGAATGCAGATGTTTTCCTCCCATACACAGCTTCCAATTCTTTTCCTTGTTTGCAGCGCATTTTAATTCAGCCCTAGCAATTTTAATCGCTGGGTTGCCTTTGCCACTTAACTGGCTGTGATGTAGTGAGAGAGTGGTAGAACTTCCATTTCTTGATAAGTTTTACAAGCGCCTCTGGGATCTGTTGTCTGAAACTCCGCTTTTTAGGACACATTGGATATGTCTATTATGTTCACATTCCTAGAAGACTTATAGTCTTCTCTGACCTCTCTGACCTCTCTGAAAAAGTAGTAGTTACAGGCATTTGTTAATTTTTCTGGCAGCATTTGCTCCCAGACATTTTGCTGAGGCTGGAATATGTATGGCTGTTTAGGTCTTCCATGTTTTTGCACAAGCACCTGCCATATCGCTTTGACTCTTCGCGTCAGGTCCGAGTGCCTGGAAGGGCAGTAGAGTGGGATTCATCTAACCTAATCCTGAGTCACTTGTCCAGGCTCTTTTAAAGTCAGTGGTGAGCAACAGACACTTCCAATGTATGACTCATCTCATCCTAATATAGGTATCCAAAATAGGTCAAGTATATGCATTCTAGAAATGCCTGAAGTTAGATGAGCTGTATCTCTTCCCAAGTGTCCCAAGAACTGCAGTCAATTGCAATTCTGTCAGGGAGACTTCTATTTATTTCCCTGGTGTTGTTGAGCTTAACATTGGGTGTCATTGCTATCTCTTGCGGATTCCTCAAAGCTGTCTCCACATTAATACATTGGAATGCGGTGCATCCATTTGGATTTCCATGAATCCTAACAGTCCCTGTTGTTGGGAAAACTGATATTCTTCCCTTGTAAATTGATCCCAAATTATGTTCCCAAATATCTAGAACTACTCAGTCCTGTGAAACACAAAGTACTCATTCACTTCTTCTGTAATTCTTGTGTTTGGCAACAAAAGTACAGAGAAGGCAGGTCATTTTTAATTTAGCTAAAGGCACATGAGAACAATGCTTTAGCAAATGTAAATCTGCAGTTTATCTAAGTGCAGTTTAGCTATGTTTAGCAACAATACCTCATTTTTTTCCACTCACTTTATTATTCCCGTATCTTTATTTTCTCATAACAGAATGAGAGGTATGAGACAACAGTGTGGTTGGTGAATTGTTTTTATCTATTTCCAGGTAAAATATGTTTGGAAGATGTCCCATCCTACGTATAGAACTTGCTATAAGAATGCTGCAATATTTTACCAGTATATATATTTTGTGTCAATACGTTCAATAAGTCATTTATTTCAGTGGGGTTTTCTGCACTATCTGTAACATTAAGCATTCTTCCTTTCCTTGGGACTCTACTCAGTGTAGGCTGTTTCAAAGGGCTCCAATCAGTGCAGGCACAGCCTGCAATGGTCCAAACAAGCAACTCCTGTTGGTAGTTCCACCAGAGAACTGCTGGTTCCCCTTGCCTGGATTCTTCTGGCTGATGTACAACCAGATCCAGACAATGTATGGAAGATACTTGTGCCTCTATGAAAAAACACTGACTCACCCTACTTAGACTGTGATGAGCCTTAGGCCATAACCCATCTTGCTACCAACTGAAAGTTACACCCTTTCTCAGAGAGGAACACAAGAAATGCACTGTGTTTTCCCAGAGTCCATTGAATGGCTCAGGAACCTTGGACTGAATTTATAATTCTGCTTACAGTTTGCAATATCCAAGGGCTGGTGCCGTCATATAATTTTAATTAGCCTTCACTTGTTTACTGTTTCATTTTGAAATCTGTAATGTTATTGAAGTCTTTGTAACCTGGCACATTCATTGGTGCTCCATTGCCTATTCATTATTTGTTTCTGGATTGCTGTGTACTGCAGTCTTGTCTTTGCATTTACTGATAGAGCATTCAGACATTATTCCTCCACTGACAATGCATTTTCTCATCAAACCCTTCCCAAAAGTAACTTTCCTGTATTCAATCACATAGCAGCTGCTATCCTCTCTTTCCCTTTTTGTGTATTTGTAATATAGCCAGCAATACCCAAACAATGCTTACTATTCATGATGCAGTGGTACGTGGCATTGAGCTTCATGTTTTGTAGGTATATGGTGACAGCTTGATAAATTTGGGCAAAAATTTAGATTATTTTTGTGGTTCCAATGGGGCAAGATGGGGATTTTTCACTCCCTTTGTAAAAGAAAAATCTCATTCACAGTCCTGTTCAGATCCCTTCCCTTAGTAGGGTAGTATATATATCTTCCTTCCTCTGTTCTTTTTATGTTTATGGTATAAGAAACCTGAGGCAGAGAGTGAAAGCTAAATTTCTACATTTGCATTAACATTTTGGTTTGGAGTTGTACAACACTTCTGAAGTGAAACCCCTGATCATCCTCACTCACCATGTGCACTGGTTTAGTTTGCAGAACTATGCTGGTGTGTGAAAATTAGATCACTTTTGGAGAAAACTAATAAAGAAAGTACTTGAGATCTGTATCTAATGTATTCCACACTTTAATGGGAATGCAAAGGTCAAAACTGATGAATGGCTCTTTGGACAGCCTTGTCTCTTATGTGTGTTTGGAACATTTGATCGTGGGGACTACCCTAAATCTAGCCTGCAGTAAACTCTCAAAACCTTGCAGCATGTAGCTGTGGTGGTCACTGCATTAACTGCTTTGATCTGCTAATGTGCTTCTGTCATGCTAAATTATTTGGTGATATAGATAAAGCCACTGAATCTTAGGCTTTTTAGAAACACAACAAAATAAGCATAGTCAACATGGCCTCAGATTCATTTGTACCATGTTAATATTGGTACTTAGTAACCATCAACTTAGAAAAAAAAATCCATTGGGAACAATCTCTTCCAGCTGTGGCCTGAGGATATTGATTTCAAAACTAAAAAGTTTTAAATCAGATGGTTGCATGAGGACTTCCCACAAAAAGGTTCTAACTTTTAGGACTGATGTGATCAATTTTACTTGAAATGTGCTTGCTTATTATAGCTGGCAGCACATATTCGAGCAAAGCTAATCAATAAGCACTAACACACAGATTGATACCATCCCCTGTCAGGCAGTTAGGAATTTAATGTGTTTGCAGAACAGGATCCTGGGAATAAAAAATAAAAGAAAAAATATTAGTTTATTGATTGTGCTCCTGTGACCCATTTCCTATATATTTTTACTCCATTTGTTACAATGTAGCTGGGTTAACTGTATATGCCTGTGCACCTTAGCATACTAACAACTCTGCACTGAACTATAATTTGACTTAATAGAACATTCTCTTCAGAAGCTTGTAACCTAATCAGATATAATGCCAATATTTATAGAAATACTTAAGGATACTTTTTCAACAAGGACTAGCCACAGGCCAGATTGAAATGTTCTGCCTTCAGTTATTGCAATAGCAAATGTGTTCAATTACAGAATTTTTGAAATGGAAAAATAATTTGTTTTCTTTACCATTCTCATGCTTCAAGGAGATAAAACCATTTTTACTGAAATTGAAAACAAATGGACCTTCAGACAGGCTACCTTTATTACTAGTGGAGGCTCTCTTGAAAAAATGAGAGAGATTTATGTTAGCTTCCATCTTCATCTACATGCAATAAATTCCAGCAGAGGGGGAAAAATACAAATGGAAGATTGTTTTTTCTCTGGCAGTAACAGCCTTTAATGCACTTTATGTCCCTAATGACTCTTGATTAACTCAAGCAATGGAAGTTAGCTCTGACCCTTTACAGAAATACAGACAATACTATCCTCCATACAAAACTGAAACACAAGAAATGTGTTTTCAAACAGATGGTACAGAAATTAAATTTAAGAAGAATGTGACTACTGAAGACCTAAGTAATTTCTGAGAAACTAACAGAATGCTAGTTTAGAGATTAGACTGAGCTTGAGGTCTGGAATGATTTATAAGACATTGTGAAGCATCTCTTTAGAACCATATGATGAGTCCATGAGCACTTGCTGTATGAAGAATGAAGGGTAGTGACAACAGGCCACGTTGACATTGGAGGTAATATCACAGGACAAGAGACCTGCGGCAGAAATATGTGTGCACCCTAAAGTAATGTTCCAGCAAAATTAGCTCTGGGTTAAGGGTAACTGGGAAAAAGAGCAATGTTCTCAGAACGGATAACTGGTACGGAGACAGCAAGTGTTCCTAGGTGGGAACTTTCCTATAGAGCCAAGGATTATGGTAGATGCACTGCGTACGAAACAATACATCAGCAGTCTTGAACACCTCTAGCTAAGTCAATCAAAGATCCTGTCTTGGTAAAACAAAAAAAACTGACCTCTGAAGAAAACTTGGTTTGTTTGGATTGTCCAAGAAAATGTTCTGCTCATTCTAAGTAGCATATACCCATTCTAGGCTATTATTCTAGTTGTGCAGATGTAGCTTTGCACTAAGAGATACAATGATTGGATAAGTAACTATGAATGCTAATGTTATTTCTCCCAGACATAGTGGATTGGATGCATTAAAGACTGTAAATAGGTATGACATTTGGATTTCAACCTGTAATCCTTAATCCCTATTATTTTCAGTCTGATAGGCTAATGCAAAATGGATTCATCACCCATGAACCACAGATTGCTTACTGCAGGTGTTGTGTTTATTACAAGAATAAGATTCAAAATTCTTGCAGCTTCTGAAGATGATTTAAGAAGTGTTTGAGATTTGCAGAAAAATGATGAGACAGGTAAAGCTGAAAAAATGTACCCTCTCCTTTCAATAAAGTTTAGCTGTTACCATGTTATATGTTGCATGCACATCCCTGATAGAAGTCAACAGTTGCAGACATCCTTGTGAGGTTTTTCTGAGGTCATAAGCAGCTATGACTGAAAATAAGTCAATGATACCTTTTCCACCTTCCGGAACAAAGGAGATAAGGTGCTCAACATTGCATGGTTGCAGCAGAAAGCGTGTTAACTGACTGCAACAGGAACAGGTAAAGCTGATTGCTCCCCAAGATGTAATGGTGACAGATCAAACTAAGTCACAGCTTGGTCAGATGTTCATGATTTTTGGGAGACCTGGGTCAGAGCCAATTGCCCAAAATTAGGCATCTGGTACTGTGTGTGCTTATCCTGCCCTGCCTCCAGTACTAGGTCTCTGTTGAGTCCTCTGTCATGCTGGCAGCATGAATAGAATGGAATGGACCTACAATGATCAACTGGTCCAATGATGCAGACATCTAGGTTATCTTAGGGCATCTTAGGTGGCATGATGTGAGCCTGTTTAAGCAACAGAATCCTGAGCCTAACATCCAAAAAGCACAAGACACTCCTGAAGTTAAGTATCTAAATGGCAATGTATCTGAGTGATATCCAGACCAGTGTAGGATCTTTTCTAGTGGAAACAAGTTGTAGCTGATTTTTATCTGGTAGCTGAATATTCTTAACTCTTCTCAAAATCAACTAATTTTACTCAGTTTGGTTTCTTTGTCAGTAGAGATGCATTTATCTAGCCACTTACCTCATCTTAAAAACTGTTACGTCCATAATTATGCAAACCTGATTCACACTGTGGATTTTAAATTTTTAATCTTATCTTATGTATTCTTCTTATCTTTTATTGTTTTATCTTTTAATCTTTTCTTAATCTTATGTATTCTTCTATCTTTTGAAGTGTGACTTCCACTATAAGAGACAGTTTTATGTGTCAGAAGTGCTGAATCAGCACAAAGAGGCTTTTTCCCCTCCCCATAGATCCTGTTAAAAACTAGCAGCCCCTAATATTATAATATTTTGATTAAAATATACTGATACTTCCTATTTAAATCCTCACTTTCTTAGAGAAAAAATTTCTCGGTATACTGCCTAGGACTTTTTCAGTTTACTCTTTTGTATTTGATTTACATTATTTCTTCTCTATTTAATATTTTTATAGTAGAAAGAGAAAATATGTTCTCCTTACACCACACCAACAAGCATAAGATAAGATTGTGCTGGCATAGCTGGCTTGTGGTTTTGACTTATCTTGTCTGCATGTGTGGCAGTCTGCTGAGGACAGAGGGAAGACATGACCCTTAAAATCTATCTGCATAATATGTAGGTGACTAATTTTCTAAGCAGGAAGCAGATACCGGATCTGTTGAAATCAGTGGGAGGTTAGGTCCTGAAATATCCTCATGCACCTGGCACTTGAGGATATATTTAAACATCATAAATTCTACCTATATCCAAATATCTTGTCAGTAGAGGAATTTTTCAAAGCACCCACATAAGGTACCAAGAGCTTGACAGTGTACCAAGCAATATGAAACATTAGGCACAAGAACTAAAATTTAGACTCATAAGCTGCGAAAAAAATCTTTTATCTCCACAACAAAGATACCTGTAGGGTATTCACTTTAAAGGGACTCAGTTACCTATTTCTTCTCATAAAGCAGAGGTCATTGGATTAACATGATCAGCTGAAGGAGAACTAGATGACAACTCTGTTGAGGCAAAGGGGGTTTAGAGCACAGCTGAGCTGAATCAACGGTCCCAGGAAGAAGACTCTGGGAATTATAAACCTGCAGAGAGCTTTAGACATCAGTGCTATAAGTTAGTTCTGGTGAGAGAAGATACAAAATCCCTGAAACTCAGATAAAACCAAGTGACTTAATGTAAGATGAATCAGTTAAGATAAGGCTTGAGAAAGAAGCTGGAGCTAGTAGTTCTAGGACTGTTCCAAATCAAGTAGGGGTGCCCATCTTCAAAAGTCTTAAAGTATATTTGTGGAACCATTACAGCTTGAGCCAAGAAACTAATGCTGAGTGCTTTCCAGGTTTTAGCCAACTACCTAAACCCTCAGAATGCATTTGTCTTGTTTCTCACCTTGTATTCTGAGCTAAGGTTAGTAATGACATGGAGTCAAAATCAGTTCTACTGTACATGGGGTTTGTCCCTAAACCAGACATTTTATTAGCTGCTTTTCTTGTATAGAAAAAAACATTTGAAGGTATTATTAAAAAAATGGAGAATCTTTCCCAGTTTCTCCGTGGAAGTTAAACATTCTGTTTTCAGCTTTAAATGCACAGTCTATGGGAAATAAATAATGTGTCAGTACTCAAATGTGCCAAGAGAACGCTGATATATTGTGTGCTTCACTCTTAATTATCCATGGGCTGTTTATCCAGGTTGCAGATTAACTATGTTGTGGATGCAAGACAATGGAGCTGGCTCCCTGCACAGCTGGTGGGTTTTGGCTTGGATTAACTCAGGTGCAGCTGAAGCATTTCATCAGCTTTCATGTGGTACAGACCCCACACCAATAACTCATGTAAAGCTCACCTGGCTATGTGCAAACTTTGTGTGGGTGTCTCTTGCATTCCCGTTACCCTCTGTGGAATGCTAATTGTCATTGGAGTGCCTTGGGTCAAGTTTGGCTTCTCAGCTCCCAATCAGAGCTGACCCTACTGAACCAAAGATGGTTTCGCAAAACCTTACAGCCTCAGATTTTGAGAAGGCTTGTCAGAGAGAACTCAGTACTATGACAGTACTCAGAGCAAATCTGATATGGTGCCATGTCTGAGTTAAGAGGCCTTCTCAGGACAGTGGAGTACACAAGTACCAAGTGAACAGTCTGAGTAGGCCTGACCCTGTAGAGCCATCAGGACGCTTCCTATTAACGCTTCCCAGGTTGCATGATCTGGGATGATCCCAGACCCTGCTTCTGTGACAGGAGGGTTTTACAGGCTTAACTGGTAACAGAGATACAGAACAAAGTCCTTATTTAATGCAAAACACTAGAGCCACCATATAAATTAGCATGAGTCATTTCAGCTTGTCTTGAGATAGAGTCTGCTTGGCTACCTCTGATTTTTCATGGCTCTCTGTTGTTTTTCTGGTTGCATAAGCCAAATAAGTTTAAATTTGCTATCTCAGCAGAACTGTCAATTATGTCTGTGTTCTAGTAACCCAGTCAGCTAAAATAAGCTTCTTATTTCTCAGCCTTCTGTCCTCTCTTCAATCAGAGAATATGGGACAGATTTATTTCACGGTTCATAGAATGCCCATTGCCACTGTATGTGAGGCATATACATAGCAGCATAGCTGCTACCACATCATGTGTGATGAGTATATTCTCTCTCTTTCCTTAGCAGGTGGCTGTTTCTGGCTGTCCATTTTCATGCCTACACAGTAGTCCTTTCTCCCTCATTTGAAATCAAAGACGCAGTGACTGTAGGGCTGAGTCTTGAAGTTTATGTCCTTTAGAATAGACCCTTTCAGTCCTCCTGCAGTGCTGTAACAGGCTGGTGCCACAGTGTGCTATGAGCAGAGCTGCTGAGGTGAATACATGGAGTATATTATTTGGAGGAAAGAATGAGACAGTGATATGTTTCTGTAGAGCTGTGCCTACAGCCAGAGAAATTGCAAAGACCCTTTTCTTTGGTTTTCAGTCAATTTGAGGAAAATTCCTTAGTAAAATGTCCCAAATGCAGGCTCAGGAAATTATCCCATATTCTTTTCCTATTTTGGAGACCTCCAACCCCCTCATTTTATGAAACAAGATACAGTTCCCAGGAATATTCCTTTAAGAGGTACACTGGAGTCCTACTAGCTGTCAGATAACTACCCACAAGGTCAGCTCATTCAGGAAGCTTGCTCTTCCTCATCGCTTCCCTTCTCACTCCCCTTCCTCACCCGGAGGAACATTGATCAAGCCTAGTCTGCCTAGATCTTGCCTCTTCAGGGAATTTTGATAGCAACAATCTCACTTCTTCCTTGCTATCTGTCAAATGTCTTCAGTCCACAGCTGGAAGATATTACTTCTGATTGCAGAGTCATTCAGTCATTTTATGTGACTGAAGTTATTGATAGTTGAGAAGGAAAAAGAGATGGGTTTGCCCACATAGGAAACTTCACAACCATGATGATCTACTCTTTGACAGGGAATGGGGGCCAAGGCATCACACATTTGTACTTACACTCTTCAGCTCAAATCTCCTAAAAAACTTGTCACTTGTTACAGGTTCCCCAAATAGGAGGAGAACTGACTGAAGTATAAAAGTTTTGCACTCAGGCTTCCAGTCCAAGTACTATGTTTCAGCAGTTTACTGTGATGGACTGAGCTGTGGCAGCTGTGTGAACACAACTGGATCTATGTGACTTCACAGAACACCTTCTCCGTGTAGGCTGACAGTTTCTGTGCACCAGCTGAGCACAAGTCATTAGGCCACAGAAACTGGATCAGAAGTAACTTGATACAATTATTGCTAAGTTTTCAGTTGACATTATGGTTCATATTAATTCCTTTTTAAACTGAAAATGTGAAACTGTCTCTTGGTAGATAACATCTGACATGAGGAGGAGAAGGCAGAAAGTACAGATTGTCTTATCTGAGCTAAGCTAGTCTAAAGTTCCAGTCTGAGGAATTATTTGTGTGGCACTATTTGTGGACTGGTTGTTTTTAATAAAAAACTGTTGGAGATTGGAGAGTTATAAATATCTCCTACTTCATTAGCTGAGACCTCAAATACTTCAAGCACAGGTGCAGGGATTTCTAAAGGGATGAGGGAGGAAAGATCACTCTGAGTGGAACTGCTGTGCCCTTGAGAAAGAAAAATTATGAATCATTTTTCTGTTTCTTCTTGCTGAACAGAATAGAACACTTAAACTGACACAGGCCACAGAGAAAGAATAAATAGAGATCAGATGTTGATTCTACTAATGTTTCCTTGGATTATTCTTGATTTTGAAATTATTTGAATGGAAGCTACTGATAACATGTTGCGAAAATGTGTGACAACTGGCTCCCATGAACAGTGAGAAAAATGGATTCATGGAAAATATGGTATCTGATCAGAATATTAATAATCTCCTTCCCTTGTACATTAGACCTGAAAAAAGAAACAGCAAACACTTTAAAAAAAATTATCTCTATCATGAACATCTGTTACCAGTCAAGCAAATGCTAACAACAGTAAGGAGTCTTTCTTTCATCCTGTGCACAGGTTCATCATTGCACATCTCCAAGTTCAAAATGAAGGTCAGACTAGAAAGGTGAGAAACATAAGAGTTCTACAGCAAATACTCCAAAAAACCCTAAGGTTATAGCACCAAGCTCTCCTCCTAAGAATCATTCTGATCTGTAGCTTGGAGACATGTCACCTTTGTAGTACAAACAGGAAGAGATAGCATAGCAACAAAAACATAACTGTGTCTGAGCAATGACTTTAATGAAGAAGAAGGCAATAAGAAGAGTTCAGCTAATGGCAACATAAGATGAAAACAGTACAGTCAAGGAACTTCATAGCCTTAAGAATTTGAACATTTTTTTTCTGGCTGAACTGAAACTTGAATATCTATTGAAGCCTATCAACTTCATCAGAATTCAACATATTATTAAAAATAAGACAGTGATCGAGTTCTTTAACATGGGAAATGTTTTGACTGCTGATATTACAAGGGGATTTGAATACTGGGACCTATGTAAAAATAGGTCAAGATTCTTATAGTACTAAATAACCTGAGATTCTTGCAACACTGAGGCAATTTAGCATTGTAATTATTTCACATTCTCACAGCTGTATCCTGATGCCTTAAAAATACTAACACAACAGCTGCTCTAATTTTTAAGTTTATATAATTTTTTCCTCTATTTCTGGTCAGAAAGCTAAGTGAAAGGAATCTGTTTTACCTGTTGATCTGCCATGAAGACTGTGTTATTTGTTAGAATTCCTCACATCAAGACTCTCAGCCTTCGATCTGTCATCAATAGAGCACGCTTCCCTATATATTCATGCTTTTGATATCTAGAGATATCAGAAAAAAACCCTCTAAATATTTCAAGAGAGCTCATAGTTATAGGAGTGAGATTGGTAGGCTGGATATGTGAATTAAAATGAATCTTGAAGGTACGATGTGAAGCAGTTAAGTGGACTCAGCAGAAAGGAAACCACATTGCAGTGATGAATGACAGAGCAAGTAAATATTTTGGTTGAATGAGTTTAGTTTATGATGGTGGTGCAATAAACTTAGTTTAAAATTAAGTTTATTTGGTTTTACTTGCACTATTGCTTTGTACTCCTTTAGGATTCCTATCATAAGCATTAGAATACTTTAACACTTTGAAAATTCACTAACTCAAAAGAACTGGAAAGCTGCAGTCTCAGTTCTGTTACCATTAAAATCCACTTAAAACTAACTCACATTTTTGTTAGAAACAAAAAGTAGAAAGGAATTTGAGAGGTTAAGTCCACTCTGGTGCTTTTGATAGTTATATAATGTAATTCAACACAAATGCGATGTGAAAACATGTATGATATATTTTGTCCCTCACTAGTCTTCTTAAAGTTAGCATATGGACATACATATATATACTGCCCAATACAAGTCTCTTCTTGTAGCTCTATTTATAGCTCTGTTTCTAAGCTCTGCAGCAACTTGGTAGAATTTCTCTTCCTGTATGAGCTTGCCATTCTGAAACACAGTTGATCAGTACTGTTCATAGTACTCAGAGCCATGATATTTATATAAAGACCTTAAGACTTTTCTACATATTATAATGGAGATACTTCCTGTTCTGTCTTAGGTTCTTAGCCTTCCCTGTAACAATTCAGGGTTCTAAGCTGATCAGCTAGACGTCCCAGTTCATTTTATCCCCATCACAAAGTTCTTCTTCTTTTTGTTATCACTCTGTAACTGCAGCATTTGGAAGCATTAACTGCTGAACAGTTACTGTTATGACAGTCTTGGAGGTCATCTGATGCTGCATGATATCATGATGCTTCTTTGTATTGCAGATGCTGCCCAATTTTGCATCACTAATTAAATTCTTAGAAAAAAGCCCCTACGCTTTTCTTTTCTTGAACTCCTGTTAGCCATTGTGCCTTTCATTTCACATTCTGAGCTACTGTCACTAATGAAAACTGAGAAGAGAATATTTCAGGTAGTTTTCAGTGAAAGTGAGATTGTCATTGCTTAATGGCTTCTCTTTCTACCCTCCCTTCCTCCCGGCCCCCAAGTTTTCCATGTATATGGCTCAAAAAGCCTGCTATTTCTATTTATTCTCTGCCAGGTCTTATTTAACTTCACTCTCATTGTACACCTACATTCCCTGTTTTTGAAGACATAATTTTACCCTCATTCCCTCCCCTCTGTCAGTACACTTCTGCATTCCTTGTGGACTCTTCTTCCTTCTAATCTTTCCCATAGCACTTGCTATTTTAGGATATCCTTTTGTTTCCTCGTCTTGCCGTGCTTCTGCTTTTTTTCCTTTTTTTTTCCTAAGGACTTGAAAAACTTCAGTGACTACCATGAGCTTTTAAGTGACTGAATGTATTCTTCAACCAGGAGACTCACCTAATGGGACTCTTATGTCACTTGTCCCAACATGAAAGATAATCAGTTCATTCTTCTGGCTCTTATCAGAAGTCTCTTTAAACTTAAAGTCTCATCTAATTTATATTCAAACTAAATGCATCCTGACAAGTAACACATTTTCTACTGGATCTGCTCAAGTGACAAGTCTACACTTTTTTTAGCCAGGACTCCTGGGTAATAAAAGCTTGCCTCTTCACTGTGCTTTTAAGAGACTTCAGTCCTTTATTCTCTGCCTTCTGTTTGAGAGTCATGTTTCCTTCTCAACATCTTGAAAATCATTTATATTTGCCTTGGCCTCTCAGTCCTGGCCTCTTTTTGTCCACTAGTAAAAACAGTTTTTCTTTTCTTCACTGTCATCTTGCTTTTTCTCTTCATTTTCGAATGGAGCAAGTCCATGTCTCAATCCCTCTTGCTCTGGTCTCATCTCCCTCTGTCCCCATGGTCATATGTTACCCCCTTCACTTATGTCTGTTCTTCAGATTTTGCCCAATGTGTGTTTGAAAATTTCAAGTTGTTTGTGTTTCTGACATTCTTCCCACAAATACTCAAACTCACGGTTACATTCTGTGTTGATCATGGCCTACATTCTAGCACTCATGTGTTCTCTCATGAGTTCTCTCAATTGATATTTCATGCATTAACAGACTCTATGAAGTTTCCACTCAAGGACAACATAGACCCTGAAACCTTCACATCCAGTAAACCTGATTGTCTTGGCAAATATTAAGATTTTACTGACAGAAGGCTTAGCCACCATTGTGGTCTTTTCTTACAATTTCCCAGCTTTAAATAAATAAAGAAAACTCTTCTGCTTTAGCTTCCATGCTTCTGACTTCATGCCTTTATGAGCTTTTTGTCTGGGTCAATGCTGTCAGCTCACTGACACTCAGCAGTTACCTGTTTTTCAGCTGTGATCAGTCAAAAGCAGGAAGCCGTCTGAACACCATTAGCTGCAATGCCTCAATCCTGCTTATGAAAGAAAGTGGTGATTTGAGAAGCTGCAAATATAAAAAAAAAACCCAAACTGAACTCAGAGCTTCAAGCATATTACCTGAAGGGCATAAAAGCCAGTGAGTGAATAAAAAGCAAAACATTCTAGAATGTTCTACTAACTCAAACATAACAGTTTTTGCACAGTGAAAGAGAGATTTATTTAAATTGAATAATCTTTCATAAATCAATGAGACAATTTGAGTGTGTTGGACTATGGCTTTTTTTGGCACAAGGTTTGTTTGTATGAAGATTTTTTTCTTTCCTTTAAGCTAGTAAATTTAAAGTTCCAGTTTCCACACAATTGTTTTCATGGTAGTTTGATGACTTTTTAGTTTGAAACTGAAACTTTGGTTAGATTGTAATGACCACTGTTTCTTTGAAGTAAGCAAACATGCAATTACATTTTCATAAAGGCAAAATTACTTTGCATACCAATGTCACCCATCCTATTGCCAAATTCCAGAGATCTGATTAACTTACCATTTTTTGGCCATTCTAGATGCCAAAAGAGCACTGGGTGTAATCCTACAGAGTAATTACTTGGATTACTTCCATTATTCTAATTCCTTTTATGCCCCAGTTCCTCCATCCCCTTCTTTATAGTGTCCCCACAACCTGCATCTCCTTCGACAAAGGAGGAGGAAAGAAATCTCCATATATACTTACTTCGGATTTTTTTTGTTTGTTTGTTTTTCAGAGCTGAACTCTTCATTGCTTTTTTGAGGCTGGTCCCATCAGCCTGCCTCCTACTTTCCTTTTATGTGGGAGACCATTAATTATTCTCAGTTTGAACCTTAAATACTGTAGGTGGATGGATACACTATCTTGAAACATAGGAGAATTTTTTCTTTTGATTGAAACTGAAGTCAGGGAGATAGAGAACTTCCTTGTTTCTTTCAGAACCCTCCTGTAATCTTCTGGTGTATATTCAACTTTTTAGCTAAGCTTAAAATGACCTAAAATGACATTGCTAGCTTTTTTTCCTCCTCTATATGAGTTTGCCTAACTCTAGTCCAGACAACTTGTTGACTTTTTGCTTGTAGGGGTAGAAATATTCCTTCCTCCAAAGGGTTTTGCTTTCCACAGCTCCAGACAAATACAAGCATAGAATTGTGAAATCCCTCAGAGGAGTAATATGACTGCAACAAATGTCATGAAGGAAGATGAAGAGCAAAACCAAATCAGTGAACTGGGCCATTTCTACAGGCACTTTCAGCTTGGTCTCAGGAAGGGATGGTAACACATTGTTTTGTCAGAAAAACTACTAGAAGTCATAGTAGGCCTAGGGCTAAATCCTCAACTGGGTGCAATGTGGGAGTTCGTTACCTTAAATGAAACTACACCAGTTTATGCAACTAGAAGAATCAGCCCATTGTATTCTCTCTCAAATAGTAGCTTAATACCACTGGAGTGCTTTTCAGGCAATTCCCAATATTATGTGGAAAAAGGACAAGGTGATATGAAAGCTATGACATCTGATTTATTTCATTAATTGCTTTGTTTGTTTGTTTGTTTGTTTTGGTTTTGCTTGTATGTGCTAGAGTCTTAACAGAACCAGTTAGGGGATTAGAGGATTAGTCTTATATTGCTATATTCAGGGGCCTTTAATTGTGCTTCCAGCCAGAGATAAGAAGAATGGATTGGCAGAATGTCCAGCAGTAGCAATCAAGGCCTGCTACAAAAAGATGTCGCATATTTTTATTTTCCTTTACATCCGAAGAGACGACCTGTTGTTCAATCATGGCAGCTGCAAAGGGATGCAATCATTCACTCGGCTCTAAGCTCAAATGTTCATGCTGGGCTTACTGCACTCCTGCTATATTTGTATGTTGAAAACAGGCATATGACTAGGGAATGAATTTTAGAAGTATAGCATTCCTTCGGGTATTATACAGCTCCAAATAAGCGCAAGGAATAGGCATCGTTGCAGAGCAAAAACATGGTAGAGTTGTAAAGTGCATTGTTCCTTCCGCAGAACATCCATGAAACTGTGCTCAGTCCATACAGTTGCCTTCAGCTGAGGTGTACATTCTCTGTAACTACTAAATGCTACAAAAGTACAGTCTTATCTCACTGATACCAGAACCTGCAATTTCAGTTGGCATGATTATAGCTCAGAAAGCAACGATCAGAGTCAGTTTGCTGTAAGTCAGAGGATTTACTGTCATCAAAATTAATCTGCCCTTAGATATTCAAAGATAGTATTAATTGAAGAACCAGAGAGGATCATATGCCCAGTACGCATGGACCCAATGATAGAGTATGCATATTTCTTTCAGGTACACTTCTATACAAGCTGTGGATGCTCAGTTTTTGGCTGCTTAACTACTTGGAAACGTCCCATGCTGTTTGATAAGACACAGATGGTAACCAGATGGCTACATGTGACTCTTTGGAGGGGCTGCTGTAGATGGGGACTAAGAAACCAAGTCTACAAACATCTCCCTCTCCCATACCTTTTATTAATAGGGAGTGGAAACTGCCATACTACATCCCTACTGTTAAATAACAACAGATGTTGTTGGGGGGTGTTGCAGATAATTTTCCCATTTCAGGAAAAACAAAAACACTCTGACCCCAGAGTCTAGGCATTTTCCAATGATGACTTGCTTACTTACTTGATATATCTTACATTATCAAACTGCAGACAGTTTTCAACTAGAAATTGCTGTAAAACTCTGTAAATATTACACTGTTTTCAGGAATATAGCAAACTCTACTCCAGCTACTCCCTTTCTAAGAGCTCTCCCTTTGACCAACTTAGCAGCTACCATTTCTTAAGGAGAAAAGTACACTCTCACATGCGCTAACCACCTAGAAGATGACACACAGGCAAATAACATACGCACAAATCCATCCTCCAGAAATCTTGGCTCTGACATCAATGTCTGGCTCTTGAGAGAATTTTTGTATAAAAGCTTATTCCAGCTACAGAGGTGCAAACAGAACTAACCCTCTTGACATTTGTTAGTAACAACTCTTCCCAAACCAGCGTTATAAAAGAGTTGTAACATTTGTTCTACAGTACTTTTCCAGACACTTTATTGTTTACAGTAAGAAAGAGAACTTACAGGATGGTGATGATTCACTCTATCATGGTATTTTCCAGCCACATTCAAAGACAAGGTGATGATTCAGCTGCCTCTTCCAGTCACGTATCAGGAACTTGTAGTAGAATTTGAGCCAATTGTTTTAATTTCTCAAACACATTGGCTGCCCATACTCTTCTATAAACATAATAGAAAAGCCTCTTATACAAAAGGGCTAAAAGATGATTTAGCATAACCTGTAATACCAGACATCTTTCCCCCTCCCACATTGTTTTAGTTTGCAGTCCATGAAAATATGCCGATGTGAAGATTTATGGACACAAATGGAGCCTGGAGTATTTAAGCATTGTTAGTCTACTTTTGCTACAATGCTCTGAAATGTTAACATATCCCAGTTTCTACTTGTGTGGAAATATTGTGTTTTTGCAGGAATTTCTATTGGCAAGTTCTTCATAAAAATTTATTTGGCTCCAGATGGATTGTATCTTCTCATCCTGTTAATATTTATTAATGTTGGTCAGTGTTTTACTGTAAAGTTTATATTTTACCTTAATTTAGAATCTATTATGCAGTCATCACTTACGTATGATAAAACACAATAAAATAGCTTCATAATGATACCTGACATGAACATTTCAACAATCTGATTTTAATGGTACCAAAGCTTCTTGGCATCAAACTCTGTTTACTCCATGAGTCATAAATTAAATAATTTTCAGCTCTACAGGCAAAGAATACATTATTTTGGTTTGTAGTTAAACACATTAGATCTTTATTAGGGACACAGAACAATTAGATAATGCATGTGCATTGATAGGAAGGTGTAAGTGTCTGAGTGCATGAAAAAGAGACGAGACAGAGAGCAAAGGGATAGAAGGGAGACATCTGTGGTGGGAAATAGATTTAAGTGCAGGAAGTATTGCCAAACAGAATAAGAACTTTTAAAATACCATAGCTCAACGGGCGAGAAGCCCATGACAGTTACATTTATTGCAGCTTAAAGCTTTGCGAAGAGTTCACCAGGATCTAGTTAAATGTTATTTTTTTTTTTTTTTTCTGATTTGGTATTTTGAAATTGTGCATTCTGTTAATGAACTTCTGTCAAAAGGTTCATTACTTAATCATTTCTGTATTTTTAATAATGCATGTTTTAATGATTTTTGCCCCTCCTTGAATATTTGCTCTCTGGGTGTTTCTCATTGTTGACCGTTCTGAATTCTAATTTCGATGTGGTTTAAACTGTTCAGTCTTATTAAGAATGCAATAAAATCAAGAATGGGGAAAGGGCCAACAGAACTCTGGGAAGTCCCTACGGAAGTATTTGTTTTCTGTTTTCATACTGCCATCTTGAGTATAAATATTAAAACTACACTTATTACACACCCTTGCAATCATGCCCTTGCTTTCTTCCATTAAAATACAATCTTGCATGCTTGAAAATGAGTTTGAATTTTAAATTAAAACTGTTGCACTTTGTACACAGGGATGTAAACGTGTAATGGCGAACCAAGTCATTTGGTTCCACAGAACAAACAGAAGCCTATACCAGACAGTAAGATGTATATTTGTCTTGTTGTATACATTAGTTAGAAAAATACTTCAATTTTCAGCAAAGCCCAAGAAATATCTGAATTAAGAATTATTTGTGGTCTTTTCCAATATGAAGACATTTTTGTAGGTCCCTGATTTCCAGAAACGTGATGAGAGGGTACCAGTTTGTAAGCACCAAACATTTATTTTCCTCTGTTTTCATATTCACACATGGTACGTCTGTTCTGTCCTTTTTCTGCCACTGTGCTCAAGAACTAAGGACCAACCCCACAATGCCTCACTTCCATTTGCAAAGTTGGCTAGTGATTTGGAGACTAACACGACCTGAATTTCAGAAAGTTTTGAGCCACTTGCTCTCCCATCAGGCTACCTTAAGGGCAGTCATAGGCTGCTGGCTCAGAAGGTTGAGGTGCTGTGGCTTAATTAATTACTGCTGATCAGCTGAACCTTGCCACTCATAAGGGCCAGTTGAAATGGTTGATCTTTGTGGTTATAGGGACTCCTTTGGGACAACATGATAGCAGAAAGGTCATAAATAGATATATATATATATAAGGGTAAAAGCCTTACAGTTCCTATTTATCAAAACAATATCTGATTACTTGAATCAAGGTCTTCGGAGATTGCTGGCTAGAAAATGTGAATCAGGGCTATATTCTCTACGGTTACACTGATTTAATAAAGCACCTTGTCATTCAAGAAGCAATATCCCTAAACAGATAGTCCATCATACAAACAAACAAACAAACAAACATCCCCTCTAGCCAGAAAAACAAATCCAAATCTTTGATATTCATACAAAAGGCGTCACAATGAATAGTTGCTTAGTTATGAATAAGAGCAGTTTAGCTATTCTAAGGGCAGGAAAGGTTTATGTGCAAGGAAAAGCCATATTTTAAGATTAAAAAGATAAAAATATTTCATCTGGCAAGTCTCCTATTTTTTTTTGTCAAATATAATGACAGCTTTTAGAGAATGATTGTAACTTTTGTGGTCATTTTGACTTTGTGACAGAAGAATAGATGAGCAGATATTACTTCTTAATCAGTCTTTCTTCTTCTTTGCTTAAATGATACATGGAATGACCGTGTAGAACTCAAATTATATACCTGCCTGCCTGTTTTATCATGATTATGCTTAAGACAGGCACAAAATTGTGATCAGACTTAACATATATAGTCAGACAATACTCTTGACTGAGTGGGCAGGAGAGGCGGATGGGTTATATTATTATGGTGATCCTTATTCTCCAAAGAAAATAAGAAAATAAAAATAATTTTATTACAGATACATAGCAAGGTGTATTGAAAAGGCTTCCCAGAAAACATTAACAGGCATTGTCCTAAAATTACGTGATGCCAGGTTTCTGGGGATGGGTCAAACTTAGGCACATTTTGTTGTACCCGTCCTGGCTTCTGCTGGGATAGTTAATTTTCGAGCATGTTTGGCATAGCAGCACTCAATGTTGGTGTGACTTCATTGAGGCCATGATAGTCGATTGTTAGTCTCCAGCCACCATTAGACTTTTGCATTGGCCATATGGGACTGTTAAAGGGTGAATGAATCTTGCCGATCACTCCTTGGATCTCTGGTCAAAGAATTGTCTTATGAACAGGTTTGAGCTACTTCTGAAGTGGCTGATACTGAAGCACAGCTCCTCTTGGCATCCTTGGGATTGTTTTTGCTTGAGGACCCGGGTGCACTTGCTGGGTATTGTGGAAGGATGGGGAAGTTTGATATTATAGGGTATTATAGTTAGAATCACCTAGTTTAATGAAGAATGAACTTTGATTAAACTAGATAAAGTGCAGCAACCATAAAATTGGACTGATGTTTTAGTTGTTGCTAAGCAGTCAAGGACTTTTCATCTTCTTATATTGTCCTGCCAAAGGGAGGGTGGGGAGTGCACAAGAATCGGGGAGGGGACACAGCCAGGACAGCTGACCCAAACTGGCCAAAGGGATATTGCATACCATATGATGCATCATACCATATGATGTCATGCTCAGTATATAAACTTGGGGGAAGCTGACTGAGGGCAATAGCTGCTCAGGGAAGGGTTAATGACTGGTGAGCAATTGCACACCATGCATCACTTGTTTTGTATATTCTATTATTATTATTATTATTATTATTATTATTATTATTATTATTATTATTACTATTACTATTACTATTACTATTATTATTATTGCACTATTAATAAAATTAACAAATAATTAATAAAGAATTATTAATTATTTAATTATTGCTATCCTATTAAACTGTCTTTATCTTGACCAAATTAGTTTTTTTTTTTATTCTCTCCCCCATCCCACTGAGGGGGGAGAGGGGTGAGTGAGCAGCTGTGTGCTGCTTGGTTGCCAGCTGGGGTTAAACAACGACCGTGCCTCAGAATCTATGGCACACCTTGAAATGCATGTTGTCATTAATCCCTTCTTTTCAAACTTGTCTTTTTTTTCTTCATTTCATGCCTACTTTTATTCATTAAATGCCTATTTGAAAGTAAACGTACTTTCTCAAATGCAACAGTTGGACAAATGGCCTTACATCCTTATATGCTAAATGAAACACATCATGAATTGGTCAAATAGTTGACAGTAACTTTTGCAAAATAAGTATTTGCTCAACAAGTTTGCCTTTGAAGCACATTGCATCTGGAATCCATTCTTTTTTGCAGCTGAGAAGTGATTTATTTGAAATAGTAAATACTGCTACTCAAAACAGGTTGTGGTCTGAAAAGCACCATGTCTATTTTTGACCATATTTTGAAGCGGACACTGTCACTGGGAAGCTGATGCAGCTTGGGGAAAGTAGGAAGGTAGGAGGTGAAGTAATGCTGGAGAAGTGCATGCTATCACAGAACCTTTTTGGTTCATTTAGTCTTGCTTTTATCCTCTAAATTGGCTTCTCCAATTTTTAATATAATAATTATAGTATGAATATAAATTAATACCATAATATCATAATGATTATGTAACTGCAGGATTGCTATCATTAATTCCCTTAATTAACAATAACTGCACTGAAAGAAACAACTTCTTATGTAACTTTTGCTTAACTATGAAAATAATTACTCTAAAAATATTTGTGTATTTATGACCACATCAAAGAGATTTCACAGTACATTTAGACACCTAGATCTAATTAATATTTTCAAGAACTACATCTACATCTTTTTTAAGGTTTGTGTAATGTGACTCCTTAAACATTCAGAACTTTATTGCTAACTTTATGCAGCAATTATAACCTTAATTCTCTCCTTTTCTGTCCTTTGCTTACTGTAGTTTTTGTCTACCACTGACGATTAGCGTCTTACTGCTTATCTGGGATCCATATCTACCCTTTTCACATTTAGACTGTAAGTTTCGGTGGCAGGAATAATCTTTTTCTGTCTTTATACAGTGCTAACACAAAGCAGGTCATATGCTTCTATTATATATTAATACTTAAGCATACCACCACTCTCGCACAGCTAAAAAAACCCCATATTTCTCAGATCATCTAAGACAAAAGTAAAGAAAACTTTCCTTCAAATATTAAAACAATTACATCAAGAATAGTGATGGAACTGTTCTCACAGTTCCACACAGACACTATGTTGCAGCTCCAGCAGTGCTATGTTAAAAAGGGCAGAACTCAAAGACTGATACTGTCCCCTTACATGTACCCACTTTGAGAAAAACAAAGCCATGCCGGAGAGACCAAAGAAGAACGAGATAATGATGTCTAGAAACTGAACATGAAATAATTGGTATAATTAAATCTAAGGAAGAAAAATCTAACAGAATACATATGATAATAATCTTCCACTGTGTAAAACACTATTTGGTAGAGAATACAACAGGAATGATAAGAAATCACTTTTTCTGGTACTGGAGTTGGCACAACTGTCTAATTGGGATGATAAAGCACCTGGAGCCTAAGAATGCTATGAAATCTCCACGGGAGTGACTCAGACAAACTATACAGACAGCTGGTGTGTATTTGACCCTCCAATTCACCATCTGGCTAATAGGATCCCTTCTAACCCCTTACCCTTATGGAACTCCAGGATGTCCAGGTGAGGACACACTCCCTGCAACTTTTTGACCACTTGATCTGTTATTTAGTAATTTAAATTTGCATGAAGGGATAAGTTGCCCAAATATAAGGAAGTACAGAACCTTAGAGGGAAAGGAGGAGATGCAATTCAAGAAGAACTTAGAGATGTACAGTTAAGTCATCTATATATCTGTGTTCACTATGTGCTCCAGATTCAAACCAGGATAATAAAATTAAATTAGCAAAACATCAGAAGGAGTGTGAGGTCTATACTGAAAGTGATTGCAACTTTCCCATCTGGTGGGAGCTGTTAAGTAGAAGATTCAATCTAACTTCCAAGAAAACATCCTGGCTATGTAGGACCACATCAAGTTCTAGACTCCTGTTAACATGTACTGACTGTTAAGTGGCTCAACAAAACATTGCTACACAGATCCTGTTACAGTATCCTACCCCTGTGGAGAGATGGGGGCTAGAAAGTTTTGGAAAGGGAACCCACAGTAATACATATTCCAATCCACCATGCTTTTGGGAACTCATTAAGCATAGATACGAAAAATTCAGAATCCCTTTGCTCAGTACTATATATTTCAAAAAGAAAAAAAGCAGCATCACAGGAAACCAAGTAAAAATGAAAATGGAGCTACCAAAAATCACAATCCCTTCCAAACACAAAAAGCAGGAGGATAATTCTACACAGGTCACCTGTGGATAGGCTTCTGTAGAAGAAACTTTGATAAATGTTCAAGATATGATTTTCTGCAGGAAATCATGAGTCAGTACTGAAAATGCAGGTTGCTGTGCTTTGAGGCTGCATTATCTGCACTTTATTTCTCAACTGTAATTTTAGGTATTGGAATTTCATATAGATACTGAGGAAATGAGAAAGAAAAAGAATTTAAGAAAGCATCTGTCTAATTACAATATGTGCACATCAAATCTAAAGTTTTCTGTTAAGCTAGTTTAACTGCAAGCAGTTTACTTTTTTCCAAATATTATGAGAAATAAGCTCGCTGGTATGTTTGATGAAAGAGCAACGGTTGTGGAATACATAATAGGTGAGAAGCAGTTAAACACAAACACTCTCTTATGATGAAGTCTCATCTGATGTTGAAAAGACGTTTGTTTTTTGTATCTGTTGAAAACTCAGCAACACCGTTCCCATTTCAAAAAAGATGCAGGGCTTGGCATGCTCCTGTATTGTGGTGCAGAGACCACTTGATGGTGGTGTTGTGCAGCGACCCTGGAAGAGCAGCCTCTGAGAAGCTGCACCAGCTCCCATTATTTGCAGCCAGGACAATCAGATTGAATGCAACAAGCCCCAGGTCTCCTTCAGCTCACGGGTAGCATTGCCTGCTAACTAATATATTGACCAATATATATATGCTGCAGACCGTCTTGGAACCAATGATAATTTAGGCTCAGTGTGAAGTCCTGTGAAGTCCTGTGAAGTCCTTATCTAGCATATGTAAGGTACCTCTGCAATTTCTTCCAACTTTCTAAAGTGATCAGACTCCTCACAAAAAAGTTCGAGCTAAAAAGCAACTATGGGGTCATCCTATTACTGATCTCGTTTCATGTTGCTAAAGGTTTATGATCTTCCTTTAGTCTAAGTTCTCTCTTCCTCTAGTTGAAATTAAGTGTTGGACAAGTTGCCACTGGGATAAGAAGAACGAGAAGCCATTACAGTCTTAGCACTAATGTCCAAGTGAGATAAATCAGCCAGGCCTAAACATGCTATTACAACTAAAGTGTCTAAGGTAATGCAAGTTAGCTAGTTTCAAATGAGCTTGGCTGCTTTCCCTTTGCACTGGGACACTGACATACCCTCAGCCTGTCATGCCCTCTGTGACAAAATCACTTCTGTTTCTCACAGTGGGTGACAGCTGTAATGCCGGCAGGGCTGTTTTAAGGTGACCCTGGACATTGCATGAACAGCTGTGTGCAGGCTGTTGTCATGAGTGGGAGATGTTACTCATGCAATCCCAGGCAGCTGGACTTCAAATTAGGACAATTGCCTGGGGCCTGGTAGTTTCAGGTATCATAATGCACTGATAGTTGGTGCTCAAAAATACAGTTCATGCGAGCTGCAAGTCCTGCAAAATCTCAGCATAAATTGCTTCACCACTGTGTCTTCTGTGTCAGCTGACAAGATCCACCACCTTTCTAAGTCGCCCCCCACCCTCCCGTGTTTTTTTGACACTGGGTGATGAAAAAGAGAGGGAAGATTTAAAGCAGAACACACAGATACCCAATCAGCCAGCTCTGGTTCTTTGGATAACATCTGCTAGATGTTCTTGTGTTGTAAACCCAGTCTGTGCATGAACAGTGTCTGTACATCTATGGATGTCCTCTCTTCCACCGAATAGATCTCCATTTCCTCTTAGTGGATCCAATCTTAGATCTTGAGATCTGCTGTTATCTTTGTGCTGAGCGAAACTTCAGCACTAGTTTAAGCCAAGCTAGCTCCAGGTTACTGCTGAAATGAGGACATCTACCCTTATTCTTTGCTGTGCATTTGAGTGCAAGCTGACAAGCAAAATGGAGCTCATTAACCACACTGTGTGGGTGAACTGTAGTTCAGTAATTTGATACAAAATGTTATTTGTTATTCTGTTCTGGTGCATGCAGAAGCCTTTTTCATATTCAGACAGCGGACTTTTTTATTTATGCCTTTTTCAGACAAGATGGCCTGAGAAGTCAGAGCACATTTCAAGTTATTATACAGTGTTTGGGAACATGAAAATGTTTCAGTGGATACCTTTCTAGATGAAACTATCATGAGAATGTCTCGAGTGGGGCATTTGGCCATCACACAGAGAGAGTTACTAATGCTTGGCAGAAAGTCTCCACAGGCAGATATCTAACTATGGTCCTGTGTTCAACATTAACTGCCAGCCTGTCAGCCAACCCAAGTTGGCCAAAATACCCTAACTGTAACTAATGTGCTTATCATTTTATTGAAGCATCTTATAAAATATATGCTTTCACTTTCTGTCTTAAGTTGAAGAAATGTGGTGAGAGGGTGTAGGAATTGATACATGACAGGAAGAGCATGAGTCTCAGGCTTTACAGAAGAGATGAAATCTTATTGATAGACACTGGGAATAAAAACCATTAATATAATAGTATATTGCTAAAAATACTATTTAGAATCAAAACATGTTACTAGGTTCTTTGCAACATGTACATAGAACTTCACCTACCACCAGTATATTGGTTTTTCAGTTGTAGCAAGGAGGAGCATAGAAGCTGCACTCAAAGGCATTTGAACATTGAGTTTACGTGGACTCTGGATTAGCTCATTGGCCAGTGCTCTCTGGCAGCAGATTGATCGTGAAGCAGTTTACTTTGACCTGTAAGCACAATTAGTAATCAAACAGGAAAACTATTATCTAAATATGGAATTTAGTCAACATCCCCACCCAACATTAATTGGATTAGATTATAAAACCAGAAATCAGTTTCAATGCTTGTGAAGCTACTCTTAGCTGGCATAAATCATGACATTTCACTACTAATGTAGACACTAAAAGATGTTCGATTTTTTAAAAAAATATTTTTATTCCCCAAGCTTAAGGATCACTAAGGAAGAATTGAAATGAAACAGTCATGGATGTTTGTCAAGTATTTGTGTTCATCAACAATTTTCAATATGTTCATGTATTTGTGGTATTTGAGACAAAATAGGTCACAAAATATGCTTCTTGGCATTCAGATGGGAAGATGAATGAACTACAAGGTAAATGATGAAACTGAGGTTTAGGAATTAGGAGTAGATCAGTAGAGCCTTAGACCAATCATATCTGAACTGGCTGCTACATTCATTTGTGCCAGTCATACTGGTCATTACGAAAATTAGGAGGCTGACCCCATAAGAACCTCCATATTATCCAAATGTCCTAATATCCCAAAATCAAAGTAATTTTTCCATTATTTAATAAATTAACTATCAGTGAAAAAAACATTAAGAGTTCAAATTTTGCTTTAACAGCTTCTCAAGTCATCATTACTGTGTAAATGACTATCAGAAAAAAGGTTATTGATTTACTTCACCAGCTGTTCAGTCGCCAGCGTGTTCCCTATCAACAGAGCTGGAGAATTGAGCAGGTCTGACTATGTTCTTTTACACTCAGTATCTGATTGATAATGAAGGCCTAGACTAAGGTTACCAGACTGAAGTTTAATCCAGATAAAACTGAGATAATGCAAGATTGTTACAAGCCACTGGAAAATCTGGAAATAATTTTTATGATAATACGTGAACTCAATATGTTATTAGGATTTGCTTTCTGGGTATATTGTTAGATGCTTGGCCATTCCTAGATGGCCTTATGGCAAAAGTTCATCTGAAGGCCCCTTTGTAACTTCATGGGTACTTTTAGAGTGAATTATGTTCTATAACATGTTGTGCTTAAAAGAAAACCTAGGAAATACTGTAGTATGTTTGGTCAGAAAGTCTGTGATTTACTAAACTGGATCCTTTGTTTGAGGGAGCATTTAAATTGCCTTAAATGTTTTCTCATACCAAACCTGAAGTTGTGAGGTGGAGCTAGCAACAGATTTATTTACAGGTCAGATTTTTAACCTCTTTCTGGCCCAGCCAAACACAGAGTTTATACGCCCCATCAATTTTAATCTGCAATTTCTACAGTCGCATGTGTTATATGGTAGGTCTGTATTGTAAACCACAACTCTTGAGAATGGTACGGTTTACAGTTTCAGTCTTAAATTGCAGTCAGTTAAATTTTGTCAAAAGAAGCCACCACAATGGAAATAAATTCCCAGCAGCAACACCCTATATAGCTGCCAGGGGCCTTTGCTGCTATAAGCACAAATAAACTTCCATAGTAGATCCTTTAATTTACTGTAGTTCAATATCTGATTCTAGCAGCGGCCGTTAGGAGATATTTCAAGGCATTAAGAAGACCTTAGTCTGTGTGAATTACTGTGGAGAAAGAAAAAAAACTTTCAGCACAAATTATTTTAGAGACTTTCCGTAAAATAATGCTTTATTGTCCACAGGGCAGTCAGGGAAACACACAACCAAACTAAAAACCACAGAGCAACCAGGGCTGACAGAAACAGAACACACCCTTTCTAACTCCACTTCTCCTTTCTTTTGTAATCTACACCCAAACTGGTAGGACACCCCAGCTGGACCCTATTAACCCTCTAGTAACTGAATATTGTTATCCATGATGTTGTCCAGAGGGGAAGTTTCTTTTTAATTTATAAGGGTTTTTGTTTGTTTGTTTGTTTGTTTTTTTGTGTGTGTGTGTTTTTTTTTCCCAACTCATAAAGTTTTTCAGCTTTTTAATTATTTTGTTATCTGATTTTGATAAAAGTTACTTCTTAGTCTAGAGCTAATGAGCATAAAATGCTCATTTCCCCTGATGTACTTTCTTTCTGTTCCCATCAATAAACATTTTTTTCAGGCTTGACTTGTTTCCACCTGTCTCCCTCTCTGCCTTTTCTTCACACCCCTCCCTTATCAGGGCTTTGGAATGAAGAGAGAAAATAAATCATTGATAATATAAACCCACAGAGTTTTACAGCTATTTGTGAAGAATTGTGAAGAAATTGTTATTTGTCCTACAAAGTTATTTGCAGCATCAATCACATAGGTGATTTTGCCAATTGCTGGAAAAAAAAACAAACTAAAGCATAGTTTTTCTTTATATTAACATAGTCATGTACAGAATCCTTACTTACTGTATACTTCAAAAGAAGGCATTTGGATTAAAAAAAGAATCCCAATAAACTGAAAAAATGTAAAGTATTCTCAACTTATTGGCATAGTTTCTATTCCTATCACAGAATCACAGAATCACAGAATGTTAGGGATTAGAAGGGACCTCAGAAGATCATCAAGTCCAATCCCCCTGCCAGAGCAGGAACACTTAGATGATGTTACACGGGAAGGCATCCGGGCGGGTCTTGAATGTCTCCAGAGTAGAAGACTGCACAAACTCCCTGGGCAGCCTGTTCCAGTGTTCTGTCACCCTCACTCTGAAGAAGCTTCTTCTCATATTTAAGTGGAATCTCCTGTGTTCCAGTTTGAACCCATTGCCCCTTGTCTTACCATTGGTTGTCACCGAGAAGAGTCTGACACTCACCCTTTACATATTTATAAACTTTAATGAGGTCACCCCTCAGTCTCCTCCAAGCTAAAGAGCCCCAGCTCCCTCAGCCTTTCCTCATAAGGGAGATGCTCCACTCCCTTAATCATCTTTGTTGCTCTGTGCTGGACTCTCTCCAGCAGTTCCCTGTCCTTCTGGAACTGAGGGGCCCAGAACTGGACACAATATTCCAGGTGTGGTCTCACCAGGGCAGAGTAGAGGGGAAGGAGAACCTCTCTGGACCTACTAACCACCCCCGTTCTAATACACCCCAGGGTGCCATTGGCCTTCCTGGCCACAAGGGCACAGTGCTGGCTCATGGTCATCCTGCTATCCACCAGGATCCTCAGGTCCCTTTGCCCTACACTGCTCTCCAACAGGTCGTTCCCCAGCTTATACTGGAACCTGGGGTTGTTCCTGCCCAGATGCAATAGTCTACACTTGCCCTTGTTGTATTTCATTAAATTTGTCCCAGCCCAACTCTCCAGCCTGTCCAGGTCTCGCTGGATGGCAGCACAGCCTTCTGGCGTGTCAGCCACTCCTCCCAGCTTGGTGTCATCAGCAAACTTGCACTCTAGTCCCTCATCCAAGTCACTGATTAATATATTGAATAGTACTGGTCCCAGTACCGACCCTTGAGGCACTCCACTAGATACTGGCCTCCAACTAGACTCTGCCCCATTGACCACAACTCTCTGGCTTTTTCCTTCAGCCAGTTCACACTCCACCTCACTACCTGATCATCCAGACCACACTTTCTCAGTTCAGCTGTAAGGATGCTGTGGGAGACTGTGTCAAATGCTTTACTGAAATAAAGATAGACCACATCCACTGCTTTACCATCATCTATCCACCTGGTTATGACGTCATAAAGGGCTATGAGGTTGGTTAAGCATGACTTCCCCTTGGTGTAGCCATGTTGACTGCCCCTAATGACCCTCTTATCCTTGATATGCCTTGAGATGGCACCAAGGATAAGTTGTTCCATCACCTTTCCAGGGATGGATATGAGGCTGACCATCTATAGTTACCTGGATTCTCCTTCTTGCCCTTTTTGAAGACTGGAGTGACATTTGCTTTCCTTCAGTCCTCAGGCACCTCTCTTATTTCCCACGATTTAGAAAAGATGATGGAGAATGACCTAGCAATGACCTCAGCCAGCTCCCTCAGCACCCGTGGGTGCATCCCATCCGGACCCATGGATTTATGGATGTTCAGATTGCCTAACTGCTCTGTAACCCAGTCCTCACCAACTGAGGCAAACTCTTCCATTTTCCTGCCTTCCTCTGGGGCCTCAGGGGTACGGGGCTCCTCAGGACAGCCTCCGGCAGAGTAGACAGAGACAAAGAAGGCATTCAGTAACTCTGCCTTCTCTGTATCTTCTGTCACCAGGGCACTCACCCCGTGGGCCTACATTGCCTCTGGTGTTAATTTTATCTGCCATCTATTTGAAGAGTCTCTTTCTGTTGTCCTTGACCCCTCTTGCAAGGTTTAATTCTAAGGAGGCCTTAGCTTTCCGAGTTGCTTCCCTACATCCCGTGACAACAGCCTTATATTCTTCCCAAGTGGCCAGCCCCTCCTTCCACAATCTGTAAACTCTCCTCTTCTACTTGAGCTTGCCCAGCAGCTCCCTGTTTAACCATGCAGGGCTCCTGGCTCCCTTCATTGACTTCCTACATGTCGGGATGCTCTGATCTTGAGCTTGGAAGAGTCCCTGAATGCTAACCATCTATCTTGGCCCCTTTACCTTCAAATATCCTTTCCCATGGGATTTCCCCTAGCAATTGCTTGTAAAGGCCAAAGTTTCCCCTGCTGAAGTCCAGGGTTGTGATTCTGCTTGGTGTTCTGTTACTGCCACATGATATCCTGAACTCCACCATCTCATGGTCGCTGCAACCAAGGCAGCCCTCAACCTTTAAGGCTTCAACCAGACCCTCCTTGTTAGTGAGGATGAGGTCCAGCAGCCCTCCTCTTCTAGTCGGCTCCTCCACCCTTTGCATCAGAAAGTTATCGTCAAGGCAGTGGAGGAACCTCTAGGACTGTGGCTGGCTGGCTGAATGGTCCTTCCAGCAAACATCAGGGAAGTTAAAATCACCCACCACAACCAGGGCCTGTAATTGTGAGGCTGCTCTCAGCTGTCTGTAGAAGGCCTCATCAGCTTCCTCACCCTGATCTGGTGGCCTGTAACAGACGCCCACAACAGTATCACTCCGCCAGTTTTGGGTAGCTTGTGCAGTGAAGAGCAAATATGGGGGCTAAGGAACGCGCTTTGTTGTTGTTTATTTTTTTACTGTGTCCTGTTCTAACCGTCTCCATTTGGCAAACTTCAAGAAACACTAATTTAAACATTTAAATATGGAAAGCACCTCAGTGCTTGCTACCCCTCTCCTCCAGCCTGCAGGAAATGCCTTCAAATGGCCATTTTGTTCCCTGTGTCCTTAGCGGAAACTCTTGCAGCTCAACACGGGCCTTCTGCAGCAGCATGTGCAGCGGTGTAGAAGTATTTGTCACGTCATATGAGCAAGACATATTAAAAGATGGTCAGAATTTAAAATGCCTTCTTTTGAAAGGATGTACACAGGATACACAGCTTCATCTTCTAGACATTGGTCACCTACCAAAGGGCCCAGGCTGGATTTGTGGAGCATATTAGGGGAAGAACATAATACCGGTTTATGGCAAAGGCATTTTTTAGCTGCTAGGGTGTATGCTGCATGTAAGTCAGCTCACCTTGCTGACTCCTGGTCAACTCGGTGTGCACCAGGACCCCCAGGGCATATTCTGCCACGTTGCTTTCCAGAAGCCCAGTCAAGCTGCTTTGGATCACCAGTCCCAAAGTGCGCATGTGTCCCGACATGCTTCACGCCCGTGCCCGTGCCATCCACAGTCGGTCCCACGCTCTTGCCGCACGTCTCCTGTTGCCACTGCCGTGAGGATGAGGAGGGCACGTTTCCTCCAGCCCAAGCAGTGGTGCAGGCGGAAAGGCTCTCTCTTGTTACAGGACTGGGAGAAAGAGGATGCACCCTGGTGACAGAGTCCAGAGGTGGAGTTTCCATAGAACTCCATCCTATGTCTTTTTTCCCTAACTCCAGCTTTTTCACACCGACTTTGTTCTTCACAGAATACCTGGCTAAAAGGTGGCGGTTGGTACTGTCTTTTAGATCCCAGCCTCTAAAACATCGAGGGGAAACTCCAAGAAAGAGAACAGACCAGAAGAGTGCAAGCCAGGGGGTTGCAGTTACAACCTGCCCACTTCCCACTCTTCCTGGGGTGCCTTAGACACTTGGCAGAGACAAGAAAGCTGTCCTTCTGCCTCCTCGGGCCAGTCTTCTTGTCTCTCTGGCTCCAAATCTACGAAGCAAAGTCAGGAGAAGCCCAAAATCCCAACCCAGGCTGTTGTATTCCATTTTCTAGAAGGGAGGAGGGGAGGCAGGGAGGCCGGGAGGCAGGGAAAGAAGTGTCACAGAGGAGCGATCGAGGGTCCTGCTTGCCCCAGAGCTGTGTTTCAACCACTTAACGAAGAGTGTGACTTCGCAGAGGTTGATGGCAAGGTTCACCCTTTCACTGCGTGGAGGAAATGTGCCAAGAAGAACCGGGTGAGAGTCTGTTTAGAATGGCCATTTTATTACCTGTGTCCTTAGAGGAAATCCTTGCAGCTCAACATGTGCCTTTTGCAGCGTGTGCAACTGGGTAGAAGCCAAAGGGCAGTGACAGGAGCCTTTGGAATGAGGTTTCTGCTCTTGGTATCTAACGCACATCAGGCTTTGGGCTAAACCAGTTACTATCTGAGGTAATGTCACTCCTACGTATTTACCCTTAAAATAGGGAAACAATACTAGTCTCAGTTCACGAATGTGGAAAGGTGGCACAAACATATCTAGTGACCCTCAGAGGTCCACAGAGAAAGAATGGGGGAGAAAAGGAAACAAAGCCCCAGCTCTCCACTCAAAGCACAGTAGAATATGTCTTCTCAGAAAGAATAGAAACCCGTCCTTGCCATGCAATTCTTAAGGTATTGGCCAGATTTTTTAACAGTCCTCAGTCAAGAGCAGGATTCCTCAGTGGATGTCCTACCTAA
This sequence comes from Streptopelia decaocto, assembly GCF_964273445.1. Taxonomy (NCBI): domain Eukaryota; kingdom Metazoa; phylum Chordata; class Aves; order Columbiformes; family Columbidae; genus Streptopelia; species Streptopelia decaocto. The sequence goes on from NC_138663.1 coordinate 22,485,942, forward strand.
TCACAGGTATTAAATACCTTGGATTTTGCATTATCAAATTTGAATTTCAAAACGAAGAGCTAAATTTTAAGTTTTCTCCAAAGGAAGACCCTTCATGTTCTCACAATGTCACAAACATTTCTCCAGTCGCAGCATCTAAGCTGTAACAGGACATAAGAGCCTGAGGCTGCAGCAGCTCATCTGGATCGACTGGGCTGCTCTAGGCGCCTTCCAAACAGGTATTCAACAGCAAGAAGTGGTATTTACTAATAATAGCAGAAAAAAGAGCGGCACCACCTTGCGGGCATATGCAGCAAGTGTCTTGTAATTCAGTAAGAAAGAGACACGGTCTCTTGCAAAGCCATCTCATGGAAACCGTTACATTAAGAGCAGCTAATGACTGTCTCCCTGTTTACAGAGGCTTCATTGGGCCTTTCTTGCTGCCTGTACTCCATCTTTTCTGCAGTTATAGACAGTCACAGCTTTCCTGTCAGAGTTACATGTTCATAGACACAGTTTTAGGAATTCACAAAAACCAACAAGACCACCACTATAGCTGATTAGAATACCACAACGTTTAGTTATTCATAGCAATGTATAGAACACTCCATGATAATTTTTTCTTTTATAAAGATGTTGATTAAATTTCAAAAGAAAGCGGCACAGGAAGCATCTTCTTGGCATTCTCAGGTTTATTTTACTGTTATTAATTTCAGGTGGAAAGGAGGGAATGTATTGATGAACATCTCCAAGTTCAACATTAAGTCTGTAACAGATCAAGTGGCAGAATCAAGGTGGTTCATTCTAAAACCTCTCTGAAACTTGCTAAATCTTTAGTTACAGACACTTTCTGGAATGTATCAAAGGAAAGAGGAGGCAGAAATGAGGCATAACTGGAAATCGGTAACTCGCAACTGGCTAAAGTAATACATTCCTTTGTTTTAACTGGGCTTTGTCTGAGTGAGCAGAACGTCGCATTGGACTGTGCAGTGAGAGAACAACCACAACAGGTAAGTCTTGCCCTGACGCAGCAGCAAGTCTTCTTCCTTTGGCACCTCGCGGGGCCACGGTCCCCTCGCAGCTGCAGCCAGGGCTCGCATCCGCGCCGGACACCCTGCTCAGCAGGAGTGAGGCTCGCACAGCTGGATCCCGCCTCAGTCGCTCGGTCGCCAGGTTTTCTGGCTTGGCAGTTGATTCTTGCAGCTCCTTCAGATGGGCCCTCATCTTGTGCAGCCGCAGACGTTGTTGACAGCAGGGCTGTTCTCCATACATTTGTTGGGAGCTTGTGCAGTTCAGCCAAATGTACCTGCCTACCTACCGACCTGACTCACCAACTCTCTGGCCCTATCGGCCCAAAAACCTATGGGAAAATTTTGGAAACTCGCAAACCCGTATGTGAACCAAAAGTGCACTCAGTACACAGCTACCTACACTAGAAACTAACAAACAAACAAAATAATGAACTTGCTAACTAACTCGCAAACAAACAAACAAACTCTCTTGCCCTACTGGCTCAAAAACCTGTGGGAAAACTTTGGAAACTCGCAAACCGGTATGTGAAAAAAAAGTGCACTCAGTACACAGCTACCTACACTAGAAACTAACTAACTAACAAACTAACTAACTAACTTGCTAAGTAACAAACCAACAAACTAACTAACTAACCTGCTAAGTAACAAACCAACCAACAAACTAACTAACAAACTAACTAACTTGCTAACCAACAAACTCACTAAAACAAACTCTAGACCGTCCGGCCGAGCCAACATGAGGGTGGCAACACGAGGGCGACTTCCTCTTCAACCTGCCTTGAGAAAGAGGGAGGGGAAAAGACAGGCATTAAGTACAAGGCTGAGAGGAGAACAAGCCGTTTGCCGGGATAGGCAATCCCCAGCCACAGTTCTCCTCTGCAGGATTCCTTAGGGCTGGGTATTGGGCTTTGGTGGTTTGCTATGAATGATTTAGATTGTGCGAGTTTGGGGAGGCTTGAGCGGACGCAGGGGCTTTTGACTCAACTGCCGTACAAATCTGTGCTTCCAGGGCCAGGCCTGGGTACAGCTGCAGTAAGAACAGAGAGTAAAACCGAACCAGAGTAAAGGAAGGAGGAACCAAGACAAAGACCAAGACAAGCACAAAGACAAAGGCAAGAGGAAGAACTGTTTTACAATGAGCGCGGTGAAATACTGGCACGGGCTTCCCAGAGAGGTGGTAGATGCCCCATCCCTGGAAACATTCAAGGCCAGGCTGGACGGGGCTCTGAGTAACGGGATCTCAATGAAGAGGTCCCTGCTGATTGCAGGGGGGTTGGATTAGGTGACCTTGGAAGGTCCCTTCCAACCCAAACTCTTCTTTGATTCAAGGATTCTAAGTGCCAAATGAAAACCGCCAACGCTGGAGTGCTCTTTGCCTCCAGACATGCCCCTTCTCCCAAGGGAAGGTGAATGCTTCGTCTCTGGGGCCGTCTCTGGGCACCACAGAAATATTTCCTAGACTCAGAGCAGCATGACAATTGGACAGAGGGAGAGCAGGCTCTTCCACACACCAGGGCTCCCTGTTCCTCTCGCCCCACCTGCCTTGGCTCAGTCGCCCGCTCCTGAGCTCTCTGGCTCCAGGCTCCTCCTGCGCTTGCTGGGCTGCGCATCGCTCTCCTCTTCGCGTGGGAGTTTTCTCTTCCGGGGGGAAGGATTTCCCCCCTCCCGCGAAGAGCCTGGCGAGCTTTCCATCCAAAAGGATTGTTAGGCAGGTAAAGCCATGACAAACAGGAATCAATTCTACTCTAAATCACAGCTAGCTCATGTTACCTGCTCTGCCCAGAGGAGCTACTCTTGCCTTCGCTTTCTGCAGCGACTGCAGGCACCTGCAATGGAAACGCAGAAGATGCCCCCTGCCCGTTTTCCAGCTCAGCTCTAAAAGGCAGATCCCTTGGATGGCTTTGCTCAGCCCAGCCGTGCCACTTCTGCTGGGGTCACTGCACAAAGGGTGATGGCCAACCTGCGTCAGCCTCACTCTGCACTTGTGCAGAGCTGCAGGTTGGTGGTTGAACTTGCTCGTCCCTGCAGCGGCAATCCCACCTTCTGAGGGGGGAGGCATTCTCTCACGCTGTTTGTGGACCTCACCTACCTCGGCACTTTCCGCCTCTGCTCCTGCTGCCGGCGACTCCTCGGCCCCTTCAGCGGCGAGCCCAGCCCCCTCTTCCGCCTCCTCCCGCTCCTCCTCGGCCTCAAAGAGTTCCTCCCGGTGGTCAATGAGGAACTCTACCAGCTGGGTGACCTGCACACAGTAAACCATTGGTTTCCAAGGCGCTGGCTGCAAATGGCTCCAACAGCCCTTCCCACTCCTCATCCTGCCTTGCGCACTGAAAGCTGCAGCTGTGCGGCTGCTCTTCCCAGCAGCTCCCCTGCCAGCACTGGCTGAAGACAGGAGGCAGCCAGGAACCTCTGAAGAGCAAAGCTGGCGTGGGCCTGGAAGGCTGCAGCGGGCTGGGAAACGCAGCGTACCTTGGCTGTCACCTGCAGCAGCACGTCCAGAGGGAGCGTGTCCTCCTCTGGTGGGCCGAGGAGGTTGGGCCCCACGCAGATGGCCAGGTTGCTGGCTGACATCTTGCTGACGGTGGCGTTGCTGCTGATGTTCTGCAGCAGCCGCAGCAAGGTGTTGAGGAGGAGGAGGTTGGCCTCGGGTAACTTGCGGGCCACCCTGCGGGAACAGGAACGCAACGTTCAGAGATGAAGTAGGTGTTGTCAAGACAGGTGTCCCATGCTGATGCCCACCCCAGGGAAGGCTCCTTGGCCAAGCCGGCTCTACAGCCGAGGCGCTGCCTTCCCTGAGATATTGCCACCTCCCTCCCTGCCTGCCCTCCTGGCCAGAGTCCCTTTGCACAAGGAGCCAGCCCCAACGCCTGCATCTTTTTCAGGCAGGCTGTCTCTTTGCAGGCAAGTGCCGGGCTCTGCCAGTCCCTGCGCAGCAGCCAGGCTGCTGGCCACACTTACTCTTTCAGCCCCAGCAGCCTCTCCTCCCTGCTGCTCTTCTGCAGGGCGGCCATCCACTGCTGGTAGAGCTCCGCCACCAGGAGCTTGGAGGGGATCTTGCGCAGGAAGTCCTGCAACGCCAAGGGCTGCGCGTCAGGCTGTGGGCGCTGCTGCCGGGAGCACGGGCAGCATCCCCAGCACGCTGGGTGCCGAGCAGCTCCTGGCTTTGGGCTCCTGCTCGGGCAGCTGCCCGTCAGCAGCGCCAGAGCCGGGAGCTGCCGGACTCCAGGTCAGCAGGGCTCACCTTCAAGATGACGGCCAGGACGTGCACCGGCTGGCTGGCCAGGTGGACCTCGGTCCCGCTGTCCAGGGCCTCCCTGATCTCCCGGGAGGCACGCTCGCTGACCGCCAGCCGGAAGATCCCCTCCGTGGATGGCCCCTGTTCGTGCAGCAGAGCCAGCAGGTCCTGCAGGGGAGAGAGGAGGACGTTGCTGGGCTGGAGACATGCCCTGGGAGAGGCCAGGCTTCCTCAGGGGCAGGAGCGAGTGTGGATGGGGCTGAACAGAGGGCTGGCTGGAGTTGGGTGACGTGCAGAGGAGCGCGCTTTGTCCCCAGGACTCATCTGGGATGCCTGCCATGGGGACAGCGCCTCTCCAGAGGAGCCAGCAGGATGGGGACCCCCTGGCCAGGCTTGCTTACCTGCATGGGCTGGGGCAGCATGCCGTCCTGGCTGCAGAGATCCGCCAGGGGCCGGCCAAAGAGAAGCCCCGTGCGGGCAGAGCCCGACGGCCCCGGTGCCTCTGCAGCCGCCGAGGTCCCTGGCCGCACAAAGTGCCAGGGCAGCCAGCTCCTCCTCCTGCTGCGGGCGCCACCATCTGCCAAGGAGAAGAGAGCAAAGAGAGGTGGAGCAGAAGCGCCTGGCCAGCGCTCCTGGACCCTGGAGCGCACGGGAGAAGTGTCCTTTGGCAACGAGGGATCCCGAGGGCTCAGGTCTCTCCTGCCACAGAGTAATGGGGAGAGACGTGCCCTGCGGGAAGGGCAGCAGCAGCCCCAGTGCAGCCTGAGTGCCCGTCCGCAAGGGGAGGAGGGAAGGGCCGTCCTGCCCGAGTCTTCTCCAAACTCACCAGCCAACTGGCCACTTCCACCATTGGGCACGCGTGGGTGCTGGGGCTCAGGCTCAGGCTCGTCCCTGCGGAGCAGACGGCGTCGGGCATGAGAAAATCGGCTGCTGCACGGTCCGGCTGTTCTGGGGTGTCCCCGAGCCGTGCGTGGGGGGAGCCTACCTGGAGCCGCGGCAGCAATTCAGCTGGCCCATCGCCACGGAACCAAGAGCTGCCTCGCGTTGGGCACGCTTGCGGGGCGCGAGGGGGTGGCCAGACAGACGGACAAAGTCCGGCGAAAGCGCCCCAGTGCCGTCCCAGTGGTGCAGGGCAAGAGCTTGGCTCTTACCCCTGGCACTCCGAGTTGGCACAGAAGCGTTGCCGGGGCAGCGCCGGGTCAACACAGCCCAACATTCTGAGCGCAGTGGTGGGGGAGGGGCACTGGGGGCTCTCCCCACTATGCCCATGTCTCTCTCGCCCTGGGAGCCCGGCCCCGGGCACAGCACTTCAGGCCTGGCCTCAGCAGCGCCGAGCAGAGGGGAAGGGTCCCCTCCCTCCAGCTGCTGGCAAGGCTTTGCCCCGTGCAGCCCAGGGCACCACTGGCTGCCGCCTTGGGCCAAGGCCACCTCGCTGGCTCCTGCTCAACTTGCCGTCCACCGGGAGCCCAGGACCTTTTGTGCCACGCTCTTTGCCAGCAGCTTTGCCAAGCTGCTTTGGGTCACAAGTCTGGGTGCACGTGTCCCAGGATGCTTCATGCCCATTGCATTGCCAGACTTTTCTCCTCATTTCCTAGGCAAGAACTCACCAGTGCTATCATCCTGGCTGGCTGATTGCTGATAGACACCCACAATGAACCTTCTTTGTTTTCCAGCCCCTAATCCTCACTCACAGGCTCTCAACTACATCACCCCCAACCGTAAGGGCTGCCAAGTCAAACCTCTCCCTTACATACCCTGCGACTCCCCCGACCTCACCTGCCCTGTCTGTCCCTCCTCAACAGCCTGTTCGGCCCTCCCGAGCACTCATGCTCTCTTACCATTCTGCACCAGGGACAGGAGAGCTTGTGTGCAGGACTTCCAGCTTCACAAGAGAGCATGGTCGCCTGAAGTGTGACGTAAATACGGCATTGGCATGGAAGCGTGAGCGATTGCTTACAAAAAATAGATGTTTTTCCTCAGTCTGGTGGCACACAGCAGCTGACAGCACATGAGCTCTTCATAAGAATCTCTCCAAGCCCTTCCATTTCTCCCTGGATATTCCAAAGGCACCTGAGTCACGTTTGGACAGGGACAGCCATAGCCCGCTCCATGAGGCTCTGCAAACAAAACATCGCTCTTTCCCGTGGCACATGCCAGCTGACCCCTGGAGATCTAGGCTGGGAACTCCACGAGCCACCTTTGACATGCGGTAGAGTAGTAGTTTTTGAGAAGCAGCCAGAGGTGCTGAGGCCACCCACTCCAACACCAGACGCCAAATTGGGCATTCAGCTCCTCCCAATTTACAGAGCTCTATTGCAGCTTTGCATGTGAAATAATTGCCGAGATCCCATTCTAGTTAGCGGAGGAAGGACTTATTCCTACTGTCCTAAAGCAGACATCCTTAGGACACCTTTAGACTTAAGAGAGTGTATCGACTAAGGCCTCAGTTGGATTTCCTACGCGCAGGCAACTTAATGCCATTTCAGATGCCGTAACGAAACCAGCACCTGGGGATCAGCAGATGTGACGCAGGACCTAGGGATAGTCTGGCCCTTCTGAGGGGACAGCTGGAGGCCAGAGAACATCCCCTCTAGAATCTCAGATCATTCCCAAATCATGCCCCGGGACAGGGTCTGTCATCAAGCCCTTGCTGCCCGCTCACTCTAGCGGCTTTGTGGAAACCAAGTCCCAACACAGACACCCAAGTCACAGTGAACCGAACCCCACCCTGGTTGCAGTTCCCTCTTCCGCCGAGGAGGTTTGTGTCCTGTATCCCCATAGCTGAGACCTAGTGGGAGCATTCTCCGCACATTTTTGGTAGCTCGTGCAGTTAAGAGCAAATATTGGGGGCTAAGGAACGCGCTTTGATGTTGTTGTTCTTGTTTATTTTTTTTTACTGTGTCTTGTTCTAGCCATTTCCATTTGGCAAGTTTCAAAAAACACAATGGACTTAGTGAAACAAGCTTTTGACCTTTGAAGAAAGGATGTGTCTCATGTCTGTTTCCTGCAAAGAAGCACTCCTTTATTGAAGAAAATGTATTAATATATAACATATCTACATACTACAAGACATCGTCCAAAGTGAAGAGCCATTTTTAAAGTAGTCATGAAACAGCAAATACATCGCTCCACCCATCACTCCTGCTTTCCATTGAATACCTGAGTGAGTTTCACAGGCAGCGTCTGGTCAACCAACATGCTGAAAGCAACAGGTTGTGCCCACAGCAAAGCGCCTGACCGCAGCTAATTCATCGTGCCCTACCAGTTTCCCACTGAAGTAATTTCAAAAGCGCCAAGCCAGCGACCGCTCTTTGTGTGCTGTGGAGCACCAGCACACTTTAAGATGAAGAATCTCCCCTTTTCACATCACCTTTCAGATTACGTCTTTTCATTCTATCATGAAGCGTGTCTCTCTCTAGTAAATACATTTTGATACAACAAATCTGCCCATGGAATACAAGGTTTCTCTAGGTAACCATCATATTTCTGTAAGCTGCATTACAGGCTGTTCATCGCCTGCGTCTCACTGTTTCTTATCTTCCATGAAAACCTCTCTAAGTTGACCTTGGAGGTTCTTCAGGACTTCTGCTTTGATGCCTTCTCCAGGTTTGGTTCGTTTTGGCTTTTATAGGGCTCAAAGCAAGTGGCTCCTGAGAACTGTCATGCTGAGAATTGACGGGATTGTGACACAGTTCACACACAATAGGTCTGTCACCGTTCCAGGCTACCTGACCAAGCAAACAGGGAAAAGCGCGCAGCTGGCTTGAGTGATGCAGCTCCGCATGCACGGTCCTTCTAATGCAGTAAGAAGGGCACAAAGCAGCAGCATTTCAGGAGGCTCGAATGCCTCAGCCATTTCCTTGTGTGTTCATGAGAGATGGAGATCATCTCAGTGCTTGCTACCCGTTTTCTCCAACGTGCAGGAAATGCCTTCAAATGCCCATTTTATTACCTCTTCCGCCAAGGAGGTTTGTGTCCTGTATCCCCGTAGCTGAGACCTAGCGGGAGCATTCTCCGCACGTTTTGGGTAGCTTGTGCAGTGAAGAGCAAATATGGGGGCTAAGGAACGCGCTTTGTTGTTGTTTATTTTTTTACTGTGTCCTGTTCTAACCGTCTCCATTTGGCAAACTTCAAGAGACACTAATTTAAACATTTAAATATGGAAAGCACCTCAGTGCTTGCTACCCCTCTCCTCCAGCCTGCAGGAAATGCCTTCAAATGGCCATTTTGTTCCCTGTGTCCTTAGCGGAAACTCTTGCAGCTCAACACGGGCCTTCTGCAGCAGCATGTGCAGCGGTGTAGAAGTATTTGTCACGTCATATGAGCAAGACATATTAAAAGATGGTCAGAATTTAAAATGCCTTCTTTTGAAAGGATGTACACAGGATACACAGCTTCATCTTCTAGACATTGGTCACCTACCAAAGGGCCCAGGCTGGATTTGTGGAGCATATTAGGGGAAGAACATAATACCGGTTTATGGCAAAGGCATTTTTTAGCTGCTAGGGTGTATGCTGCATGTAAGTCAGCTCACCTTGCTGACTCCTGGTCAACTCGGTGTGCACCAGGACCCCCAGGGCATATTCTGCCACGTTGCTTTCCAGAAGCCCGGTCAAGCTGCTTTGGATCACCAGTCCCAAAGTGCGCATGTGTCCCGACATGCTTCACGCCCGTGCCCGTGCCATCCACAGTCGGTCCCACGCTCTTGCCGCACGTCTCCTGTTGCCACTGCCGTGAGGAGGAGGAGGGCACGTTTCCTCCAGCCCAAGCAGTGGTGCAGGCGGAAAGGCTCTCTCTTGTTACAGGACTGGGAGAAAGAGGATGCACCCTGGTGACAGAGTCCAGAGGTGGAGTTTCCATAGAACTCCATCCTATGTCTTTTTTCCCTAACTCCAGCTTTTTCACACCGACTTTGTTCTTCACAGAATACCTGGCTAAAAGGTGGCGGTTGGTACTGTCTTTTAGACCCCAGCCTCTAAAACATCGAGGGGAAACTCCAAGAAAGAGAACAGACCAGAAGAGTGCAAGCCAGGGGGTTGCAGTTACAACCTGCCCACTTCCCACTCTTCCTGGGGTGCCTTAGACACTTGGCAGAGACAAGAAAGCTGTCCTTCTGCCTCCTTGGGCCAGTCTTCTTGTCTCTCTGGCTCCAAATCTATGAAGCAAAGTCAGGAGAAGCCCAAAATCCCAACCCAGGCTGTTGTGTTCCATTTTCTAGAAGGGAGGAGGGGAGGCAGGGAGGCCGGGAGGCAGGGAAAGAAGTGTCACAGAGGAGCGATCGAGGGTCCTGCTTGCCCCAGAGCTGTGTTTCAACCACTTAACGAAGAGTGCGACTTCGCAGAGGTTGATGGCAAGGTTCACCCTTTCACTGCGTGGAGGAAATGTGCCAAGAAGAACCGGGTGAGAGTCTGTTTAGAATGGCCATTTTATTACCTGTGTCCTTAGAGGAAATCCTTGCAGCTCAACATGTGCCTTTTGCAGCGTGTGCAACTGGGTAGAAGCCAAAGGGCAGTGACAGGAGCCTTTGGAATGAGGTTTCTGCTCTTGGTATCTAACGCACATCAGGCTTTGGGCTAAACCAGTTACTATCTGAGGTAATGTCACTCCTACGTATTTACCCTTAAAATAGGGAAACAATACTAGTCTCAGTTCACGAATGTGGAAAGGTGGCACAAACATATCTAGTGACCCTCAGAGGTCCACAGAGAAAGAATGGGGGAGAAAAGGAAACAAAGCCCCAGCTCTCCACTCAAAGCACAGTAGAATATGTCTTCTCAGAAAGAATAGAAACCCGTCCTTGCCATGCAATTCTTAAGGTATTGGCCAGATTTTTTAACAGTCCTCAGTCAAGAGCAGGATTCCTCAGTGGATGTCCTACCTAATCACAGGTATTAAATACCTTGGATTTTGCATTATCAAATTTGAATTTCAAAACGAAGAGCTAAATTTTAAGTTTTCTCCAAAGGAAGACCCTTCATGTTCTCACAATGTCACAAACATTTCTCCAGTCGCAGCATCTAAGCTGTAACAGGACATAAGAGCCTGAGGCTGCAGCAGCTCATCTGGATCGACTGGGCTGCTCTAGGCGCCTTCCAAACAGGTATTCAACAGCAAGAAGTGGTATTTACTAATAATAGCAGAAAAAAGAGCGGCACCACCTTGCGGGCATATGCAGCAAGTGTCTTGTAATTCAGTAAGAAAGAGACACGGTCTCTTGCAAAGCCATCTCATGGAAACCGTTACATTAAGAGCAGCTAATGACTGTCTCCCTGTTTACAGAGGCTTCATTGGGCCTTTCTTGCTGCCTGTACTCCATCTTTTCTGCAGTTATAGACAGTCACAGCTTTCCTGTCAGAGTTACATGTTCATAGACACAGTTTTAGGAATTCACAAAAACCAACAAGACCACCACTATAGCTGATTAGAATACCACAACGTTTAGTTATTCATAGCAATGTATAGAACACTCCATGATAATTTTTTCTTTTATAAAGATGTTGATTAAATTTCAAAAGAAAGCGGCACAGGAAGCATCTTCTTGGCATTCTCAGGTTTATTTTACTGTTATTAATTTCAGGTGGAAAGGAGGGAATGTATTGATGAACATCTCCAAGTTCAACATTAAGTCTGTAACAGATCAAGTGGCAGAATCAAGGTGGTTCATTCTAAAACCTCTCTGAAACTTGCTAAATCTTTAGTTACAGACACTTTCTGGAATGTATCAAAGGAAAGAGGAGGCAGAAATGAGGCATAACTGGAAATCGGTAACTCGCAACTGGCTAAAGTAATACATTCCTTTGTTTTAACTGGGCTTTGTCTGAGTGAGCAGAACGTCGCATTGGACTGTGCAGTGAGAGAACAACCACAACAGGTAAGTCTTGCCCTGACGCAGCAGCAAGTCTTCTTCCTTTGGCACCTCGCGGGGCCACGGTCCCCTCGCAGCTGCAGCCAGGGCTCGCATCCGCGCCGGACACCCTGCTCAGCAGGAGTGAGGCTCGCACAGCTGGATCCCGCCTCAGTCGCTCGGTCGCCAGGTTTTCTGGCTTGGCAGTTGATTCTTGCAGCTCCTTCAGACGGGCCCTCATCTTGTGCAGCCGCAGACGTTGTTGACAGCAGGGCTGTTCTCCATACATTTGTTGGGAGCTTGTGCAGTTCAGCCAAATGTACCTGCCTACCTACCGACCTGACTCACCAACTCTCTGGCCCTATCGGCCCAAAAACCTATGGGAAAATTTTGGAAACTCGCAAACCCGTATGTGAACCAAAAGTGCACTCAGTACACAGCTACCTACACTAGAAACTAACAAACAAACAAAATAATGAACTTGCTAACTAACTCGCAAACAAACAAACAAACTCTCTTGCCCTACTGGCTCAAAAACCTGTGGGAAAACTTTGGAAACTCGCAAACCGGTATGTGAAAAAAAAGTGCACTCAGTACACAGCTACCTACACTAGAAACTAACTAACTAACAAACTAACTAACTAACTTGCTAAGTAACAAACCAACAAACTAACTAACTAACCTGCTAAGTAACAAACCAACCAACAAACTAACTAACAAACTAACTAACTTGCTAACCAACAAACTCACTAAAACAAACTCTGGACCGTCCGGCCGAGCCAACATGAGGGTGGCAACACGAGGGCGACTTCCTCTTCAACCTGCCTTGAGAAAGAGGGGGGGGAAAAGACAGGCATTAAGTACAAGGCTGAGAGGAGAACAAGCCGTTTGCCGGGATAGGCAATCCCCAGCCACAGTTCTCCTCTGCAGGATTCCTTAGGGCTGGGTATTGGGCTTTGGTGGTTTGCTATGAATGATTTAGATTGTGCGAGTTTGGGGAGGCTTGAGCGGACGCAGGGGCTTTTGACTCAACTGCCGTACAAATCTGTGCTTCCAGGGCCAGGCCTGGGTACAGCTGCAGTAAGAACAGAGAGTAAAACCGAACCAGAGTAAAGGAAGGAGGAACCAAGACAAAGACCAAGACAAGCACAAAGACAAAGGCAAGAGGAAGAACTGTTTTACAATGAGCGCGGTGAAATACTGGCACGGGCTGCCCAGAGAGGTGGTAGATGCCCCATCCCTGGAAACATTCAAGGCCAGGCTGGACGGGGCTCTGAGTAACGGGATCTCATTGAAGAGGTCCCTGCTGATTGCAGGGGGGTTGGATTAGGTGACCTTGGAAGGTCCCTTCCAACCCAAACTCTTCTTTGATTCAAGGATTCTAAGTGCCAAATGAAAACCGCCAACGCTGGAGTGCTCTTTGCCTCCAGACATGCCCCTTCTCCCAAGGGAAGGTGAATGCTTCGTCTCTGGGGCCGTCTCTGGGCACCACAGAAATATTTCCTAGACTCAGAGCAGCATGACAATTGGACAGAGGGAGAGCAGGCTCTTTCACACACCAGGGCTCCCTGTTCCTCTCGCCCCACCTGGCTTGGCTCAGTCGCCCGCTCCTGAGCTCTCTGGCTCCAGGCTCCTCCTGCGCTTGCTGGGCTGCGCATCGCTCTCCTCTTCGCGTGGGAGTTTTCTCTTCCGGGGGGAAGGATTTCCCCCCTCCCGCGAAGAGCCTGGCGAGCTTTCCATCCAAAAGGATTGTTAGGCAGGTAAAGCCATGACAAACAGGAATCAATTCTACTCTAAATCACAGCTAGCTCATGTTACCTGCTCTGCCCAGAGGAGCTACTCTTGCCTTCGCTTTCTGCAGCGACTGCAGGCACCTGCAATGGAAACGCAGAAGATGCCCCCTGCCCGTTTTCCAGCTCAGCTCTAAAAGGCAGATCCCTTGGATGGCTTTGCTCAGCCCAGCCGTGCCACTTCTGCTGGGGTCACTGCACAAAGGGTGATGGCCAACCTGCGTCAGCCTCACTCTGCACTTGTGCAGAGCTGCAGGTTGGTGGATGAACTTGCTCGTCCCTGCAGCGGCAATCCCACCTTCTGAGGGGGGAGGCATTCTCTCACGCTGTTTGTGGACCTCACCTACCTCGGCACTTTCCGCCTCTGCTCCTGCTGCCGGCGACTCCTCGGCCCCTTCAGCGGCGAGCCCAGCCCCCTCTTCCGCCTCCTCCCGCTCCTCCTCGGCCTCAAAGAGTTCCTCCCGGTGGTCAATGAGGAACTCTACCAGCTGGGTGACCTGCACACAGTAAACCATTGGTTTCCAAGGCGCTGGCTGCAAATGGCTCCAACAGCCCTTCCCACTCCTCATCCTGCCTTGCGCACTGAAAGCTGCAGCTGTGCGGCTGCTCTTCCCAGCAGCTCCCCTGCCAGCACTGGCTGAAGACAGGAGGCAGCCAGGAACCTCTGAAGAGCAAAGCTGGCGTGGGCCTGGAAGGCTGCAGCGGGCTGGGAAACGCAGCGTACCTTGGCTGTCACCTGCAGCAGCACGTCCAGAGGGAGCGTGTCCTCCTCTGGTGGGCCGAGGAGGTTGGGCCCCACGCAGATGGCCAGGTTGCTGGCTGACATCTTGCTGACGGTGGCGTTGCTGCTGATGTTCTGCAGCAGCCGCAGCAAGGTGTTGAGGAGGAGGAGGTTGGCCTCGGGTAACTTGCGGGCCACCCTGCGGGAACAGGAACGCAACGTTCAGAGATGAAGTAGGTGTTGTCAAGACAGGTGTCCCATGCTGATGCCCACCCCAGGGAAGGCTCCTTGGCCAAGCCGGCTCTACAGCCGAGGCGCTGCCTTCCCTGAGATATTGCCACCTCCCTCCCTGCCTGCCCTCCTGGCCAGAGTCCCTTTGCACAAGGAGCCAGCCCCAACGCCTGCATCTTTTTCAGGCAGGCTGTCTCTTTGCAGGCAAGTGCCGGGCTCTGCCAGTCCCTGCGCAGCAGCCAGGCTGCTGGCCACACTTACTCTTTCAGCCCCAGCAGCCTCTCCTCCCTGCTGCTCTTCTGCAGGGCGGCCATCCACTGCTGGTAGAGCTCCGCCACCAGGAGCTTGGAGGGGATCTTGCGCAGGAAGTCCTGCAACGCCAAGGGCTGCGCGTCAGGCTGTGGGCGCTGCTGCCGGGAGCACGGGCAGCATCCCCAGCACGCTGGGTGCCGAGCAGCTCCTGGCTTTGGGCTCCTGCTCGGGCAGCTGCCCGTCAGCAGCGCCAGAGCCGGGAGCTGCCGGACTCCAGGTCAGCAGGGCTCACCTTCAAGATGACGGCCAGGACGTGCACCGGCTGGCTGGCCAGGTGGACCTCGGTCCCGCTGTCCAGGGCCTCCCTGATCTCCCGGGAGGCACGCTCGCTGGCCGCCAGCCGGAAGATCCCCTCCGTGGATGGCCCCTGTTCGTGCAGCAGAGCCAGCAGGTCCTGCAGGGGAGAGAGGAGGACGTTGCTGGGCTGGAGACATGCCCTGGGAGAGGCCAGGCTTCCTCAGGGGCAGGAGCGAGTGTGGATGGGGCTGAACAGAGGGCTGGCTGGAGTTGGGTGACGTGCAGAGGAGCGCGCTTTGTCCCCAGGACTCATCTGGGATGCCTGCCATGGGGACAGCGCCTCTCCAGAGGAGCCAGCAGGATGGGGACCCCCTGGCCAGGCTTGCTTACCTGCATGGGCTGGGGCAGCATGCCGTCCTGGCTGCAGAGATCCGCCAGGGGCCGGCCAAAGAGAAGCCCCGTGCGGGCAGAGCCCGACGGCCCCGGTGCCTCTGCAGCCGCCGAGGTCCCTGGCCGCACAAAGTGCCAGGGCAGCCAGCTCCTCCTCCTGCTGCGGGCGCCACCATCTGCCAAGGAGAAGAGAGCAAAGAGAGGTGGAGCAGAAGCGCCTGGCCAGCGCTCCTGGACCCTGGAGCGCACGGGAGAAGTGTCCTTTGGCAACGAGGGATCCCGAGGGCTCAGGTCTCTCCTGCCACAGAGTAATGGGGAGAGACGTGCCCTGCGGGAAGGGCAGCAGCAGCCCCAGTGCAGCCTGAGTGCCCGTCCGCAAGGGGAGGAGGGAAGGGCCGTCCTGCCCGAGTCTTCTCCAAACTCACCAGCCAACTGGCCACTTCCACCATTGGGCACGCGTGGGTGCTGGGGCTCAGGCTCAGGCTCGTCCCTGCGGAGCAGACGGCGTCGGGCATGAGAAAATCGGCTGCTGCACGGTCCGGCTGTTCTGGGGTGTCCCCGAGCCGTGCGTGGGGGGAGCCTACCTGGAGCCGCGGCAGCAATTCAGCTGGCCCATCGCCACGGAACCAAGAGCTGCCTCGCGTTGGGCACGCTTGCGGGGCGCGAGGGGGTGGCCAGACAGACGGACAAAGTCCGGCGAAAGCGCCCCAGTGCCGTCCCAGTGGTGCAGGGCAAGAGCTTGGCTCTTACCCCTGGCACTCCGAGTTGGCACAGAAGCGTTGCCGGGGCAGCGCCGGGTCAACACAGCCCAACATTCTGAGCGCAGTGGTGGGGGAGGGGCACTGGGGGCTCTCCCCACTATGCCCATGTCTCTCTCGCCCTGGGAGCCCGGCCCCGGGCACAGCACTTCAGGCCTGGCCTCAGCAGCGCCGAGCAGAGGGGAAGGGTCCCCTCCCTCCAGCTGCTGGCAAGGCTTTGCCCCGTGCAGCCCAGGGCACCACTGGCTGCCGCCTTGGGCCAAGGCCACCTCGCTGGCTCCTGCTCAACTTGCCGTCCACCGGGAGCCCAGGACCTTTTGTGCCACGCTCTTTGCCAGCAGCTTTGCCAAGCTGCTTTGGGTCACAAGTCTGGGTGCACGTGTCCCAGGATGCTTCATGCCCATTGCATTGCCAGACTTTTCTCCTCATTTCCTAGGCAAGAACTCACCAGTGCTATCATCCTGGCTGGCTGATTGCTGATAGACACCCACAATGAACCTTCTTTGTTTTCCAGCCCCTAATCCTCACTCACAGGCTCTCAACTACATCACCCCCAACCGTAAGGGCTGCCAAGTCAAACCTCTCCCTTACATACCCTGCGACTCCCCCGACCTCACCTGCCCTGTCTGTCCCTCCTCAACAGCCTGTTCGGCCCTCCCGAGCACTCATGCTCTCTTACCATTCTGCACCAGGGACAGGAGAGCTTGTGTGCAGGACTTCCAGCTTCACAAGAGAGCATGGTCGCCTGAAGTGTGACGTAAATACGGCATTGGCATGGAAGCGTGAGCGATTGCTTACAAAAAATAGATGTTTTTCCTCAGTCTGGTGGCACACAGCAGCTGACAGCACATGAGCTCTTCATAAGAATCTCTCCAAGCCCTTCCATTTCTCCCTGGATATTCCAAAGGCACCTGAGTCACGTTTGGACAGGGACAGCCATAGCCCGCTCCATGAGGCTCTGCAAACAAAACATCGCTCTTTCCCGTGGCACATGCCAGCTGACCCCTGGAGATCTAGGCTGGGAACTCCACGAGCCACCTTTGACATGCGGTAGAGTAGTAGTTTTTGAGAAGCAGCCAGAGGTGCTGAGGCCACCCACTCCAACACCAGATGCCAAATTGGGCATTCAGCTCCTCCCAATTTACAGAGCTCTATTGCAGCTTTGCATGTGAAATAATTGCCGAGATCCCATTCTAGTTAGCGGAGGAAGGACTTATTCCTACTGTCCTAAAGCAGACATCCTTAGGACACCTTTAGACTTAAGAGAGTGTATCGACTAAGGCCTCAGTTGGATTTCCTACGCGCAGGCAACTTAATGCCATTTCAGATGCCGTAACGAAACCAGCACCTGGGGATCAGCAGATGTGACGCAGGACCTAGGGATAGTCTGGCCCTTCTGAGGGGACAGCTGGAGGCCAGAGAACATCCCCTCTAGAATCTCAGATCATTCCCAAATCATGCCCCGGGACAGGGTCTGTCATCAAGCCCTTGCTGCCCGCTCACTCTAGCGGCTTTGTGGAAACCAAGTCCCAACACAGACACCCAAGTCACAGTGAACCGAACCCCACCCTGGTTGCAGTTCCCTCTTCCGCCGAGGAGGTTTGTGTCCTGTATCCCCATAGCTGAGACCTAGTGGGAGCATACTCCGCACATTTTTGGTAGCTCGTGCAGTTAAGAGCAAATACTGGGGGCTAAGGAACGCGCTTTGATGTTGTTGTTCTTGTTTATTTTTTTTTACTGTGTCTTGTTCTAGCCATTTCCATTTGGCAAGTTTCAAAAAACACAATGGACTTAGTGAAACAAGCTTTTGACCTTTGAAGAAAGGATGTGTCTCATGTCTGTTTCCTGCAAAGAAGCACTCCTTTATTGAAGAAAATGTATTAATATATAACATATCTACATACTACAAGACATCGTCCAAAGTGAAGAGCCATTTTTAAAGTAGTCGTGAAACAGCAAATACATCGCTCCACCCATCACTCCTGCTTTCCATTGAATACCTGAGTGAGTTTCACAGGCAGCGTCTGGTCAACCAACATGCTGAAAGCAACAGGTTGTGCCCACAGCAAAGCGCCTGACCGCAGCTAATTCATCGTGCCCTACCAGTTTCCCACTGAAGTAATTTCAAAAGCGCCAAGCCAGCGACCGCTCTTTGTGTGCTGTGGAGCACCAGCACACTTTAAGATGAAGAATCTCCCCTTTTCACATCACCTTTCAGATTACGTCTTTTCATTCTATCATGAAGCGTGTCTCTCTCTAGTAAATACATTTTGATACAACAAATCTGCCCATGGAATACAAGGTTTCTCTAGGTAACCATCATATTTCTGTAAGCTGCATTACAGGCTGTTCATCGCCTGCGTCTCACTGTTTCTTATCTTCCATGAAAACCTCTCTAAGTTGACCTTGGAGGTTCTTCAGGACTTCTGCTTTGATGCCTTCTCCAGGTTTGGTTCGTTTTGGCTTTTATAGGGCTCAAAGCAAGTGGCTCCTGAGAACTGTCATGCTGAGAAGTGACGGGATTGTGACACAGTTCACACACAATAGGTCTGTCACCGTTCCAGGCTACCTGACCAAGCAAACAGGGAAAAGCGCGCAGCTGGCTTGAGTGATGCAGCTCCGCATGCACGGTCCTTCTAATGCAGTAAGAAGGGCACAAAGCAGCAGCATTTCAGGAGGCTCGAATGCCTCAGCCATTTCCTTGTGTGTTCATGAGAGATGGAGATCATCTCAGTGCTTGCTACCCGTTTTCTCCAACGTGCAGGAAATGCCTTCAAATGCCCATTTTATTACCTCTTCCGCCAAGGAGGTTTGTGTCCTGTATCCCCGTAGCTGAGACCTAGCGGGAGCATTCTCCGCACGTTTTGGGTAGCTTGTGCAGTGAAGAGCAAATATGGGGGCTAAGGAACGCGCTTTGTTGTTGTTTATTTTTTTACTGTGTCCTGTTCTAACCGTCTCCATTTGGCAAACTTCAAGAGACACTAATTTAAACATTTAAATATGGAAAGCACCTCAGTGCTTGCTACCCCTCTCCTCCAGCCTGCAGGAA
The DNA here is from genome assembly GCF_964273445.1 of Streptopelia decaocto. Taxonomy (NCBI): domain Eukaryota; kingdom Metazoa; phylum Chordata; class Aves; order Columbiformes; family Columbidae; genus Streptopelia; species Streptopelia decaocto. Next base: position 22,504,516 of record NC_138663.1, read on the forward strand.
ATGCCTTCAAATGGCCATTTTGTTCCCTGTGTCCTTAGCGGAAACTCTTGCAGCTCAACACGGGCCTTCTGCAGCAGCATGTGCAGCGGTGTAGAAGTATTTGTCACGTCATATGAGCAAGACATATTAAAAGATGGTCAGAATTTAAAATGCCTTCTTTTGAAAGGATGTACACAGGATACACAGCTTCATCTTCTAGACATTGGTCACCTACCAAAGGGCCCAGGCTGGATTTGTGGAGCATATTAGGGGAAGAACATAATACCGGTTTATGGCAAAGGCATTTTTTAGCTGCTAGGGTGTATGCTGCATGTAAGTCAGCTCACCTTGCTGACTCCTGGTCAACTCGGTGTGCACCAGGACCCCCAGGGCATATTCTGCCACGTTGCTTTCCAGAAGCCCGGTCAAGCTGCTTTGGATCACCAGTCCCAAAGTGCGCATGTGTCCCGACATGCTTCACGCCCGTGCCCGTGCCATCCACAGTCGGTCCCACGCTCTTGCCGCACGTCTCCTGTTGCCACTGCCGTGAGGAGGAGGAGGGCACGTTTCCTCCAGCCCAAGCAGTGGTGCAGGCGGAAAGGCTCTCTCTTGTTACAGGACTGGGAGAAAGAGGATGCACCCTGGTGACAGAGTCCAGAGGTGGAGTTTCCATAGAACTCCATCCTATGTCTTTTTTCCCTAACTCCAGCTTTTTCACACCGACTTTGTTCTTCACAGAATACCTGGCTAAAAGGTGGCGGTTGGTACTGTCTTTTAGACCCCAGCCTCTAAAACATCGAGGGGAAACTCCAAGAAAGAGAACAGACCAGAAGAGTGCAAGCCAGGGGGTTGCAGTTACAACCTGCCCACTTCCCACTCTTCCTGGGGTGCCTTAGACACTTGGCAGAGACAAGAAAGCTGTCCTTCTGCCTCCTCGGGCCAGTCTTCTTGTCTCTCTGGCTCCAAATCTACGAAGCAAAGTCAGGAGAAGCCCAAAATCCCAACCCAGGCTGTTGTGTTCCATTTTCTAGAAGGGAGGAGGGGAGGCAGGGAGGCCGGGAGGCAGGGAAAGAAGTGTCACAGTGGAGCGATCGAGGGTCCTGCTTGCCCCAGAGCTGTGTTTCAACCACTTAACGAAGAGTGCGACTTCGCAGAGGTTGATGGCAAGGTTCACCCTTTCACTGCGTGGAGGAAATGTGCCAAGAAGAACCGGGTGAGAGTCTGTTTAGAATGGCCATTTTATTACCTGTGTCCTTAGAGGAAATCCTTGCAGCTCAACATGTGCCTTTTGCAGCGTGTGCAACTGGGTAGAAGCCAAAGGGCAGTGACAGGAGCCTTTGGAATGAGGTTTCTGCTCTTGGTATCTAACGCACATCAGGCTTTGGGCTAAACCAGTTACTATCTGAGGTAATGTCACTCCTACGTATTTACCCTTAAAATAGGGAAACAATACTAGTCTCAGTTCACGAATGTGGAAAGGTGGCACAAACATATCTAGTGACCCTCAGAGGTCCACAGAGAAAGAATGGGGGAGAAAAGGAAACAAAGCCCCAGCTCTCCACTCAAAGCACAGTAGAATATGTCTTCTCAGAAAGAATAGAAACCCGTCCTTGCCATGCAATTCTTAAGGTATTGGCCAGATTTTTTAACAGTCCTCAGTCAAGAGCAGGATTCCTCAGTGGATGTCCTACCTAATCACAGGTATTAAATACCTTGGATTTTGCATTATCAAATTTGAATTTCAAAACGAAGAGCTAAATTTTAAGTTTTCTCCAAAGGAAGACCCTTCATGTTCTCACAATGTCACAAACATTTCTCCAGTCGCAGCATCTAAGCTGTAACAGGACATAAGAGCCTGAGGCTGCAGCAGCTCATCTGGATCGACTGGGCTGCTCTAGGCGCCTTCCAAACAGGTATTCAACAGCAAGAAGTGGTATTTACTAATAATAGCAGAAAAAAGAGCGGCACCACCTTGCGGGCATATGCAGCAAGTGTCTTGTAATTCAGTAAGAAAGAGACACGGTCTCTTGCAAAGCCATCTCATGGAAACCGTTACATTAAGAGCAGCTAATGACTGTCTCCCTGTTTACAGAGGCTTCATTGGGCCTTTCTTGCTGCCTGTACTCCATCTTTTCTGCAGTTATAGACAGTCACAGCTTTCCTGTCAGAGTTACATGTTCATAGACACAGTTTTAGGAATTCACAAAAACCAACAAGACCACCACTATAGCTGATTAGAATACCACAACGTTTAGTTATTCATAGCAATGTATAGAACACTCCATGATAATATTTTCTTTTATAAAGATGTTGATTAAATTTCAAAAGAAAGCGGCACAGGAAGCATCTTCTTGGCATTCTCAGGTTTATTTTACTGTTATTAATTTCAGGTGGAAAGGAGGGAATGTATTGATGAACATCTCCAAGTTCAACATTAAGTCTGTAACAGATCAAGTGGCAGAATCAAGGTGGTTCATTCTAAAACCTCTCTGAAACTTGCTAAATCTTTAGTTACAGACACTTTCTGGAATGTATCAAAGGAAAGAGGAGGCAGAAATGAGGCATAACTGGAAATCGGTAACTCGCAACTGGCTAAAGTAATACATTCCTTTGTTTTAACTGGGCTTTGTCTGAGTGAGCAGAACGTCGCATTGGACTGTGCAGTGAGAGAACAACCACAACAGGTAAGTCTTGCCCTGACGCAGCAGCAAGTCTTCTTCCTTTGGCACCTCGCGGGGCCACGGTCCCCTCGCAGCTGCAGCCAGGGCTCGCATCCGCGCCGGACACCCTGCTCAGCAGGAGTGAGGCTCGCACAGCTGGATCCCGCCTCAGTCGCTCGGTCGCCAGGTTTTCTGGCTTGGCAGTTGATTCTTGCAGCTCCTTCAGACGGGCCCTCATCTTGTGCAGCCGCAGACGTTGTTGACAGCAGGGCTGTTCTCCATACATTTGTTGGGAGCTTGTGCAGTTCAGCCAAATGTACCTGCCTACCTACCGACCTGACTCACCAACTCTCTGGCCCTATCGGCCCAAAAACCTATGGGAAAATTTTGGAAACTCGCAAACCCGTATGTGAACCAAAAGTGCACTCAGTACACAGCTACCTACACTAGAAACTAACAAACAAACAAAATAATGAACTTGCTAACTAACTCGCAAACAAACAAACAAACTCTCTTGCCCTACTGGCTCAAAAACCTGTGGGAAAACTTTGGAAACTCGCAAACCGGTATGTGAAAAAAAAGTGCACTCAGTACACAGCTACCTACACTAGAAACTAACTAACTAACAAACTAACTAACTAACTTGCTAAGTAACAAACCAACAAACTAACTAACTAACCTGCTAAGTAACAAACCAACCAACAAACTAACTAACAAACTAACTAACTTGCTAACCAACAAACTCACTAAAACAAACTCTGGACCGTCCGGCCGAGCCAACATGAGGGTGGCAACACGAGGGCGACTTCGTCTTCAACCTGCCTTGAGAAAGAGGGGGGGGAAAAGACAGGCATTAAGTACAAGGCTGAGAGGAGAACAAGCCGTTTGCCGGGATAGGCAATCCCCAGCCACAGTTCTCCTCTGCAGGATTCCTTAGGGCTGGGTATTGGGCTTTGGTGGTTTGCTATGAATGATTTAGATTGTGCGAGTTTGGGGAGGCTTGAGCGGACGCAGGGGCTTTTGACTCAACTGCCGTACAAATCTGTGCTTCCAGGGCCAGGCCTGGGTACAGCTGCAGTAAGAACAGAGAGTAAAACCGAACCAGAGTAAAGGAAGGAGGAACCAAGACAAAGACCAAGACAAGCACAAAGACAAAGGCAAGAGGAAGAACTGTTTTACAATGAGCGCGGTGAAATACTGGCACGGGCTTCCCAGAGAGGTGGTAGATGCCCCATCCCTGGAAACATTCAAGGCCAGGCTGGACGGGGCTCTGAGTAACGGGATCTCAATGAAGAGGTCCCTGCTGATTGCAGGGGGGTTGGATTAGGTGACCTTGGAAGGTCCCTTCCAACCCAAACTCTTCTTTGATTCAAGGATTCTAAGTGCCAAATGAAAACCGCCAACGCTGGAGTGCTCTTTGCCTCCAGACATGCCCCTTCTCCCAAGGGAAGGTGAATGCTTCGTCTCTGGGGCCGTCTCTGGGCACCACAGAAATATTTCCTAGACTCAGAGCAGCATGACAATTGGACAGAGGGAGAGCAGGCTCTTTCACACACCAGGGCTCCCTGTTCCTCTCGCCCCACCTGGCTTGGCTCAGTCGCCCGCTCCTGAGCTCTCTGGCTCCAGGCTCCTCCTGCGCTTGCTGGGCTGCGCATCGCTCTCCTCTTCGCGTGGGAGTTTTCTCTTCCGGGGGGAAGGATTTCCCCCCTCCCGCGAAGAGCCTGGCGAGCTTTCCATCCAAAAGGATTGTTAGGCAGGTAAAGCCATGACAAACAGGAATCAATTCTACTCTAAATCACAGCTAGCTCATGTTACCTGCTCTGCCCAGAGGAGCTACTCTTGCCTTCGCTTTCTGCAGCGACTGCAGGCACCTGCAATGGAAACGCAGAAGATGCCCCCTGCCCGTTTTCCAGCTCAGCTCTAAAAGGCAGATCCCTTGGATGGCTTTGCTCAGCCCAGCCGTGCCACTTCTGCTGGGGTCACTGCACAAAGGGTGATGGCCAACCTGCGTCAGCCTCACTCTGCACTTGTGCAGAGCTGCAGGTTGGTGGATGAACTTGCTCGTCCCTGCAGCGGCAATCCCACCTTCTGAGGGGGGAGGCATTCTCTCACGCTGTTTGTGGACCTCACCTACCTCGGCACTTTCCGCCTCTGCTCCTGCTGCCGGCGACTCCTCGGCCCCTTCAGCGGCGAGCCCAGCCCCCTCTTCCGCCTCCTCCCGCTCCTCCTCGGCCTCAAAGAGTTCCTCCCGGTGGTCAATGAGGAACTCTACCAGCTGGGTGACCTGCACACAGTAAACCATTGGTTTCCAAGGCGCTGGCTGCAAATGGCTCCAACAGCCCTTCCCACTCCTCATCCTGCCTTGCGCACTGAAAGCTGCAGCTGTGCGGCTGCTCTTCCCAGCAGCTCCCCTGCCAGCACTGGCTGAAGACAGGAGGCAGCCAGGAACCTCTGAAGAGCAAAGCTGGCGTGGGCCTGGAAGGCTGCAGCGGGCTGGGAAACGCAGCGTACCTTGGCTGTCACCTGCAGCAGCACGTCCAGAGGGAGCGTGTCCTCCTCTGGTGGGCCGAGGAGGTTGGGCCCCACGCAGATGGCCAGGTTGCTGGCTGACATCTTGCTGACGGTGGCGTTGCTGCTGATGTTCTGCAGCAGCCGCAGCAAGGTGTTGAGGAGGAGGAGGTTGGCCTCGGGTAACTTGCGGGCCACCCTGCGGGAACAGGAACGCAACGTTCAGAGATGAAGTAGGTGTTGTCAAGACAGGTGTCCCATGCTGATGCCCACCCCAGGGAAGGCTCCTTGGCCAAGCCGGCTCTACAGCCGAGGCGCTGCCTTCCCTGAGATATTGCCACCTCCCTCCCTGCCTGCCCTCCTGGCCAGAGTCCCTTTGCACAAGGAGCCAGCCCCAACGCCTGCATCTTTTTCAGGCAGGCTGTCTCTTTGCAGGCAAGTGCCGGGCTCTGCCAGTCCCTGCGCAGCAGCCAGGCTGCTGGCCACACTTACTCTTTCAGCCCCAGCAGCCTCTCCTCCCTGCTGCTCTTCTGCAGGGCGGCCATCCACTGCTGGTAGAGCTCCGCCACCAGGAGCTTGGAGGGGATCTTGCGCAGGAAGTCCTGCAACGCCAAGGGCTGCGCGTCAGGCTGTGGGCGCTGCTGCCGGGAGCACGGGCAGCATCCCCAGCACGCTGGGTGCCGAGCAGCTCCTGGCTTTGGGCTCCTGCTCGGGCAGCTGCCCGTCAGCAGCGCCAGAGCCGGGAGCTGCCGGACTCCAGGTCAGCAGGGCTCACCTTCAAGATGACGGCCAGGACGTGCACCGGCTGGCTGGCCAGGTGGACCTCGGTCCCGCTGTCCAGGGCCTCCCTGATCTCCCGGGAGGCACGCTCGCTGGCCGCCAGCCGGAAGATCCCCTCCGTGGATGGCCCCTGTTCGTGCAGCAGAGCCAGCAGGTCCTGCAGGGGAGAGAGGAGGACGTTGCTGGGCTGGAGACATGCCCTGGGAGAGGCCAGGCTTCCTCAGGGGCAGGAGCGAGTGTGGATGGGGCTGAACAGAGGGCTGGCTGGAGTTGGGTGACGTGCAGAGGAGCGCGCTTTGTCCCCAGGACTCATCTGGGATGCCTGCCATGGGGACAGCGCCTCTCCAGAGGAGCCAGCAGGATGGGGACCCCCTGGCCAGGCTTGCTTACCTGCATGGGCTGGGGCAGCATGCCGTCCTGGCTGCAGAGATCCGCCAGGGGCCGGCCAAAGAGAAGCCCCGTGCGGGCAGAGCCCGACGGCCCCGGTGCCTCTGCAGCCGCCGAGGTCCCTGGCCGCACAAAGTGCCAGGGCAGCCAGCTCCTCCTCCTGCTGCGGGCGCCACCATCTGCCAAGGAGAAGAGAGCAAAGAGAGGTGGAGCAGAAGCGCCTGGCCAGCGCTCCTGGACCCTGGAGCGCACGGGAGAAGTGTCCTTTGGCAACGAGGGATCCCGAGGGCTCAGGTCTCTCCTGCCACAGAGTAATGGGGAGAGACGTGCCCTGCGGGAAGGGCAGCAGCAGCCCCAGTGCAGCCTGAGTGCCCGTCCGCAAGGGGAGGAGGGAAGGGCCGTCCTGCCCGAGTCTTCTCCAAACTCACCAGCCAACTGGCCACTTCCACCATTGGGCACGCGTGGGTGCTGGGGCTCAGGCTCAGGCTCGTCCCTGCGGAGCAGACGGCGTCGGGCATGAGAAAATCGGCTGCTGCACGGTCCGGCTGTTCTGGGGTGTCCCCGAGCCGTGCGTGGGGGGAGCCTACCTGGAGCCGCGGCAGCAATTCAGCTGGCCCATCGCCACGGAACCGAGATGCCTCTCGTTGGGCACGCTTGCGGGGCGCGAGGGGGTGGCCAGACAGACGGACAAAGTCCGGCGAAAGCGCCCCAGTGCCGTCCCAGTGGTGCAGGGCAAGAGCTTGGCTCTTACCCCTGGCACTCCGAGTTGGCACAGAAGCGTTGCCGGGGCAGCGCCGGGTCAACACAGCCCAACATTCTGAGCGCAGTGGTGGGGGAGGGGCACTGGGGGCTCTCCCCACTATGCCCATGTCTCTCTCGCCCTGGGAGCCCGGCCCCGGGCACAGCACTTCAGGCCTGGCCTCAGCAGCGCCGAGCAGAGGGGAAGGGTCCCCTCCCTCCAGCTGCTGGCAAGGCTTTGCCCCGTGCAGCCCAGGGCACCACTGGCTGCCGCCTTGGGCCAAGGCCACCTCGCTGGCTCCTGCTCAACTTGCCGTCCACCGGGAGCCCAGGACCTTTTGTGCCACGCTCTTTGCCAGCAGCTTTGCCAAGCTGCTTTGGGTCACAAGTCTGGGTGCACGTGTCCCAGGATGCTTCATGCCCATTGCATTGCCAGACTTTTCTCCTCATTTCCTAGGCAAGAACTCACCAGTGCTATCATCCTGGCTGGCTGATTGCTGATAGACACCCACAATGAACCTTCTTTGTTTTCCAGCCCCTAATCCTCACTCACAGGCTCTCAACTACATCACCCCCAACCGTAAGGGCTGCCAAGTCAAACCTCTCCCTTACATACCCTGCGACTCCCCCGACCTCACCTGCCCTGTCTGTCCCTCCTCAACAGCCTGTTCGGCCCTCCCGAGCACTCATGCTCTCTTACCATTCTGCACCAGGGACAGGAGAGCTTGTGTGCAGGACTTCCAGCTTCACAAGAGAGCATGGTCGCCTGAAGTGTGACGTAAATACGGCATTGGCATGGAAGCGTGAGCGATTGCTTACAAAAAATAGATGTTTTTCCTCAGTCTGGTGGCACACAGCAGCTGACAGCACATGAGCTCTTCATAAGAATCTCTCCAAGCCCTTCCATTTCTCCCTGGATATTCCAAAGGCACCTGAGTCACGTTTGGACAGGGACAGCCATAGCCCGCTCCACGAGGCTCTGCAAACAAAACATCGCTCTTTCCCGTGGCACATGCCAGCTGACCCCTGGAGATCTAGGCTGGGAACTCCACGAGCCACCTTTGACATGCGATAGAGTAGTAGTTTTTGAGAAGCAGCCAGAGGTGCTGAGGCCACCCACTCCAACACCAGACGCCAAATTGGGCATTCAGCTCCTCCCAATTTACAGAGCTCTATTGCAGCTTTGCATGTGAAATAATTGCCAAGATCCCATTCTAGTTAGCGGAGGAAGGACTTATTCCTACTGTCCTAAAGCAGACATCCTTAGGACACCTTTAGACTTAAGAGAGTGTATCGACTAAGGCCTCAGTTGGATTTCCTACGCGCAGGCAACTTAATGCCATTTCAGATGCCGTAACGAAACCAGCACCTGGGGATCAGCAGATGTGACGCAGGACCTAGGGATAGTCTGGCCCTTCTGAGGGGACAGCTGGAGGCCAGAGAACATCCCCTCTAGAATCTCAGATCATTCCCAAATCATGCCCCGGGACAGGGTCTGTCATCAAGCCCTTGCTGCCCGCTCACTCTAGCGGCTTTGTGGAAACCAAGTCCCAACACAGACACCCAAGTCACAGTGAACCGAACCCCACCCTGGTTGCAGTTCCCTCTTCCGCCGAGGAGGTTTGTGTCCTGTATCCCCATAGCTGAGACCTAGTGGGAGCATACTCCGCACATTTTTGGTAGCTCGTGCAGTTAAGAGCAAATACTGGGGGCTAAGGAACGCGCTTTGATGTTGTTGTTCTTGTTTATTTTTTTTACTGTGTCTTGTTCTAGCCATTTCCATTTGGCAAGTTTCAAAAAACACAATGGACTTAGTGAAACAAGCTTTTGACCTTTGAAGAAAGGATGTGTCTCATGTCTGTTTCCTGCAAAGAAGCACTCCTTTATTGAAGAAAATGTATTAATATATAACATATCTACATACTACAAGACATCGTCCAAAGTGAAGAGCCATTTTTAAAGTAGTCATGAAACAGCAAATACATCGCTCCACCCATCACTCCTGCTTTCCATTGAATACCTGAGTGAGTTTCACAGGCAGCGTCTGGTCAACCAACATGCTGAAAGCAACAGGTTGTGCCCACAGCAAAGCGCCTGACTGCAGCTAATTCATCGTGCCCTACCAGTTTCCCACTGAAGTAATTTCAAAAGCGCCAAGCCAGCGACCGCTCTTTGTGTGCTGTGGAGCACCAGCACACTTTAAGATGAAGAATCTCCCCTTTTCACATCACCTTTCAGATTACGTCTTTTCATTCTATCATGAAGCGTGTCTCTCTCTAGTAAATACATTTTGATACAACAAATCTGCCCATGGAATACAAGGTTTCTCTGGGTAACCATCATATTTCTGTAAGCTGCATTACAGGCTGTTCATCGCCTGCGTCTCACTGTTTCTTATCTTCCATGAAAACCTCTCTAAGTTGACCTTGGAGGTTCTTCAGGACTTCTGCTTTGATGCCTTCTCCAGGTTTGGTTCGTTTTGGCTTTTATAGGGCTCAAAGCAAGTGGCTCCTGAGAACTGTCATGCTGAGAAGTGACGGGATTGTGACACAGTTCACACACAATAGGTCTGTCACCGTTCCAGGCTACCTGACCAAGCAAACAGGGAAAAGCGCGCAGCTGGCTTGAGTGATGCAGCTCCGCATGCACGGTCCTTCTAATGCAGTAAGAAGGGCACAAAGCAGCAGCATTTCAGGAGGCTCGAATGCCTCAGCCATTTCCTTGTGTGTTCATGAGAGATGGAGATCATCTCAGTGCTTGCTACCCGTTTTCTCCAACGTGCAGGAAATGCCTTCAAATGCCCATTTTATTACCTCTTCCGCCAAGGAGGTTTGTGTCCTGTATCCCCGTAGCTGAGACCTAGCGGGAGCATTCTCCGCACGTTTTGGGTAGCTTGTGCAGTGAAGAGCAAATATGGGGGCTAAGGAACGCGCTTTGTTGTTGTTTATTTTTTTACTGTGTCCTGTTCTAACCGTCTCCATTTGGCAAACTTCAAGAGACACTAATTTAAACATTTAAATATGGAAAGCACCTCAGTGCTTGCTACCCCTCTCCTCCAGCCTGCAGGAAATGCCTTCAAATGGCCATTTTGTTCCCTGTGTCCTTAGCGGAAACTCTTGCAGCTCAACACGGGCCTTCTGCAGCAGCATGTGCAGCGGTCTAGAAGTATTTGTCACGTCATATGAGCAAGACATATTAAAAGATGGTCAGAATTTAAAATGCCTTCTTTTGAAAGGATGTACACAGGATACACAGCTTCATCTTCTAGACATTGGTCACCTACCAAAGGGCCCAGGCTGGATTTGTGGAGCATATTAGGGGAAGAACATAATACCGGTTTATGGCAAAGGCATTTTTTAGCTGCTAGGGTGTATGCTGCATGTAAGTCAGCTCACCTTGCTGACTCCTGGTCAACTCGGTGTGCACCAGGACCCCCAGGGCATATTCTGCCACGTTGCTTTCCAGAAGCCCGGTCAAGCTGCTTTGGATCACCAGTCCCAAAGTGCGCATGTGTCCCGACATGCTTCACGCCCGTGCCCGTGCCATCCACAGTCGGTCCCACGCTCTTGCCGCACGTCTCCTGTTGCCACTGCCGTGAGGATGAGGAGGGCACGTTTCCTCCAGCCCAAGCAGTGGTGCAGGCGGAAAGGCTCTCTCTTGTTACAGGACTGGGAGAAAGAGGATGCACCCTGGTGACAGAGTCCAGAGGTGGAGTTTCCATAGAACTCCATCCTATGTCTTTTTTCCCTAACTCCAGCTTTTTCACACCGACTTTGTTCTTCACAGAATACCTGGCTAAAAGGTGGCGGTTGGTACTGTCTTTTAGACCCCAGCCTCTAAAACATCGAGGGGAAACTCCAAGAAAGAGAACAGACCAGAAGAGTGCAAGCCAGGGGGTTGCAGTTACAACCTGCCCACTTCCCACTCTTCCTGGGGTGCCTTAGACACTTGGCAGAGACAAGAAAGCTGTCCTTCTGCCTCCTCGGGCCAGTCTTCTTGTCTCTCTGGCTCCAAATCTACGAAGCAAAGTCAGGAGAAGCCCAAAATCCCAACCCAGGCTGTTGTGTTCCATTTTCTAGAAGGGAGGAGGGGAGGCAGGGAGGCCGGGAGGCAGGGAAAGAAGTGTCACAGAGGAGCGATCGAGGGTCCTGCTTGCCCCAGAGCTGTGTTTCAACCACTTAACGAAGAGTGCGACTTCGCAGAGGTTGATGGCAAGGTTCACCCTTTCACTGCGTGGAGGAAATGTGCCAAGAAGAACCGGGTGAGAGTCTGTTTAGAATGGCCATTTTATTACCTGTGTCCTTAGAGGAAATCCTTGCAGCTCAACATGTGCCTTTTGCAGCGTGTGCAACTGGGTAGAAGCCAAAGGGCAGTGACAGGAGCCTTTGGAATGAGGTTTCTGCTCTTGGTATCTAACGCACATCAGGCTTTGGGCTAAACCAGTTACTATCTGAGGTAATGTCACTCCTACGTATTTACCCTTAAAATAGGGAAACAATACTAGTCTCAGTTCACGAATGTGGAAAGGTGGCACAAACATATCTAGTGACCCTCAGAGGTCCACAGAGAAAGAATGGGGGAGAAAAGGAAACAAAGCCCCAGCTCTCCACTCAAAGCACAGTAGAATATGTCTTCTCAGAAAGAATAGAAACCCGTCCTTGCCATGCAATTCTTAAGGTATTGGCCAGATTTTTTAACAGTCCTCAGTCAAGAGCAGGATTCCTCAGTGGATGTCCTACCTAATCACAGGTATTAAATACCTTGGATTTTGCATTATCAAATTTGAATTTCAAAACGAAGAGCTAAATTTTAAGTTTTCTCCAAAGGAAGACCCTTCATGTTCTCACAATGTCACAAACATTTCTCCGGTCGCAGCATCTAAGCTGTAACAGGACATAAGAGCCTGAGGCTGCAGCAGCTCATCTGGATCGACTGGGCTGCTCTAGGCGCCTTCCAAACAGGTATTCAACAGCAAGAAGTGGTATTTACTAATAATAGCAGAAAAAAGAGCGGCACCACCTTGCGGGCATATGCAGCAAGTGTCTTGTAATTCAGTAAGAAAGAGACACGGTCTCTTGCAAAGCCATCTCATGGAAACCGTTACATTAAGAGCAGCTAATGACTGTCTCCCTGTTTACAGAGGCTTCATTGGGCCTTTCTTGCTGCCTGTACTCCATCTTTTCTGCAGTTATAGACAGTCACAGCTTTCCTGTCAGAGTTACCTGTTCATAGACACAGTTTTAGGAATTCACAAAAACCAACAAGACCACCACTATAGCTGATTAGAATACCACAACGTTTAGTTATTCATAGCAATGTATAGAACACTCCATGATAATTTTTTCTTTTATAAAGATGTTGATTAAATTTCAAAAGAAAGCGGCACAGGAAGCATCTTCTTGGCATTCTCAGGTTTATTTTACTGTTATTAATTTCAGGTGGAAAGGAGGGAATGTATTGATGAACATCTCCAAGTTCAACATTAAGTCTGTAACAGATCAAGTGGCAGAATCAAGGTGGTTCATTCTAAAACCTCTCTGAAACTTGCTAAATCTTTAGTTACAGACACTTTCTGGAATGTATCAAAGGAAAGAGGAGGCAGAAATGAGGAATAACTGGAAATCGGTAACTCGCAACTGGCTAAAGTAATACATTCCTTTGTTTTAACTGGGCTTTGTCTGAATGAGCAGAACGTCACATTGGACTGTGCAGTGAGAGAACAACCACAACAGGTAAGTCTTGCCCTGACGCAGCAGCAAGTCTTCTTCCTTTGGCACCTCGCGGGGCCACGGTCCCCTCGCAGCTGCAGCCAGGGCTCGCATCCGCGCCGGACACCCTGCTCAGCAGGAGTGAGGCTCGCACAGCTGGATCCCGCCTCAGTCGCTCGGTCGCCAGGTTTTCTGGCTTGGCAGTTGATTCTTGCAGCTCCTTCAGCCGGGCCCTCATCTTGTGCAGCCGCAGACGTTGTTGGCAGCAGGGCTGTTCTCCATACATTTGTTGGGAGCTTGTGCAGTTCAGCCAAATGTACCTGCCTACCTACCGACCTGACTCACCAACTCTCTGGCCCTATTGGCCCAAAAACCTATGGGAAAATTTTGGAAACTCGCAAGCCCGTATGTGAACCAAAAGTGCACTCAGTACACAGCTACCTACACTAGAAACTAACAAACAAACAAAATAACGAACTTGCTAACTAACTCGCAAACAAACAAACAAACTCTCTTGCCCTACTGGCTCAAAAACCTGTGGGAAAACTTTGGAAACTCGCAAACCGGTATGTGAAAAAAAAGTGCACTCAGTACACAGCTACCTACACTAGAAACTAACTAACTAACAAACTAACTAACTAACTTGCTAAGTAACAAACCAACAAACTAACTAACTAACCTGCTAAGTAACAAACCAACCAACAAACTAACTAACAAACTAACTAACTTGCTAACCAACAAACTCACTAAAACAAACTCTGGACCGTCCGGCCGAGCCAACATGAGGGTGGCAACACGAGGGCGACTTCGTCTTCAACCTGCCTTGAGAAAGAGGGGGGGGGAAAGACAGGCATTAAGTACAAGGCTGAGAGGAGAACAAGCCGTTTGCCGGGATAGGCAATCCCCAGCCACAGTTCTCCTCTGCAGGATTCCTTAGGGCTGGGTATTGGGCTTTGGTGGTTTGCTATGAATGATTTAGATTGTGCGAGTTTGGGGAGGCTTGAGCGGACGCAGGGGCTTTTGACTCAACTGCCGTACAAATCTGTGCTTCCAGGGCCAGGCCTGGGTACAGCTGCAGTAAGAACAGAGAGTAAAACCGAACCAGAGTAAAGGAAGGAGGAACCAAGACAAAGACCAAGACAAGCACAAAGACAAAGGCAAGAGGAAGAACTGTTTTACAATGAGCGCGGTGAAATACTGGCACGGGCTGCCCAGAGAGGTGGTAGATGCCCCATCCCTGGAAACATTCAAGGCCAGGCTGGACGGGGCTCTGAGTAACGGGATCTCATTGAAGAGGTCCCTGCTGATTGCAGGGGGGTTGGATTAGGTGACCTTGGAAGGTCCCTTCCAATCCAAACTCTTCTTTGATTCAAGGATTCTAAGTGCCAAATGAAAACCGCCAACGCTGGAGTGCTCTTTGCCTCCAGACATGCCCCTTCTCCCAAGGGAAGGTGAATGCTTCGTCTCTGGGGCCGTCTCTGGGCACCAAAGAAATATTTCCTAGACTCAGAGCAGCATGACAATTGGACAGAGGGAGAGCAGGCTCTTTCACACACCAGGGCTCCCTGTTCCTCTCGCCCCACCTGGCTTGGCTCAGTCGCCCGCTCCTGAGCTCTCTGGCTCCAGGCTCCTCCTGCGCTTGCTGGGCTGCGCATCGCTCTCCTCTTCGCGTGGGAGTTTTCTCTTCCGGGGGGAAGGATTTCCCCCCTCCCGCGAAGAGCCTGGCGAGCTTTCCATCCAAAAGGATTGTTAGGCAGGTAAAGCCATGACAAACAGGAATCAATTCTACTCTAAATCACAGCTAGCTCATGTTACCTGCTCTGCCCAGAGGAGCTACTCTTGCCTTCGCTTTCTGCAGCGACTGCAGGCACCTGCAATGGAAACGCAGAAGATGCCCCCTGCCCGTTTTCCAGCTCAGCTCTAAAAGGCAGATCCCTTGGATGGCTTTGCTCAGCCCAGCCGTGCCACTTCTGCTGGGGTCACTGCACAAAGGGTGATGGCCAACCTGCGTCAGCCTCACTCTGCACTTCTGCAAAGCTGCAGGTTGGTGGATGAACTTGCTCGTCCCTGCAGCGGCAATCCCACCTTCTGAGGGGGGAGGCATTCTCTCACGCTGTTTGTGGACCTCACCTACCTCGGCACTTTCCGCCTCTGCTCCTGCTGCCGGCGACTCCTCGGCCCCTTCAGCGGCGAGCCCAGCCCCCTCTTCCGCCTCCTCCCGCTCCTCCTCGGCCTCAAAGAGTTCCTCCCGGTGGTCAATGAGGAACTCTACCAGCTGGGTGACCTGCACACAGTAAACCATTGGTTTCCAACACGCTGGCTGCAAATGGCTCCAACAGCCCTTCCCACTCCTCATCCTGCCTTGCGCACTGAAAGCTGCAGCTGTGCGGCTGCTCTTCCCAGCAGCTCCCCTGCCAGCATTGGCTGAAGACAGGAGGCAGCCAGGAACCTCTGAAGAGCAAAGCTGGCGTGGGCCTGGAAGGCTGCAGCGGGCTGGGAAACGCAGCGTACCTTGGCTGTCACCTGCAGCAGCACGTCCAGAGGGAGCGTGTCCTCCTCTGGTGGGCCGAGGAGGTTGGGCCCCACGCAGATGGCCAGGTTGCTGGCTGACATCTTGCTGACGGTGGCGTTGCTGCTGATGTTCTGCAGCAGCCGCAGCAAGGTGTTGAGGAGGAGGAGGTTGGCCTCGGGTAACTTGCGGGCCACCCTGCGGGAACAGGAACGCAACGTTCAGAGATGAAGTAGGTGTTGTCAAGACAGGTGTCCCATGCTGATGCCCACCCCAGGGAAGGCTCCTTGGCCAAGCCGGCTCTACAGCCGAGGCGCTGCCTTCCCTGAGATATTGCCACCTCCCTCCCTGCCTGCCCTCCTGGCCAGAGTCCCTTTGCACAAGGAGCCAGCCCCAACGCCTGCATCTTTTTCAGGCAGGCTGTCTCTTTGCAGGCAAGTGCCGGGCTCTGCCAGTCCCTGCGCAGCAGCCAGGCTGCTGGCCACACTTACTCTTTCAGCCCCAGCAGCCTCTCCTCCCTGCTGCTCTTCTGCAGGGCGGCCATCCACTGCTGGTAGAGCTCCGCCACCAGGAGCTTGGAGGGGATCTTGCGCAGGAAGTCCTGCAACGCCAAGGGCTGCGCGTCAGGCTGTGGGCGCTGCTGCCGGGAGCACGGGCAGCATCCCCAGCACGCTGGGTGCCGAGCAGCTCCTGGCTTTGGGCTCCTGCTCGGGCAGCTGCCCGTCAGCAGCGCCAGAGCCGGGAGCTGCCGGACTCCAGGTCAGCAGGGCTCACCTTCAAGATGACGGCCAGGACGTGCACCGGCTGGCTGGCCAGGTGGACCTCGGTCCCGCTGTCCAGGGCCTCCCTGATCTCCCGGGAGGCACGCTCGCTGGCCGCCAGCCGGAAGATCCCCTCCGTGGATGGCCCCTGTTCGTGCAGCAGAGCCAGCAGGTCCTGCAGGGGAGAGAGGAGGACGTTGCTGGGCTGGAGACATGCCCTGGGAGAGGCCAGGCTTCCTCAGGGGCAGGAGCGAGTGTGGATGGGGCTGAACAGAGGGCTGGCTGGAGTTGGGTGACGTGCAGAGGAGCGCGCTTTGTCCCCAGGACTCATCTGGGATGCCTGCCATGGGGACAGCGCCTCTCCAGAGGAGCCAGCAGGATGGGGACCCCCTGGCCAGGCTTGCTTACCTGCATGGGCTGGGGCAGCATGCCGTCCTGGCTGCAGAGATCCGCCAGGGGCCGGCCAAAGAGAAGCCCCGTGCGGGCAGAGCCCGACGGCCCCGGTGCCTCTGCAGCCGCCGAGGTCCCTGGCCGCACAAAGTGCCAGGGCAGCCAGCTCCTCCTCCTGCTGCGGGCGCCACCATCTGCCAAGGAGAAGAGAGCAAAGAGAGGTGGAGCAGAAGCGCCTGGCCAGCGCTCCTGGACCCTGGAGCGCACGGGAGAAGTGTCCTTTGGCAACGAGGGATCCCGAGGGCTCAGGTCTCTCCTGCCACAGAGTAATGGGGAGAGACGTGCCCTGCGGGAAGGGCAGCAGCAGCCCCAGTGCAGCCTGAGTGCCCGTCCGCAAGGGGAGGAGGGAAGGGCCGTCCTGCCCGAGTCTTCTCCAAACTCACCAGCCAACTGGCCACTTCCACCATTGGGCACGCGTGGGTGCTGGGGCTCAGGCTCAGGCTCGTCCCTGCGGAGCAGACGGCGTCGGGCATGAGAAAATCGGCTGCTGCACGGTCCGGCTGTTCTGGGGTGTCTCCCAGCCGTGCGTGGGGGGAGCCTACCTGGAGCCGCGGCAGCAATTCAGCTGGCCCATCGCCACGGAACCGAGATGCCTCTCGTTGGGCACGCTTGCGGGGCGCGAGGGGGTGGCCAGACAGACGGACAAAGTCCGGCGAAAGCGCCCCAGTGCCGTCCCAGTGGTGCAGGGCAAGAGCTTGGCTCTTACCCCTGGCACTCCGAGTTGGCACAGAAGCGTTGCCGGGACAGCGCCGGGTCAACACAGCCCAACATTCTGAGCGCAGTGGTGGGGGAGGGGCACTGGGGGCTCTCCCCACTATGCCCATGTCTCTCTCGCCCTGGGAGCCCGGCCCCGGGCACAGCACTTCAGGCCTGGCCTCAGCAGCGCCGAGCAGAGGGGAAGGGTCCCCTCCCTCCAGCTGCTGGCAAGGCTTTGCCCCGTGCAGCCCAGGGCACCACTGGCTGCCGCCTTGGGCCAAGGCCACCTCGCTGGCTCCTGCTCAACTTGCCGTCCACCGGGAGCCCAGGACCTTTTGTGCCACGCTCTTTGCCAGCAGCTTTGCCAAGCTGCTTTGGGTCACAAGTCTGGGTGCACGTGTCCCAGGATGCTTCATGCCCATTGCATTGCCAGACTTTTCTCCTCATTTCCTAGGCAAGAACTCACCAGTGCTATCATCCTGGCTGGCTGATTGCTGATAGACACCCACAATGAACCTTCTTTGTTTTCCAGCCCCTAATCCTCACTCACAGGCTCTCAACTACATCACCCCCAACCGTAAGGGCTGCCAAGTCAAACCTCTCCCTTACATACCCTGCGACTCCCCCGACCTCACCTGCCCTGTCTGTCCCTCCTCAACAGCCTGTTCGGCCCTCCCGAGCACTCATGCTCTCTTACCATTCTGCACCAGGGACAGGAGAGCTTGTGTGCAGGACTTCCAGCTTCACAAGAGAGCATGGTCGCCTGAAGTGTGACGTAAATACGGCATTGGCATGGAAGCGTGAGCGATTGCTTACAAAAAATAGATGTTTTTCCTCAGTCTGGTGGCACACAGCAGCTGACAGCACATGAGCTCTTCATAAGAATCTCTCCAAGCCCTTCCATTTCTCCCTGGATATTCCAAAGGCACCTGAGTCACGTTTGGACAGGGACAGCCATAGCCCGCTCCACGAGGCTCTGCAAACAAAACATCGCTCTTTCCCGTGGCACATGCCAGCTGACCCCTGGAGATCTAGGCTGGGAACTCCACGAGCCACCTTTGACATGCGATAGAGTAGTAGTTTTTGAGAAGCAGCCAGAGGTGCTGAGGCCACCCACTCCAACACCAGACGCCAAATTGGGCATTCAGCTCCTCCCAATTTACAGAGCTCTATTGCAGCTTTGCATGTGAAATAATTGCCAAGATCCCATTCTAGTTAGCGGAGGAAGGACTTATTCCTACTGTCCTAAAGCAGACATCCTTAGGACACCTTTAGACTTAAGAGAGTGTATCGACTAAGGCCTCAGTTGGATTTCCTACGCGCAGGCAACTTAATGCCATTTCAGATGCTGTAACGAAACCAGCACCTGGGGATCAGCAGATGTGACGCAGGACCTAGGGATAGTCTGGCCCTTCTGAGGGGACAGCTGGAGGCCAGAGAACATCCCCTCTAGAATCTCAGATCATTCCCAAATCATGCCCCGGGACAGGGTCTGTCATCAAGCCCTTGCTGCCCGCTCACTCTAGCGGCTTTGTGGAAACCAAGTCCCAACACAGACACCCAAGTCACAGTGAACCGAACCCCACCCTGGTTGCAGTTCCCTCTTCCGCCGAGGAGGTTTGTGTCCTGTATCCCCATAGCTGAGACCTAGTGGGAGCATACTCCGCACATTTTTGGTAGCTCGTGCAGTTAAGAGCAAATATTGGGGGCTAAGGAACGCGCTTTGATGTTGTTGTTCTTGTTTATTTTTTTTTACTGTGTCTTGTTCTAGCCATTTCCATTTGGCAAGTTTCAAAAAACACAATGGACTTAGTGAAACAAGCTTTTGACCTTTGAAGAAAGGATGTGTCTCATGTCTGTTTCCTGCAAAGAAGCACTCCTTTATTGAAGAAAATGTATTAATATATAACATATCTACATACTACAAGACATCGTCCAAAGTGAAGAGCCATTTTTAAAGTAGTCATGAAACAGCAAATACATCGCTCCACCCATCACTCCTGCTTTCCATTGAATACCTGAGTGAGTTTCACAGGCAGCGTCTGGTCAACCAACATGCTGAAAGCAACAGGTTGTGCCCACAGCAAAGCGCCTGACCGCAGCTAATTCATCGTGCCCTACCAGTTTCCCACTGAAGTAATTTCAAAAGCGCCAAGCCAGCGACCGCTCTTTGTGTGCTGTGGAGCACCAGCACAGTTTAAGATGAAGAATCTCCCCTTTTCACATCACCTTTCAGATTACGTCTTTTCATTCTATCATGAAGCATGTCTCTCTCTAGTAAATACATTTTGATACAACAAATCTGCCCATGGAATACAAGGTTTCTCTAGGTAACCATCATATTTCTGTAAGCTGCATTACAGGCTGTTCATCGACTGCGTCTCACTGTTTCTTATCTTCCATGAAAACCTCTCTAAGTTGACCTTGGAGGTTCTTCAGGACTTCTGCTTTGATGCCTTCTCCAGGTTTGGTTCGTTTTGGCTTTTATAGGGCTCAAAGCAAGTGGCTCCTGAGAACTGTCATGCTGAGAAGTGACGGGATTGTGACACAGTTCACACGCAATAGGTCTGTCACCGTTCCAGGCTACCTGACCAAGCAAACAGGGAAAAGCGCGCAGCTGGCTTCAGTGATGCAGCTCCGCATGCACGGTCCTTCTAATGCAGTAAGAAGGGCACAAAGCAGCAGCATTTCAGGAGGCTCAAATGCCTCACCCATTTCCTTGTGTGTTCATGAGAGATGGAGATCATCTCAGTGCTTGCTACCCGTTTTCTCCAACGTGCAGGAAATGCCTTCAAATGCCCATTTTATTACCTCTTCCGCCAAGGAGGTTTGTGTCCTGTATCCCCGTAGCTGAGACCTAGCGGGAGCATTCTCCGCACGTTTTGGGTAGCTTGTGCAGTGAAGAGCAAATATGGGGGCTAAGGAACGCGCTTTGTTGTTGTTTATTTTTTTACTGTGTCCTGTTCTAACCGTCTCCATTTGGCAAACTTCAAGAGACACTAATTTAAACATTTAAATATGGAAAGCACCTCAGTGCTTGCTACCCCTCTCCTCCAGCCTGCAGGAAATGCCTTCAAATGGCCATTTTGTTCCCTGTGTCCTTAGCGGAAACTCTTGCAGCTCAACACGGGCCTTCTGCAGCAGCATGTGCAGCGGTGTAGAAGTATTTGTCACGTCATATGAGCAAGACATATTAAAAGATGGTCAGAATTTAAAATGCCTTCTTTTGAAAGGATGT
This sequence comes from Streptopelia decaocto, assembly GCF_964273445.1. Taxonomy (NCBI): domain Eukaryota; kingdom Metazoa; phylum Chordata; class Aves; order Columbiformes; family Columbidae; genus Streptopelia; species Streptopelia decaocto. The sequence continues at coordinate 22,524,930 of NC_138663.1, forward strand.
ACACAGGATACACAGCTTCATCTTCTAGACATTGGTCACCTACCAAAGGGCCCAGGCTGGATTTGTGGAGCATATTAGGGGAAGAACATAATACCGGTTTATGGCAAAGGCATTTTTTAGCTGCTAGGGTGTATGCTGCATGTAAGTCAGCTCACCTTGCTGACTCCTGGTCAACTCGGTGTGCACCAGGACCCCCAGGGCATATTCTGCCACGTTGCTTTCCAGAAGCCCGGTCAAGCTGCTTTGGATCACCAGTCCCAAAGTGCGCATGTGTCCCGACATGCTTCACGCCCGTGCCCGTGCCATCCACAGTCGGTCCCACGCTCTTGCCGCACGTCTCCTGTTGCCACTGCCGTGAGGATGAGGAGGGCACGTTTCCTCCAGCCCAAGCAGTGGTGCAGGCGGAAAGGCTCTCTCTTGTTACAGGACTGGGAGAAAGAGGATGCACCCTGGTGACAGAGTCCAGAGGTGGAGTTTCCATAGAACTCCATCCTATGTCTTTTTTCCCTAACTCCAGCTTTTTCACACCGACTTTGTTCTTCACAGAATACCTGGCTAAAAGGTGGCGGTTGGTACTGTCTTTTAGACCCCAGCCTCTAAAACATCGAGGGGAAACTCCAAGAAAGAGAACAGACCAGAAGAGTGCAAGCCAGGGGGTTGCAGTTACAACCTGCCCACTTCCCACTCTTCCTGGGGTGCCTTAGACACTTGGCAGAGACAAGAAAGCTGTCCTTCTGCCTCCTCGGGCCAGTCTTCTTGTCTCTCTGGCTCCAAATCTACGAAGCAAAGTCAGGAGAAGCCCAAAATCCCAACCCAGGCTGTTGTGTTCCATTTTCTAGAAGGGAGGAGGGGAGGCAGGGAGGCCGGGAGGCAGGGAAAGAAGTGTCACAGAGGAGCGATCGAGGGTCCTGCTTGCCCCAGAGCTGTGTTTCAACCACTTAACGAAGAGTGCGACTTCGCAGAGGTTGATGGCAAGGTTCACCCTTTCACTGCGTGGAGGAAATGTGCCAAGAAGAACCGGGTGAGAGTCTGTTTAGAATGGCCATTTTATTACCTGTGTCCTTAGAGGAAATCCTTGCAGCTCAACATGTGCCTTTTGCAGCGTGTGCAACTGGGTAGAAGCCAAAGGGCAGTGACAGGAGCCTTTGGAATGAGGTTTCTGCTCTTGGTATCTAACGCACATCAGGCTTTGGGCTAAACCAGTTACTATCTGAGGTAATGTCACTCCTACGTATTTACCCTTAAAATAGGGAAACAATACTAGTCTCAGTTCACGAATGTGGAAAGGTGGCACAAACATATCTAGTGACCCTCAGAGGTCCACAGAGAAAGAATGGGGGAGAAAAGGAAACAAAGCCCCAGCTCTCCACTCAAAGCACAGTAGAATATGTCTTCTCAGAAAGAATAGAAACCCGTCCTTGCCATGCAATTCTTAAGGTATTGGCCAGATTTTTTAACAGTCCTCAGTCAAGAGCAGGATTCCTCAGTGGATGTCCTACCTAATCACAGGTATTAAATACCTTGGATTTTGCATTATCAAATTTGAATTTCAAAACGAAGAGCTAAATTTTAAGTTTTCTCCAAAGGAAGACCCTTCATGTTCTCACAATGTCACAAACATTTCTCCAGTCGCAGCATCTAAGCTGTAACAGGACATAAGAGCCTGAGGCTGCAGCAGCTCATCTGGATCGACTGGGCTGCTCTAGGCGCCTTCCAAACAGGTATTCAACAGCAAGAAGTGGTATTTACTAATAATAGCAGAAAAAAGAGCGGCACCACCTTGCGGGCATATGCAGCAAGTGTCTTGTAATTCAGTAAGAAAGAGACACGGTCTCTTGCAAAGCCATCTCATGGAAACCGTTACATTAAGAGCAGCTAATGACTGTCTCCCTGTTTACAGAGGCTTCATTGGGCCTTTCTTGCTGCCTGTACTCCATCTTTTCTGCAGTTATAGACAGTCACAGCTTTCCTGTCAGAGTTACCTGTTCATAGACACAGTTTTAGGAATTCACAAAAACCAACAAGACCACCACTATAGCTGATTAGAATACCACAACGTTTAGTTATTCATAGCAATGTATAGAACACTCCATGATAATTTTTTCTTTTATAAAGATGTTGATTAAATTTCAAAAGAAAGCGGCACAGGAAGCATCTTCTTGGCATTCTCAGGTTTATTTTACTGTTATTAATTTCAGGTGGAAAGGAGGGAATGTATTGATGAACATCTCCAAGTTCAACATTAAGTCTGTAACAGATCAAGTGGCAGAATCAAGGTGGTTCATTCTAAAACCTCTCTGAAACTTGCTAAATCTTTAGTTACAGACACTTTCTGGAATGTATCAAAGGAAAGAGGAGGCAGAAATGAGGAATAACTGGAAATCGGTAACTCGCAACTGGCTAAAGTAATACATTCCTTTGTTTTAACTGGGCTTTGTCTGAATGAGCAGAACATCGCATTGGACTGTGCAGTGAGAGAACAACCACAACAGGTAAGTCTTGCCCTGACGCAGCAGCAAGTCTTCTTCCTTTGGCACCTCGCGGGGCCACGGTCCCCTCGCAGCTGCAGCCAGGGCTCGCATCCGCGCCGGACACCCTGCTCAGCAGGAGTGAGGCTCGCACAGCTGGATCCCGCCTCAGTCGCTCGGTCGCCAGGTTTTCTGGCTTGGCAGTTGATTCTTGCAGCTCCTTCAGACGGGCCCTCATCTTGTGCAGCCGCAGACGTTGTTGGCAGCAGGGCTGTTCTCCATACATTTGTTGGGAGCTTGTGCAGTTCAGCCAAATGTACCTGCCTACCTACCGACCTGACTCACCAACTCTCTGGCCCTATCGGCCCAAAAACCTATGGGAAAATTTTGGAAACTCGCAAACCCGTATGTGAACCAAAAGTGCACTCAGTACACAGCTACCTACACTAGAAACTAACAAACAAACAAAATAACGAACTTGCTAACTAACTCGCAAACAAACAAACAAACTCTCTTGCCCTACTGGCTCAAAAACCTGTGGGAAAACTTTGGAAACTCGCAAACCGGTATGTGAAAAAAAAGTGCACTCAGTACACAGCTACCTACACTAGAAACTAACTAACTAACAAACTAACTAACTAACTTGCTAAGTAACAAACCAACAAACTAACTAACTAACCTGCTAAGTAACAAACCAACCAACAAACTAACTAACAAACTAACTAACTTGCTAACCAACAAACTCACTAAAACAAACTCTGGACCGTCCGGCCGAGCCAACATGAGGGTGGCAACACGAGGGCGACTTCGTCTTCAACCTGCCTTGAGAAAGAGGGGGGGGAAAAGACAGGCATTAAGTACAAGGCTGAGAGGAGAACAAGCCGTTTGCCGGGATAGGCAATCCCCAGCCACAGTTCTCCTCTGCAGGATTCCTTAGGGCTGGGTATTGGGCTTTGGTGGTTTGCTATGAATGATTTAGATTGTGCGAGTTTGGGGAGGCTTGAGCGGACGCAGGGGCTTTTGACTCAACTGCCGTACAAATCTGTGCTTCCAGGGCCAGGCCTGGGTACAGCTGCAGTAAGAACAGAGAGTAAAACCGAACCAGAGTAAAGGAAGGAGGAACCAAGACAAAGACCAAGACAAGCACAAAGACAAAGGCAAGAGGAAGAACTGTTTTACAATGAGCGCGGTGAAATACTGGCACGGGCTGCCCAGAGAGGTGGTAGATGCCCCATCCCTGGAAACATTCAAGGCCAGGCTGGACGGGGCTCTGAGTAACGGGATCTCATTGAAGAGGTCCCTGCTGATTGCAGGGGGGTTGGATTAGGTGACCTTGGAAGGTCCCTTCCAACCCAAACTCTTCTTTGATTCAAGGATTCTAAGTGCCAAATGAAAACCGCCAACGCTGGAGTGCTCTTTGCCTCCAGACATGCCCCTTCTCCCAAGGGAAGGTGAATGCTTCGTCTCTGGGGCCGTCTCTGGGCACCAAAGAAATATTTCCTAGACTCAGAGCAGCATGACAATTGGACAGAGGGAGAGCAGGCTCTTTCACACACCAGGGCTCCCTGTTCCTCTCGCCCCACCTGGCTTGGCTCAGTCGCCCGCTCCTGAGCTCTCTGGCTCCAGGCTCCTCCTGCGCTTGCTGGGCTGCGCATCGCTCTCCTCTTCGCGTGGGAGTTTTCTCTTCCGGGGGGAAGGATTTCCCCCCTCCCGCGAAGAGCCTGGCGAGCTTTCCATCCAAAAGGATTGTTAGGCAGGTAAAGCCATGACAAACAGGAATCAATTCTACTCTAAATCACAGCTAGCTCATGTTACCTGCTCTGCCCAGAGGAGCTACTCTTGCCTTCGCTTTCTGCAGCGACTGCAGGCACCTGCAATGGAAACGCAGAAGATGCCCCCTGCCCGTTTTCCAGCTCAGCTCTAAAAGGCAGATCCCTTGGATGGCTTTGCTCAGCCCAGCCGTGCCACTTCTGCTGGGGTCACTGCACAAAGGGTGATGGCCAACCTGCGTCAGCCTCACTCTGCACTTCTGCAAAGCTGCAGGTTGGTGGATGAACTTGCTCGTCCCTGCAGCGGCAATCCCACCTTCTGAGGGGGGAGGCATTCTCTCACGCTGTTTGTGGACCTCACCTACCTCGGCACTTTCCGCCTCTGCTCCTGCTGCCGGCGACTCCTCGGCCCCTTCAGCGGCGAGCCCAGCCCCCTCTTCCTCCTCCTCCCGCTCCTCCTCGGCCTCAAAGAGTTCCTCCCGGTGGTCAATGAGGAACTCTACCAGCTGGGTGACCTGCACACAGTAAACCATTGGTTTCCAACACGCTGGCTGCAAATGGCTCCAACAGCCCTTCCCACTCCTCATCCTGCCTTGCGCACTGAAAGCTGCAGCTGTGCGGCTGCTCTTCCCAGCAGCTCCCCTGCCAGCACTGGCTGAAGACAGGAGGCAGCCAGGAACCTCTGAAGAGCAAAGCTGGCGTGGGCCTGGAAGGCTGCAGCGGGCTGGGAAACGCAGCGTACCTTGGCTGTCACCTGCACCAGCACGTCCAGAGGGAGCGTGTCCTCCTCTGGTGGGCCGAGGAGGTTGGGCCCCACGCAGATGGCCAGGTTGCTGGCTGACATCTTGCTGACGGTGGCGTTGCTGCTGATGTTCTGCAGCAGCCGCAGCAAGGTGTTGAGGAGGAGGAGGTTGGCCTCGGGTAACTTGCGGGCCACCCTGCGGGAACAGGAACGCAACGTTCAGAGATGAAGTAGGTGTTGTCAAGACAGGTGTCCCATGCTGATGCCCACCCCAGGGAAGGCTCCTTGGCCAAGCCGGCTCTACAGCCGAGGCGCTGCCTTCCCTGAGATATTGCCACCTCCCTCCCTGCCTGCCCTCCTGGCCAGAGTCCCTTTGCACAAGGAGCCAGCCCCAACGCCTGCATCTTTTTCAGGCAGGCTGTCTCTTTGCAGGCAAGTGCCGGGCTCTGCCAGTCCCTGCGCAGCAGCCAGGCTGCTGGCCACACTTACTCTTTCAGCCCCAGCAGCCTCTCCTCCCTGCTGCTCTTCTGCAGGGCGGCCATCCACTGCTGGTAGAGCTCCGCCACCAGGAGCTTGGAGGGGATCTTGCGCAGGAAGTCCTGCAACGCCAAGGGCTGCGCGTCAGGCTGTGGGCGCTGCTGCCGGGAGCACGGGCAGCATCCCCAGCACGCTGGGTGCCGAGCAGCTCCTGGCTTTGGGCTCCTGCTCGGGCAGCTGCCCGTCAGCAGCGCCAGAGCCGGGAGCTGCCGGACTCCAGGTCAGCAGGGCTCACCTTCAAGATGACGGCCAGGACGTGCACCGGCTGGCTGGCCAGGTGGACCTCGGTCCCGCTGTCCAGGGCCTCCCTGATCTCCCGGGAGGCACGCTCGCTGGCCGCCAGCCGGAAGATCCCCTCCGTGGATGGCCCCTGTTCGTGCAGCAGAGCCAGCAGGTCCTGCAGGGGAGAGAGGAGGACGTTGCTGGGCTGGAGACATGCCCTGGGAGAGGCCAGGCTTCCTCAGGGGCAGGAGCGAGTGTGGATGGGGCTGAACAGAGGGCTGGCTGGAGTTGGGTGACGTGCAGAGGAGCGCGCTTTGTCCCCAGGACTCATCTGGGATGCCTGCCATGGGGACAGCGCCTCTCCAGAGGAGCCAGCAGGATGGGGACCCCCTGGCCAGGCTTGCTTACCTGCATGGGCTGGGGCAGCATGCCGTCCTGGCTGCAGAGATCCGCCAGGGGCCGGCCAAAGAGAAGCCCCGTGCGGGCAGAGCCCGACGGCCCCAGTGCCTCTGCAGCCGCCGAGGTCCCTGGCCGCACAAAGTGCCAGGGCAGCCAGCTCCTCCTCCTGCTGTGGGCGCCACCATCTGCCAAGGAGAAGAGAGCAAAGAGAGGTGGAGCAGAAGCGCCTGGCCAGCGCTCCTGGACCCTGGAGCGCACGGGAGAAGTGTCCTTTGGCAACGAGGGATCCCGAGGGCTCAGGTCTCTCCTGCCACAGAGTAATGGGGAGAGACGTGCCCTGCGGGAAGGGCAGCAGCAGCCCCAGTGCAGCCTGAGTGCCCGTCCGCAAGGGGAGGAGGGAAGGGCCGTCCTGCCCGAGTCTTCTCCAAACTCACCAGCCAACTGGCCACTTCCACCATTGGGCACGCGTGGGTGCTGGGGCTCAGGCTCAGGCTCGTCCCTGCGGAGCAGACGGCGTCGGGCATGAGAAAATCGGCTGCTGCACGGTCCGGCTGTTCTGGGGTGTCTCCCAGCCGTGCGTGGGGGGAGCCTACCTGGAGCCGCGGCAGCAATTCAGCTGGCCCATCGCCACGGAACCGAGATGCCTCTCGTTGGGCACGCTTGCGGGGCGCGAGGGGGTGGCCAGACAGACGGACAAAGTCCGGCGAAAGCGCCCCAGTGCCGTCCCAGTGGTGCAGGGCAAGAGCTTGGCTCTTACCCCTGGCACTCCGAGTTGGCACAGAAGCGTTGCCGGGACAGCGCCGGGTCAACACAGCCCAACATTCTGAGCGCAGTGGTGGGGGAGGGGCACTGGGGGCTCTCCCCACTATGCCATGTCTCTCTCGCCCTGGGAGCCCGGCCCTGGGCACAGCACTTCAGGCCTGGCCTCAGCAGCGCCGAGCAGAGGGGAAGGGTCCCCTCCCTCCAGCTGCTGGCAAGGCTTTGCCCCGTGCAGCCCAGGGCACCACTGGCTGCCGCCTTGGGCCAAGGCCACCTCGCTGGCTCCTGCTCAACTTGCCGTCCACCGGGAGCCCAGGACCTTTTGTGCCACGCTCTTTTCCAGCAGCTTTGCCAAGCTGCTCTGGGTCACAAGTCTGGGTGCACGTGTCCCAGGATGCTTCATGCCCATTGCATTGCCAGACTTTTCTCCTCATTTCCTAGGCAAGAACTCACCAGTGCTATCATCCTGGCTGGCTGATTGCTGATAGACACCCACAATGAACCTTCTTTGTTTTCCAGCCCCTAATCCTCACTCACAGGCTCTCAACTACATCACCCCCAACCGTAAGGGCTGCCAAGTCAAACCTCTCCCTTACATACCCTGCGACTCCCCCGACCTCACCTGCCCTGTCTGTCCCTCCTCAACAGCCTGTTCGGCCCTCCCGAGCACTCATGCTCTCTTACCATTCTGCACCAGGGACAGGAGAGCTTGTGTGCAGGACTTCCAGCTTCACAAGAGAGCATGGTCGCCTGAAGTGTGACGTAAATACGGCATTGGCATGGAAGCGTGAGCGATTGCTTACAAAAAATAGATGTTTTTCCTCAGTCTGGTGGCACACAGCAGCTGACAGCACATGAGCTCTTCATAAGAATCTCTCCAAGCCCTTCCATTTCTCCCTGGATATTCCAAAGGCACCTGAGTCACGTTTGGACAGGGACAGCCATAGCCCGCTCCACGAGGCTCTGCAAAAAAAACATCGCTCTTTCCCGTGGCACATGCCAGCTGACCCCTGGAGATCTAGGCTGGGAACTCCACGAGCCACCTTTGACATACGATAGAGTAGTAGTTTTTGAGAAGCAGCCAGAGGTGCTGAGGCCACCCACTCCAACACCAGACGCCAAATTGGGCATTCAGCTCCTCCCAATTTACAGAGCTCTATTGCAGCTTTGCATGTGAAATAATTGCCAAGATCCCATTCTAGTTAGCGGAGGAAGGACTTATTCCTACTGTCCTAAAGCAGACATCCTTAGGACACCTTTAGACTTAAGAGAGTGTATCGACTAAGGCCTCAGTTGGATTTCCTACGCGCAGGCAACTTAATGCCATTTCAGATGCCGTAACGAAACCAGCACCTGGGGATCAGCAGATGTGACGCAGGACCTAGGGATAGTCTGGCCCTTCTGAGGGGACAGCTGGAGGCCAGAGAACATCCCCTCTAGAATCTCAGATCATTCCCAAATCATGCCCCGGGACAGGGTCTGTCATCAAGCCCTTGCTGCCCGCTCACTCTAGCGGCTTTGTGGAAACCAAGTCCCAACACAGACACCCAAGTCACAGTGAACCGAACCCCACCCTGGTTGCAGTTCCCTCTTCCGCCGAGGAGGTTTGTGTCCTGTATCCCCATAGCTGAGACCTAGTGGGAGCATACTCCGCACATTTTTGGTAGCTCGTGCAGTTAAGAGCAAATATTGGGGGCTAAGGAACGCGCTTTGATGTTGTTGTTCTTGTTTATTTTTTTTACTGTGTCTTGTTCTAGCCATTTCCATTTGGCAAGTTTCAAAAACCACAATGGACTTAGTGAAACAAGCTTTTGACCTTTGAAGAAAGGATGTGTCTCATGTCTGTTTCCTGCAAAGAAGCACTCCTTTATTGAAGAAAATGTATTAATATATAACATATCTACATACTACAAGACATCGTCCAAAGTGAAGAGCCATTTTTAAAGTAGTCATGAAACAGCAAATACATCGCTCCACCCATCACTCCTGCTTTCCATTGAATACCTGAGTGAGTTTCACAGGCAGCGTCTGGTCAACCAACATGCTGAAAGCAACAGGTTGTGCCCACAGCAAAGCGCCTGACCGCAGCTAATTCATCGTGCCCTACCAGTTTCCCACTGAAGTAATTTCAAAAGCGCCAAGCCAGCGACCGCTCTTTGTGTGCTGTGGAGCACCAGCACACTTTAAGATGAAGAATCTCCCCTTTTCACATCACCTTTCAGATTACGTCTTTTCATTCTATCATGAAGCGTGTCTCTCTCTAGTAAATACATTTTGATACAACAAATCTGCCCATGGAATACAAGGTTTCTCTAGGTAACCATCATATTTCTGTAAGCTGCATTACAGGCTGTTCATCGCCTGCGTCTCACTGTTTCTTATCTTCCATGAAAACCTCTCTAAGTTGACCTTGGAGGTTCTTCAGGACTTCTGCTTTGATGCCTTCTCCAGGTTTGGTTCGTTTTGGCTTTTATAGGGCTCAAAGCAAGTGGCTCCTGAGAACTGTCATGCTGAGAAGTGACGGGATTGTGACACAGTTCACACGCAATAGGTCTGTCACCGTTCCAGGCTACCTGACCAAGCAAACAGGGAAAAGCGCGCAGCTGGCTTCAGTGATGCAGCTCCGCATGCACGGTCCTTCTAATGCAGTAAGAAGGGCACAAAGCAGCAGCATTTCAGGAGGCTCGAATGCCTCACCCATTTCCTTGTGTGTTCATGAGAGATGGAGATCATCTCAGTGCTTGCTACCCGTTTTCTCCAACGTGCAGGAAATGCCTTCAAATGCCCATTTTATTACCTCTTCCGCCAAGGAGGTTTGTGTCCTGTATCCCCGTAGCTGAGACCTAGCGGGAGCATTCTCCGCACGTTTTGGGTAGCTTGTGCAGTGAAGAGCAAATATGGGGGCTAAGGAACGCGCTTTGTTGTTGTTTATTTTTTTACTGTGTCCTGTTCTAACCGTCTCCATTTGGCAAACTTCAAGAGACACTAATTTAAACATTTAAATATGGAAAGCACCTCAGTGCTTGCTACCCCTCTCCTCCAGCCTGCAGGAAATGCCTTCAAATGGCCATTTTGTTCCCTGTGTCCTTAGCGGAAACTCTTGCAGCTCAACACGGGCCTTCTGCAGCAGCATGTGCAGCGGTGTAGAAGTATTTGTCACGTCATATGAGCAAGACATATTAAAAGATGGTCAGAATTTAAAATGCCTTCTTTTGAAAGGATGTACACAGGATACACAGCTTCATCTTCTAGACATTGGTCACCTACCAAAGGGCCCAGGCTGGATTTGTGGAGCATATTAGGGGAAGAACATAATACCGGTTTATGGCAAAGGCATTTTTTAGCTGCTAGGGTGTATGCTGCATGTAAGTCAGCTCACCTTGCTGACTCCTGGTCAACTCGGTGTGCACCAGGACCCCCAGGGCATATTCTGCCACGTTGCTTTCCAGAAGCCCAGTCAAGCTGCTTTGGATCACCAGTCCCAAAGTGCGCATGTGTCCCGACATGCTTCACGCCCGTGCCCGTGCCATCCACAGTCGGTCCCACGCTCTTGCCGCACGTCTCCTGTTGCCACTGCCGTGAGGATGAGGAGGGCACGTTTCCTCCAGCCCAAGCAGTGGTGCAGGCGGAAAGGCTCTCTCTTGTTACAGGACTGGGAGAAAGAGGATGCACCCTGGTGACAGAGTCCAGAGGTGGAGTTTCCATAGAACTCCATCCTATGTCTTTTTTCCCTAACTCCAGCTTTTTCACACCGACTTTGTTCTTCACAGAATACCTGGCTAAAAGGTGGCGGTTGGTACTGTCTTTTAGACCCCAGCCTCTAAAACATCGAGGGGAAACTCCAAGAAAGAGAACAGACCAGAAGAGTGCAAGCCAGGGGGTTGCAGTTACAACCTGCCCACTTCCCACTCTTCCTGGGGTGCCTTAGACACTTGGCAGAGACAAGAAAGCTGTCCTTCTGCCTCCTCGGGCCAGTCTTCTTGTCTCTCTGGCTCCAAATCTACGAAGCAAAGTCAGGAGAAGCCCAAAATCCCAACCCAGGCTGTTGTGTTCCATTTTCTAGAAGGGAGGAGGGGAGGCAGGGAGGCCGGGAGGCAGGGAAAGAAGTGTCACAGAGGAGCGATCGAGGGTCCTGCTTGCCCCAGAGCTGTGTTTCAACCACTTAACGAAGAGTGCGACTTCGCAGAGGTTGATGGCAAGGTTCACCCTTTCACTGCGTGGAGGAAATGTGCCAAGAAGAACCGGGTGAGAGTCTGTTTAGAATGGCCATTTTATTACCTGTGTCCTTAGAGGAAATCCTTGCAGCTCAACATGTGCCTTTTGCAGCGTGTGCAACTGGGTAGAAGCCAAAGGGCAGTGACAGGAGCCTTTGGAATGAGGTTTCTGCTCTTGGTATCTAACGCACATCAGGCTTTGGGCTAAACCAGTTACTATCTGAGGTAATGTCACTCCTACGTATTTACCCTTAAAATAGGGAAACAATACTAGTCTCAGTTCACGAATGTGGAAAGGTGGCACAAACATATCTAGTGACCCTCAGAGGTCCACAGAGAAAGAATGGGGGAGAAAAGGAAACAAAGCCCCAGCTCTCCACTCAAAGCACAGTAGAATATGTCTTCTCAGAAAGAATAGAAACCCGTCCTTGCCATGCAATTCTTAAGGTATTGGCCAGATTTTTTAACAGTCCTCAGTCAAGAGCAGGATTCCTCAGTGGATGTCCTACCTAATCACAGGTATTAAATACCTTGGATTTTGCATTATCAAATTTGAATTTCAAAACGAAGAGCTAAATTTTAAGTTTTCTCCAAAGGAAGACCCTTCATGTTCTCACAATGTCACAAACATTTCTCCGGTCGCAGCATCTAAGCTGTAACAGGACATAAGAGCCTGAGGCTGCAGCAGCTCATCTGGATCGACTGGGCTGCTCTAGGCGCCTTCCAAACAGGTATTCAACAGCAAGAAGTGGTATTTACTAATAATAGCAGAAAAAAGAGCGGCACCACCTTGCGGGCATATGCAGCAAGTGTCTTGTAATTCAGTAAGAAAGAGACACGGTCTCTTGCAAAGCCATCTCATGGAAACCGTTACATTAAGAGCAGCTAATGACTGTCTCCCTGTTTACAGAGGCTTCATTGGGCCTTTCTTGCTGCCTGTACTCCATCTTTTCTGCAGTTATAGACAGTCACAGCTTTCCTGTCAGAGTTACATGTTCATAGACACAGTTTTAGGAATTCACAAAAACCAACAAGACCACCACTATAGCTGATTAGAATACCACAACGTTTAGTTATTCATAGCAATGTATAGAACACTCCATGATAATTTTTTCTTTTATAAAGATGTTGATTAAATTTCAAAAGAAAGCGGCACAGGAAGCATCTTCTTGGCATTCTCAGGTTTATTTTACTGTTATTAATTTCAGGTGGAAAGGAGGGAATGTATTGATGAACATCTCCAAGTTCAACATTAAGTCTGTAACAGATCAAGTGGCAGAATCAAGGTGGTTCATTCTAAAACCTCTCTGAAACTTGCTAAATCTTTAGTTACAGACACTTTCTGGAATGTATCAAAGGAAAGAGGAGGCAGAAATGAGGAATAACTGGAAATCGGTAACTCGCAACTGGCTAAAGTAATACATTCCTTTGTTTTAACTGGGCTTTGTCTGAATGAGCAGAACGTCGCATTGGACTGTGCAGTGAGAGAACAACCACAACAGGTAAGTCGTGCCCTGACGCAGCAGCAAGTCTTCTTCCTTTGGCACCTCGCGGGGCCACGGTCCCCTCGCAGCTGCAGCCAGGGCTCGCATCCGCGCCGGACACCCTGCTCAGCAGGAGTGAGGCTCGCACAGCTGGATCCCGCCTCAGTCGCTCGGTCGCCAGGTTTTCTGGCTTGGCAGTTGATTCTTGCAGCTCCTTCAGCCGGGCCCTCATCTTGTGCAGCCGCAGACGTTGTTGGCAGCAGGGCTGTTCTCCATACATTTGTTGGGAGCTTGTGCAGTTCAGCCAAATGTACCTGCCTACCTACCGACCTGACTCACCAACTCTCTGGCCCTATCGGCCCAAAAACCTATGGGAAAATTTTGGAAACTTGCAAACCCGTATGTGAACCAAAAGTGCACTCAGTACACAGCTACCTACACTAGAAACTAACAAACAAACAAAATAACGAACTTGCTAACTAACTCGCAAACAAACAAACAAACTCTCTTGCCCTACTGGCTCAAAAACCTGTGGGAAAACTTTGGAAACTCGCAAACCGGTATGTGAAAAAAAAGTGCACTCAGTACACAGCTACCTACACTAGAAACTAACTAACTAACAAACTAACTAACTAACTTGCTAAGTAACAAACCAACAAACTAACTAACTAACCTGCTAAGTAACAAACCAACCAACAAACTAACTAACAAACTAACTAACTTGCTAACCAACAAACTCACTAAAACAAACTCTGGACCGTCCGGCCGAGCCAACATGAGGGTGGCAACACGAGGGCGACTTCGTCTTCAACCTGCCTTGAGAAAGAGGGGGGGGAAAAGACAGGCATTAAGTACAAGGCTGAGAGGAGAACAAGCCGTTTGCCGGGATAGGCAATCCCCAGCCACAGTTCTCCTCTGCAGGATTCCTTAGGGCTGGGTATTGGGCTTTGGTGGTTTGCTATGAATGATTTAGATTGTGCGAGTTTGGGGAGGCTTGAGCGGACGCAGGGGCTTTTGACTCAACTGCCGTACAAATCTGTGCTTCCAGGGCCAGGCCTGGGTACAGCTGCAGTAAGAACAGAGAGTAAAACCGAACCAGAGTAAAGGAAGGAGGAACCAAGACAAAGACCAAGACAAGCACAAAGACAAAGGCAAGAGGAAGAACTGTTTTACAATGAGCGCGGTGAAATACTGGCACGGGTTGCCCAGAGAGGTGGTAGATGCCCCATCCCTGGAAACATTCAAGGCCAGGCTGGACGGGGCTCTGAGTAACGGGATCTCATTGAAGAGGTCCCTGCTGATTGCAGGGGGGTTGGATTAGGTGACCTTGGAAGGTCCCTTCCAACCCAAACTCTTCTTTGATTCAAGGATTCTAAGTGCCAAATGAAAACCGCCAACGCTGGAGTGCTCTTTGCCTCCAGACATGCCCCTTCTCCCAAGGGAAGGTGAATGCTTCGTCTCTGGGGCCGTCTCTGGGCACCACAGAAATATTTCCTAGACTCAGAGCAGCATGACAATTGGACAGAGGGAGAGCAGGCTCTTTCACACACCAGGGCTCCCTGTTCCTCTCGCCCCACCTGGCTTGGCTCAGTCGCCCGCTCCTGAGCTCTCTGGCTCCAGGCTCCTCCTGCGCTTGCTGGGCTGCGCATCGCTCTCCTCTTCGCGTGGGAGTTTTCTCTTCCGGGGGGAAGGATTTCCCCCCTCCCGTGAAGAGCCTGGCGAGCTTTCCATCCAAAAGGATTGTTAGGCAGGTAAAGCCATGACAAACAGGAATCAATTCTACTCTAAATCACAGCTAGCTCATGTTACCTGCTCTGCCCAGAGGAGCTACTCTTGCCTTCGCTTTCTGCAGCGACTGCAGGCACCTGCAATGGAAACGCAGAAGATGCCCCCTGCCCGTTTTCCAGCTCAGCTCTAAAAGGCAGATCCCTTGGATGGCTTTGCTCAGCCCAGCCGTGCCACTTCTGCTGGGGTCACTGCACAAAGGGTGATGGCCAACCTGCGTCAGCCTCACTCTGCACTTCTGCAAAGCTGCAGGTTGGTGGATGAACTTGCTCGTCCCTGCAGCGGCAATCCCACCTTCTGAGGGGGGAGGCATTCTCTCACGCTGTTTGTGGACCTCACCTACCTCGGCACTTTCCGCCTCTGCTCCTGCTGCCGGCGACTCCTCGGCCCCTTCAGCGGCGAGCCCAGCCCCCTCTTCCTCCTCCTCCCGCTCCTCCTCGGCCTCAAAGAGTTCCTCCCGGTGGTCAATGAGGAACTCTACCAGCTGGGTGACCTGCACACAGTAAACCATTGGTTTCCAACACGCTGGCTGCAAATGGCTCCAACAGCCCTTCCCACTCCTCATCCTGCCTTGCGCACAGAAAGCTGCAGCTGTGCGGCTGCTCTTCCCAGCAGCTCCCCTGCCAGCACTGGCTGAAGACAGGAGGCAGCCAGGAACCTCTGAAGAGCAAAGCTGGCGTGGGCCTGGAAGGCTGCAGCGGGCTGGGAAACGCAGCGTACCTTGGCTGTCACCTGCACCAGCACGTCCAGAGGGAGCGTGTCCTCCTCTGGTGGGCCGAGGAGGTTGGGCCCCACGCAGATGGCCAGGTTGCTGGCTGACATCTTGCTGACGGTGGCGTTGCTGCTGATGTTCTGCAGCAGCCGCAGCAAGGTGTTGAGGAGGAGGAGGTTGGCCTCGGGTAACTTGCGGGCCACCCTGCGGGAACAGGAACGCAACGTTCAGAGATGAAGTAGGTGTTGTCAAGACAGGTGTCCCATGCTGATGCCCACCCCAGGGAAGGCTCCTTGGCCAAGCCGGCTCTACAGCCGAGGCGCTGCCTTCCCTGAGATATTGCCACCTCCCTCCCTGCCTGCCCTCCTGGCCAGAGTCCCTTTGCACAAGGAGCCAGCCCCAACGCCTGCATCTTTTTCAGGCAGGCTGTCTCTTTGCAGGCAAGTGCCGGGCTCTGCCAGTCCCTGCGCAGCAGCCAGGCTGCTGGCCACACTTACTCTTTCAGCCCCAGCAGCCTCTCCTCCCTGCTGCTCTTCTGCAGGGCGGCCATCCACTGCTGGTAGAGCTCCGCCACCAGGAGCTTGGAGGGGATCTTGCGCAGGAAGTCCTGCAACGCCAAGGGCTGCGCGTCAGGCTGTGGGCGCTGCTGCCGGGAGCACGGGCAGCATCCCCAGCACGCTGGGTGCCGAGCAGCTCCTGGCTTTGGGCTCCTGCTCGGGCAGCTGCCCGTCAGCAGCGCCAGAGCCGGGAGCTGCCGGACTCCAGGTCAGCAGGGCTCACCTTCAAGATGACGGCCAGGACGTGCACCGGCTGGCTGGCCAGGTGGACCTCGGTCCCGCTGTCCAGGGCCTCCCTGATCTCTCGGGAGGCACGCTCGCTGGCCGCCAGCCGGAAGATCCCCTCCGTGGATGGCCCCTGTTCGTGCAGCAGAGCCAGCAGGTCCTGCAGGGGAGAGAGGAGGACGTTGCTGGGCTGGAGACATGCCCTGGGAGAGGCCAGGCTTCCTCAGGGGCAGGAGCGAGTGTGGATGGGGCTGAACAGAGGGCTGGCTGGAGTTGGGTGACGTGCAGAGGAGCGCGCTTTGTCCCCAGGACTCATCTGGGATGCCTGCCATGGGGACAGCGCCTCTCCAGAGGAGCCAGCAGGATGGGGACCCCCTGGCCAGGCTTGCTTACCTGCATGGGCTGGGGCAGCATGCCGTCCTGGCTGCAGAGATCCGCCAGGGGCCGGCCAAAGAGAAGCCCCGTGCGGGCAGAGCCCGACGGCCCCAGTGCCTCTGCAGCCGCCGAGGTCCCTGGCCGCACAAAGTGCCAGGGCAGCCAGCTCCTCCTCCTGCTGTGGGCGCCACCATCTGCCAAGGAGAAGAGAGCAAAGAGAGGTGGAGCAGAAGCGCCTGGCCAGCGCTCCTGGACCCTGGAGCGCACGGGAGAAGTGTCCTTTGGCAACGAGGGATCCCGAGGGCTCAGGTCTCTCCTGCCACAGAGTAATGGGGAGAGACGTGCCCTGCGGGAAGGGCAGCAGCAGCCCCAGTGCAGCCTGAGTGCCCGTCCGCAAGGGGAGGAGGGAAGGGCCGTCCTGCCCGAGTCTTCTCCAAACTCACCAGCCAACTGGCCACTTCCACCATTGGGCACGCGTGGGTGCTGGGGCTCAGGCTCAGGCTCGTCCCTGCGGAGCAGACGGCGTCGGGCATGAGAAAATCGGCTGCTGCACGGTCCGGCTGTTCTGGGGTGTCTCCCAGCCGTGCGTGGGGGGAGCCTACCTGGAGCCGCGGCAGCAATTCAGCTGGCCCATCGCCACGGAACCGAGATGCCTCTCGTTGGGCACGCTTGCGGGGCGCGAGGGGGTGGCCAGACAGACGGACAAAGTCCGGCGAAAGCGCCCCAGTGCCGTCCCAGTGGTGCAGGGCAAGAGCTTGGCTCTTACCCCTGGCACTCCGAGTTGGCACAGAAGCGTTGCCGGGACAGCGCCGGGTCAACACAGCCCAACATTCTGAGCGCAGTGGTGGGGGAGGGGCACTGGGGGCTCTCCCCACTATGCCATGTCTCTCTCGCCCTGGGAGCCCGGCCCTGGGCACAGCACTTCAGGCCTGGCCTCAGCAGCGCCGAGCAGAGGGGAAGGGTCCCCTCCCTCCAGCTGCTGGCAAGGCTTTGCCCCGTGCAGCCCAGGGCACCACTGGCTGCCGCCTTGGGCCAAGGCCACCTCGCTGGCTCCTGCTCAACTTGCCGTCCACCGGGAGCCCAGGACCTTTTGTGCCACGCTCTTTGCCAGCAGCTTTGCCAAGCTGCTCTGGGTCACAAGTCTGGGTGCACGTGTCCCAGGATGCTTCATGCCCATTGCATTGCCAGACTTTTCTCCTCATTTCCTAGGCAAGAACTCACCAGTGCTATCATCCTGGCTGGCTGATTGCTGATAGACACCCACAATGAACCTTCTTTGTTTTCCAGCCCCTAATCCTCACTCACAGGCTCTCAACTACATCACCCCCAACCGTAAGGGCTGCCAAGTCAAACCTCTCCCTTACATACCCTGCGACTCCCCCGACCTCACCTGCCCTGTCTGTCCCTCCTCAACAGCCTGTTCGGCCCTCCCGAGCACTCATGCTCTCTTACCATTCTGCACCAGGGACAGGAGAGCTTGTGTGCAGGACTTCCAGCTTCACAAGAGAGCATGGTCGCCTGAAGTGTGACGTAAATACGGCATTGGCATGGAAGCGTGAGCGATTGCTTACAAAAAATAGATGTTTTTCCTCAGTCTGGTGACACACAGCAGCTGACAGCACATGAGCTCTTCATAAGAATCTCTCCAAGCCCTTCCATTTCTCCCTGGATATTCCAAAGGCACCTGAGTCACGTTTGGACAGGGACAGCCATAGCCCGCTCCACGAGGCTCTGCAAACAAAACATCGCTCTTTCCCGTGGCACATGCCAGCTGACCCCTGGAGATCTAGGCTGGGAACTCCACGAGCCACCTTTGACATACGATAGAGTAGTAGTTTTTGAGAAGCAGCCAGAGGTGCTGAGGCCACCCACTCCAACACCAGACGCCAAATTGGGCATTCAGCTCCTCCCAATTTACAGAGCTCTATTGCAGCTTTGCATGTGAAATAATTGCCAAGATCCCATTCTAGTTAGCGGAGGAAGGACTTATTCCTACTGTCCTAAAGCAGACATCCTTAGGACACCTTTAGACTTAAGAGAGTGTATCGACTAAGGCCTCAGTTGGATTTCCTACGCGCAGGCAACTTAATGCCATTTCAGATGCCGTAACGAAACCAGCACCTGGGGATCAGCAGATGTGACGCAGGACCTAGGGATAGTCTGGCCCTTCTGAGGGGACAGCTGGAGGCCAGAGAACATCCCCTCTAGAATCTCAGATCATTCCCAAATCATGCCCCGGGACAGGGTCTGTCATCAAGCCCTTGCTGCCCGCTCACTCTAGCGGCTTTGTGGAAACCAAGTCCCAACACAGACACCCAAGTCACAGTGAACCGAACCCCACCCTGGTTGCAGTTCCCTCTTCCGCCGAGGAGGTTTGTGTCCTGTATCCCCATAGCTGAGACCCAGTGGGAGCATACTCCGCACATTTTTGGTAGCTCGTGCAGTTAAGAGCAAATATTGGGGGCTAAGGAACGCGCTTTGATGTTGTTGTTCTTGTTTATTTTTTTTACTGTGTCTTGTTCTAGCCATTTCCATTTGGCAAGTTTCAAAAAACACAATGGACTTAGTGAAACAAGCTTTTGACCTTTGAAGAAAGGATGTGTCTCATGTCTGTTTCCTGCAAAGAAGCACTCCTTTATTGAAGAAAATGTATTAATATATAACATATCTACATACTACAAGACATCGTCCAAAGTGAAGAGCCATTTTTAAAGTAGTCATGAAACAGCAAATACATCGCTCCACCCATCACTCCTGCTTTCCATTGAATACCTGAGTGAGTTTCACAGGCAGCGTCTGGTCAACCAACATGCTGAAAGCAACAGGTTGTGCCCACAGCAAAGCGCCTGACCGCAGCTAATTCATCGTGCCCTACCAGTTTCCCACTGAAGTAATTTCAAAAGCGCCAAGCCAGCGACCGCTCTTTGTGTGCTGTGGAGCACCAGCACACTTTAAGATGAAGAATCTCCCCTTTTCACATCACCTTTCAGATTACGTCTTTTCATTCTATCATGAAGCGTGTCTCTCTCTAGTAAATACATTTTGATACAACAAATCTGCCCATGGAATACAAGGTTTCTCTAGGTAACCATCATATTTCTGTAAGCTGCATTACAGGCTGTTCATCGCCTGCGTCTCACTGTTTCTTATCTTCCATGAAAACCTCTCTAAGTTGACCTTGGAGGTTCTTCAGGACTTCTGCTTTGATGCCTTCTCCAGGTTTGGTTCGTTTTGGCTTTTATAGGGCTCAAAGCAAGTGGCTCCTGAGAACTGTCATGCTGAGAAGTGACGGGATTGTGACACAGTTCACACGCAATAGGTCTGTCACCGTTCCAGGCTACCTGACCAAGCAAACAGGGAAAAGCGCGCAGCTGGCTTGAGTGATGCAGCTCCGCATGCACGGTCCTTCTAATGCAGTAAGAAGGGCACAAAGCAGCAGCATTTCAGGAGGCTCGAATGCCTCACCCATTTCCTTGTGTGTTCATGAGAGATGGAGATCATCTCAGTGCTTGCTACCCGTTTTCTCCAACGTGCAGGAAATGCCTTCAAATGCCCATTTTATTACCTCTTCCGCCAAGGAGGTTTGTGTCCTGTATCCCCGTAGCTGAGACCTAGCGGGAGCATTCTCCGCACGTTTTGGGTAGCTTGTGCAGTGAAGAGCAAATATGGGGGCTAAGGAACGCGCTTTGTTGTTGTTTATTTTTTTACTGTGTCCTGTTCTAACCGTCTCCATTTGGCAAACTTCAAGAGACACTAATTTAAACATTTAAATATGGAAAGCACCTCAGTGCTTGCTACCCCTCTCCTCCAGCCTGCAGGAAATGCCTTCAAATGGCCATTTTGTTCCCTGTGTCCTTAGCGGAAACTCTTGCAGCTCAACACGGGCCTTCTGCAGCAGCATGTGCAGCGGTCTAGAAGTATTTGTCACGTCATATGAGCAAGACATATTAAAAGATGGTCAGAATTTAAAATGCCTTCTTTTGAAAGGATGTACACAGGATACACAGCTTCATCTTCTAGACATTGGTCACCTACCAAAGGGCCCAGGCTGGATTTGTGGAGCATATTAGGGGAAGAACATAATACCGGTTTATGGCAAAGGCATTTTTTAGCTGCTAGGGTGTATGCTGCATGTAAGTCAGCTCACCTTGCTGACTCCTGGTCAACTCGGTGTGCACCAGGACCCCCAGGGCATATTCTGCCACGTTGCTTTCCAGAAGCCCGGTCAAGCTGCTTTGGATCACCAGTCCCAAAGTGCGCATGTGTCCCGACATGCTTCACGCCCGTGCCCGTGCCATCCATAGTCGGTCCCACGCTCTTGCCGCACGTCTCCTGTTGCCACTGCCGTGAGGATGAGGAGGGCACGTTTCCTCCAGCCCAAGCAGTGGTGCAGGCGGAAAGGCTCTCTCTTGTTACAGGACTGGGAGAAAGAGGATGCACCCTGGTGACAGAGTCCAGAGGTGGAGTTTCCATAGAACTCCATCCTATGTCTTTTTTCCCTAACTCCAGCTTTTTCACACCGACTTTGTTCTTCACAGAATACCTGGCTAAAAGGTGGCGGTTGGTACTGTCTTTTAGACCCCAGCCTCTAAAACATCGAGGGGAAACTCCAAGAAAGAGAACAGACCAGAAGAGTGCAAGCCAGGGGGTTGCAGTTACAACCTGCCCACTTCCCACTCTTCCTGGGGTGCCTTAGACACTTGGCAGAGACAAGAAAGCTGTCCTTCTGCCTCCTCGGGCCAATCTTCTTGTCTCTCTGGCTCCAAATCTACGAAGCAAAGTCAGGAGAAGCCCAAAATCCCAACCCAGGCTGTTGTGTTCCATTTTCTAGAAGGGAGGAGGGGAGGCAGGGAGGCCGGGAGGCAGGGAAAGAAGTGTCACAGTGGAGCGATCGAGGGTCCTGCTTGCCCCAGAGCTGTGTTTCAACCACTTAACGAAGAGTGCGACTTCGCAGAGGTTGATGGCAAGGTTCACCCTTTCACTGCGTGGAGGAAATGTGCCAAGAAGAACCGGGTGAGAGTCTGTTTAGAATGGCCATTTTATTACCTGTGTCCTTAGAGGAAATCCTTACAGCTCAACATGTGCCTTTTGCAGCGTGTGCAACTGGGTAGAAGCCAAAGGGCAGTGACAGGAGCCTTTGGAATGAGGTTTCTGCTCTTGGTATCTAACGCACATCAGGCTTTGGGCTAAACCAGTTACTATCTGAGGTAATGTCACTCCTACGTATTTACCCTTAAAATAGGGAAACAATACTAGTCTCAGTTCACGAATGTGGAAAGGTGGCACAAACATATCTAGTGACCCTCAGAGGTCCACAGAGAAAGAATGGGGGAGAAAAGGAAACAAAGCCCCAGCTCTCCACTCAAAGCACAGTAGAATATGTCTTCTCAGAAAGAATAGAAACCCGTCCTTGCCATGCAATTCTTAAGGTATTGGCCAGATTTTTTAACAGTCCTCAGTCAAGAGCAGGATTCCTCAGTGGATGTCCTACCTAATCACAGGTATTAAATACCTTGGATTTTGCATTATCAAATTTGAATTTCAAAACGAAGAGCTAAATTTTAAGTTTTCTCCAAAGGAAGACCCTTCATGTTCTCACAATGTCACAAACATTTCTCCGGTCGCAGCATCTAAGCTGTAACAGGACATAAGAGCCTGAGGCTGCAGCAGCTCATCTGGATCGACTGGGCTGCTCTAGGCGCCTTCCAAACAGGTATTCAACAGCAAGAAGTGGTATTTACTAATAATAGCAGAAAAAAGAGCGGCACCACCTTGCGGGCATATGCAGCAAGTGTCTTGTAATTCAGTAAGAAAGAGACACGGTCTCTTGCAAAGCCATCTCATGGAAACCGTTACATTAAGAGCAGCTAATGACTGTCTCCCTGTTTACAGAGGCTTCATTGGGCCTTTCTTGCTGCCTGTACTCCATCTTTTCTGCAGTTATAGACAGTCACAGCTTTCCTGTCAGAGTTACCTGTTCATAGACACAGTTTTAGGAATTCACAAAAACCAACAAGACCACCACTATAGCTGATTAGAATACCACAACGTTTAGTTATTCATAGCAATGTATAGAACACTCCATGATAATTTTTTCTTTTATAAAGATGTTGATTAAATTTCAAAAGAAAGCGGCACAGGAAGCATCTTCTTGGCATTCTCAGGTTTATTTTACTGTTATTAATTTCAGGTGGAAAGGAGGGAATGTATTGATGAACATCTCCAAGTTCAACATTAAGTCTGTAACAGATCAAGTGGCAGAATCAAGGTGGTTCATTCTAAAACCTCTCTGAAACTTGCTAAATCTTTAGTTACAGACACTTTCTGGAATGTATCAAAGGAAAGAGGAGGCAGAAATGAGGAATAACTGGAAATCGGTAACTCGCAACTGGCTAAAGTAATACATTCCTTTGTTTTAACTGGGCTTTGTCTGAATGAGCAGAACGTCGCATTGGACTGTGCAGTGAGAGAACAACCACAACAGGTAAGTCGTGCCCTGACGCAGCAGCAAGTCTTCTTCCTTTGGCACCTCGCGGGGCCACGGTCCCCTCGCAGCTGCAGCCAGGGCTCCCATCCGCGCCGGACACCCTGCTCAGCAGGAGTGAGGCTCGCACAGCTGGATCCCACCTCAGTCGCTCGGTCGCCAGGTTTTCTGGCTTGGCAGTTGATTCTTGCAGCTCCTTCAGACGGGCCCTCATCTTGTGCAGCCGCAGACGTTGTTGGCAGCAGGGCTGTTCTCCATACATTTGTTGGGAGCTTGTGCAGTTCAGCCAAATGTACCTGCCTACCTACCGACCTGACTCACCAACTCTCTGGCCCTATCGGCCCAAAAACCTATGGGAAAATTTTGGAAACTCGCAAACCCGTATGTGAACCAAAAGTGCACTCAGTACACAGCTACCTACACTAGAAACTAACAAACAAACAAAATAACGAACTTGCTAACTAACTCGCAAACAAACAAACAAACTCTCTTGCCCTACTGGCTCAAAAACCTGTGGGAAAACTTTGGAAACTCGCAAACCGGTATGTGAAAAAAAAGTGCACTCAGTACACAGCTACCTACACTAGAAACTAACTAACTAACAAACTAACTAACTAACTTGCTAAGTAACAAACCAACAAACTAACTAACTAACCTGCTAAGTAACAAACCAACCAACAAACTAACTAACAAACTAACTAACTTGCTAACCAACAAACTCACTAAAACAAACTCTGGACCGTCCGGCCGAGCCAACATGAGGGTGGCAACACGAGGGCGACTTCGTCTTCAACCTGCCTTGAGAAAGAGGGGGGGGAAAAGACAGGCATTAAGTACAAGGCTGAGAGGAGAACAAGCCGTTTGCCGGGATAGGCAATCCCCAGCCACAGTTCTCCTCTGCAGGATTCCTTAGGGCTGGGTATTGGGCTTTGGTGGTTTGCTATGAATGATTTAGATTGTGCGAGTTTGGGGAGGCTTGAGCGGACGCAGGGGCTTTTGACTCAACTGCCGTACAAATCTGTGCTTCCAGGGCCAGGCCTGGGTACAGCTGCAGTAAGAACAGAGAGTAAAACCGAACCAGAGTAAAGGAAGGAGGAACCAAGACAAAGACCAAGACAAGCACAAAGACAAAGGCAAGAGGAAGAACTGTTTTACAATGAGCGTGGTGAAATACTGGCACGGGTTGCCCAGAGAGGTGGTAGATGCCCCATCCCTGGAAACATTCAAGGCCAGGCTGGACAGGGCTCTGAGTAACGGGATCTCATTGAAGAGGTCCCTGCTGATTGCAGGGGGGTTGGATTAGGTGACCTTGGAAGGTCCCTTCCAACCCAAACTCTTCTTTGATTCAAGGATTCTAAGTGCCAAATGAAAACCGCCAACGCTGGAGTGCTCTTTGCCTCCAGACATGCCCCTTCTCCCAAGGGAAGGTGAATGCTTCGTCTCTGGGGCCGTCTCTGGGCACCACAGAAATATTTCCTAGACTCAGAGCAGCATGACAATTGGACAGAGGGAGAGCAGGCTCTTTCACACACCAGGGCTCCCTGTTCCTCTCGCCCCACCTGGCTTGGCTCAGTCGCCCGCTCCTGAGCTCTCTGGCTCCAGGCTCCTCCTGCGCTTGCTGGGCTGCGCATCGCTCTCCTCTTCGCGTGGGAGTTTTCTCTTCCGGGGGGAAGGATTTCCCCCCTCCCGTGAAGAGCCTGGCGAGCTTTCCATCCAAAAGGATTGTTAGGCAGGTAAAGCCATGACAAACAGGAATCAGTTCTACTCTAAATCACAGCTAGCTCATGTTACCTGCTCTGCCCAGAGGAGCTATTCTGGCCTTCGCTTTCTGCAGCGACTGCAGGCACCTGCAATGGAAACGCAGAAGATGCCCCCTGCCCGTTTTCCAGCTCAGCTCTAAAAGGCAGATCCCTTGGATGGCTTTGCTCAGCCCAGCCGTGCCACTTCTGCTGGGGTCACTGCACAAAGGGTGATGGCCAACCTGCGTCAGCCTCACTCTGCACTTCTGCAAAGCTGCAGGTTGGTGGATGAACTTGCTCGTCCCTGCAGCGGCAATCCCACCTTCTGAGGGGGGAGGCATTCTCTCACGCTGTTTGTGGACCTCACCTACCTCGGCACTTTCCGCCTCTGCTCCTGCTGCCGGCGACTCCTCGGCCCCTTCAGCGGCGAGCCCAGCCCCCTCTTCCTCCTCCTCCCGCTCCTCCTCGGCCTCAAAGAGTTCCTCCCGGTGGTCAATGAGGAACTCTACCAGCTGGGTGACCTGCACACAGTAAACCATTGGTTTCCAACACGCTGGCTGCAAATGGCTCCAACAGCCCTTCCCACTCCTCATCCTGCCTTGCGCACAGAAAGCTGCAGCTGTGCGGCTGCTCTTCCCAGCAGCTCCCCTGCCAGCATTGGCTGAAGACAGGAGGCAGCCAGGAACCTCTGAAGAGCAAAGCTGGCGTGGGCCTGGAAGGCTGCAGCGGGCTGGGAAACGCAGCGTACCTTGGCTGTCACCTGCACCAGCACGTCCAGAGGGAGCGTGTCCTCCTCTGGTGGGCCGAGGAGGTTGGGCCCCACGCAGATGGCCAGGTTGCTGGCTGACATCTTGCTGACGGTGGCGTTGCTGCTGATGTTCTGCAGCAGCCGCAGCAAGGTGTTGAGGAGGAGGAGGTTGGCCTCGGGTAACTTGCGGACCACCCTGCGGGAACAGGAACGCAACGTTCAGAGATGAAGTAGGTGTTGTCAAGACAGGTGTCCCATGCTGATGCCCACCCCAGGGAAGGCTCCTTGGCCAAGCCGGCTCTACAGCCGAGGCGCTGCCTTCCCTGAGATATTGCCACCTCCCTCCCTGCCTGCCCTCCTGGCCAGAGTCCCTTTGCACAAGGAGCCAGCCCCAACGCCTGCATCTTTTTCAGGCAGGCTGTCTCTTTGCAGGCAAGTGCCGGGCTCTGCCAGTCCCTGCGCAGCAGCCAGGCTGCTGGCCACACTTACTCTTTCAGCCCCAGCAGCCTCTCCTCCCTGCTGCTCTTCTGCAGGGCGGCCATCCACTGCTGGTAGAGCTCCGCCACCAGGAGCTTGGAGGGGATCTTGCGCAGGAAGTCCTGCAACGCCAAGGGCTGCGCGTCAGGCTGTGGGCGCTGCTGCCGGGAGCACGGGCAGCATCCCCAGCACGCTGGGTGCCGAGCAGCTCCTGGCTTTGGGCTCCTGCTCGGGCAGCTGCCCGTCAGCAGCGCCAGAGCCGGGAGCTGCCGGACTCCAGGTCAGCAGGGCTCACCTTCAAGATGACGGCCAGGACGTGCACTGGCTGGCTGGCCAGGTGGACCTCGGTCCCGCTGTCCAGGGCCTCCCTGATCTCCCGGGAGGCACGCTCGCTGGCCGCCAGCCGGAAGATCCCCTCCGTGGATGGCCCCTGTTCGTGCAGCAGAGCCAGCAGGTCCTGCAGGGGAGAGAGGAGGACGTTGCTGGGCTGGAGACATGCCCTGGGAGAGGCCAGGCTTCCTCAGGGGCAGGAGCGAGTGTGGATGGGGCTGAACAGAGGGCTGGCTGGAGTTGGGTGACGTGCAGAGGAGCGCGCTTTGTCCCCAGGACTCATCTGGGATGCCTGCCATGGGGACAGCGCCTCTCCAGAGGAGCCAGCAGGATGGGGACCCCCTGGCCAGGCTTGCTTACCTGCATGGGCTGGGGCAGCATGCCGTCCTGGCTGCAGAGATCCGCCAGGGGCCGGCCAAAGAGAAGCCCCGTGCGGGCAGAGCCCGACGGCCCCAGTGCCTCTGCAGCCGCCGAGGTCCCTGGCCGCACAAAGTGCCAGGGCAGCCAGCTCCTCCTCCTGCTGCGGGCGCCACCATCTGCCAAGGAGAAGAGAGCAAAGAGAGGTGGAGCAGAAGCGCCTGGCCAGCGCTCCTGGACCCTGGAGCGCACGGGAGAAGTGTCCTTTGGCAACGAGGGATCCCGAGGGCTCAGGTCTCTCCTGCCACAGAGTAATGGGGAGAGACGTGCCCTGCGGGAAGGGCAGCAGCAGCCCCAGTGCAGCCTGAGTGCCCGTCCGCAAGGGGAGGAGGGAAGGGCCGTCCTGCCCGAGTCTTCTCCAAACTCACCAGCCAACTGGCCACTTCCACCATTGGGCACGCGTGGGTGCTGGGGCTCAGGCTCAGGCTCGTCCCTGCGGAGCAGACGGCGTCGGGCATGAGAAAATCGGCTGCTGCACGGTCCGGCTGTTCTGGGGTGTCTCCCAGCCGTGCGTGGGGGGAGCCTACCTGGAGCCGCGGCAGCAATTCAGCTGGCCCATCGCCACGGAACCGAGATGCCTCTCGTTGGGCACGCTTGCGGGGCGCGAGGGGGTGGCCAGACAGACGGACAAAGTCCGGCGAAAGCGCCCCAGTGCCGTCCCAGTGGTGCAGGGCAAGAGCTTGGCTCTTACCCCTGGCACTCCGAGTTGGCACAGAAGCGTTGCCGGGGCAGCGCCGGGTCAACACACCCCAACATTCTGAGCGCAGTGGTGGGGGAGGGGCACTGGGGGCTCTCCCCACTATGCCCATGTCTCTCTCGCCCTGGGAGCCCGGCCCCGGGCACAGCACTTCAGGCCTGGCCTCAGCAGCGCCGAGCAGAGGGGAAGGGTCCCCTCCCTCCAGCTGCTGGCAAGGCTTTGCCCCGTGCAGCCCAGGGCACCACTGGCTGCCGCCTTGGGCCAAGGCCACCTCGCTGGCTCCTGCTCAACTTGCCGTCCACCGGGAGCCCAGGACCTTTTGTGCCACGCTCTTTGCCAGCAGCTTTGCCAAGCTGCTTTGGGTCACAAGTCTGGGTGCACGTGTCCCAGGATGCTTCATGCCCATTGCATTGCCAGACTTTTCTCCTCATTTCCTAGGCAAGAACTCACCAGTGCTATCATCCTGGCTGGCTGATTGCTGATAGACACCCACAATGAACCTTCTTTGTTTTCCAGCCCCTAATCCTCACTCACAGGCTCTCAACTACATCACCCCCAACCGTAAGGGCTGCCAAGTCAAACCTCTCCCTTACATACCCTGCGACTCCCCCGACCTCACCTGCCCTGTCTGTCCCTCCTCAACAGCCTGTTCGGCCCTCCCGAGCACTCATGCTCTCTTACCATTCTGCACCAGGGACAGGAGAGCTTGTGTGCAGGACTTCCAGCTTCACAAGAGAGCATGGTCGCCTGAAGTGTGACGTAAATACGGCATTGGCATGGAAGCGTGAGCGATTGCTTACAAAAAATAGATGTTTTTCCTCAGTCTGGTGACACACAGCAGCTGACAGCACATGAGCTCTTCATAAGAATCTCTCCAAGCCCTTCCATTTCTCCCTGGATATTCCAAAGGCACCTGAGTCACGTTTGGACAGGGACAGCCATAGCCCGCTCCACGAGGCTCTGCAAACAAAACATCGCTCTTTCCCGTGGCACATGCCAGCTGACCCCTGGAGATCTAGGCTGGGAACTCCACGAGCCACCTTTGACATACGATAGAGTAGTAGTTTTTGAGAAGCAGCCAGAGGTGCTGAGGCCACCCACTCCAACACCAGACGCCAAATTGGGCATTCAGCTCCTCCCAATTTACAGAGCTCTATTGCCGCTTTGCATGTGAAATAATTGCCAAGATCCCATTCTAGTTAGCGGAGGAAGGACTTATTCCTGCTGTCCTAAAGCAGACATCCTTAGGACACCTTTAGACTTAAGAGAGTGTATCGACTAAGGCCTCAGTTGGATTTCCCACGCGCAGGCAACTTAATGCCATTTCAGATGCCGTAACGAAACCAGCACCTGGGGATCAGCAGATGTGACGCAGGACCTAGGGATAGTCTGGCCTTTCTGAGGGGACAGCTGGAGGCCAGAGAACATCCCCTCTAGAATCTCAGATCATTCCCAAATCATGCCCCGGGACAGGGTCTGTCATCAAGCCCTTGCTGCCCGCTCACTCTAGCGGCTTTGTGGAAACCAAGTCCCAACACAGACACCCAAGTCACAGTGAACCGAACCCCACCCTGGTTGCAGTTCCCTCTTCCGCCGAGGAGGTTTGTGTCCTGTATCCCCATAGCTGAGACCCAGTGGGAGCATACTCCGCACATTTTTGGTAGCTCGTGCAGTTAAGAGCAAATATTGGGGGCTAAGGAATGCGCTTTGATGTTGTTGTTCTTGTTTATTTTTTTTTACTGTGTCTTGTTCTAGGCATCTCCATTTGGCAAACTTCAAGAAACACTAATTTAAACATTTAAATATGGAAATCACCTCAGATCTTTCTATCTGTTTCCTCTAGCCTGCAGGAAATTCCTTCAAATGGCCATTTTATTACCTGTGTCCTTAGCAGAAATTCTTGCAGCTCAACACGTGCCTTTTGCAGCATGTGTAACTGCATAGAACTCAAAGTGCAGTTACAGGAGCCTTTTCAATGATGTTTCTGCTCTTGCTATCTAATGAACATGGGGCTTTGGGCTCAGGCCGTTGGCAAAGGCATTTTTTAGCTGCTAGGGTGTATGCTGCATGTAAGTCAGCTCACCTTGCTGGTTCCTGGTCAACTTGGTGTGCACCAGGACCCCCAGGACATATTCTGCCATGTTGCTTTTCAGAAGCGTTTTCAAGCTGCTTTGGGTCATGTCCTTGTTTTGTTAAAAACAAGACCAGTTCTCTATTAGTGTTTTTTCTTTCAGCTAAGTTCTTCTAGGTGGCTGTACTCTTCTGAGTTTTTGCCTACATATTTTTGCTTGGATGCTGTACTCGGTGCTGATAAGAAGACCAACGGAATGCTGAAGAAGCTCATGTTTAGATTTATTACTATGGTATGCAAGAAAGACCGATAAGTTTTCCCACATTCTCTTGTGAGAGGGGCATGTCTGAGGAGGGGTGGATGGAACAGGTGACTTGACCAATAAAGTATTACATCCTATAATCGTCATACCCCCTATATAAGAGAGTGATCACGAGGGTCAAGTTCTCTTTGACCATGGCCGGCATCTAGAGAGGACCCTGACTGTCTGCCTGTGATCTACAGGCCTCAGGCCCTGTGACCCCTGCAACCAGTTTCTGTTTTGCTGTGCAGTCCCGCCCATGACTTCCGGGGCCCTGAGCTGCAGCTGCTGCAGCCGCCAGCTCCACACACCCAGCTCCTGCTGCTGGAGTGACGCCAACTCCACATCCAGCACCCAAAATTGGTTTTGTGTATTTTGCATATATTCTCTATTTATTATTAGCATTAGTAAAAGCCTTGAAAACCTTCCAACTTGAAGTCTCTCTTCCTTCCTCCTTATCTTTCCTATAATCTTTCCGATCTAAAGGAAGGGGTGGCGGGAGGTAAAGGGGGTAACAGGGGGCGTGTGCCACGGTTTACTGCCACCTTGCCTTAAACCATGACAGATTTAAATGGGTGGCCCGTGTGGGGAAAACGAGACCGTACGGGGATCGAGACCGTACAAAGAGAGAGAATGTACTGGGATGAGATAAGAGAAACCGTGACAGGTTCTATTGGTGCCATGACTCGGTTTTGCATGAGAAATCATGACAGATTTTATTGTGGCGGAGCAGGGACGGGGTTTTGATTGAGACGGACTAAGAGCAGTAGCTGACATTTACTGTAAACAGCTTACCAGGTACTGTAATTGAGAGAGCATCGGACTTTGCGCACAGCTTGTGTTCGAATCCTCTGGTGGGAGGAAACTTTGGGAAACGATAAATCTGTGTGCTTTACGGGTCATAACGCATACGGTGGTTTGAGTTTGTTTTTAATTTTAAAGGATTTGTCGCAAATCTATTTGGATTTAATAATGCCTTTTTTGGGGATTAATTCTTCTTGTTAATGTTTTTGCGCAGAATGTTACTTTTGGAAGTAGGGATAAACTTGTTAGAATAGCTTTGGTCCTGGGTTGTGTATCACTGGTTTATGTGATTTTAGTTAAGTCAGTGATGTATTTCTACTCATTGTCATCATACTTTGGGAGTATCCATGTTTGGAATTCTTCGATAGAAGCAAAAGAAATTCAAGAGACCTGTGCCTTTTGTTTTTTTAGTTTCAGGAGTGAGATTTTAGGAGAGCTATTTAACTATTCTCTGTCTGTGTCATTAGAGCAAATTACAGATGCTTTTGGGAATTCTGAATATCCCTGGACCTTTGAGTGAAGCTTGTTGGTATTATCGGGTCTCTGGAATGTGTGTCAGTCTTTGCTGGTGATAAAACTGTTTAGGAGGATTGTAGCGATTCTAACATCTGCGGCAGGAGTTGCCACTTTTAAAGCTACAAGCGCTGCAGTCAGTGAAATGCCCGTGACAGCTACTGCACCGCCTCAACAGACTCTGCAGCAACTCCAGTTCCTGACTTGGATACAGCAGCCACTGCAACTGCAACGTCAGTTTCTGCATCCACTCAGACCCCCACAACATGTAATGCAGCTATTCAGACTTCAGCAGTATTAATTGCTCCAACAAAGAGGAAGCAAAACAAAGCACAATTGGAATCCATTGTGAAGGAAGATGAAGAAGAAGAGCAGGGAGAGGAAGCAGAGGGTCATTCTACAACAGAGCAGGGAGAGGTTGTTTCTGGAGTAGAACAAGGTGGTGATGATGAAGAAGAATCAGAGGAGGAAGCAGAGGGTTCTTCTACAGCAAAGCGACCAGAGGGCCCTTCTACAGCTCCTCCCACAGCCCTTTCTAAACTCCTTCCACTGCTATCCCGGGTTACTACAGCAAAGCCACCAGTGGTTCCTTCTAAAACAAAGCGACCAGCAAAGGACAAGCTAATAGAACACTCCTTATCTCTGAAGGAGCTGAGTACTGTGAAACAAGACTTTAGCCGTCGTGAAGGGGAGCCCATTGTCACTTGGCCCATTCGATGCTGGGACAATGGGACTAATAGTTTGGACTTAGATGGCAGTGAAGCCAGTCGATTGGGATCCCAGGCCAGAGATGGTAGTATTGATAAGGCAATTGCAAAGAAGAAACAAAGTCAAAGCCTCTGGAAGAGAATTTTGTCAGCAGTAAAAGTCAGGTACCCTTTAAAAGATGATATCGTATGCCGCCCAACCAAATGGACTGCTATGGAGAGAGGTATTAGGTATCTGAGAGAACTGGCTGTGCGAGAGATATTTTACAGGGACCCACAGACAATTATAGATCCTGATGAAGTGCCATGTACCCGAGGTATAATGCGGAAGTTTGTGCAGAGCACACTATGGTCTTATGCCCGCATTTTAGGATTACTCACCCTTTCAAAAGACAATCAATCAACTGTGGGTGAAGTAGCAGGCATGTTGCAGCAGTATGAAGACAGTCCTTCTTCTCCCCTACAAGCCTGTGTTGCAGCTGTGGAGAAACTGTGTGACAAACTGTCCAAGAGGGAGGACAGATCCTTCTTGTCACATGCACAGGCCTGAGCCACAGCTATTAGGAAGAGACGTCCTTCTGCAGCATCAGCCCAAGAGAAAAGCAACATGTCATAAGGTGAAGTATGTTTTTTCCTGTGTGACCAGGGAGAAAATACGAGTAATTGGCATGGAAAACCCACTGCTGACCTACAGGAATGGGTACGTGAGTTGAAAAAGAAAGCTCCCAAGAGAAAAGCTGCTCCAGTTTCCAGTGGGAGGCTTTCCAGCCAGAGAAGGAAGGACTCTTGTGTCTCTCTACCAGAAACTGTGCAAAGCACCAATTAGTGGGGCCCTGCCTCCAGCCAGGTGGAGGATAGGGACAATGACAACAGTGTGTATCGGACTGTGTGGATTCGGTGGCCTGGTACACCAGAACCACATGAGTATAATGCCCAGGTAGACACTGGTGCACAGTGTACAATGATATGAAGGTGTTCAAGCTGCTTCAGAAGCGATTGGTACTGAAACACAGCTCCTCTTGGCGCCCCGATTACCAGTACCAGGCTGGATGTTCAAGGGTAAGGTTTCTTCCACGCATCATGCAGCTGAAGCTACATGGAGCAAGTGGATTGCATTAATCACAGAGCAGGCTCGAATAGGGAAACCTAGTTGCCTGGGGACCTTAGAAATGATTACAGACTGACTGGAAGGCAAAGATTTTGGAGTGTCACCTGAAGAAGAGGAGGTGATGCGTGCTGAGGAAGCCCCACCATCTAATGAATTACCAGAGACTGAAAAGCAGCGTGCCCTGTTCATTGGTGGATCCTGTCGTCTTGTAGGAAAACATCGAAAGTGGAAATCTGCTGTATGGAGTCCTACACGACAAGTCACAGAGACTGATGAGGGACGAGGTGAATCAAGCCAGTTTGCAGAGGTAAAAGCCATACAGTTGGCATTGGACATTGCTGAAAGAGAAAAGTGGCCAGTACTTTATCTCTACACTGACTCATGGATGGTGGCAAATGCCTTGTAATTTTGTGTGTTTGTGTAACTAAGTTGAGTCTCTTCCTAGCAGATTTATGGCCTCTTCAACCACTCGGGAAAGAGAAGGGTGACGCAGTTGTTGCTGTGTTTTTTGTAACTACGCTGTGCATTCCTAGAGTCTGTACCGCCCCTAGGTAGTAAGAATGACTGGAAAAGCTGACAATCAGGACTTTTGATTAGCGAAAGATTGGGACTTGTTCTGCACGCTTTTAGCAAAGTATGGAGCTCAACACTCCATACCTGTAGAAGACTGGGCTCGTGATGATTGGGCTAATTTACAGAGTGTAGTAGACTGAGTGATATCTTTACAGACTAAGTCTAAGTTTGGATCAAATAAGGATGAAGCTATTGTGTGTGTTGTTCTAGGAGCCAGCCTCGTAGCAGCAATTGAAGATCAATTCAGGCGGCATAGTAATGAAAGCAAAATTATAGAATCCCTTGAAAATCTGGTGCAGGTTTTGCAAAAAACTACCTTCTGTTTAGAACAACAATTAGAAAAAGAGAGGGAAGAAAACTGCTCCTTAAAAGCTACTCTAAAGGAATGTTTAATTACACAGGAGTGCTGAGGGAGCAGGAGCTAGAGGAGATAAGTATCTGACAAATAAATCAAATCAATGAGGAACTTACTGACCCTCAAATTACAACTAAGCAAGCACCTTACACTGCCAATGAGCTGACCAAACTGGAAAAAGAGTATGGCCTCCCTAAAGAATCTAAAGCAGACTACGTGTGGTGTGTATCCCTAACTGGGAGAGAACACCTGGCAATCACTGGCACACCTGATCAATTGCTAGAAAGTCTACACAAAGCAGCCTGCTTGCAAATTATACATGAAAGAAAATTGATTCCCGAATGTGAATCCCCAATGATGCTGCCAGTGAATTCTGACATGATAACTCCCTTGATAAGGGGATTTCCAGAGTCTTTCCCAGAAACAGGGAAACTAGAACCTCCATTCCCTAGTAGTGAGTGGTGGAGTGGAGGATGGATTTATATTCAACAGCTCACACACACAAAGGGGGAAGATTTATTGATCACAGATCTAGTGAGTCCTAAGTGTGCACTTTTAACCTTTTTAATTGATACCAGTGCACAGATTTCTGCTCTAAGTGAAGTAGATGTTAAAGGTTTGGAGTTTCTCTCTTAAAGTGATGTTTTTGCATCCTCAGTGCCTTAGAGTCAAGAGAACAATACCCCCTTCCCCTGGGTGTCAAGGTTAACTCAGAGTGTACCTGGGAGAAAGGTTTGTTAGTAGCTTGGCTCTGGTAGAAATAGAGGAGATTACAGGACAGCAGCCAATCGTATTAAAAAGTCTATTTAAAGACATAAAAACAATCACTACTGGGACCCCTCTCCCTGATCGGGTGGCCCAAAAGGCCTCAGTACGAAAGTGGTATGCTCAGATTGAACACTATTGTAATGTTTTCTCACAATCTGAAGGAGCTTTCCAAAACCTAGCTAAACAAGCTGTGGGCTGGGTAGCTTCTCATCAGGTATATGGGGGATCCATAGGAGAATGGAATAACTGAGCTGGTGAATTTGCAAGACTAGCCACTGTACAAAAAGATCGAATTTCAGAAGATTGAGAACACTTGTTAGAACGGTTGCATGTAAAACACAAACACACCGGAGCTAAAGACTTGTATTGTGAAGCCCTGGTCAGCGAACAGTGTTGGAGACAGCTTGAAAGGCACCCGTTAGAAGACAACCCTCTACATTTAAGGCAGGGTAATGGTTTGTGGGATGCCTGGCAGGTGGATTATTTTAGCCCCTTTAAGCATACAGGGCTGTTTAAGCAAACAGCCTTTCCTCATAAGGGAGATGCTCCACTCCCTTGATCATCTTTGTTGCCCTGCGCTGGACTCTCTCCAGCAGTTCCCTGTCCTTCTGGAACTGAGGGGCCCAGAACTGGACACAATATTCCAGGTGCAGTCTCACCAGGGCAGAGTAGAAGGGAAGGAAAACCTCTATGGACCTACTAATCACCCCTCTTATAATACACCCTAGGATGCCATTGGCCTTCCTGGCCACAAGGGCACAGTGCTGGCTCATGGTTATCCTGCTGTTCACCAGGACCTCCAGGTTCCTTTCCCCTACACTGCTCTCTAATAGGTCATTCCCCAACTTATACTGGAACCTGGGGTTGTTCCTACCCAGATGCAAGACTCCACACTTTCCCTTGTTATATTTAATTAAATTTTTCCCCGCCCAGCTCTCCAGCTTGTCCAGGTCTCACTGGATGGCAGCACAGCCTTCTGGCGTGTCAGCCACTCCTCCCAGCTTGGTGTCATCAGCAAACTTGCTGATAGTACACTCTATTCCCTCGTCTAAATCGTTGACGAATATATTGAATAATCTGGGCCCCAGTACTGACCCCTGAGGCACTCCACTGGATACTGGCCTCCAACTAGACTCCACCCCATTGACCACGACTCTGGCTTCTTCCTTTCAGCCAGTTTGCAGTCCACCTCACTACTTGGTTGTCCAGACACTCCCTCGGTTTAGCTGTAAGGATGCTGTGGGAGACTGTGTCAAATGCCTTACTGAAGTCAAAGTAGACCACATCCACCGCTCTGCCATCATCCATCCATCTTATGTCCTCATAAAAGTCAATGAGGTTGGTCAGGCACGACTTCCCCTTGGTGAAGCCATGTTGACTGCCCCTAATGACCCTCTTATCCCTGATATGCCTTGAGATGGCACCAAGGATAAGTTGTTCCATCACCTTTCCAGGGATGGAGGTGAGGCTGACCCATCTATAGTTACCTGGATCCTTCTTCTTGCCCTTTTTGAAGACTAGAGTGACATTTGCTTTCCTTCAGTCCTCAGGCACCTCTCCCGTTTTCCAAGACTTGGCAAAGATGATGGAGAGTGGTCCAGCAATGACCTCAGCCAGCTCCCTCAGCACCCGCGGGTGCATCCCATCTGGACCCACGGATTTATGGATGTCCAGATTGCCTAACTGCTCCTTAACCCAGTCCTCGTCAACTGAGGCAAACTCCTCCATTGTCCTGCCTTCCTCTGGGGCCTCAGCAGTACGGGGCTCCTCAGAACAGCCTCTGGCAGAGTAGACAGAGACAAAGAAGTTGTTCAGTAACTCTGCCTTCTCTGTATCTTCTGTCACCAGGTCACCCACTTCGTTCATCAGTGGGCCTACGTTGCCTCCAGTGTTAGTTTTATCTGCCACGTATTTGAAAAAGCTCTTCCTGTTGTCCTTGACCCCTCTCGCCAGGTTTTATTCTAAGGAGGCTTTAGCTTTCGTAGTTGCCTCCTACACCCTCTGACAACAGCCTTATATTCTCCCCAAGTGGCCAGCCCCTCCTTCCAAGATGTATAAACCCTCCTCTTCCACTTGAGCTTACCCTGTTTAACCACGCAGGTCTCCTGGCTCCCTTCCTTGACTTCCTACGTGTCGGAATGCTCTGATTTTGTACCCGGTAGATACAGTCCCTAAACACTAACCAACTACTTTGGGCCCCTTTACCTTCAAGCAGCCTGTCCCATGGGATTTCCCCTAGCAATTGCCTGAAAAGGCCAAAGTTTGCCCTGCTGAAGTCCAGGGTTGCAATTCTGCTTGCTATCCTGCTCCTGCCACATGAGATCCTGAACTCCACCATCTCATGGTCGCTGCAACCAAGGCAGCCCTCAACCTTTACCACTTCAACCAGATCCTCCTTGTCAGTGAGGATGAGGTCCAGCAGCGCTCCTCTTCTAGTCAGCTCCTCCACCCTTTGCATCAGAAAGTTATCGTCAAGGCACTGGAGGAACCTCCTGGACTGTGGCTGGCTGGCCAAGTAGTCCTTCCAGCAAACATCAGGGAAGTTAAAATCCCCCACCACAACCAGGGCCTGTAATTGCGAGGCTGCTCTCAGCTGTCTGTAGAAGGCCTCATCAGCTTCCTCAGCCTGATCTGGTGGCCTGTAATAGACACCCACAATAGCATCAGCCCCGTCAGCCTGCCCGTTAATTCTCATCCATAGACTCTCAACTCACTACTCAGTTGCCCCTGGACAGTACTCAATACATTGTAGTTGCTCTCTCACATAAAGAGCAACTCCACCACCACGCCTGGCTGGCCTGTCTTTCCTGAAAAGGACATAGCCATCCATGACCACATTTCAGTCATGTGAGCTGTCCCACCATGTCTCCGTAATTGCCACTAGGTCATAATCTCCTGCCCGAACACAGGTTTCTAACTCCTCCTGCTTATTCCCCATGCTGCACACATTGGTGTACAGGCATTTCAGAGGTTGAACTGAGCACACCGATCTCACCCTAGGGGTATGGGAGGCCTCCCAGCCTTCAGGAACTCTAGAGTGCTGCCCCACTGATACAAGCCCAGCTACCACCCCAACCCCCTTTGAGTCTAGTTTAAAGCTCTCCAAATGAGCCCTGCTAATTCCTGTCCCATCATCCTTTTGCCCCTGCGAGATAAACCTTTCCTACATATCACTGTCTGGACTGGTGTCTTATAAAATCAGCCGTTATCAAAGGATCCAGAGCCTTGCCCGTAGCACCCCATGTGATGTCATCCTCTGCGAGAAGTGTAGAATGTTGTTGCCCCATAAATGCTTTAGCAGGCTTAGTAAGAAGTAAGTAGCAGTAGTGGTAAGACAAGATTTCCTTCCCTGTAGAACTCTAGTTAGGAAATTGTAATTTCTTTAATGAGAACCGTCTCACAGCAGCTTTACCTTTGTTACAATACATTGGTTTATTGTGATGTACCTGAAGTGAGACTGTGCTTCCAATCAGCCTGAAAAATCAAAGCCTAAGTATACACTGTGACCCTCTGGCTAAAGGGGCTCTGTGCACATACCCTGGGAGGGGGCAGGGTTGCAGCCCCCTTTCTGAGGGCTGTTTGAAGAGATGCTTTAGGCCTGCTTTTGAAACATGAAAGGACAGATTTCAAAAAATGTTTGGATATGGTTACATTTTATTACCTAACAAAAAAAATACTCTAATGTTCCCACAAGGGAGATTTATCACAGATTTCAAGAGAAAGTCAACTGCAAGTGCTTCTGAAAATCCTATAGTAAATATTTTGTTACCTGCTGTTTGCCCCTGTGCTGCACTGTGCAGGTGCTCCTGTCTCTGTAACAAAAATGGGAAATAACAGGAGCACCTGAAACTATATTGGGGCTTTTGTAATGCAAGGGGAATAATTTCCATCTGCCTGAGATCTGTCAGCCCGAACCACAGCTGGAGGTAGATCTGGCATCCAGTCATATACAGTGAAATCCAGTGCTCCATATTGTAAAGACTGGAGAAGCAGGATTTTCTTTGTTCATTTGTAACAGCTGGGTGTTTTTGCCCAAATTACCCTGGCATATAACCAAAGGTACCGAGTGTACATGAACAGGTAAATCACACTTCTAACTATGTAATTGATCTGTGCCTGTGCAGATTGCCTCAGCACCATGAACACAGGGACTCTGACTGGATCAGCTCATTGCTGACTCATGTGCCAGGAAGGAATTCTTCATCCACTTCTCAACACACATAGATGAGATTTCGTTACATTATAGGGAGACTCAATAACTTCTCCACATCTTCTGGGTAGGCACAAACCAGTGCCTACCTAGTGCTATGGACTATTATTTGCTGTTAAATGCATTCAAGTACTTGAAATCTTTAAGCGATCAGCACTGCAAAGGAAGTACAATTATCCTAGTTGGGGGCTGAGGCAGAAAGACACAACTGGCTTTTTTAGTAACACAGGGAGAACTGCTTACAGATTAGTCACTACATTGCCATGCCTCGCTCTGCTAGATTGTGTGCACTATCAGGCTGTGGATTTTGTGCAATTCTGCTTCCAAATTTGTCATCTTCTTCATGGGAGGGTTAAATAATGGGCTAATAGTGCGGTGGAAAATGGTAAGATCAGGATAGGAAAAAGACAATCCTTTTCTCCACTGTGTTATAATCCAAGAGTGCAGCTGTGCCTCTCACCTTATTTTAGCTCTGCTGTATTTTCTCATATTCCTTTTTCTACTTACCCGGTTCAGTGATTTTTCCATTCTGCTAGAACACTGTCATTCTTTGCTCATCCTCCTTTTACCTTATCAATTCATCCTGTGTATTAAAGGGTATATTTCCAGGAAATCCCCATGTAGGGTCTTGCAGCTCCCAGACCGACCGAACATACTGTTTGTCTCAGGCCATTTTAACACAGCAGTTGTCTTCTTTGGATTTTCCTTCCCAGAACTCTGAGTTAGAAGCATCTCCTTGAAATATTCTGTGTAATATAATAAACATACAAATGGCAAAATCAAAACAAAATTGGAAAGTAAAAAGTGAACATTCAGTGATAAAAATGTTGTGCTGATTTATAGGATTACCGATTATTATGGATTTCATATGCATTAAAACATTACTTGGTGAAACTGAAAAACACTGCCAACCCTTATCTCTCTACAACATGATTGTCTGACAAAAGCCTTCCTATGGCTTCATTTCTGATTGTTAATACTGAAGGAAAACTATATAAGGCTATTGAAAATCTACAATGGGAACACAGTCAAAGCAAGCAGTGTAATTGGCCATTTCACAAACATGAGGGTTTCACTGATGAGAGTCTCAGGAAATAACAGCACTTAGAAACCTTGAAATCTAATGTTCATACACAACAGCAAATGAAAGAAGCAAAGGCCATGTCTAGGACAGAAAACCATGTGTCTCAAGATCAGAGTTAATGCTCCAAAGGCTGGGAAGAGTATGAAACAATTGTCAAAACAGATTGGTCTGGACCTCTTTTCCTGTATACCAGTTTAATTCCATTGATTTTGATGAAGTTATTCTAGATTTGTACCAATGTAAGGTTAGAACATGGCCTATCACTTCCTAGCCTACAGCTGTCTGGAAAATATCCAGTCTTTTAAAATCTCCCTGGCAACAACCACCTCATGTTTTCTATTGTTGTTGTTTTTATTTATATTTTTTCCTTCTTCTTTAGTATTCTGTTATACAACCTCAAAATACAGTGATTTAGCCTGGAAAGAACTGCAGAGCTGATTAGAAGTGTCTGTATCTCACATGAATAAGAAACAACTAGGTAGAAACTTGAAAATGCTGACATCAGTCAAGTGTTGATTAACTTCAATCTGTTCTAAGCCCATGCAATAGAATAATTTCAATATACAATAAAAATGCTCCTCCTTAGGAGATACACCAGTTTGCTAGTAAAGGCTAGCCAAAACTGGATTTCAGCATAGTCACAC
The DNA here is from genome assembly GCF_964273445.1 of Streptopelia decaocto. Taxonomy (NCBI): domain Eukaryota; kingdom Metazoa; phylum Chordata; class Aves; order Columbiformes; family Columbidae; genus Streptopelia; species Streptopelia decaocto. The sequence goes on from NC_138663.1 coordinate 22,565,208, forward strand.
TGGATCTAGTTATGTGGGGTTTTAGAGATTGTTCAAGGTAATAATCTCCACAGGTGGTCTAACCCAGAACCGGGTTTTGCCACTGGATAATGCAGTGTCCCCTCTTCCTGCAATGCTGTGGCAGCAGTAGACTTTCCTGGCTGACTTCCCCATTGCAGTCACCTCTTTCTCTTTGGGCTGTCCCAGAGGATTGAGTTTCTGCTATGGAAATAAAGGTGCCTGTGCAATGCAGCTGGAGAAAGTCCCTTGTCTCACAGCAGTATCTGGGCTTCCCTCTTTTCATCTTTCTTCCATCCATAGCCAGGGTCAAATCCATGTAGGGGCAATTAGCAGAACAGGAGGAAGAGTGTGACCACTTGGGCAGGATTCATTGCTTGTTCTCCTTCAGGCATCAGCAGCTGGCTGGATGGAAACATCTAATCTGCTGGATTTTAACTGAGAGCTGTTAGCTGAATGTCACTACCTTTAGAAGGCATAGTAATGTTAATGAGACAATCCGTACAGTTCAGGAGATTTTTTTTTTAATTTTAAAAAATATAGTTTGGAACAGTGCTAGTGATACTGTCTTCCCAGTTTTTATTACGTAGTTTAACAGGTTGCTGAATCTAAGACATAGATGTCAAATCTGTACGTAAGAATTTTAGGTTCAATTCTTTCTTCTTTCTGAGAAGATCTGAACCTGACTTATAAACAATTCTAAGTTCCATATATACAAAATATCAGGGTACTGAAGTAAAATAGATTGGATGGAACAAAGAAGAATATGCTCACTATCCCTGGGATTAAAAGTATTCCATTTTGTATTCACTGGCTGGGGAGAGAGCACGACTCCATAGTCCACTGCTGAGACTGACTCTCAAAAGGATCAACAAACATGTGTGGTTTATATTACATGATCTTTGGAGACGATCTGCAGTTGGACAGATGAGTATTTTGGACAGTAGACTGCAAAGCGGTATTTCTTTCCAGTCTTTTCATTCCCTATATTAATTCTTTCACATAGGGGGCACAAGAGGCTCAGAGTGTCCCCTGTAGAATAATCCATGCTACAGTTCACCTTTTCCTGGGGATGATGATGCGGGTTCAAATCCCTTTGCCGTCCAGTCGGCATGCTCTGACACTTGATTGAATGATTTAGCAGGGGAGCATGGCAGAGGCACTGCCTCATCTGGCTGTACTTTGTGCAGATTGTAATCTGATATACGCAGCGAGAGAATGCCTATTTGATCAGACTTGGCTGAAAAATGGCAGGGATCCTGTGCTCATGGATCCAGAGGGATTTACCCTATTATTGGCTTCCATGTTATGACCTGAATCTGGGAATGCTTACAAGATGATTCAGTTTATGGGACATCACCGTAGGGAATTAACTATCAGTGAGTGGTTAAGGATTTCCAGGACTAGGCAAAAAAAGCTGACCACGTGTTTGAAGATCTTTATGTTTAAATTACATCTTTTTACAGATAGTTGGACATCTAAAAGTGTCTTTGGATGTAGACACGAGCCACTGATTCCACAAACCTTTCTGTAACCTAATGGGTTTTAATGAGATCTAACATGCATGTTTACAGGATTGTGGCCTCATTCCATAACGTATCATATTTTCATATTTTTCTATGGGCTGAAACTACTTCTTAGTACTGAAAGCATTGCAACAGTGTAATAAGTCATATCTCTTATGGTAAGAGATGTCTGGGACAAATATTGATTGCAGTTATTTTTTTGGGGCAAAGCAGCCTATCTGAAGCACTTCTCTGTATACTACTCTATACGGAGACCTGAGCACTTTAACAAGTTCTGGCATTTATTTCCATTGAAGATGTGGAATCACAAATAAATGTTTAAATCTGGCAGATTTTTGAAAACTCAAACAGTGTCTCTAATTGAGTATGTGCTCTTTCACAGCACAACCGAATGCTTCTTAAAAAAACATGCACACTTGAAATACATAACTAATTTCACATTAACTTTATCTCTTTTCTTGTTCCAAAGATCACCAGTAATAGTTTTCATAATTGCAGCCAGTAAAACAAGGTTTGTATGCCTGTACATTAATAGTTTTTACAAATATATATTTACTACATAGATTTTCTCTGTAGTAGCTATTTCTGTCTCCACAGAAACACTTTCTTGCTACACAGCATTTATAACTAACATCACACAAACACTTATTCCATAAAATACAAGAAGTAAATAAACAAATACAGCTGCTATATTTAAAAGGTACTGTTCAAAAATCCAAGCCCCATTGGAAGGGGCTAACAAAAGCATTCACCCAGTTTCATCCTACAACAAATGACTTTAATATTAGTTGCAGCTGCTCAGCTTTTCAGCGCGTCTCTCTCGGCCTGATGTGTCCTTTAAGAGGCAATGGCACATGTTGCTGCACATGTTCAGTAGCTCTACCTTTGTGCTGCAATTCTCTACTCTGTAAAATGTCCTTCTCCATACACAAAAGCAGCTGCTGAAGAAACCCCTTCAGACCGAGGGTGAGAGAACTGATGGCAGCACCACTAAGCAAACTCCAGTAGAGACTGAGAGAGCGAGACGGTGCAGAAACACCAAAGGAGCTTCTCTGAGAAATAAAAATATCAGCATTATTGCCTGTCATCATGACCCCAGGTGAGATTGAAAAGCCACTTGAGGCTTTTTGGCTGTAGATCTATGGACCTGTGCTATGCTTGACTCGAAAGGGTTCACCTTAGATTATGAAATAGAATATTTTGCAGAAATGATATCAGCAATTTTTTCTGTTTCCTTTGCCTCACTAGTGATGGTGATTATTTTTTGCAATAGTAACAAAACAATCTGGGGGGAATTACCTGTACCTTCTGGATGTTTCATTACTCATTGTTAAGCTAATTAATTAAAAATTCCAATGTAAACTGACTTCAGAAAAGTCTGTAGCTGGCTAAATTATCCATACAATACCTCAGTGCCTCCTGAAAGTGGTGGCGGAAAGCCAAATAGGCAAAATCTGATGCTTGCTACTTAATTTACAGACTTATATTTAAATCTATTTTATTCTAATCATTTGTAGTGAGAGATTTACCCTGGAAGATCCCCAAAAGCTTCAGTGAAACATGCACAGTTATCTCTGTTAGCGTTCAGGCTTTATTTCAGGCAGTTGTTGTGGGTTTCTTTTTTTTGCATTGCTCTAGCCATGCAGCGATCTGTAAAGGGAACCTACTCTGATACAGTTTGAAAAGTGCATTTTGTACTTGGCTCTCCCTTTGATCGAATTAATCTGGGCTTTTTTGTAGTTCTAAATGAGGCCTATGGGCTGACAATGTAGCTGTTTAAAGGGGATTTTAGGGGATAATAGCCAATGCAAATAGTGCCATGAGAATGGCAACTTGCTTTTGCACTTTCAATCACATAATAACAGCAAAGAAAGCTTTTAAAATGAATTGAAATTTTGTGGCATGCCATCTGGGATTATTTGGGGAAACAGTTCTGAATACTATGGTTGTGTAAAAGAATGGTACGATGGGGCACTCTTAAGCTGACATGTTTCAGATGGCACCCTTATGCTAACTGCTGCAAAGTTGGCTAGCATTTTTTTTTATTATTTTCTTTCTCCTGGATTATCTGCAAAAAAATCTCTTTGCTGGTATTTGGGCCTGAAAAACTTTTCTATTGTTAAAGAATTCAATTCAAACCCCTTGCAGCTGCTGATCCCTTTATTGTTCCAAACGTTATGTATACGCGTCTCAGATGAATGTAGCCAAGCCTTTTAGTGCCTTAATAGGTGTCTGTATAAAGGTCATTTCTTCTGCAGTACTTGTTTTAACAAAAGTTTATACACAAACAACAACTACAGCTAAAACATTCACATTAATCAATGCTCCTCGCAGTGTAAAATGCAGAAAGAAAAAGCCTAACTGGAGAAAGTATGTCCAAACATGAGAACACTTTCTGTGTTTAACTGTGAAGCAGCACATGTTTCAGACTCCATCATCCAAAAACTGCATGAAAAATCATTTCAAAGCTGTTCTGAGCAAGGACTGATGATTCTAGACTTTTCTGGACAAGTACAGTTTTGATGAGGTCACTGAAAGTTTTAATACACAGGAACTGGAAGAAATTTGGAGAAATATATATCTGAGTTCCTCTCTCCAATTAGTTTTGGAACTGAGCTTTAGGCTAGCCAGCACCTTGACATTTCACTTGACATAGCTGCCTTCTTTTCTTTTCCCTTTCCTTTTGTCTTAGCTCCAACTGGCTGCCCTTATAAACACTCCTTGAGGAATTAGGGTGCGTGTCAGATATCTTAGATGAGAACTGAGTACACTTCTCTGGCACGCAAGATTTTTCTTTTTATAGAAATATTAAAATACCATCTGCAAGCTTTAGGAATGTAGGTCATGTCCATGGAGAGTTTAAATTTGAGGTTATGACAGATGTTAGGTGATGAATTAAAAATTTGGCTCCAAGTCTGTAAATCTAACTTGTTTCCATTGACTTCCCTGGAATTAGTTCTGCTGACACACATGTAACAAGATCAGATTCTGACTGTCTAAGTACTCAGTTGAGCTCAGCAGAATATAAATCCATCAGTGATATGAGGGATGAGGCTTGTCAGGAAAATAACGTGTGATCTATGGTGGGGCACATGAGGAGCGGGGCCAAAGAAGCTCGACTACTTGATCTCTGATAGAAGAAAATGTAGAGCAAGCTGTGCTTCCTTGTTTGCTGCTTAGTATTTTTTATCATTCTTGACAATAATAGATCATGCTCTGATCTCTACAGGTTATGTGATTTTAGATATATAACAATGAAGCTATTACTGCTGTTGCTAGGGGCATTACTATACACCACTCCACCAGCCTGTGTCAAGCTGTATACATGGATCACAGTTGCTCTGTACAAAAAGATTAAAAGTCAATCATTACAGCAGAGGTCTGAGCAAAACTGATGAGCGCATCACTGTGTTGATCATTTGATCGCCAGCTGCGGGCCCTGCCCGAGAGGTGAGGACACTGGGCTGTCTGGGACTGCAGTGAGGATGCCCTGTCTCCCCAGTCCCAGGTTCCCAGCTGGCGCAGCTTGGGTGCTCTGCAGCACGACCTGTGAGATGGAGCCAGGCTGCCTCCAGGACCTCCCCCAGCACCCACACGGCCACCACAGCCACGTGCAAACAGGTGCAAACTCTTTGGAAAGTTGGTGTACTATGTGCCTCACAGCTGACACTGTTAATCTCATGGGCAGCCACATACTGCTCTAGCTGTAGCTTCCAGGTGGTCTTCAAAACCAGCCACATGTATAATGTATTGTAATAATCCCATTTGGCAACGGCACAGACACAGCTAAGTGCAGCATGGTCCTCAGCCAACCGCAATGACAGCAATTTTGCCAGAGAAGGCGCCAACACACTTGACTAGTGAGATGACTGGTCAAAATCCCAAATCAGAAAACCCAAATCCTTCTTCTTTTGGCAGGTAAATCCTATTGCTATAAATATTCTAAGTATTTAGCAACAACAGTACAATGAGACTGCAGGAGCGACACAGAGTAGCCATGGTGTGGTGCTGCACAATGCACTGCAATAGCAGGAGGGGGTGGGGAATGCCATTTTCAGAAGTGGAAAGAAAAGGATTCCTCTTTCTGGTAAAACTAGCCTTACTGAAGCTAATAAAACATAAGAGAATAATTAAAAAATAAATAACTAGAAAAATAAATAGGCAAACAAAAACAAAAACAAGCAAAACAACCCCCAACCAAACAAACAAAAAAAAACCAAAACCAAAACCAAAACCAGAACACACGGTCAATCACAGAGACATGTTTCCTATATGAGAAACAGAATTTCTGAGCTTCCGCAGACCTCATTCCAGCTTGAAGCATGTGATCCAGTAGGCAGTGCCCATTACAGGAGATACCACTAATTAGCTGCTTGCTGGTGTTCTGCTGCACCCAACAGTGGTGGCTCCTGGCCAGCATACCTGCTGCTGTGTGCAGGAGCCTGGAAAGCAGCACCTGGCACTGGGCTCTTGAAGATACTCTGGATGAGGCTCTTTTGCTCCAGAGTGGGAGGTATGGATGTGGTTGTTATAGGAAGAGGGCTATTATGGCTGTTTGTACCATGTCACTTGATTTTTGATCTGTGCCAAATAATTCATTACATAGGGAAAATCAAATAAAAGAAAAAACTTCTCAAAGATGTACATAAATGATGAAGTCATGGGGTATTTAGGATGTTCCGTAAGGATTTTACGTACTGCTCTTACTTAGCTTAGGCAGTATTTAGTTTAAAACTAGAAGAGGATTTTTAACAGCATCAGTGTGTGTAATGCCAAGGGAAAGATATTTATAGAGAAGAGGAAATAGGCACCATTGAGAAGTGGGAACCCTTCCTCCATCCAGCATTCTGGCTGCAGTGCAGCAGGGGAGGGGTGATGGGAACTGCTACTGTGTCACAGAAACTGCTGAAATTTCCGCTGCTGCTACTGAGGAAGCAATAACTATGTCTGGGAACCAATGGATCCACCAGCCGTGGTTCTCCAGTTAATCTGGACTTACCCTCCCTTTGGCCATCCCTATTCTCTCCCCTGGCTCATAATGTGAAACTATTTCAATTCTAATGGAAAGGACTGGTCGTCTATCAATAGTATTTCTCATGCAGAAGATCAGAATGTGCCCACACACTGTTGGAGTTGTTTTATTGTAAAAAAAACAGCTATGCCCTGCCTGTTTTTATTTCAGCTTATTCATTTCAATTCATTAAGACTAATATAATAATATAATAGTGAAGCTGAGATTTGTTCATTGAAATCTGACCCTGATGTTTTAGGTTGACGTGATAATGCCATTTTCAAAATATTACTCATCCATTTAAAGTCACGTAATTGCTTGATCAACACTGCCAATTATATTCATTGCTTTGGATAGCTTAATTAGTATAAGAGCATTCACAAAATATTTCTGCGCCTCATTTGATTTTTCTGAAAAAGGTGAAATGTTTGTAGGAGACCATTATGCCCATATCAGGCCCAGTTTCATAAAATGAGGAATCAGTCAAATCTCTAAGTGGCTTTTACAATGTGTCTGCAGCCAAGTCTTTGGCTGGGTTAAATGGTTAATACTGTTATCTTGCTCTTCAGATTGCAAACCTGATATCATAAATCCAGGAGTATCACTTTTCAATGTGTTTTTTCCTGTGTGGTGTGGTTTTTGTTGTTGTTGTTGTTGTTGTTTTTGTGTTGGTTGGTTGTTTTTGTTTGTTGTTTTTTTTTTTTTCTGTAAATCCATTGCCCATGATTGAAATATGGGCAAATAGGTGCTTGCATCAAATTAATTTTTAATATTGCATGATGCAGCATATGCAGTTATCCCTGAACAACACCTACACACCTTCAACTTGCTCAATCACTAAATCAGCTACAAGTGGCTTTAAATTAATAGTAACAACAAAACAATACTGACAACTAACGTTATATTCTCAAATAATGATTCTGACTTAAAGGCTGGAGTGATCAGTCACAAAAACCTGACATGGATCATGAAGAAGATTGGTCATCTGATCAAAAGTTTAAAATAAGTAAGGTTAAAAACACCACCAAATCCTCAGTAACACAAGTTTACTGATTGGTGGCAGGCAACTTTTTAATTTTCTGGAGGATATGTTTTTAAGAAAGTTGTGTTCTTGTGTATCAGTTCACCCAATATTATTAATCTTTGAGAACACTATTCTTTCTGATGCAGCAAAGCTAGTAATTATAATATATATAAAAATAGCTAAATACCCAGGATATATATAATTATTTTGTCAGTCACAAGTCAATGATTTTAGTTAAGCATGAACTGTGAATTTTGCCCTTAATACAGTACTTGCATAATTCCTTTATTAAAAAAACAGCTCCAAGCCTCAAACCCTGTGGCACTAAAATGTGGTAAGAACTGTTATGCAAAAGACTAACGTTGAATTGTTTGTAGTATACAAGAGGGAGTTGGCAGCCTGTGCAGGAACTGCAGGAGAGTTAGGACTTCATATTTTCACTGGTTTGATCTCCTGATTCCCTGATTAGATTCGTAGACTGATTATGATTTTAGCTGTTTCACAAGTGTGTAAGTAATACACAGTCCTTGCACCAACGAGGTTAAAGATCTGCTAACACTGTCAGGGTATTTGAGTGTGTTTTCTCAGCAAACAGGCCACAGGTACTCTTCATGGGAGATGTTACAAGCTGCAGTTTTACTTCAATGTTTATTCTTCTGTGAATAAGAGACATAGGTAGAGGTATCTAGGACAGACTTGGCATGGAATTGCCACAGACCAGTTTGGAGACAGCGTAGGCTGCTGTTAACCTTTTCTCAGTCTGTGTCAGAAAGTTAACCTCTCAAAAAGAGGCAAATCTGAACAAACGCAATGAGACTGTTCCTGGCTCCCACCTCAGCTCCACATCAGTGCATGAGCTTAATGAAGTCCCAGGAAACGATTCTCTGGTCAGGGATGTTGTTTAAGCTGATGTAAAGGGCCCTGCACTGACAGTCTTGCATGGGGGTAGATAGGATCTCAGAGTAAATAGAAATGGTAAGGTCCATCTGTGTAGCACCATGGGGATTTTGGAGAGGAAAGTACTCTCTTGGAAACTTCTCTGACTTGTCATTGCAGTCCCTGTGGAAGGTTTAGAGGGCATGACAGGGTTGCAGTGTCCTCTTTGCCTCCTAACATTTCATGCTACACTTTTCCATGATGTGACACAGCTAAAACCCAGTGCATGTTTTGGTTTTTTGTTTGTTTTGTTTTACCAGGCAAAGTGAGAGTGGCAGGTTTAAAGTTACTGCTCTCTGTGATTTGGAGTAGGAATGCCACATTCCCTTGTGACTCAGACCATCCTGGATCCATATTAACTAGATTATATTTACTGTAAAGAAAGTAAAAATAAAAATGGTTACATCATTTCTCTTCCACCATTCCTTCTAACAAAGTTCAGTATTTTCATTGTCTGGTATTGTTCACAGATATTGTACTACAGAACTGTGAAACAGGCTGAGCCAAAACAAAGAAAATCTTGTTTCAAGTCTTGATTACCTTGCATTTGTGAGAATCTTATCAGTTTTGTACTTTGCATCCCAGATACAAATGACTGACACAGGCAGTTTCCCCTGTGTAAATCAGTACATACCTGGGGTGAATTGCCCTCTAGGATTAGCAGGCTTAGGTTTTATTCCAAACACAGTTCAGTTTGACTAGTCATGGTCTGCCAGTCTAACTTGCTTTCTGCAAATTTGAATATCTAGGCTTATCCTACCTCTCATTTTAGCTCCTGTAAATGCTGGCATCACAGTGGTGCATAATGCACATCTGAGAGTTAGTGCTGCATTGAAACGTTGTAATGTCCTTTGGTCAAGAGACTGTTTCTCCGAGGGAAGAAGGGAAAGCACTGGAGCCCATAACTGACATGAACTGGGAGCTGGATGGTTTTTTGAACTCACATTTACCTTGGAAGAGGAATTGTTTTTTAATGTGCTGAAGGCTCAATTAATTATTGAACTGTTGAAAAGGAGGTTACCAATCACCAGACAAGGGAAGACAAGACCATTCTGTGAACTTGAATAACTACAGGATTTGCTGCCAATTCAATTTGTTGCTGATGTTGCTTCTTTTCAGAAATATTGGAGTCATGCAGTAGGAAACACAGGACACATACTGAAACTTTGCTTCTTAGGTCAGCAAGAGTTTAAGATGGCTGTTATTAATGCAACACTTTGCTAAATACACTGTGTAACAGGGTCAAGAGAGTTGGCTTTGTCATTAGGTGCTGAACTTGGAAAGCCTCAGTTCTCAAATCACACATCTTCGTTCCCGAGGGTAATTATAGGAGCTGATTACAGTAGCAGGTCTTTATCTTCTGTGAGGATAGCCAGTAGGGGAGTAGAGGAACTTTTTGTTATGCTAAAAAGGGAGCAGATCCAGTTGCCTCTTTGTTTTCTGTAGGGCTTACCTCCTGGTTTACCAGTTCCTCATAAAAAAGCATGGACCAATGCTAGCATGGGAGGAATGCCACCGTGCAACTTCACTCTTATTGTTCTGGTCAAAACTGTCTCACTTTTTTTTTTTTTTTTCAGGAAGAGAGCAATGAAAAAGATATCACATTGCTAGTTTTTTTCTTAAAGAGCTTTCATTTAAGTTGCTGTTGTCCTGAAGATTAGTATTTCAATTACAGGTTCCATCTTACAATACATTTATAGTGATATAAATAGAAAAAAATCTTTTGTGACTAAATTACAATATATCTTTCAGTGCTTTTCTGGATGTATTGCTTACTGTGGATGCCATACTGATGTCAGGAATGCTGAAACAGCTTCTAGACATGCGATACACGCTGGTGTGTATTGATTTATTCTGACTCTTGTTAGACCTCAGCAGGTATGGATCTCAGCAGGTATGGATCTCTTCTTCCAGAAAGCCTAAGGATGAGGTCTTCAGGTTTTGTCTCACATTTGCTTCTTCATATCCGGGTGACTTACATGTGGAGATAGGGGTGTGTTGATTTGGGTTGAGCTCTTGGTTGGGTCTTCTGAAACTGCAGAATTGTGAAGATGCCGTTACGGTTTGGCACACTTGTTACCAAAAGGTGTCAGTGTTGCAGTGTGCTTTTGTTGTTCAGGGTCTGCTCCTCTTCTGCTTTGCTCCGGATGACTAATACACCACACACACAGATGCACACACAGTTTTAACAAGTCTTGTCCTGAAGAACTGCCGCAAAGATAAGTACTTTTTTGCTGGTCATGGTAATGAAGGCTATTAGGAGAATATTTCATATTACGGCTTGCTAAATTAAACAAAGCTCATCTAGTGATACAGCATTAGATAATGATGGTGCCTGGTAAGTGAAAGGAAAAATATAAAGCACTTCAAGTCTAGGTGACGGCAAGGAAACTTGAAGTACTCGCAGTTACCTTACTTTTAAAAAAGGGCTAGACTTCTTGTCTGTATTAGCTTGATCCTTCACAGGAAAATGGTTAAATATGTCACTTTTTAGATGTTAATGGAAAAAACACTTCATCCTTATTTTCTGTACAGCAATAAGTAAATATCTATTTTTTATTTTATTAATATTGGCAGCAAGTAACTGTTGATAGTGACTCTTAAGTCAAATTAATATGATACATGTAACAGGACTAAGACTTGCTGGATCGCTTTCAAACATCAAAGCTAAAGTATTTTAACAGTGGTGTCTAAACTTAAGATCTACATTCATAATTAAGCCCATCATTAACAGATTTACAAGGAATCTTCATATCTTCCTCACAAATATTTGTCTTATTGAGTCTTCATGTGCCTCACACAAGCTATGATTTCTAGCAAAACCCTGGTTTGGTATCTATATTTCTAGTAGATAAGAGCAGGTGAACTCCCATCTTAGCTGAGCAGAACAGCTCAGCATCTGTATCTGTCCAGAGACCTTCAAAACTCACAAATTATGTGTTTATATGTCTAAATACTCAATCAGCTCCTCCTGGCAGGGGTGGTCTGGGGATGTCTAGGCCACAGTGGCATCACTGAATTCAGTTAAAGGCAAAAAGCAAAATGTAAGTACATCTCCATTTCATGTATTTCATATATGCAATGGCAAACATGCCTGTTTTATCTTTTTTGCTTTTCAGGGACAAAAGCATTTTCCCTTCACTTTGACACTGTATTGAAACACTTTTCCCCCATTTTTAATCCCATCTGCTATGACTTAGTAGGCAATTAACAACCTTCTCTCTGGATAAGCCAGGGTACTATTAATTTTTAAACTTTTAGCACTCCCTGGGAGTGCCATTCTGGAAAAAAAACTTGAGGAAAGGTCTCTTTAAGGTAGTCAAGACTGACTTTGGAAAATCATAGGTGGGGGGAAGAAAGGCAAGTTTAACTGGGCTATATTTAAGTGTATAGCTTCACCCTTCCCTCCCCACCTGCTCCACCCCCTCCCCCAAAAAAAGGTTTAGATAAAATAGATTATAATCTGTGAAATGAGGCATTCATCACTAAGTCTTTCTTATTTATGCAGTTGTGTGATGCAGGACTGGACTGACAGTCTCAGTTGTTAAAAAACTAGAAGTCGAGCCCCCAAAGCCTTGTCTTAAATCCATGATTTAGAAGATAACGGGTTATATTTGCTAACTTATTTAAGCTTTTCTTTGTCATTTTGAAAACCATACTTAAAACAACACAGTGCAAAGCAGAAAAGATGCCTTATTTCCCTCTGGAAGTGGATAAGCGCACAACAGTGACATGTTGTAATAGTTGTCTACTTAAAATTGCTTTCTTCAGTATAACTGTTGTATCCAGAAACTAAGCAATCACTACTGCTTATCAGGTAGCTGCTGCAATGTGCTGACTTGATGCTGTATACACTGGTTATGAGGAAGTAAAAAGCACCTGACTATTAAATGTATTAAAATACATAAATGCACTGCATAGTGTTCTATTGCATTGGCATCTTGAAAGGGAGAGGAAGACAGCCTGTTGCATGTGTGTGTAAAGTAAATGAGTAAATATTCTAAGATTCAGTGCTACAGAACATTGTGAAAAAGTGGAGCTTGAAAGCAGAAGTTAATATAAAAGGATTTTTATTGCATTGTTTAGTGTAGAGTTTGTGAAGAAATATGTGAAAAAAACAGATTTATATTGCTGCTGCTGTTGCAGAGCATATTTGCATTGTATGCGTTGAAGAAACAATTCAACAGAAGTTAACTCATGAGAGTATAACACTCGCTGTTGCTAAGATTAGCAAGAAATTAGTCATATAAATGTTGGCTCTGTGACACATCTGCAAATGTCTTACTGAGCATATATACTGGCAGCTATTGCTGCATTATGTTACTGCTAGAAAAAAACCCAGGGTTGAACTAAAGTCCACTATCAGAGTTACTGTGGCTTAGGTGAAAATCATAAAGCTTCTATGGTGGGTTGACCCTGGCTAGCAACCAAGAACCCACCCACTTGCTCACTTCCCTTTCCCCTGGTATAGGGAGAAAATAGAAAGTGAAAACACTCGTGGATTGAGATAGAGACAGTGTAATATGTGAAGCAAAAGCTCTCATGCAAGGCAAGCAAAAGAAGGCATTTGTTCTGTACTTTCCACTGCCTGGAAAGCAGGGCCTCAGCATATGCAATGGGTGGTTGGGAAGACAAATGCCATAAACACAAGCATCCTGCCTTCTTCCTCCTTACTTTGGGCTTTACTTGCTGAGCACAAGAACATTTGGTATAGAATATCCCTTTGGCCAATTCAGGTCAGCTGTCCTGGCTTTGTCCCCTTACAGTTTCTTGCCAACCAGTAGCCTACTCACTTGTGGTGGGAAAAGAGAACACCTTGACACTGTGCAAGCACTGCTCAGCCACAGCCAAAACACGGGCATCTTATCTACACTGGTTCAGCCACAGACCTAAAATGCAGCGTCATACAGCTTGCTGTGAAGAAAGATAACTCTATCTGTGCCAGACCTAGTACATCTCATCAAGACAGAAGGTGTAGGGCACAAAGGATTCAGAAGAACTTTGCCTCCTCCCTTCTACCCTTTCTGTCTGCTGCTTAAAAAAGTAGTGCTCTTGTTAAGCGAAGGCATGGTCTTCATCAATATCTGTCACTCTTCTGTGACAGAAAGCCAGTGAAGGTGGTTTGCTGTGGCAAGGCATCCTGTCTGCAGTCATCTGAATCCTTTCTGAAATATCAGATGTCACATCTGTTCTTCTGAAGAACAGTAATTCCATAGGACATGCTGAAGCAAACTGAGCAGGAGTGTAGGTTCAACTTTAATTAAAAAAAAATGGTAATAGTATTTGCAATATGTCACACTTTTATCTGATGTATGAAAGGATATCACATGCCATATATAACCTCAGTCTTATTCATGTCAGTTACATATACAAAATTGCAAATGCTCACAAAAGTAAAATGTACCCAATTTGCTTTATAATATTAGTATAAAAGATGATTGGCATAGTATAAATTATAGGTGATTAGTATTAATATAAAAGAGGATAAAGCATAAGTTTTATGATTTAAAAGTGGGTTTTTTGTTTATTTCAAGGTTCCAAATACCATCTAAATACTTGCACAGTCTGTCAGGGAATATGCACTTCATGTCTATAGTGCGATAGCTGAGTGTAAATACAGAAAACCCTTGGTATCATGGGTATTTTACACAGGACTAATTTTTAGATCACTCTGCTGGGAAATGAAATATGTTATTACCAATGTAAGGTGAGGGACTGAATTTCCCTTCTTAGAGTTGTCTGTCCCAACAGGAGCTTCCCTGGTGGCACAGTACTCCCCATAGCCTTGTTCGTGGAGTTATCACTGGGCCTCTCAGGTATAAATTTCCCTATGGTTTTGAAATGCATCCTCCAAATGGAACTTCAAGCTGGTCTAGCCTGGTTTCCAAAGCAGAGATACGTGCTTGCCTACCAGTACTCTAAAAACAATGTTGACAATTCACCAGTTTAATTACAGTATCTCTGAGATAATTAAGTTTACATCTTACAAAAATCACCAGCTGGGCAGGAGGGAGAGACAGTTAAACTGGCACTGAATGAGCAGTTGCAGTTACCCGCTTTGCTCAGCCTGCGAGCTGGCCAGTCAGTGCTGACATGGAGATTATCCATATGATCAACATATCAATAGTTTTGAGCCACTGGAAGTGGGTGAGTTCTTCCTGCCCAGATGGCAGGAGAAGACATTGGAGTGCACTGGGGCCTACTGTCAAACTGGAGACCACAAGAGAGGAGTGTCTGGCACTGCAATCAAAGTGATATTGCAAAGAATATTAGGTTGAGAGAGGTTCTCCTCCCCGTCTACTCTGTCCTGGTGAGATCGCATCTGGAATATTGTGTCCAGCTCCGGGCCCCTCAGTTCAAGAAGGACAGGGAACTGCTGGAGAGAGTCCAGCGCAGGGCAACAAAGATGATCAAGGAAGTGAAGCATCTCCCTTATGAGGAAAGGCTGAGGGAGCTGGGTCTCTAGTTTGGAGGAGTCTGAGGGGTGACCTCATCAATGTTTATAAATATGTAAAGGGTGAGTGTCACAAGGATGGAGTCAGGCTGTTCTCAGCGACAACCAATAATAGGACAAGGGACAATGGGTATAAATTGGAACACAGGAGGTTCCATTTAAATTTGAGAAGAAACTTCTTCATGGTGACGGTGATGGAACACTGGAACAGGCTGCCCAGGGAGGTTGTGGAGTCTCCTCTGGAGACATTCAAAACCCACCTGGACGCCTTCCTGTGTAACTTCACCTGGGTGTTTCTGCTCTGGCAGGGGGACTGGACTAGATGATCTTTCGAGGTCCCTTTGAATACCTAGCATTCTGTGATTCTGTGAATACGTGGATTTAAGATTTGGGGTTGTTATTGCAGAATGGCAAAGGGATGCTGAAAACAGCTGCAGGGAATCATAGCCCATTACTTTTATTGTTCTCAGTTAGGCTGGTTTATCCTTTCCTTCCTTAACTGAGCAGCTCTATTCCCTTCAATCTGCCTGAATATCCTCTTCCATGCTCCATATAGGGGTCCTTCAGATTGTGCACCTAAGAAACAATTCTCTGAAGATTCGTAAACCCTTTAACACCATTTACAGCTTGAAGCATTTCTGAAACCATGGAGCACCTACCTTTGTCCTCCTTTTACGTTTGCTGCATTTTTATCATAATTAGCATAGTATGTGAAAAACAGAGTATCATTATTCCTCAAAATAGGGGAAACTGAGGGTTTTTTAAAGTTTTTTTTCTAAATAGCTAAAGCAGGGCAAGAGTTTTCTAATAAAGAGGAAAGAGAAATGAAATGTTATTTTCCCTGCAGTATCTTTCAAATATATTGTGCTTGTAATTTAAATAAGCAGGGATCATTAATTCTTCTAGCAAGTTTTTATTTACTTTTTATTGCTCACCCTAAAATGAAAATGCAATAGGAGAAATTTAGCTCATTATTTGTCAGAGTTTTAACGGGTTTATTTTAAGTCATATGCCTCTTTGATTATTTTGTTCAAAACTTGATTATTTCAACTGTTTTTACTCTATTAATGCAAATTTGTTTCATATTTTTATAGTGTTAAATTCCCAATTAAATTAAAACATTAAGTTCTACAAATGAAAAAGCAAGGAAAAATTACCCTGTAAGCCAAAACAAAATATTAACAAAACATTTTAAAATAATGAATGTCTGCTGTAGAAAATTTTATGGAGCACAATCACTATCTTGAGATAAATTATGTATATTGTTGTGTTCTTGTAGCTGTTTATTTAGACTAACCAGAAGAAATGTACTGCAACACATTTTTAGTTGTCAAATTAACAGATGTATTTGTTCTGGTGCCCTGTTATTCTCTAGCTTTCTTAAATATATAGATATTAATATACAACCCCCCCCACCAAACTTCACAAGAACTTTTTGTAAAAGCTGTAAAAGTTTTAAAGTTACCTTGACAACACTTAAAATTACCTAAAAAAAAATGAATTAACTGTATCTCCACTTACTAAATATCAGTTATTCATAATATCATTAACACTTCACATGGAAGGAAGGCCATTTGTAAACCACCAGGTTGTGAAATCTGTGTGGAAGAGCGTTTCTTCAGCCTCTCCCTAAGGGTTCCCACCACTGAAGTAAACAGTAAGATTCTTCAGAAATGCAGCAACGTATTTGCAGCTTAGGACAGGCGCTATTTGGAAATGGAAATATATGACTCGATTCAAGGAGTGGCAGCTGGGCCTGGTTGTATGTAAGAGACTGGCTCTGTATGAGCAGAAGTTCTCCTGAAGTTAGGTGGAGAATGAAACCAGTCCCTTGTCTTTAACACCACAACATCTGGTCCAAAATCCTGTTTGGTCACCATGTGACCAAGATATTGGCCAAACCCCTCTTTGGAGATCTGTTTGTGTTTGTTCTTAATAGTAATATGTTTTCTGAACTTTCAAGGTCTTGAAACTCATATAAGTGAGATATGTCCGATTTACTTTTGCGTAGCCCATTCCATACCTTTCTGTGTCTTTAATTAACATAGAACATAGGATTTCGTTATTTATTTTGAATGTATATAGTAGGTACAAAATTATGGAAACTACATAAACATTTTTTTTTTTTTAGGCCACAAAGTTGTCTACAGGAAACTTATGAAAGCCATAATTAGGGCTGCCACAGAAAGCTGACTTTGATCCATTTTATGGCCATCTGCCAAACTAAACTTGATAAATTTCTGTGTAAAGAATGAACTATAGAATGGCATTAATTAGCAGTAGGACATCCACAGAAGCTGAGCGCTGGCAGCCAGGTGGGAGACCCTGCCACAGTCTGTTTCTCCTCCACAGCAGAAGCACAACCCCACCTTGCATGAAGTTTTCTAGAAAAGAGGTGACCCTCTGAAAAGTCACATTCTAGAAAACATTTTCCTTTCTCAAATTAGTGATTAAATTAATTGATTAAAATTCAAGAGAATAAACAAGATCATGCTTCTCAAAAAGACAAATTGCTGACTGATGGTCCCTTGTCTGTTGTAAAGTAGATTGGTCAAGCTTCAAATTTATAGTGGGATCTGTGAGATGCTGTTTCTTAAAGCAGGGATCACCTCACTGACAATAATGTGCACCTGTGCAGAGCAGTGTCTCTTGAAGCCAGAACTCTCTGGAAACTGGTGGCCAGGGGCTTTGGTCTCTAACAAACACCTCCCTCAAGGTGCTTCCCCCAAAGCTGGGCTGGTTCTGTGCATATTTGCCTTTGAGATCCATGCAATACATTGCTGAGCCCTGTTCTGCTGTGTCCATGTGCCAGCCTTGAATCATGTTGAGTATAAAGCCTGATCTGTCTCATCCATTCGGTCTTGTTTGTAAAGCTCCCAGGTTGTAATAAGTCACAGTGTTGTTTCTGGTCAGCAATCTGTTAATGTGGACTAATTTGTTTATTTTTTAAAAAAGCTGTAATCAGCATCAAGGTGAGAAAGATAGATCAAAGACAATATGAACTGGCTGTGGAGAAAAAAAAAAAGGGAAAAACCAAGAAATTAACTTAAAATGCCACGAGTGATGCCTTGAAATTAAGTTTTTCAAATCTTTCAGGATAACAGCTTAATTAACCCAGAACCATTGCTTGGGAGAGCCAGAAGGCAGTTGCATAGGGCATAGCTCTAATCACAGCACTGGGCACATAAACCGTAGATCAGTTGCAGAGTGGGCTGCACTTTCAGCCCCTAAAGCCTCCAGCAACAGCAACAACTGTTTCCTCTCATGTGCCAGCTTCGAGTCTGAATGTTGTTAATAGTGCAGCAGCTGAAAAATGCAGTGTCAGTAGTGGTCCTTCAAAGGCGATACTGCACATGCAGCTCTCCAAACAAGCAGAGCACACCTAGTAAAGGAGAAAATGCAAAAGGTCATGGGATGTGGGCTGTGCGAAGAAGAGTGGTGTGAAACATGAAGTCTGGGTGGTAGGAAATGAACTATATTCTGAACAGTCTATAATGAGAATTGTACTTGTACAAATACAAGCAGCAGAGTTAATGCAATTCAAGAAGTTACTGCTCATTCTCCAGTAAGTTACTCCTCTTCATAATTCACTGACCATGACCTCTTAGTATAGTATAGTGGCAAGCAAAATTGTTTAGTTAAGCTTAAGTGCAGTCTTTATAGATTAAACTGTCACCTGAATAGGTCGCAACCTTGGGAGTCTTTCCATCAGATGAGATGTATTTTAAAGATTAATTTTCTTGCTGAAAGAAGGCAACAGTAATACTTTATAATTGAAATAGTTTCTTTCCTATGTATTTTGGTTAATATAATTTTCTTGACAAGTCTTTTCATCTTGACTATTTTTAGAGTGTGTAATCCTCCATTAGTGATACAATAGTTTTTTTTTTCATGGCTAGAGATTGTGACAAGGCAAATGTGATACTGTGGTCTATTAATGTCAATAATCTGAATAACATATGTTTTGAAGCAGAGATCTGCTAATTAAAAATGCATAACACACAAAATAAATTCACCAGAGAACTAAAAAAGGTTCTTCACTTACGAAGAGCTGTAGTAAATTATTTTCTAAAATGATCAAATGTTTTACAAAAGTAGGAAAGCAACCAGCCAAGATGCAAGACACAACAATTTGCTGAGCAAAAAGTGCTAAAGCTTGCAAGATGTCATCACAGCTTTTTCTGAGACTTGCACTTATTTTCCTGATGGAGCTGAAAGCTGGAATTCTCCCATTAATTTTGTTGGGAATATATTTTACCTTAAAGAACAGAGTCTGAAGGGAGATCAATCTTTTCATATGGAAAAGGTAAAAGATAAAGTAGGTAAGGAGGAAAGGAATAAAGCATCCTCCATATCCACCAGATACTGGACAAGAAATAGCCATAACTACCAGCAAGGGAAATTTGGATCTAACACTGAGGGTTTTTTTTGCCATCAGAATACATAAACTCTGAGGAAGTCCAAAGTCAGTTGTGGTATAAGGGATTTTGAAGTATGGCTTAGATGAGAAGTTTAAAGAAGTTAGACAAGATTTTAAACACAAGGTTAAAAAACTGTGAGAAATTATTTATATAGAGTTGATTCTTCTGAAAAAACTAGGCTGGTTAGGTGGCCTATTTGGGTCTCAAATTGTTTGTTGAAAACACTTCCAGACAGACCTGTTCTGTCTGTTGTCGCCTTCCAGGATAAGGTTTAATGAGAGGCTTCTTCTCTCCAGGTTTAGGACTGGCCCTAGAAATACTTGTTTCCTTAAATGGAAAACAAAATGGGGATATTTTTGAACTATGCCTTTGACCCAGTAGAGCTAAGCAAAATATAATCCAGAATATGAAGCATTCCAATGGTCTCTAACAGACATAAAAAGAAATATGTTTAATTTGTAATGTATTATTTCTTTAACACTGAGAATTTGCTTCCCAGGAAAGAAAATTACCTCTGTTACCCACCTTTCATTCTGCACAACAAACGTGCACAAATTTGATTTATTCAGAAATATATTCAACCATAATGTATAACTTTTCGGCACCAAAACTTTCCTCCACTTTCTTGCTGCTATTGTTTCTAGGGAAATTAATTTGAGATCTTGGAGTCTGTTAGTTTGAGAGCTAAATACCTGTTTTATTCCTGAGTTTTTGTGTGCTGAAGTTGAGGAAGGGAAAGTTTGGTGAAATAAAACTCCTGTCCCTAGTCCCTCTGAGGATATTTTTTCAGTAAGGGAAGATAGAAGTTACAGCAGTGTGAGCATTCATTGACTTCTCTAGGCTTAGGTTTGCTGTTTGTGTGTTTACTCTTCCTGGGCAGATGGTGTGAGTGTATGCAGCAGCAGGAATTATACCACAGTTGTGTTAACACCGTTTTCATCTTCTCTTTGATGTTGCCAACTGTTTGATACTAGTAAAGCTCTTGCCATTGGTGCATGATTTAGTTGAAACGTGTTTCCAGAAGTTTTCTCAAAAATAATACAGCAGTGGGGTAGAATCTATATTTTGTGTGTTTTTCCTCCTTAGTCTTCTTGGAGGGGCTGACTGTTCGTTCCTTGGTGACTTGGTGATGAATTTCTTATTTTTCTTTCCTAACACTTATTCTCCTTTCTTAATACTACCTCTACACTTAACACACATAGATCATTCTGAATAATGGAAAGGGACAAATGAGAAAAAACACACCGGTATTTTATATTACCTCATAGATTAGCGATTTTTCCTTATTATAATATTAGGCTTGGTTCCTTTCTTGGGCTTCATCCACATTTCTGATTTGCTTTGATGCAGACATAAGATCTGACTCACATCAAGGAGGAAGGAACTGCAGATTTTACCTTCAAGTATTAAACTTTTTTTCTTAAAAAATACACATTTCCATGCTTTCAGAAATTTTCCAGATTATCCATTCCTAAATATAAGGTACATCACGTAGTCTTTAAGAAAATGGCATCTGACAGCTTCAAAAAATTGTGTAGGAGGGAAGAAAATATATCATTTTAATTGTCAAAGCACTGCATTTGAGTGCTTCAGGCTTTAACTGTGTCTGCAGCATGCAGATAATGAGTGCAGTGAAAAGACATAATTGTTCAGATATTTTCAAATTATTTTTATGCTTTGTTTTACTTAAAATTTAGCATTTGATCTCAACAAACATCTCACCTTTCATCCATAAATATATGTTGAAAGTACAAAGTGAAAAAATAAGAGAAATTTGTGTTGCCGGTACTTTGGGATTATTGTCTGCAGTATTTTGTGAAGGTAGGAATGTTCACAAAAATGTTAACTCTGAAATGCAAAATGTTGGAGAATATTTGATCAATTTCTGTTTTGAATTTGTAAGTAAATCTTCACATCATATTCTGGATTGTAAGAGCAATACTCACACTGGCAGGAGTCAGATCCAATCATATGTGACCCACATAGGCAATGAAATCTAATTGAAACTTTTCAAATTGCAGATGTTGGTATGAACTGCTTGCTTGTGAACAACCTTCAGAGCAAAACTTGTTCATCTAATTATCCACTGTGTGACTCTGAATAACAAATATAATTGAACAAACTGTCAGCTACTCTTCAACAGCTCTTGAATGGAAAGTTGCTTTATCTGTCCAATTATTCAAGATGTATTTGTCCAGCTGCAAGAGCAGTGACATCTGCAGAGGTTTCCTCTGGCAAAGCATATTGCTACTAATATGATGGCCCCATGCCTGCTGAGTTTATTCATATAAAACTCCTACTAACAGGTGTCTGTGGAATGCTGAAGCAAAAGCTGGGGGTTAAGCTGTTGTGACCATCATGGAGAGCTGCAGACGTGTTTGCAACATCCATTGCTGCACAGCTTTTGTGTCCATGAACATGAATGTGGTTTTGTGGTCGCTGACAGATTATCAGACCTTTGTACAGCTTGTGCCTTGCTGTTACAAAGAGTACAAAGGTTCTTCTCCTTGCAATATTTCTTTTTTTTTTTTTTTTAATTATGGTATACATTTAGCACAGACATATCAGAACTTCCTGTGCTTCTCACAGGTGAGGTATGAGAGATGAGTCCAGTCTCTAAGACCCTCAGGCCCAGATGCCACACACAACGCACTTGTGTCCAAATGGACCCACGTGTAGGATGTTTCATTCGTGGTTCCTGCTTGTTGCTCTAGGTCTGCTGGCAGGAGCAAAGCTGCCTGAACTCCAAATGATGAAGTTTGGTGTCAGCCCTACCAACCTTCTGCAGGTTTCCACCACATGAGAGATGTACTTTCATATTTCACCCAAATGGTGTTGACACTGGCTGATAAAAGTTTTGATCCTATAGCCACATCATTTTCTTATCATTTCAAGATAACATACATGAACTTGTTTTCTCTTAACTTTCATTTGTTTTCTTGGCTGGCATCATGATCTGAAGCCTGGTATTTCCACCTTTCATTATTTGTCCCCTTTAAATCTCTAATTGTTTTCATCATGCCACCATCTCAAGAAAAGTCATATTATCTTGAGAAGACAAGGAAGATTATTCATGTTGGCAGCAGAGGAAATTACTGATTCTCAAAACTGTAAGTTTTGAACGTAACATGTGCTGGGTGTCCATGCCCAGGCGCTGGTCGCGGAGACTGCGGGGCCTTTGCTGCCGTGTGCCAGACACAGCCTGTTCCAGCCACCGCAGGGCATGGCTGACCCCCGCAGCCACCATGGGGGCACCTCTGGGAAAATGTATTTGAGAAAGGGCAAAATGAGGCATGGCAGTGAGGAGTGAGAAAAATGTGAGAGATACAGCCCTGTGGCATGGAGGTGAGAGAAGCTGGAGGGCAGGAGGTGCTCCAGGCGCTGGAGCAGAGACTCCTCTGCAGCCCATGGAGGACCACAGTGGAGCAGGTGGATATTTGCTGAAGGACTGCAGCCCGTGGAGAGCCCACACTGGAGCAGATACTCTTGAAAGACTGCAGCCCCTGGGAAGGACCCAGGCTGGAACACGGGGAAAGCGCAAGGAGGAAGGATCGGCAGAGAGGAGCTGTTATGGACAGACCACAACCCCTGTTCCTCATCCCCCTGTGCTGCTTGGGGGTTGGGGTAGGTGGAAGAGTCAGGAATGAAGGACTGAAGTTGAGCCTGGGAAAGGGGTGTGGCTGGGAGGTGTTGTTTTATTTAGTTTTTTTATTCTCACTATTCAAATCTATTTTTATTTGCAATAAATGAAAATAATTTTCCCCAAGTCAAATGTGTTGTGTCTGTGGTGGGAATTAGTAAGTGACCTCCCTGTCGTTATCTTGACCCATGAGCTTTTTTTCCCCCACCTTATTTACTGCCGCTTGTCCTGCTGAGAAGGGGGAGTGTGAGAGCACCTGGTGGGTGGCTGGCAGCTGGCCAAGGTCAAACCATCACCTCATGAAGTCAAAAGTGCTTTCAATTAATGAGCATTTTTCTTTAAGTAATGCTGAAAGTAAACTTATGACTGCTATCTATGAAACAGAAAAAATCTCGATACACCTAGGATCTAGTGTGGTTTGGATGGATCTTCCACGTTCCCCAGCAGGTGGATACTTTCTCCCTTTTGAGTAACCAGATTTCTTCAAGTTTGTAATGCTACTTGTGCAAGAATCGCAATTGACCAGAAAATCTGAAAAGTTATTACTGTGTGAATCTCTCCCTACTTGGTCCTGTCAAGTGACTATTTGAAGACCTGCCTTCAAAGAGAAAATACATGGCAAACAAGGAAATGCCTTTCTGCTACAAAAAATGATATGAGTTTTCCCCAGTGGATGTTACAACATGGGGTTTGGTGTATTCTACCGACAAGAAAATTTCTATGTTGAAAATCCCCATGTGATGTCAATGAAAACAAGAACTGTGAAGAAAGATTTACTTTCCTGGTGCACAGAAGAATGTGGGAACAAGAGACCAGGTCCCTTAACCCTGAATACTGAGCCTAGGCTGTTTTAAGAACAACTGCTCTAGGGTTGATTCCTAAGGTAGGTGGTACCTTTTTTAATCTGTATGGGATTTTGTTTTTTAGTGTTTGTAATTCTTGATTTCTATTTCTTTTTCTCTTTTTAGATACCTTTTATAATAAAGAAGGAAAGAATGGGAAAACAAGGAGATGCAGGACTGCCCTGTGAAGGACACATTTGGGAAGGGAGGAAGAGAAGCCTTGAGCCTTCTTGAGACATAAATATATGTAAGATGAATATGTACTTACTCAGCAACCTCATATGAAACCTGTCATCTAAGTAACCATTAATAAGATATTATCTTTATATAGTGGAAACTGGCTATGCGCACCTCTCCGAAACATCATAGACTTTTAAAAGAAACATTATACTACAAGGCTATTGTAGCTAGAAATACATAACTTCATACAGTCCTTTGAAAGACTGATTTTAACAACAGTTTTACAGACCTATTATTCCACTGGTAGAAGTAGTATAATTCCAGGTATAAATAATACAAGTATGGGACTTGAAAATTTTATTTAAAAGCCTTATTGTCCTTTTGGATATGGAATTTTTATTAAAAATATAATCCTGTCTACTTTACATTTGTGCCAAGGACACTTTATGCTGATAGAAATAAAAATTATGCTTGATTCTCAGTGTGGTTTATTGATTAAAGGGCTGGAGGATATTTGACGAAAGACTTGCTAATAAAAGAATGAATTGCTTCTATCCAGAAATATAAACTTTACTATAGATTGTATTGTGTAGTATTTTGCTGAGGCAATGCTTACTGCCGCAAATGCAAAGTATTACTGAATCTTTCTTTCCCTCTGGATTTTGAAAAGTGCTAAGTTGTGATAAAAAACTCCCCAGTTGAGAAGGTGGAGTACAGGGTCTTAATTAAGAGCTTACAAATAATGTATTCTGCTTTTTCACTCAGCCTGACAACTCTTTACTTTGTCACTGGTATTGGTTTTGTTCATATAATACTGAATCCATTTCTACTCTAAGGAAGAATTCTTACTTCTGGTGAACTGTTGTAAACACTTCATATTACTGAAGCTAATGAAACTGGGGTGAATTGCACACATGGTGTATCTAGTCCTTGGTCTGTACCTTTCCAAGCCAAAATGTTTAGTGTGGGATTTACTCCTATAAGTGATTTTAAAGCTTCACAGACAGTTAAGCCAATTAATATTACTTTAAAAAATGCTTATCATTTGGAAGAGAGCATATTCTAAAAAATACACACATTTTACCAAACAAAGCTGTCTTAAAGATACTGTTCTTGAAGACAAATTCTGGGAACCACTGAGAAACTCCCACCACACCCTTTTGGAACTGGTTAGTAACACAGAATCTCTTTGGCCACTTAGGTTTGAGCAACAGGTTGAACTCTTGAGAGGTATCACAAATGATGCTCGTCATCAACACCAGTGAGGTAAGAGGCTGATAACTTGTGGCAAAATAGCCAAGTGACGTTGTACCTATACCTTTTGTGGTGTCATATAAATAACCAGGATGACAAAATATGTGCTTGCTGCAGTATATGCTACAGGTGTTGTCTGTGCTCATGTCTGAAAAGTAACCGTAATTAATACAGATGTTCATTGGCATTTAATAGTCCATCTTATTTCCCTATTGGCCCCCTTTTCTGTTTTAATTCAGGAATGCATCATACAGCCCTATGCTGCTAAAGCCCACAGGAGACAGAATATCTTAGCTGTGGTGACTTCAGTTACAGATGTGCTCTCTAAAGCTATCGGTTCCCCCTGTTTTTTTTTTTTCTTTTTAAAAAAATGTTCTGTAATGCAAGAGCAAATGGAGCTTAATGATGGGAATGTCTCCTATGCTTTACACACAAATTAAAGGAATTTATCTTCATACTCTGGAAATGGGACTGTAATTTGGATAGTGCCAGGATTCATTTCTATAAATCTATTGCTGGAGTGGCTTTTAAAAGGATGTTGACATTTTTTAGAAACTGAAAATAATGCAATCCAAGACAGAGACACCTAAGGCTTTATGAAACCTTCCTTACCTGCATGTTGATCGCGAGCCACCTTAGACTAGGAATGCAACTGTGAAATCTATATTGCCCTCAAAGCACCACACAGTAAACATCTTTAGGAGCTGCATGTTTTTCAGAAATACAGCAGCAAATCAGCAAATGGTCTTAAAAGATTTGTGTGTAACTCTCATAAAATCCCATTATTTTATATGTATGGCTGTCTCAAACTAATCTGGAAAGCTAAATTGCATAATTGCATTGTGTAATTTAAAAGAACCTAAAGAGAGCTATATTATCATTTGTCTTTCAAAACATTACTGTTCCATTTGCACAGAAGAAAAGGGCAGAGCTTTCTAACGTTTCTGTATGATTCTCCCTCTTTTTTTTTTTTTTTCCACACACAGCTTTTTGAGAATAATATTTCTATATTATCCTGATCTTAAACATTAGGCAGGAATATCTACAGATAATCCTGACATGTGAGGTGCTTGTAACTGCAACACTATATTGCTGCAGATAGCCCTTTTGGATTTTTCACAGGTAAAATCACTGAAGTGAAACATCCTTTCAGTAAAACGGTACTAGGAAAAGCTTTTAAAGAATAAAATTTAAAAGATGCTAAAGGCATTTTCCTAGATGACAGCAGCAGCCATGGAATACATCAAGACCTGGTTCCAGGCAATGCCAATTTTAAGAGTTTATGCTCCATAAATTTCAAATTACGCTTAACTTCGTAGTCCTGATTCATTGACTCTAGCAGAAAATGTCTTTTTGGCTCCTACCACAGAATGAGTTTGACTCCTGCAGTGGATACGCACAAAAATGTGGCCAGCTGGCCTGGAGTCCTGTTGTGTCTGGTATTGTCTGCGCCCTGCACATTGCACATTGCAGTAGGGGAAAAGAGGCTGCTTGTAGGCAGAAACAATCAGTGGATTGTCTCCAACTTCAGGCCCTTTCTTGCAAAATGGAAAACATTTTTGATTCCCATTACACTCAGAAAGCATTGAAGGAACTCAGCACCTCGCAGGGTGGATTATGAATAATTGGGAGAGATTTTTTAATAGTCATCTATGAAGTAATAAACCAGATGTTAACATGGAAGCATATTAGAGCAAACATGCAGAATACTTCTCGGGTATCTCCAAGGAACAAGTTTGTCTCTTTCTGCGTGTCCCAAGGGCTGTCTGGGTTCCAGGTTCTTCCATCTATTGAAGCAATTGGCAGGAGCCACCCACACCCATCCATAGTCTCCCTCACACACCTTGCCGACAGTTTGGTTCCTGTACAAATCAGGCGAGCAGAGAGGTCTGTGGTAATACCCCTACACCGACCAAGCAAATGCCAAGGTCTAAATAAATCCATCAAACTGTGGTTGTGTATTAACAAACCAGGTTGTAGGAAAAGATAACAACTATTATTAGATCAGTTGATGTGGCTGTAAAAAACAGATGAGCTTTCAGCTGTTTAAATTCTCCTTCGGATGTGAAATACAAACTGGCTGGAAATGTGCAGGCACTTTTTCAAAACCACAGAAGGGTATTACTTCTCCCTACGCTTTAGAGACTCATTTTTATCTTTAGGATATCACAAATGCTGCTTCTCCTTCTTGCCGCTTCCGCTTAATGTTATGATGTGTTTTACATCTGAAATAGTCCCAACATGATCTGTTTCTGATCTAGACTCAGTTTTGAGAGATTACATAGAATTGAAATGGTACATATATTTTGTGCCAGTTCTTTATATCGTGTAAATTTAATCATATATTAGCTACATTTGTTAGGAAACTTCAAGAGACTCAAAAAAACAGCCACAGAGGGGCAGTAGACATTTACATTGACATGATATGATGCTTCTATGCATCCCTCACCAGTTCTGTTTTCTGTTTAATGAAGAAAAAAAGCAACGACCCTGGAGAATTGTCAAGCTATGCTTTTCCCTCAAGAAGCACATTGTCCTCTTCACATCCTCTGTAAAAAAAAGTAGGGGAAAAATGCATACTTAAAGGCACAACCCTTTTATCAGGTGGGTTTTTTTAATTACTAATTTTTTTCAGCCATATTTTTCAAGGAGGTCTCATGCTTAATATTGAAGTCTAGGCCTATTATATTACCCCAATAGCTTTTGATTTCAGAGATAATGTCAAAGGAACACACAAAAAATTACTCATCCTCACTGGCAGACAAATTTCTGGCTTTTGTTGTTTCTGCACCAAAGGTATCAAACAAAAGCTCTGAAAACTCCTTAAACAAGTAATTTCCTGTATAGTAGATGTTTTTTGCTACTGATAAGAAGTCTGAATATCAGTTTCAGGATAAGGCTTTTACAGTTTAAGAGAAAAAATATCACATTTGCAAACATCTTTCCCTTTTCATAGATTTTCAGGACAGAAACCTGAAGGTATTTTGATAAACATCTTGCATATGGATGTACTTAAAATTTATTTTTTATTATGTGTTTTGTCATTTACACTGTGATTTCTTTGTTCTACTGTAGAAACTACTGTTTGCAATAGTGGCCATGCAACTAAGAGGTGATTAGTTGATATAATTTCAGATAACTATGACTCATGTACACTTGATATGTACCTCAAGGCTAACTTGAGTAGGATCTTATCATAAGCTTCAAGTAATGTACAAGCTTACGTTTCTTTTCCCGAAACAGGACTACTTAAAATAGCTGATATGCAATATTTCATCTTCTGCATGTGATTTATTGTGATGTTTGTGTTGCAGATACAGACCTTTAAATAAAGGCGTCCTGGATTTTTACTCTTTCATTTTCAGCAATTTCATTTTTCCACAATGTGACTACATAAAGTGAAAATTCTTATGTTTGTTCACTCAGTTGTGAACATTTCTGCAAAGTTAAAAGCAAATCCATTCACTTCATTTTTAATGATCTGAATATTGAATATTGCAAGAACCCTGTGGTTTTCATACTTTCAGAAAATTGCTCAGCTGTTATATCTTCTTGTCTAACTCAGAAATCTGTTGAATGTAATACTTCAAACTTGAAGTGAACAAAATTACTAAGTCGAAATATGAGGTTTACTAAATTTAAATTGAGATGGCGAAAAATCTCAAACTCTGCACATACAAACTCTGCATATAACACACTCCACATACTTGGTATGTAGTTTTGTACAAATACCTTCAAATTTTGATTCTGCGGGCATTGATACTCGCACATTGATGAAAGACAGAATCATAACTGTGCACAAAGAGGCCAATAATAAGCTTATTACTGTGTCTGAGCAACTAGACTAATGAATTTCATGCAGGAGGCATCGCTCTTCTCTTAGCTAGGTTACAACAACAAAACCACGCCAGAGGCGTTTCCCAGTCCAATGGCTGAATTGTCTATGTGCTACCCACGTGGACTCTGTTGAAACCGGAAGAAAAATACAGTTATTCCTTTTTAAGGACTTTCCCCCTGTTTAGACCCTGAGGATGCTGACAAAGATGCTGCTAAAAGGAAGCAAAGATTCCTTTACCTATATAAAAAAGTGTTGGCTGCACTGAGGGTGCTTTTCTCTTCCGTATTTTTTATGATTTGCAAAAAATCGTGTTACTCTCTAAATGTGATATTGTACCAAACTGAAAAGGCAGATGAAAAACCAAGTGATGCATTTCCTATGACCTGCATCAGAAGGTTTGTTTTAAGATTTATCTTTACTGAAACAGTCAGTTCAGATATTTTGCGTTAACTGTTTTCCAGGCAGCTTACCTACTCTGACTAAAGAGCAGTGACCTACACCAACCTTGCTAAAGTGAGGGTCACCACACTTTGTGATGATGCAACTCTGAAGAATGATTTGATTAGCAGCTCAAAATCTTAGCAGTTTGGTTAAACTAGCCCCTGAGGGTGCAGCCTCAGGACCTGTATCTGCATGGATTTATTCCTCTATGGTATATCCATGTAATGATTTCCCATCCTCTGTTGGTTCTTCAGTCATGATATGACCCTTTTTGGGGCGTACTTACAATAAACCAAATAAATGCATTGAATAGCTGTTCTTGCCAAATTGTAGTTCAATTGCTCAGTGACCTGGTCCAGTTTTCCATGCAGCCTTACAACCCATTGGGCCAGCACAACTAACGTTGCAGTAAATAAATGTCTAATGCTGGTGAAGGTGACCCCTTATGGCCTCAATGCTACCAAAAAAAAGGTGCACGGGGTCACACCCTAAACGAGCATTAGGAACATTCAAAAGCTTCAGCCAAATCCCATCAGGGTTATGGCACCAATGGACATGTGAACAATGGCTTGATGAATAAAATTGGAGCAACTCACACTTGTGGCACCTGCTTACAATAAAATAAGCTGTGCATCTGAAAGCCTGAGAAATAAACATGCTGTATTGAAAAGCATACAATTAAAATGTGACAAAATTGCCTCTGATTCATCCAAGGGTAAATTTGTCACTGCTAGAGCAGGGCCATATTGTTTCTAAAGCCTGAATTGTGTTTGTGGCTGTTAAAAACTTGGACAGGTTAATATACTGGTTAACCCATTCATGTACCCGGGGCTTCTGCTGGATCTGTGGATGCTGCATTCACTGTAGAAATGCTAAGCTACTGTTATGGTAGCCAGTCCAGGTACTTCCAGCTATCTGGGCAACCACCCAGTAATTCTGTGAAAGCTGTCCACTTAAATGCTTATCCAGGAACTTCAGCTACAGTTGTTAGTATTTGTAGCAGCATCAAATGAAGGGAAAAAATAGATGATAGCAAAAAGTAAATGGGTGAGAAGCCCTCAGGAATGGTGGGATTGCGGGAAATGTTATAGATAATTTTGCAGAAAGTACATGCAGCTCCACACAGTTTGGTTTGTTAAAGAGCATTAATAGCCACTCAAAGGACTTCCACCAAAGAAATTCAGTCCAAAGTACTTTGGGTGTCTTTTATGCACCAATAGACAGAATGACCAGAACCGGAAGTGAAGTTTGCAGTGACAGAAAAAAAAAAGCTGTAAAAGATGGTCTCACAGGCCTATGATTTTTTTTTGGTAAGAACAGAAGCACCTTTTCCACAAATTTGCAGTGGTCATGAGTAGGGCATGCAAATGGATTCACTGGTTTGAGGATCTCTGCTGAACGAGAAGTGGTAAAAACTGCTATTGTAGATGATGTACATTTGTTCCTGAATAATTTGCAACATACTTTCAATTAATTGTGCTAGTTTTGGCTGGGACAGTGTCAATTTTCTTCATAGTAGCTAGTATGGGGCTGTGTTTTGGTTTTGTGCTGAAAACAGAGTGGATAACACAGGGGTGCTCTAGTAATTGCTGAACAGTGCTCACACAGAGTCAAGGCCTTTTCTGCTCTCGCCCCACTCCACCAGTGAGTGGGCTGGGGATGCACAAAGAGATGGGAGGGGACAGAGCTGGGACAGCTGTCCCCAACTGACCAAGGAGATATTCCATACTATAGGACATTGTGCCCAGCACTAAAAGCTGGGAGAACAAGGAATGGGGGAGAGGGGAAGGGCGCACATTTGGAGTGATGGTGTTTGTCTTCCCAAGTAACCATTACACATGATGGAGCCCTGCTGTCCTGGAGATGGCTGAACACCTGCTTGCCCATGGGAAGTGGTGAATGAATTCCTTGTTCTGCTTTGCTTGTGTGTGCAGCTTTTTCTTTACCTATTAAACTGGCTTTACTTCAGCCCATGAGTTTTCTCATTTTTAGTCTTCTGATTCTCTCCCATATCGCACTGGGGTGAGTGAGCGAGTGGCTGTATGGTGCCTAGTTGCTGGCTGGGGTTAAATCACGTCATTAATATATAGATGTCTTTTACCAAATGGCTTGGATGAACAGATTTGATTCTAGCGTGTTAATAACCTACTCAAACATTCGCTGTTAATTGTTTTGTAGTTGTGAAAGACAAGTTTCTTGATTACTGTTTCTACTTCTATGCTAGAGTATCAGTTGCTGAACAAACCTGTTTGCCTATAACAACATCTTATGAAAACCAGCAATCTCTCAAACACTGCAATGAAAGAAACTCCTTTTCCATACATGCTAAGAAACAGTTAATAACAAGGGGCACTAAAAGCATCACAAAATACAAATGTTTGGAATTCAGATGAAGGCTCATGAATATTGCCTTACTAAATGCCATGCCACATTTATGACTTCAGGGCAAAATATATGAACACCAGACAAAGTGAACATATTAATTAATGCTAATTACATCTCTGCAGTACAGATGGGCTCTATTCTCTTGACATGAGTATATAACATATTTGGCATAAATGTCAGTTAATGTACTTATGCAGAAAAAAGTCAGTATTTTGCAAATACACCATCAGCTGACTCAATCAGCTGTCTTTTATTAATATTTGTGAAGATGTTATGCACTGCAGCCCATACAGGTTGACCTGCAATAGGAATGGTGCAGATTTTCACCATCATATTTACTTTATTACAATGACTCCCAAGGATCCTTAAGCTTTCTGATGTTCCTGCTGTGTAACTATTAGTACAGCATGGATGCAGATGCAGTACAGACAGGGGCTGCAAAAGCTCCTCTGTGTCACATGTCCAAGGATGATTTTCACCTTCAAAATCCACCCTCTGAAATCCACCCCTGGCACAGGTACTAAGCCTAACTCAGACACATTTGCACTACTTCTACTGTTTCTAGTGTATAATCCGACACTATACACATACCTCTTTGTGTCAGCTGGTTATACTCACTGGTGTGGATAGGATGTAGGATTTCTGGCTTCCCTCATCTCCATCCCTTTGGAGTTCTGAGTATCATTATTACTGGTCTCCAACAAATATTTTGTTCATAGAACCATAGAATAGTTTGCATTGGAGGAGACCTTCCAAGGTCATGTAGTTAAATCCCCCTGCAATAAGCAAGGACATCTTCAATGAGATCAGGTTGCTCAGAGTCCCGTCCAGCCTGGCCTTGAATGTTTCCAGGGATGGGGCATCTACCACCTCTCTGGGCAACCTGTGCCAGTATTTTGGCACCCTCATTGTAAAAAATTTCTTCCTCACATCTAGCCTAAATCTCCCCTCCTTTAGTTTAAAATCATTACCCCTGGTCCTATCACTACAAGGTCTGTTAAAAAGTCTGTCCCCATCTTTCTTATAAGCCCCCTTTTAAGTATTGAAAGACTGCAAAAAGGTTTCCCTGGGGCCTTCTCTTCTCTGGGCTGAATAACCCTAACTCTCTCAGCCTGTCCTCATAGGAGAGCTGTTCCAACCCTCTGATCATCTTGGTGGCCTCCTCTGGACCCTCTCCAACAGGTCCATTTCTTTCCTGTACTGAGGGCCCCAGAGCTGGACACAGTACAACAGGTGGAATCTCACCTCCCTTGAGCCGCTGGTCACGCTTCTTTTGATGCAACCCAAGATACAATTCACCTTCTGGGCTGGGAGCACACGTTGCCACCTCACATCCAATCTTTCATTCACCAGTACCCCCAAGTCCTTCTCTACAAGGCTGCTCTCAATCCCTTCATCCCCCAGCCTGTATTGATACTGGGAGCTGCCCTGACCCAGGTGTAGGACCTTGCACTTGGCCTTGTTGAACCTCATGATGTTTGCATGGGCCCAGTTCTTGAGCTTGTCCAGTCCATCTGGGTGGCATCCCATCCCTCAGGTGTGTCACTTGCACCATGCAGATTGGTGTCATCTGTTCAGTGGATCAGGGAAACATAAGGCCTGCAGTTGTGTCCAGCCTTTGCATGCAGACACAGAGTAGTAAAAACCTATCCAACAGTGAACTTAAATAAAGGCCAGCCAAAATAAAGATAGGCCATTTTTACAGCTTACTGTTATCTTTTCCAGGGTTTGGGACTGGGTGGCTATTTGTCCGTGTTCTGTAATGTGCTTGCGGAATCTTTTCAGCATGTTTCAGCAATACCATGAATGAGAAGAAGTGATGCCTCTTGGACTAATGTGTTTTTCGTTTTTGTTTTTCAAGCCAAGAGCAAGTATGTTTATACAGGCATGGAAGTAACAAACTTCTAGTGAGCTTCAGTTTGCCTCAGTATGTTGGTAAAGTACAATATCCCAATATATGCAGTGTTGCACAATTCCATCTCAGAAAATGTAGTTACTTATAGCCTAGCTTCTGGCCTTTTCTTCCTGTGTGATCTGTTTTCCTTTCCTGTATTTATTTTCTTTTGTCAACATAAATTATCTTTCCCTTTGGAGCAGGCACATGTGAAAAACATTAGATTTCAGATGTTCTAGAAATACAAGACATTAATTGTGAACCTGACATTCACTAATTGTATAGCAAGCTGTTACTATCTAATTCTAAAACCATTTCCAACTATCATTAGTTGAAGAGTTACAAAAGCATTCCTGTGAGCAGTAATACACTGTACTGTGGATGTCTAAAGTCACAAAAGCAGCATATTCAGGAGGTGATGTCATCCAGTCTTTAACCAAGACCTGTTGTTTTTAAGGCC
Organism: Streptopelia decaocto; assembly: GCF_964273445.1. Lineage (NCBI taxonomy): Eukaryota > Metazoa > Chordata > Aves > Columbiformes > Columbidae > Streptopelia > Streptopelia decaocto. The sequence continues at coordinate 22,599,511 of NC_138663.1, forward strand.
TGACGCTGCAGATCTTCTTACCAGTGCAGACTCCCTTGTCTATGCAGGACACATTCAGCAATGTGCCCATTCCATGTAGTTCATTCCAGTTCTATTCTGTTATTGGTCTGAACTACAGCATGAAGACTGATCACGTACTCCGAACTCCTCCTCCGGTACAACCATAACTAAAAGATGCTGGTTAATTTAGCTTAATATAACACTGTGTATCACATTAATTTCAAGTGAAACATCTTATTAAAAGATTATTTAAATGGGTAATTAAAAATACACATTTTGGCTTTTTATAACAAGAGTTATTATACTAAAATGTTATTGGGCACTTTTCCACTGACATAATCAACCTGATGTCTGTGAGCTTGGCTTGAAACAGGCATGTAAAATCAGGCCTTCAGCATTTGTGTCATGACTAGCAATTATTTTTAATACTTAGAGGAGTTATTCCAGAGCTCTTGGGAGATGACACTTTGACAGCAATAGTCCTTTTCTATCTTAGGTGTTTTGAAAATTCCTCTCTTTAAATGGTTTTAAATAATTACTTGCAGCACAGGAAGCTTCAGTATGAAGCTCATTCATCACTATTTCAGTGTTCTACAAGCATACGGGATATGTCTCCAGTATTTCCTGGACTGTTAGTTCAAGTTGAACAAGATTTTTAGTCTTCCCCTCAAACTCTTTCCCTTCTATCATTTGTATACTGTTATCAATGCCACCTTTTTATCTCACAGCATACAACCTGATATCAGATGTCTTCCTTCTATACACACAACTATTATGTATAAAATTTTCAATATTTTTTAAGAGTCTCTCTGATGTGTATCCTCCTCTAGTGAGCATCACAGCTAAAATTGTAGTGTAAGATAATTGCATACATTTTTCTCTGATACTGAGTTCTCTTTTCCTAATCTTGATCCTGCCTTTTCTTTATCACTTTCCTCCAAAATAACATTTTTTGTGACATTGACTATGTGACTATTCTCCACGGGTTACTCCTCCATCAGAACCTACTTATTGCTGCTAACACTATTTTCCAGCCAGCTTTTGCATATTCCCTATCAAAATGTGGATAGCTACATCTGCTTGTGAGTGATAGCAGCCTACAGCACTCCCTTGTTGAGATTTCAGAGAAGCATCTTACTTGTTATGCACCAGCTGCCCTGCATGCTGGAGAGGAAATCTTTGTGCATATCTGGAACCACTTCAATAGCTACGAGCCCCTTCTCAAAGTTCTTCTTTTGCATAATATTTGCTTAAAGACTGGACATTGTCAGATCACTGTGCTGTGACCACTGCCTCATTGCTTCCCAGTCCCACCTCTGTCAGCAACCACCTCTTTTGTGGTTCTTTTTTCTTTCATCTCTTTCTGATTTTTGTTAGGTTGGTACAAGCCAATTTATTTTTGCTACCAAAATATAAATAAATAATAATAGTGTCTAATTATATCAAATATTTGAACAATTCTACTTGTCTTTGAATCATGTGGATAAAAATTCTGGTGCTGTTTTTCTGCTCGCAAAATAGTTGTTCTGCTTCTACAATGAAGGCCAAAGAGCTAGACTGTGAAGAGTGCAACAAAGAAGTGAAAAACATTTACCATCTGTCATTTGAAACACTTCCAAGAAATATAGCAGTGGAATAAAAAAAAATCAAACAGTAAAATCAGTAAGTAGTGATTGTTTATTGATTCACTTGCAAAATATAATGCAAATGAATTCCTTTAAAGGGAAAATTTTTATTTATGAGTACACTACTAAAATGAGGCACTATATCGCATGCAAATTTTACCACCTGATATAAGAACTGTGACGTGACTTTGGAGATAGCAGCTACTGCTTCTGCTATGTCTGCTGTTGCAGTAGAACCCTATTATTCCTATTTATTTGTTATTTACCATTACCTAGTGGATATTAACAAGGAAATCTTGGGTTTCAAAGCATTTTACTAACATTAGCAAATCAAGCATACACAAGTGTTTTATTGTCTCTGATCAATGTAATTCAACAGGTAGCCCATGAACTGAATCTACCATGCAGTACATTTCAGTATGTCTGCTCTTCTTTCTCAGAGGGGGTGGAAAGGCTGGCAGAGTAGCAAACACTTTCCAACGCTTAAGTACTCCTTCCTGTATTTGCAGCCCAAAGTAGACCTGGCATCTGTTGTTCTGCCCCTTTTCCTCTTACCTTGGTGACAGCAGCAAGGTTTGTGGTGCCCTTCTCCCCACCCCACAGTAGCATTCAGTCTGTGAAAGCAGTGGAGGTTGAATTAATTCACCTTCTACTGCTGGAAGGAAAAAGGTATTTTTTTGCATGAAATGGAGAGAGAAGGTCCTTGTGCATATTAGACAAACTTTCTGAAGAATGAAGGCTGAGTGTACAGATTCATCTGCAAGACAGCAGAGGAGTCTTCATAAGAGCTAACGCTAGACCTCAGGTCCAGGAGACAAACTGCTTTTGAGGAAGAAAATTTATTTCTAAAGGAATTAAAAAAAAACCCAAACAAACCCAAACCAAACCAACCAACCAAACAACACTAGCAAGACCAGAGAAAGAAAAGAAAGAACACCCTCTTCCTGATCAAGTGATTGTGGAAAGATATTTTAAAAGGAAATTTCTTGAACTCAATTGATTAGATATACAAATTAAGGTATGGAGTCACACAAATGTTTATGAATTTACAGAAATCAAAATGAAGATCAGAATAAGACCTTAAGAAAAAACACTATAACCCAAAGTCATGGTACATAACATCTTAATTTTCAAAAGTTTTGCAACAAAACTACTTCTATTACACTGCCTGGAACTTTCTGAGACTTTGGCAATTTTGAAAAGGTTTTCAAGAGTACTTATGTGATAGATGCATTTAAATTAAATTGTGAGCAATTTGTGCTCCTGTGTAATTTTGTGAATCTGTTCCACAAAAATCTTGTTTACAGCCAGCCTTGGTATGGCTAACTTGTACATGCTTTCCTTTCCTCCAAAATGTATGCACTGTGCACTTAACAGTGCAAAGAAGCCTGAGCACCGCAGACTGGACTGCAGAACAGTTGACCACACCACACTGGATTCCTTGCGCAAAAGAGCTAAACTGAAGGTTCCTGAGAGACCCTTGCCTTGCCAGAAAGTACAGAAATAATTGTGAGAGAGGAAAGAATTAAGACACAGATGCCATTTGGGACAGTTTCCATGTGACTGAGGGAACGGAACTTTATCTTCCAGATCCTGCCAGAAGGACATGCTCTACTTGTCCATGCCAGTTCATACCAAAGGGAAACCCCTTCATCATGAGAGAGAGACAACCAGTCCTTGCCCCTTGCAGACTCTCTTCCTCCTCTGTTCCTCATTAGATCACTTCACAGTTTTTACCTGGTCCTGGAGCTTGTCTAAGGCCCTGCATTAGGAAAAAGCAACTTTCCAGCTCAGTGGAAGCAGAAAGCAAGACAGAAGCTGACAGGATTAGAGAAACTCCTGGCTCTGTAATCATGTGATAAAGGCATCAGTTCCTATTGCTACAATATTATTGTCTGACATTTTTCCATTTATAACATCCAGTTTTTATTTCTCTATTGCATTGTGAATATTAACTGCTTGGGCTCAAAATTTGCTGCCTAATACTGGCTAAAAAAATAAATGTTCATTCCAATAACAAGGCTAAGGAGAACCAGGTGGTTTTATCTTTTTTTTTTTTTTTTTAAAGTCTGATAAAGATTTGAGAAGTATTACCATCTTAATACTTTGGCGCAGGATTCTTGAAATTTGGTATGCTATTGATCTTTATGTCTGTTCACAGCTGGTCAGCTTACAGACTTTTGAAAGGCCTCCATGCTGTGCCTAAGATTCTTAGCCAAAGTTGCCCCAGACTCTGCATTGAGCATTTCAGGCTCAAGCTGAGAACTTTTCTGAAGTGGTAGTTCCTACCTAACTGGGGTGAACCGGTTTTAGGCAAGGTTTGCTATTGTCAAGTGTCCTCTGCTCTCACCCTTACACATACACTGAAACAACTGTTGATAGAACATGAGTGGAAAACAGAAAGTGGTGTAGGAAGAGAACAGACTGAAATGAATGGTGTGCATGAATTGCTAGGCCAGTTGAGCTTGCGAGGTGAAAGAAGAGATGGTGTTGAGTGATGGCGCAACACAGTATGCACCAGTAGTACCTGGGAAATCTGGACTGGTTCTCTAGGCAGACTAAAACTACATGATAGAAAGAAAAGCTAAGAGAATGGCCTAGAACCAACAGGTCACAATTTTTAAGTGATATAGCAATTTTCAAACATTCAAAAGTATCTCCTATGCTATGGACTGTGTAGCTCTAACACTATCAGTGGTAGGAATGTTTTGTAACTGAAGGTGTTTGTTTCTTCAGCTCCTTGGCATGGTGAGAAAGAAAACTAGGATAATTGCTGTAACTTAATCCAGACCCATTTTGCAAGGACCAACAGGATCTTTAGGAAACCATTATCATCTCTTGCCTCTCAGTCACCCTAGAGTTCTTCAAGTGTTGCTACTCAACCACTATTGTCATACAGTTCACAAGATCCAAAAGGCTGGCTATTCTTGCAATAAATGGTAGAGAATAAGCAACCAGATGTGGGAGGCAGTGTTGTAAAGGAAAGCGAAAGAGGGAAAAATTGGACTGGGCTGATGGAGCAACCTTAGAGAATTACTTTTATATTACTTTCTGTCTGTCTTACTACGCAAGTACCTTAAACTAGGCTTCTCTTATCTTACATGATCATCAATTTTGTATTTGTTCTCTGGATACTGGACTTGAAACACTGCAGTTTCATCTGAGAGAGTGCACATAGCAACCTCTGAAGTAAGAAATGCATTTTGAATTTAATTATGCTACTTACACTGAAAAATCACATCATAAGAGTCTCCAACCAAGTACTCAAAATTAGTAAATGCTTTTGACCTTAGTGTCTCTCTGTGTTTCACAGCCAGTAAGAGAGTAATATCTCTAATTTCATTTTTAAAATAAATGTTTGGGAAGTATTCAGTTCCTGCATGGATGTGTATTATGGAAGAAGCTCTAACAGAGTTAATAATTCAGAACAGGAGTTGAATTGTGTACAATAAATAGGGCATAGGCTACACTGCACAATGAGGAGAAAACAGTTTATTGGAGAATCGGTCATTAAAGGAGCTCAGTGCATTATGTCCACTCGGTGAATACTAGCTTTGGAACTTCAGTGGTTTTTTAATGTAGTATTTATATTTAATATCTGCGGCAGTAGTCTGCAGTACTAGCAGGATTAAGATAATAATTTCATAACCTGTTTTACTGCATAGACAACCTTGTTTAATATTGCAGACTCAGTTTCCTAAATTCCTCTTATTGCTATACATTATAATTTTGTAATTTTCTTAAGTTTTAACCACAGAGAATAGTAAGTGGAATTATGATAAGTGAGAAAAAGTTAAGCAGCCACAGAGCAAAGGAGCATTTTTGGTTCTCTTTGTTTCTCTTACTCTTCTACTGTTGTTACTTACTAATCCTTATTTACATAGCTCCAATAACAAACAGACACTTCAGGGAAAGGTTTAGTGTCTTTTTACAACCTCTCGAAGTATTCTTCAGCACAGTCAGGCAACACCAGGATTGACATTTATATTATTAGTCTGTTACAATCATGTAAAATTAAACAATAGCAAATGAAGTTAAAAACCTTTCAAGACTGACAGGGAAAAAAACGCAATAAAAATATCACCTTGGAGAGTCGACATGAAGCATTGGTTAGGGGCAGATGTATACACTTACGCTTTTGCTGGGCACACATGAAAGGAATCAGATAACTGTTCAGGGCAACTCTTTAAGAATCCTGTGTTTCACTGATCACAGGGTTGGCTAGTGCAGCTGGACAGGAAGGGGTGCCATAAAACTATATGAGACATCTACAGGAAAGCTAAGTGAAAACCTTTTTTTTTTTTTTAAGGGGTGAAAACAATACGGTTAAATGAACCAAACTTCCAAGAATCAAAGAGAAGACAGTCCAAGACCTTGATCTTAGCTGGCTGCTACAAGGGAGTGCGTTACAAAAACTTTAAACCTCTTCTGGCACAACAATATCACTGCCAATCAACAAAAGGGAGAAACAGCACATGTAATCAAGGAACATTAAGCATGTCAAAGGATTATGTACATCAAGAGGGATGACTACAAAAGAAATCCTTCTGATTTTCTAGTGGATTTCTAGGTGGAATGATAAAAAGTTTCAAACTTTGATGGCTCATTTACGATGCTGATGCAGTTAGCCCAGATTTCTCCTGGTCTACTTCACTGGGCAAGCGTAGTGTCCCTCACAGTTATTCAGCCATCATTTGTCACATCCCCAAAGGTAAGGCTCAACTGGCACATTTCTCAGCCCAATCCTACTTTAATTGAAAGGGCTTGCAGATTATGTGTCTCCCTGCCTCTGTTTTCAGGAGATGAGTTTGTCCCAAGCCACTTGAATGCTTTTGTCCAATTCAGAAAGAAAAATATTTGTGCCTTTAGAACTGATCCCTATGGAATATGACAGGTACAGAACTGTTACCATGCAGTTCTGCACAGAAACATGACGTTGCTGTTTTAAATAACTGTTTGTAAAAACAACATTGATCACTTAGATCTTGATTCTGTAGACATCTCTGAGTGAATGGATACATGTTCCTTTGAATAACCGACAAGACTGTCATAGATATGGATGATTTGGGATGTTCCCTCCTTTTTCTTTTTGTCTCTCAGGGCTAGATTTTCAGAAAGCAGGGATAAGCACCTTTGAAAAAAGATCACCTTCAGGAGTCTTGCACACCAAGTGATGGTGAAGATTCTGAAAAAGTTATTTCAGGTTTCCTGCTGTGAGGGAAGGAAGGAGACCAATTTTCCCCTCAATGTATTATGTGGCTTTCTTCTACTACTGGGCTTTCCTACTACTACTTCTGCTAGTATGAGTAATAAAAAGAAGACTGGCCTGGAGCGTGCTGATCTGTGCATTTTAGTGACCCAAAATCTAGAAAAAACCCTGCCTGTTCCAGCTAGTGGATCTGGGCACATAGAACAGCATGGACATTAGTCTGCTGTGATCTTGATACCCATTCAGTATTTTGTTTGTTAGCAAGCATTTAACTTACTTACAGGCCAGGCTTCAGAGCCTTCTGGGGAATGAAAGCTGATGCCTGTTCAGCACCTCAGTGCCTGGTCAGGCTCTTCCCTGGGCAGAGAAGAACGTGCCATGGTGGAGGTTCCATGCCACAGGCAGCTCAGGCTCTGCTGCTCTTCCAGGCTGGATGCACAGATCTGCTGTGGCACAACCACACCTGCTACTGCCAGGGATAAAGAAGTAAATTTGAATATTTGTCACCTCTGCTCCTTGCTTAATGTTAGTGTATAAATGCTGCCAACAGCTTGCACTAGACTTAAAGCAAAAAGTGCTTCGCTCCTGATCATGATCAAGCAAAGTATTTGGGTGACCTGACCTGAGCTTTTTACCAAGGTAGTAAGTATTTCCTGAGAAAATATACTGAATAAAGGGATGGTATTCATATTGATATAACATGCTGAATTGTTATATATATTGTGATTTTAAATATAAATAAGTGAAAGGAAATTTGAAATTGTCCTTACAAAAATAAGAACAAATCACCACTGGCTGTTTGAAAAATGAGTTAGGGGAATGTGACTAAGCAGAGTGGCAAGCTGACAGAGAGGAATTTGACTGTGAGGAGCAGTTGCTGAGCATGTAAATAAAATTATAGATTATTAGAGATGGAGTGAGAAAGAAAATAAATATACACAAAGAGAGCACAAATAGTCGCATGCCAGCATGCAGTCAAAATAGTATGATTTTATCACACACCTTTCAGACAAGTCACTCCTCAAATGTCAGAAAAAATAGGGCTCTAATGGATGTTGAACACATATGTAGCCCGTCAACCTCCCTAAGTCATGGTGATCTGTGCCCAAACCATAAAGATACAGATCTAACAGATGTCTTAAAAACCTAGGATGATAGAGATTCTACACTTCCCTAGGCAATCTACACCAATGCTCGGGATCTTCCTGTTCAAAAAGCCCCCCCTAAAGTCTAGTCTAAGTGTTCTTTGCAACAGTTTAAGCTTTCTACATCTTATTCTTAGGACTTAGTGAACAATTTTTCTTCCTCCTTTGATGCTACCGTTTACATATTGGAAGTTTTCAGTCTAAATTAAAGATCTGTCATGCTTTTGCTGTTTCTTATAGGTTCTTTTTTTTTTTTTTTTTTTACCTTTTTCATACTTACAGATTTCTTCTGGATCACTTATTTGAAATGCAGTGCTTGGCCACTTTTCCAGCTAAGGATTTACTGGAGTTGAGCTGAACAGAAATATTCTTTTTTATTAATGTTTCTACTTCACCGCTTGCCGCTTTTAATTTTCTGGAGCAGTACATTTCTGACTCTTGCTCTGCTTGTCATCCACTATATCCCCAAGAAACTTTCTACAGAAGTTCCTAAGGATTTCATAAGAACTTGTGGCCTCTCATGCTTGACTGAAAGGTAGTACAACCCAGATCCATGTTCACAATGGAAGCCAATATGTAAAAATTCCAAGAAGAGCACAACAGTTATCCTATCTTTGCTTTATTTTCTCAGCCTACGAGCTCTGTGGACTGAAGGCCTTCATGTTTTACAGCTACAAAGAGACTTTTCTGCATCTATTGATCCATCACTTTTGGAACTCATTTCCATTTTAGTTTCCAAAGTATTCTATAGAATGAGGCCAATGATTTAGTTATGGATTATATTAAGATTTATTAATATTTAACATGCTGCCTGACAATTTCATTGAGGGTCTGACAGTTTTAGTGAGGTTAGAAATAAATAATAAGCACTCCCTATTCATCTTACTCAAGCTATTACAATTTTATAGATCTATATGATATCCCTCTCTATCATCTCTTCTCCAAGCACAGAAAATCTTGGTCTTTTTTTCTCTTCTCTTGTACAGAAGCTGTTGTTTATCTCAGTGATTGACTCTCCTTTGTAGTATTTTTTAAAATACTGTAACACTTCTTCTGAAAACATATAATCAGAACTGTACCAAGTGTTCAAAAGGAGGATCGAGATGAGTTGACATACTGACATAATGGGATTTACTGTTTCATGCTCCTTATTGCTAGTGATTTTTAACATTATCTTTATTGTTTGTTTGTTTGTTTTTCTACCTCCAGTGGTTCCAGACCTCTTTCTGAAAGATAATAGATACCATAGTTTAAGACAGCTGCTATGTATTTATAATTAGGGTGTTTTTACCTCATGTGCATAATACTATACTTGTCACGATTTAATTTGTTTGTTTTTATGGAGAAGTCCTTCAGTATGTAGAGATCCTTGTGGATTCTTTCTCAGTCAGTTTTATGTTTGTCTAGAATGCATAATACTTCATCATTTGAAAGTTCTTTCCTTTCACAATTCACTCCTTTTCCATATGGTTCTGACTGCTTTACACACCGAAGATTCTGCTACCTCAGATGCTTAGGGGATCTCCATTGGTAGTTTCTTCTCATTGTAAACATGATTATTTAACTTTATTCTTATATCTTATGTATGATAGTGTAACTTATGTAAGTGCCTTTGAAGAGTATCTGTGAAAAACATATCATGCAAATGACACTAAGACGGTTTTGAACATTTAGCTAGGGTTCTCCAAAACAGTGTTTTTGGACTTATCTGTGATTTTGCATTTAATTTCATAGAGCTTCTCCTTTTGTTTGTTTGGTTGGTTGGTTTGGTTTGCTGTTGTTTTTGTTGGTTTTTTTGTTCGGTTGGTTGGTTGTTTTTTTCCTCTTTTGGACATTACTACCTTTTTTTTTGGAACTTATTTCTATATTTTAGTATCTTCCTATGCCGTCTAATCACGCTAGTGTTGTTTTGGTTTTAAAAGCTTTTAATATCTTCATAATTTAGAGTATTCATTGACTCTTGGCCTATAACATGATGTTTTTATAAAGTCTCCAGTCCACTGCAAACTTTTTTTTACCCGCTTCTTTCAAATCTTCCTTTTCTTCTCAAAATTTGAATGTTACTGTTGAAAACGTCCTGTCTCATTTTGTCCATAACTTTTACCATCTTGAGATGGGCTATTTACACCAGCTTCCTGATTGCCAGGGGTTTCAATTGCATGGCAGCAAATAATTGAAGTCTCTCATTATTGTAATTTTCTACCTCACTCATTTCTTCAGCAGTTTAACTATCACCATTCTGGTACTCTGATAAACTGTAGCTTGAACATTATACTTCTCTTGTTTAGGAACATATTTCACAGAGATTCATGTACACACACATTCTGGTAGCATCTTTACCTTATAACCCTGTATGACTTTGTAAATTATTAATGCCTGAATGCCACCCACACAGTGTTTGTTCTTACCTGAGACCAGAATATCACATTTCCAAACTTGAAATATGTCTTCTTTCTGTAGATTATTCTTTGAATTCACCAAAATAATTTTAAATTCTCACACTGGCCTTCTTTGTGCTTGTAGATCTTTCAGCTCGAAATAATCTATGAATTTAATAAACATACCAAGTTATGAACTAACATATTTAATGGTATTGAACCAAGACAGAGTCTTAATATAATTTTCTGCAGTAAACCACTGATAAATTCTCTTTGCATGTGGTTTTCTAGTCACATTGGCTCACGTATGAATGAGGATCCCACATAAGAAAACATCAAAAACCTTCCTGAAATCCTGCTAGATTCCAGTTCTCTTTTTCTCAAGGCCTATTACTCATTAAGAAGGAAATTAGATGACTTGACATTATTTGTACTTGGCAGGTATGTGTTGGCTTTTACATATCCCCTTTATCTTCTAAATGCTTAATAAGTGTCTTCCATTACTTGCTTCAATATTCAGGAGGACTGCAAGTAAACTGACAGGTTTGTTAAATCCTTGGCTTGTCTTTTTGCTCTTCATTAGGTACAAATAGTGCATTTACCCTGTTCCAATGTTTGTATCTCATAACACAGGTTGAGTTAACATCAATGCTGAATTAATGGAATCCAACTATTCATTTGCTATGTAATAGCACAGGGCTATTATAATCATTTGTAGTCTGTAGCTTATTCCTTTGCACATAACTAACCGAATTCACCAGCTTTCTGGGACCCAGCCTATGCTATATCCTCTGTGTGACAGTAAAAGCTGCGAGACACAACGTGTTCACCAGACCAGTGATAAGACCACATTCACTTGGTTTTCAGAACCATTCTCTAATACATATATTGCTTAATACAATACAATTGTTAACTGTGCAGTAGTTTGAGGAGATGTATTATAAGTGAAGCAAAGGAAAGAATTAATTTATCTGGGAGGCAGCTGGCATGGTGCCTGGACAACATATTCTGATTGGCCAATTAAATATCACATCCTAAGTTATTTTTGAGGAAATATCAGGAAATTGTGCCAAGCTGATGAATGAAAAAATGCTGATATGCACACCAACCTTTTCTTTAACACATTAAAAAATAATAGATTAGTAAAAGTTGTGGCACGAGAACAGTTTGAGCAAGAGTCATGATGCAGTCCTTCATGGACAACATACCCTCTGCCAAAATATACTCCGCCCGTCTCGGTTCAGTTCAGTTTCATTAGCATAAATTTTATTCACACAGGTACTCTCAAAATGAGAAAGAGAGACCCAGTAGGTCAGCGTCAGAGCACATCAGTCCTGCTCATTGCAAGGATTCATTCTCTGTTTGAGGTTTCATTCCTTGACACTACTTGTCATTGCTGTCTAATTCCAACTCGAACAGAGGCTACTGAAATATGTTGCTACTGACGTAACTGCCCAGTTCTTTTATTGCCGAATACTATTCTGTTATCACTTCTTAATCTTCTGACTCCTGATTTTTCTCATGTATATATTCCTTATGCATTCATGGATTTTGGACACTGAAATAGGAACAGCCTTGTGTCAATCTTTTCTGTCACTTTTGTTGTACAGTCTCTTTTGTTCAGATTTGTGTTGTGCTCTGTACCTCCCAATTTGTACCTTTAGTTTATTGTCATTTACATTATTTTAATGAATATGTCCTTTATTTTGATCTTCTAGTCCAAATTAGACATGCCATGTACTGGTATCCAAGAAGCAAATCTAATTTGCAGTGCAAATGCAAACTGCATTTAGCTTTAATGTAGTGGCAATCAACTGTCGATCTGAATAAATCTCTCATCTCTTTTTGCTTTTCTACAGTTTTATCCTCACTTCCAAAGGAAGCAAGATTTACTCTGTTGCACAGTGTGTCAGTCTGAGTCTTGCAATAGCTTTGGAACCTTCCTGAAAATTTCAGCCAATTTTGACAGAGTGCTCAAGGTCTCAGTGTTACAACATTCCCACAAGCTATGTGGAGAAACCCAATCAGTCTCCCACTGAGGGCAGAGCTGGACTCAGTTCATTTATATGGATATGCTTTATCCTAGACATATGTAGACTAGCTTATCAGCTGCCTATCACTGGTATTCATTAAGTCATGCACGGTTTCATTTTTCTTTGATTTCATCATGTGATTTATAATTTCTAGTCCTTTAAATGAAACAGTATTTTTATGCTGATCGGGTTAGTTGCATTTAACTAATTTATATATTGGATTTCTGCAACTTCTTGTTCCTAGGATCATTGACAGTATTCTTTCTGAAATTCAGCTTTCTTTTTTTTTGTTTGTTTTCATGGCTTGCCTCCAGACACCTCAAAGTACTTGCATTTTTTCCTTGATGTTGAATAATGTCTTGCAGGTTTGCTAATGAAATCAGAACTTCTCAAACAAAATTTAAAAGTTTACTATTGTCTTGCAACGTATGACTTGGTTTACATACAGACACATACACATGTATAAATAAGCTATAAGTAAGACCCAGGGCCTGGATGCTTACATTTATACTTCTGGTTTGCTTTTACTACAAATGCTATGAAAATGGTCAGTAAACAGGACAATTTCATTAGAAGTCATAAAAACACAGGAAGCCTGGCTTAATTAATTCTACTGCTGGTTCCTTCTTTCTTGACTTCCTACTTCCTCCCCCCCCTTCTCTGTTCTACTTCTTCCTGTCAGTTTTGCCTACGTTATTTTTAACCTGTTGCACCTTATTACTTCCTTTCTTTCTAAACCTTTCCCATGCCTTTCCCAATTCCTTCTCCCCTCTTCTCATGAATCTCTCTCATTCTCACTTTCCTTCTCCAAGACTCCTCACAGATATATTTCTCTCGCTCTATTTCTCTAAACTGTCTCCCACACTCCACTGCTTCCCATGCTACATCCATACAACTGCATGTGTACATACACATGTGCACACAGAGAAACATATGCCCTTGTCTAGTTTTCTCCAGTACTTTCCCCTCACCAGCACATTTTGAGATAAATTCAGGAAAACACTCCTTTACCTTTTCCACTGAAAAGGATTAGGAAGTCTTAGGTCTTCTCTTCCCTCCTCTCTCCCTTCTGTCTTTGACAGGCTGCATCCTTTGCCACCACCTACAGAAGGAAGAGACAGCTGGCAATGCTTTATAGTGATTTTAAACTTCACTAGATTCATAAATAGGAATAGCTTCTATATACGCTCTGTGGTACAGAACATGATTGTCCTGTGAATCAGCATGCTAGATCAGGTCTGCATTCAGCCTCAAATTCCTTATCCAGAGGCATTCTCCTACATTTCTTAGTGCACATCATAAGTATAATTAAACTCTAAAATGATTTCTAAAAGCATGCATCTCATTGTGTTGCATATCTGTTTGTATTTTGTATTAATTAGATTAATCAGGGATGAGAACATGAATTAAATCAACTTTATGTTCATTCTACAGGAAGACTGTACGGGGAAAAAATCACTGGACTGGATGAAAACTGAATGCGGTAAGAAGATGCAAACTCATTATGCATTACTGTAAGCAAGACATTAATTTTTCCTAATATATTTGATTAGAAACGTTCTTTTGTTAAATGAACTATTGGTATTGTGAGAAGCACACTTTTTTACCCAGCTAGGCAGACAACAGTAAACTAAAAGGGAACAAAAAATAAGAAGGGGAGAATATTTACACGGAATTATGCCTTTCTTAAATAACGGTATGCAAGACAAATTATTTTAAAGTTGCAAATATGCTGTACTTGCTAGAGATCCATGAGGAGGAAAGGAGAATGTTGGAACTTCTTGGGTAGTTGAGGTTAAGCTCCCAATGGCACAAGTGCCCAAGTCTCATGCAAAACTACCCAAGCTATGTGGTTACTATGTGGCTACTGATCACACTGATCTGATGAGTCAGAATGTCTCCTTTGTGTATTACAATAGTCACTTCTTGTCACCTGTAGTTTGCCAAAACTTTTATTCTCAGTTTTTATAGCTACACCGTATTTTTCTTAAAAAAAGCATTTACTATGTATGTATTGTATGCTACCTAGCTCTGAAATCACTGCCAGAAACCACTGTCAGAAGAAGATGCAGCACTGAAATGGGCAACCTGGATTCCAGTTCCCATGCAATCTTGCTGGAGACTGAGCAAGAAGTGCTATAATCACAAGCTAAACACTTCAAGGGCAGAAAATTTTTCCTGCCGCTATGTGAAGCTGTGTCATTGCAGAACCAGAAATCAAAGCTGAAGGGTATAAAGGGAAAAAATAGAATAGGTTGAATCTGTGATCAAATGATGACAAGGATCTCTTAGGGGAGGAATGAATTGCATATTGTTCCCATTGCTAAGCTTGATAGTAGTGCACCAGAAAGCAAGGAAGGGAATTAGAGCCCATGAGAAGTCTAATTAATTAAAGAGTTTTATTAACTTTGTAAATAAATGAATTATGGGTAAGATAATACACATAGCAGTTTATTTTTATACCAAAAGGGTAATGAAGCTTTGTGTTAATTGGGGAACAGACCATGAACATGCAGCTGCTTTTTAGACTAGAATACTTATTGAGTATGATTCAGAATTATTCTAGTCCAGGGATTTTCCATAAGATACTGCCACGGCTAAATTATAAGGATAGTGTAAACATTGCAATCATGCAAATACAGATTTGATTCCAACATAACTGAATTTAATTTTAAGATCCCATCAAAACCATAAGGCATATAAATATACACTGTTTAAAACTGTGAATATTGTAAGTTGTATTGACTTATAAAATGGCATGAGAAGAACTAGTTCACATTGTTTCTATTTGCAGTGCACAGAAAACTCTTAATGTATTTTTTCATAGTGACTGACCCAAGAAATAACAACTTGGAGTTGTCTAAGTGATCCCGCCTTTATCTGAAGGCCAACACGTCTGTGCTCTAAAGACTTATTTATTCATTTTCGATTTAAGCATCATTGGATATAAATAAACAAACAGCACTGGGAATTGCAACCAGAACTCAGTATTGTTTTTGCCTTTCCTTAAGTTAATCGCATTCTCAACAGAATCAGCCTGTCTTTGTTAATCTCTCTTTAGCCCCCCAGCTCTTGCATTCCTGATTGAACTGTGCCTTGTGCTTAACAAAAGGGGTCTCTAAATACTAGTTTGGGATTTAGAAATCAAGGTCTTCTGCTTTCTTGGTGAGTGTTCTACCCATCTGGCCATCATGGACACAGAGACTCTAACAAAGGAGTCTTAATATGCCTTAAACAGTCTGAATTGTTCTCAGTCTTCTATGTCTAAAATCAGTTTAATCTGGAGTTTATGAAGGTACAGTTCATCATGGGATGCATTCAGTGAGAACACTGGATGAAGCCACATCAAATCAGTAGGAAAAACTAAAAGTGATGCATTGTGGAATGCTGGAATACCTGTATTTGCAGTGAAACACTTTATGATTTCTGACACTGCTTGATTAGTGCACATTACATGTGAATTCCTCCAGTTTATGCAACTTTACCTTCATCTCTGCAAACCTGAACTCTGATCAGCACAGCATCACAGCATTAATTCATTCCAACTTCAAATTATTGTCTCCTAGGGAAAACTATAGTGAAGCCAGGTGCTTCATCCAAAATGCATCCCAAATACAGAAAAAAATGTCAGTCATCACAGTGCATGAGGAAAAGTTTTGCTAATCAAATCTTACAGTTCTTAGATGTATAAACAGATGGCAAGGCATCTCAGCAGGTGTTACTACTAGCCCTTTGGCAGAACAAAACCTCTCAGTGGACGCCAAACCTACTATCACAACTATTAGAGATAATGCTTTGATATCCTCTACCAAAAGATACTTCCCTTGCTAGAATACTTCATTATACATTTTGGAAGCACAATCCAGTAACTAAGAGAAATGGTTCTGAATTTGGGGTTTCTCAAAGCCATTACCCACAACAGAGAAATGATTAAAAAAAATTGGCCATCAAGTTGTAACAGAAGTGTTGATTCAAAACATCTCACTGATTCAAAGGCAATGAATAAATAAAGATGCTGTTTCAGTCTGCTGGTTGTGTTGAGAACATCAGCAAGACAACAAAAGCCAAACTCAAAAAACCTCCCTAGTAATGTACTATATTTTATGCCTAGAATTGACATGAAGTGGTTCAAAAGGATTCTCGTCCTTTGTTATGTGGAAGAGCATCTTGCACTTTTTAACACTGTGTGTGGTGTAGCTGTGAATGTTGCTATTCACTGGATACAAGGTAATTAAGGATTGTTTGAAGAATTCTAACTGTTTTAAAAAGCTCTTTTATTTTAATTGACTCTTTTCTTAACTATGTAAGACAAAAGGAAAGTTTACCCAGTTTTAGCCCCACCATTTTTATTCAGTAAGTTTTATTATAAGGTATTTATGGATTCCAAGTATCATTCATATTTAATGAAAGAATATTCCATTTTTCAAAGTGAGGCAACATCATCTGCTTGTTATTCAGTTATACAATGAAACTCAAGTTGGACCTTAGCTCTATTTTATCCTGTTGGATGAACAACTGCAGTAGTGTGCTGTGAAGGGAGCTTTACTGGGCACCTTGATCTGAAGTTCTCATACACAATGGCCAGTCACTGGCTGAAATGATTCCCCTCTGCAGTTACCCTCCTGAAGGCATCCTCTGCTAGGTCAGGTGGAACTATGTGATTTGTGCTGGCAACTTCTATCTGTACCAGAGACATTTTGCATGACTGGCTATCTGACTGGTCAAAGTGTTAGTACACTTGCTTGCCCACAGCTCTAATTGGTTACATTATAAACTACATGATGAATTAAACATAGCAATATACAGATTAGGGTCTTTCACCCACAAACAAGTTATAAGGTCAACTAAGTTACTGAGATCCATACATGCATCCAACACTGTCCATGTTTTCTGGTCTTCCTCAAGAGTGGAACACAAAAGTTATGAAAATGCATTTAAAACAGATTAAGATTTCAGCTGCTATTTGGCCATCCTCCAAAATTAAGGAACTCCTCCACTCCCCCCCACCTCCTGCAACAAACTAAATAGTAGAGTACTTAACATCAATTTAATTGGAAATGGGGAAGGCAAAAGGGCAAATTTTGCTTAACCCATCTCATTGTCTTTTACGATGAAAATTATTATTCTCCTCTACTTGGCATTTGTGACGCCACATCTGGAATACTGTGTCCAATTTGGGCTCCCAAGTATGCAAGAGATATCTACAAGCTGAGAAGTGTCCAGACGAAGACAACCAAGATGGTTCCAGGGGCTGGAGCACGTGACATAACAAGAGGCTGAAGGAACTCAGTTGCATTAGCTTAGAGAATATTGAGATATAATCCCTGTACTTCACCACCTAAGTGGGGAGGGTTATTAAGAAGGTAGAACCAGACTTTGCTTGGAGGTGAACACAAAAAGGACAAGAGGGAATGGTTGTAGATTGCAACAAAAGAAATTTTGATTGGATATAAGGAGTAAAAAAATAACAATGGTTAAGCACAGGTGAAGAAGTCCAAATAAGTTATGGAATCTCCACTCCTGAAGGTTTTCAAAACTCGACAGGGTAAGCCTGTGAACAACCTGATTTGACTTTGAAGACAGCACTGTTCTGAGCAGGAAGCTGGGCTTCCAGAGGGTCCTTTCAACCTAAATTGCTCTATAGTTTTATATGGGGTTTGACCTATATCTAAAATTGTGCATGCGACAGGCAAAAAATTATTTTTTTAAGCTGATGAGGAATAAACATAATTACAGAATTGGCAAAAGTAGCATTAATATACTGTTGCTTTTACCAGTCTTTGATCGTTGCACTTAGGAGATGACATTTATAAGCTAGTATCAAGGTAACTCCACATTTAAGAGACAACTACCACAGCAAAACATTGTACAGTGAGCTGGAACTCCACAAAGGACTATGGCATGCTAAAGAATGCCTCACTGAGGTGCTGAATTGAGGGATGCTGTTGCCACTGATCTGATCAGGTACTCTTTTTCTCCAACACTTGGTTCCATGCATTTCTCTTCTCTTTGAGCATTGTCTCCATAAAGGGGCTGACATCAGAGCAATTTTATTAGATTTTATCAGTAAATTTCAAGGAATGGGAGGAGCAACCATTACTGGATACTCCACCTTTGGAGACAGCATGCCTTGTCAAGACTTTTCTGAGGCAGGAGTGGACTTTTGGATGATTATTTTTGGAAACATGTGAAGCAGATCTCCCTTTTGAGACTGAGATGAATGATGGTTGGGATTGTAAGAAATCAATAAAGGTCAGCAGATCACTGTTACTCCTTCTGCCAGTTTATCAGGAAATGAACAATGACAGAGGTTGCTTCTTTTTTGTGCTAGCTCATGGCATTCAGAGACTCACAAAAGTTGTTATAACTTCTTCAGTCACTTGAAATACAACCAAAAGTTTCTGAATTTCCATTGCTGATTTTATGATATGCAGGTTGCTTTTCTCTTTCTTATTTTTTGATCACTCAATAAAAATGTATTGCTAATAAGGCTACCAACGCTGTGGTAAATCACTAAGATGCAAAGTTAAGCTATGTTACTCTACTAGTTCAACATTTGTAGCACAGTAGCATCAGCAAGAATGTAAGGCGATCTTAGTTTGAACCAGACATTCACTTCTCCTAGGAGGTGGGGGATGTTAATTCTCCAAGTTTGTTACTTCTTGGGAAAGTACAACAGTCAGCAAGCTATCATGCAGAAAAAGAGAACTATGTTCCTTGCACTTTGTTACCCACAAGCTTTGCAGATTTACCCAAGTGTGTTATACATGGGCTGAACGCAGCTGCATGGCTGGGTGGAGTTCAAGCATCTTCCATCTTTGCCTAAAATTCAGCAGAGCTCAGGATGCAGCTAAGCTCATTAAGATGAGATCACCTCTGGATACATGCAGAGACCTGCATTTGGATGGCTAACATGAAGGTTTTAATTGACTTCTGCTGTACTTTAGAGTTAAGATGCTACTGGGCTCTAGGCTGTTTGAACTGTTCTCTGATACTTAAAATGCTTCAAGTTCATTACCCAAAGTCCAAATGGACTTTATGGAGTTTGAAATTGGCCTCCTGCTGCTTCAGAAATAGAAGATTTATTGGTGGAATCAATGTCTGTATTTTAAAAGAAGACTCTATTGCTTACAAGTTGATGGTCACAGATGGCAGGCTCTTTCAGTGTTGAGAAACAGTGTTATTAAGGCATCTTACTCTCACACGGGACAGTATATTTGACTTTGAACTTTGTCTGAAACCACAAATCCCACCTCCATTAAGAGGTGATTCTATCACAAGCCAGGGCTTGACAGATTGTTTCTGTGTTTGTACCATCACTCAACATTTTTTCAGTAATGATGATCTTATTCATTTCCCTACAAAAGGCTTTCCTTAAGTGACAGCTTTTCTGTGAGAGGAAGAAGTCTCACTCATGCCCGCTTCTTTCGCAAAAACTGAGTATTACCCTTGGCCAACCCCAGCTGCTAAGAGAGTGGAGGACCAAGCAGTCACCATGTGGAAATCTATCTGGAGACACCAGTTGCCAGGGCATCCACTACAGCGCCCCAACATCATCTTGCCAGTATTTGAAATAGACATTACAGAAATCTCTCTCAGAAAAGGTGTCCATCCTCTAGGTGTTTAAAACATTGATCGATTTTTTTCCATGATGAATTTACCAGAACTTCTTTGTTTTCAAACTGTACTAAAGGCGACCAGGCTGAGGCAGGGCAGAAATGCCACCTGAGGTGGTAGCGGCTGCTCCCACTGGTGTCCGAGCACCGGTGCCGTGCGGGCAGCTCTGCACATCACCGTCGCCACGAGCCTTTCTCCGCACAGGGACAAGGACGGCGCCAGTTCCCGCCGAGCCCTCCGCGCGGCACTGAGCCCCGGCAGCGAGCCTCTCCGCCTCAGGCCGCCTCCGCGGCGCCACGGGCGGGAGCGCCCGGCCGCGCCGTCCCGCCGCAGCCACCGCCACAGCGGGGCCGCCCAACGGCCGCCGCGCGCCCCGTCCCGCCGCCGCGCCCGCAACCGCCCCGCCGCGTGCCGCCGCCCGGCACCTGTGCCGCCCGCGCGGGAGGGCAGCGGGAGAGGCGCGTGCGCACTGCGCGGCCCCTCGCCGCCACCGCCGCAGTCACTTCCTGCCCCTCTGCCCATCCGGCTCCGGGGTCAGCGGCTGCCGCTCTGGCGGGACAGGGGCGAAGAAAGTTCTGTTCGGGGAGGGGGAAGCCGGCCGTCCGCTCCCAGGTAGGGGCTCGCCCGCGGCGGCCTCCCGCCGCGCCCTCCTCCTCCCGGCGGCGGCGCTTGGCGCCCGCTGTCACCTGCCGCTCTGCCCGCCCCTCCCCGCCCGGCCTCGCGCGTGGCGGGGCGGCGGGCGCGCCCGGCTGCGGCTCCGCCAGTGCCGCGGGAGGCGCCCGGCCCGGCGGCCGCTGGCTGTCGGGGACGCGGCTTTCCGCACGCTCCCGCCGGAGCTGAGGGACGCGGTCCTGGCGGCGCGGCTGCGGGAGGAGGACCGGGAGGTGGGGACGGAGCGCGGCGGGGGAGCGGCGCGGCGGGAGCCGCCCGCCGAGGGGGCGCGCGGCCGGGCGGCTCGGCTCGGCGCGGCGCGGCGGGAGGACGGTGGCCGGGGCTCCATCCGCCGGCCGGGGCGCAGGTGGAGGCGAGGCGGGCGCGCTGGCCGAGGCGGGCCGGGGCGGCGGGGCCCGAGCAAGCGGGCGCGGGGCGGCCGGGCTCGGCGCAGCGGCCGTTGCAGAGGGCGTTGTGAGACCTGCGGTAAACAATGGAAACTTTCTGTGCGCGAAGGGTGCCGCTGCCTCCCGGCCTGCTCCGGCCGTGCGGGTGCGGGGTTAACGCTGCCCGAGCCGCCTGCTCTTCGGGACTGACAGTTAATTTGCTTATTTTAGCAGAAACGAGCTGCTGGATGTAGAAGGAAAGTAGGTCGTGTGATCGGAAAATGCCTCTAAGGGACAAGTGTTGTCAGACTGACCACCCTCACCATGGATGCTGTGAACCAGGTACAGTGGCCGGTGATGCTTTGGCTGTTTTACTTATCCCTTTCCTTAAAAGCTTGCGGAAACTGTTGTGATGTTACAAATGTGCATCATTAGTGACAGCTCTGGATATAAAAAGTTTCTGAATTTTGTTTGTTTTTTTTTTTTTTTTTTACATCGCTGAATCATAGAATAGCAGGTTGGAAGGGAATCAAACTGTTATATTAAAATTATTTTAGAAAGAGAATTTCTCAGTTCCTGCAGGATGTGCAATAATCCTCAAGCCTCCACAAGCACATTGTATGCTGTAACCAGATGAAGGCAAGAAGTTGTGTAAAACAACTGGCCTTTTTGTTTCCAAAAAGTGTAATGTTCTGATTGGTTTTTAAAATGGTGTTTCTGGCAATCTCTTGTATTCACTCTTTATGTTTTTACTTTACATCTTCTCTGGTTGAGGTCTGATGAACTTGAAGATCTTATTTTTAGAGGAGAAAAAAAACCCACCAAGTCCTTAGACGGCTGTTTGCGTTCCACTGCTGGGTGACATGGAAGATGCCATCAGTGGAAAGTATAATGGATACTTTGAAGGTTCAGCCAGCTTGTTAGATGTTTTTGTAGTTTTTCTGCCTACTGTTATAATTGGTAGCCTAAAAGGAAATGTGGTTCTTTTCTTGTTGCCTTGTTGTAGAGTTTATTTGGATGCTTCCACTTGTGTTTTGAAAAGAAAGGCATCAGTTTGGGGAATTAATAGTTGAAGGCATGAGCATGGCAACTTCGATAATCCTCCTTTAATTAAATGTAATTTGACAGTAGATATTGTTCATCTAGTAGAAACATTTATTTGTGCTTAAGATTAAATAGTTTTGAGTTTTTCTAATGTCTTAAAAAAGCTAAAATAATTTTCTTATCTTAGAAGTAACAGTGATGTGTTATGTCTGCCTCATGTGTCTCACTTGATGTCAGTGGGTGCTGCCCGTGCATATTAGCAGCAGTATACAACCAAAAATACTATTTTGAAGAATAGGGAATAGGCTAGTACAATACAATATGTCATTGTGTTAGAGATCCCCAAACGATTAACTGATTTGTAATGGTTGTTATGTGTTCGTATATATAATAGTATATTATGGGGCCCGCGTAGTTGGATGGAGTGTTCCTTCTGTCATTCTTTTCAGCTCGAATTTATTTATAACCGTACATCTTCTAGAACATCTTTCCTGTCAAAATGTATTTAATCTATTTGGACTTCATATCTCTAAATAGTTTTATACTGTGCCTCTGCTGCTCTTTATTACAAATAAATTTCTTAGAGATGCTCAATGCTTCGTTTAGAAATTGAAACCTTGTAATGGGGTTGAAAACTAAATCAAATGGCTAAGGTAGGAGCCAGTTTATAAACTACAAAACTAGTAATTTTGTCAATGAGAAATTAAAAAGGCCTAACTAATGATTTTGCAAACACATTCTTGAATAAGTGCTCTTATTCATTTAAACTTGGTTTTCCCTCTGGCAAAGCTCAATTGCACGCATATACAGTAATGGAATGCTATTAATTTTCATATACATAAATACTGTGCGTTGGAATAACTAATCATCCTGATCAATAAATATTTTCATTTCAGTACAGTTTACAAAGATTGTGATGTAGAATGAAACTTCAGAAATAAGGTGTTACTTTAGCCGTTTGCTTGAACCAGAAGTGTTTCTTGAATGTGGATTTATTGGTTAAAAATATTATAATAGCTATTTTTGGTACATACTACTTAGATATACTTGTGCTTTTTTCTGATCATTGCTACTTTAGATTTGGATTCAGTGCTTAGATGTCTACTGACAACATTGAAATTGCATTGTAAGCTGTGAAGTACAATATTTGATAGGGTTTTTTGTGCATCTGTTTTGGTTTGAACGACCAGAGTCAGGTAGATTGTTCTGGGGAATTTCTTTAATTGACAGAAATTTTTAATGAGTCAATTTGTTTTTGTATATTTATACGGTTTTGTGTTTGATACATGTAGCTTTGAGTACACGTTTTCTTTAAATAATCAAAATGACAGCAAAATGTCAGAAGATATCATGGCTAGAAAATTCATTATTGACTTTTTAAATTTGGTGTAGATTAAAATTTTTGAGTAAGACAATTTTTACATTAGTCTTGGCCTTTATTTTTAACTAGTTTACTGTATGCACAGAAAATCCATAACTAATAAAAATCACCTGACTCTTCTCTAATGGCTTATTGTTTTCTGTACTTCAGTGCATCTGTTGGAACCTGGTGACCCTCCATTATTACAGCGGCCTCTGCAAACATCAAAATCCGGTATTCAACAAATAATTGAGTGTTTTCGATCAGGTATGAAACTATGACTCCTAAGAAGTTTGTTAACTTGTTATGAGAGTTATATATTGTATATTATTAATAAAACACAGCACCTGACTTTCTGCATAGTTGCAAAATATTTGCAGGGTTTTGGTATTAAGTGCTGGTTCTTTTAATAAGGGTTTTCATATAAAGTAGTGAAGATACAGCTCAAGCTGTATAGTCATCCTTCAAAAACATAAAAAATTAGTTTGTTGTTGTGCTTTATATCTTCCCTCCTGCTTTTATTAGAGACTTTATCCTAAAACTCCTGAGAAGATGAGAAAATGTAGTGCTTCTCTTGAACTTTTTAGAATTGCTTTATCATGTGACTTTTAAGTCGTTCCTTGATTGTTTTCTGGAGTTGCAATCCATAGCAATGAACCTGAGAATAACAACTGAGTGTTTGGGTGAGCATGCCAGAGATGATTGGAACCTTTGATGTTTTCGAGCTGTTTCTATGCTTCTGATGTGGCAAACCAAACATTTTATTTTCACAGCTGTTGGTGCAAGAACACAGCAGTTATTACAAAAATTAAACAATGTCTTTAATGCTAGTATCTGCATGTTTCTAGATTTTCCTACATAGAGCTGTTATATATATGAAATGTTTCCTGTATAAATCATTGTTACTGTGTAATGGCATGCATGTCTGGGCTGAGTCTTGTAGAATGGCACAATATTCAGTTTATGTTCTCCACTTGCATTTAAACAACTTAGTACAGAAGGAAAACTTGACGTAAGAGTCGTCATTAGTAAACTTTTTTATAGGAAGTGCTTTTGGATGAGATTGCCTAAGGCTTCAGATATGTGTGGCAGCCATTGTTCTCGTGAAACAGATTGATGATATCTCTGCTGGTAATAGCACTAACTAGTTGCGAGTACTGTGTCTCTTGGCTACTTCCAGATTGCGCTTGTTGGCAGGTGTTGAACTGATAGCTTACCTTGCCACCTTCAGTTATCTGTGCCAGGGAAATTGGACAGAGGCAAAAGGACTTAGACCAAGATTTTACTGGTTAGTTTTGAACAGGCAATTTTTCATTATAGAAAGAAACTATTTTGATTCTTTTGGTAAAGAAATAGAGATTAAATCTAGAGTATTGTCCATAATTATTCAAGTGGTTTTGGCAAAAACGTTTGTCATGCAAAACATTAAGAATAACAGATTAATTTGAATTTAGATTTTCTTTCTTAACAAAAATGAAATTTCTTGCGAAAGACATAAACTTTGGTATTTCTGCCAGAGAAATATTTGTAATATCCAATGTTCTGTATGGAGTTCTTGTGACTATTATGTTATTCTGGCTTCAACATACACAAATATTAACAGAATTTGACAAAGCATCACCTGTCCCAATTAGATGTAACTACAAAATAGAGAAGGCTTCAGAGAGCTGGGGCAGCATATGCTGGTGGAAGACTGACTGCAGTTGGTGAAGAATAAGGGTGTGTTTATTTTTTTTCCTCTGTGTTCACAAAACCAGTGGATGTTTAAAATTTATTTGCTGTTTCCAGAAGTCTCTAAAGATCTACAGCTTAATTCAAAAAGACTATATTTATTTTATTCCTACCAAAGAAAAGCTTCATAGTTGCATAAGGAAGGTTGGATGCCAGACTAACTACCGTGTCATCTAGTCTGACCTCCTGTATGTCATAAATCCTTAAATCTCACCCAGTAATTTTAAAGCCAAATAATTTGGATTTCAGTCCTGAATGGAGAAAGACTGAACAGTCAGTATTAACAGGAGAGAGAATGAGGGACTTGTGTGTCCCTTGACTGGGAAACAGCGGAGACTGAGATAATTTTTTTCGTTTTGTTTTGGAGAGGAGTTTGTGGCTGGGACATGCATCAGCAACATGGCTGAATTTTGGTTTATTGTGTGCTGTCATCAAATTGGAGGCCTTTTGTTTGAATTATAGTTGGGTAACTTACTGGAATTTTATCCACATGGAGCATCTTCAGTTTTATTCAGCTGGGTTTTCATCAGTGATTTTCTTTATATGCAGAAACTCAAATGTTAGTCTGAGACCTGAGTAGATAACTTGCTTTTGGGGGAACTGTGTACAATTTTTAAATGTGGAGTTTTCACTAAATCTGAATATTTGTCCAGTAGTCTGTTTGTATAAATGCAGGTCAGATGAAGGTGAGGTTAGTAACACTTGAGGGAAGAGCAGTAAGAAGACAGAAGGCCAGGGCTGGGGATCAGGAGGGGCTTAGGAGAGGACAGAAAGTGGGTGGTAGCTTAATTATTAAGCGGTTGTGGAAGAAGGAGGAAATACCATGCTTTGCGAAAACTCAGGTGTAAAAAAAAAAAAATTGTAGTACTACTATTACACCAAGAAATAAAAAGTTGCCTTGGTAAGGCCCATTCATATTGAAGAACTATTAGTTGTTATGAAATTATTAATATTTGAAAGAGTTTTGTTTAGGAAATAATTCTGCAGTGTGACTCAGATTTTGATCTTTGAAAGGTATTCTTAAGAGAAGTATCTGCGATCACAGAAAACTTAAATTTCTGTTTCAGCTTGAAGAGTGTCTTGATGCTATTTCTCAGTTTTGTGATATTATTTATTATTAGTCCAGTTCCGTTATATTTTTTGCTTGTTGGATTAATTTTGATTTATTCTATTCTAAGAAAAAATCAAGATAGATAAATTAGCTAAATTTGGTTAGCTAGTGTTTCTTTCCAGTTTGATGTAGGTAAGTATTATCATTTACTAATCCACTGCTAATTTTAAGCATTATGTTCATAGTTTTTGTGAGATGAGAAATGAAGGAGTGAGTTTGAAGTGTAACAAATTCTAGATCCTTTGGTTGTTTAAGCAAGGCAGGAGCTGGAATACATCAACAATGCTAGATGATATTGCATCTGCGTGGGTTGTTTTTAATATGAAGTGTATAATAGTCTGGAAAACCCGCACATTTTGTCACACTATGTTTTAATAGAAAAGTTTCTGACTTAAATATATTTTCCTTTCAGCAGGCTGAAAACATGTCTACAGTTCTACTTTCTTGCCTATGCATCCTCATCTTGCGTTAGATACCTAGATGTAGTAACATTTATTGACCAGTTAGTTATTCTCTTTGTTTTGTTATATCCTCTGTAGTTTTTTGCCTTACTGGGTGCTATTTTTACATGAAATAGCTTTATATATCTTACTTTCTTAGCACTGTCAGATAAGCTTAAAGAAAATATATGGCAGGCTTCTTTAGATGCTCTGGGTGCTTGTTCTTTCCTGTTGGGCAATTGTATTGCAGCAACCAGATACTGCAATATGGGCTCCTTCCTAACATTAGCTGTTAGTTTTATTGTAAAATATTGTGCCTTCCCTCTAAATTGCAATGTGCAGAATCCTTGACTTTTTCCTTTTTTTGTTGTTGTTTGTTTTTTTTTGTTTGGTTGGTTTTTTTTCCCAAACTAGGCTCGTTTTCATAGTGAAACTTGGAGTATGTTTCATAAACTTACACTGCAATGAAGTAGCATTGACGCAAGATAAAATGCTGTTATAATTGTCATGTTTTAAAATGTTTCCATTTCATGGGATGATGTGAATTAAAAGATGAACAGTAAACCTTCCTTAAGTGTAACATTTCTTTTGTTACAGGAACTAAACAACTTAAACATATCTTGTTAAAAGATGTGGACACCATTTTTGAGTGTAAATTGTGCCGGAGTCTCTTCAGAGGATTACCAAATTTAATTACTCATAAAAAGTTTTATTGTCCTCCAAGTCTCCAGATGGATGATAGTAAGTCTTACTAATTGAAATATTTAATAAAGCTCTCTGAAGCTGAGAAACTTCTCTTTCCATATCAAACATACCAGAAGCAAAATGCAAAAAAAAGAAGTGGAATTAAATTTCAATAGTAACATATGTAGATCACCTTTATGGTAGCAAAACTACAGCACTGACTTACTATGACTTAACAACCAAGATCCATGTTAATGTCATAATTTGATAGCTAATTTACACATCTAACCTTTTAACAAAGAGTGCCACTGTTAGCAGTATTCCTTCTTCCCCTTTTTCTTTGCTGTCTTTTTGTGTTTGCTGTGGAAGATACTTCTTCAGTATTTCAAAAATTAGGAACCAACAGAGATTTACACAGGTGATTTTTTTCACACATTATGTCAGCTAGTGTAGTGAAGGAGAAGGTGAGAATACTAGTACTGTCACCTTCCTGGCCAGCTGCAGAGAGTCACAGAGCTTTTCTGTGAAAAGGAATGAGTTGTACTTTCAAAGCAAGGTTAGAAGTGCATCTGAGTCAGGTGCAAGAGTTTCGAAGCAAAATAAGAACCCTCTGAGTAAGGACTTCCTGGCCATCTCCTTACATTGTGGCCTTCATTTATCTGGCTGGTTAGCTTTCATAGTACACTGTTCACTAGGAGGGGTGCAAATGAAGAGAATACTGCTACGTGCTCTGAATAAAACTAAATAAATAGTTACGTTTTATATAAAATTGAGTATGACCATTATTGAATAAAGTAGGAGCTTTTTGCAATAAATAAAAGATACTGAACAAGAGGTAGGAATAAAAGTTCAGTATCCACATGGTGAAAAATTCCAAAGACTATTCCCTGGTGAATTCTTTGAGATGTATTCTGTTAGTGTAGTCATTAAATGGTCTGAAAAGGTGCTATAAGATAGGAAGGACTTTTTACCCTTTTTAAAAATATATAGCAAGGTCCCATTTGAAACTGACTGCAAAAGGTGTTAAAAATTTGGTGTTAAAAGATGGGCTCTGAGTAAGAAAACAGCCTCTTTCTTGTGCTGACACTGTTCTCATGTATTGCTGGCAGTGTGGAAGGAACAAACCTGACTGAGTGTGGGTTTTTAATTAGCTGTTACCAGGAATCACATCTTCAAATCATCATGAATAATCTCGAACTGTATGATCTTGGTGCCTTACCTTTTTGCTTCATCACCCTGACTTCTTAGTTATGCCAGTTCAGATGCTTAGCATGTTGTCCTGGGAATTACATCACTGAACTAATTTGGCATTTAAAACCAGGGTAAGACCGAGGCCTGTAAAATCATAAATATCATGAAGGTAAATGGAAGCAATCATTTGGTTTTTTTTTCATATTACAAAAACAGTGGGGTATCCAGCAAAATTACCAGACAGTACACTTATCAGTATTTCTGGTAAAACAAACAAAAAAACACTGCTTAACACTGTGGTAGCCAAGAATCTAAATGCTTTAAAAGCATCTGAATAAACTTTTTGTAAACTAGGTGTAGGAAAACAGTACTTTAAAGGCAGACTTCAGCTTGAGAAGTTTAGTGGCATCAGACAAACAAGGAGGATCCCTGTGTTCTTCTTTCTTGCTTTTAGAGTCTGCTCCAGTGTGTTATCAGGGCAGAATACAGGATGAACTTTTGGTGACCCTCAGTTAATTTATTCTTTTTTAAAGTAACTTATTTGGCTCAGTTTTTATTGTTTTGAAAAATTAGTACATTTTTTCCCATGAATAATACAGGATTTTTCTGTCCTTAATGGTTACTATCTTACAGTATCACTCAGCTTATTAACTGCTTTGGTATTACTAAAAGCTTTACCTGCCCCAGAAGTTGTCTCTAATCTACTCATATCTTCATGCAGTGCTCAGGTTTCACAGACGTTTCATTCTGTCTTAAGGACTGTTCAGAATTCGTAGAGAAGAGCTTATTTCCAGAATTAGGTGCCTTTATTGAGAATGCCTGTTTCTAGCAGTAGGAAAATCAGTTTCTAATGATACTTCAGGCTTTGTTGCACTCCTGCAGAACAAACTCAGTTGTATGCTGTTATTTTTGCAATTGACACAGATTTTTAAAGACCAGTTTAATTCCAGGTAAACTGATTTTTAGTTTTGGTGGCTTTCACATTAGCACACTGGAAGGATGTACTTCCAGCATTGGCTTTTAGTTAAAAAGTCATTTGTACTGGTGTGATAAAAACAATTATTCAAAGCCTCTAAGTATAAATGGTCAGAAAAATAGTACAAGTACAGGATTTGTGCAAATTTCATGACTGAGTTGACACAGCGTTTAAAATATACTTTGAAATTTAAATAATTTGAAATTACCAAAGAATTAAAAAATACCTTTGCCTCTTTTCACAGACCTCCCAGATATAAATGATAAACAGAGTCAAGCCATAAATGACCTCCTGGAAGCAATCTACCCAAGGGTAGATAAGCAAGAATATGTAATCAGATTGGAACCTATAGAGACTAATCAAAATGCTGTATTTCAATATGTATCAAGGACTGATAGCCCAATTGAGAACAGAGAAAGCAGCAGTACCCCTGATCACGCTCCAGCACAGATACAGGAACCCAGCACTGAGCAACCCAAGACTGTTTCAACTCCAGCCCCAGTCCCAGCTGGGGAGACTGTAGAGTTACCTCCTGCTGATCCCGTTACAAACAAGGTGATACCCACACCTGAAGAACAGCCTCCAACAGAAAATCTGGAGTTGGACTCGCCAGATAATTCTGATTTTGGCCACCAGTTGATATGTTGCCTATGTAGGAAAGAATTTCATTCCAGACGCAGTGTACGCCGACACATTCGAAAAGTGCACAAAAAAAAGATGGAAGAGCTAAAGAAGTACATAGAAACAAAAAAGAAACCAAATCAGTGCTCCGCAAAAGGACGAAATAAGAATGTTCTTGTAGCGTTAGGTAGAAGTTGTCCTGTATGTTATAAATCATTTGCTACTAAAGCCAATGTAAGGAGGCATTTTGATGAAGTTCATAGAGGATTAAGAAGGGATTCCATTACTCCTGATATAGCTACAAAGCCTGGGCAACCTTTGTTCTTGGATACAGTTTCTGCAAAAAAAACTTTTAAGACCCGAAAACAAAAGTCGTCTTCAAAGGCAGAATACAATTTAACTGCATGCAAATGCCTTCTGTGCACGAGAAAATATAGTTCACAAATAATGCTGAAAAAACACATGCAAATTGTTCACAAGATAACTCTTTCTGGAAAGAACTCTAAAAGAGAGAAAGGACCCAACAGTACTGCCAATGGCACAGAAATGAAAGTCAAAGTTGAACCAGCAGATTCTGTAGAACCTTTACCCCCTTCTGTTGCCCTTTCTCCGCAGAATGAATTAAAGGGAACAAATCATTCAAATGAGAGAAAGAGCACACCATCAGCACAGAAAAATAAAGTGAAACAGGACCCTGAAAACCCTAAATCAACTTCTAAATCAACCACTAAATCAACCTCTAAATCAACCGCTAAATCAACCTCTAAATCAAGCAATGCATCTGCTGCAGGTGGCCAGCAAAAAACCAGGAAGCCAAAACTTTCAGCTGGCTTTGACTTCAAGCAGCTTTACTGTAAACTCTGTAAACGCCAATTTACTTCAAAACAGAACTTGACAAAACACATCGAATTACACACAGATGGAAATAACATTTATGTTAAATACTACAGGTGTCCACTCTGCTCTTATGAAACACGTCGCAAACGTGATGTGATAAGGCATATAACTGTAGTTCATAAAAAGTCACCACGCTACCTTGGGAAAATAACTGCAAGTTTAGAAATTAGAGCAATAAAAAAGCCAATTGATCTTGTTCTAAATAAGGTGACAAAAAGAGGCCCTCAGAGGGACGAAACAAAACAGGTTGTTTCAAAACAGGATGTCACCTCTAATTCTCCCAATAAAAAGTATGAAGGAGCTGATGTTGGCATTGAAGTAAAAGTAACAAAAAACTTTTCTCTGCATCGATGCAATAAGTGCGGGAAAGCGTTTGCCAGAAAAGCTTTTCTAGAACATCATAAGAAAACCCACAAAGCAAATGTATCTCATTCACCTGAAGAAAATAAAACCAAAGGCAGAAGTACAAGATCTAAAGCTGTTGTCTGGTGAGGGGGAAAAAAAGTGTTTTGTCTCTTTTTAAAGAAAGAAAACAACAAAACCACTGCCTTTCTTTTGCTATTGTTGGTTTATTGCCGAAAACATATTTTTCCATAGATTTTGTGGTTTAGCAGCTTAAATACTATGGTAGTTGTCAAATTTGTTTATTAAGTTTTTAGTGTTTTGGAAAAGAGTTAATTTCTAAATTTGTCATTGTAGGAAGTTGGCATAGAATATAGATTAAACTGTACTGAGTCAACTCTTTAAATTGTCTTGAAGCATCTGTTGTAATCAAGCTAATATAAGTAGATTTTTAAAATAGTAATTTTTAAAAATTAACAATACTTCTGTTTGGTTTGAATAACTTAACCTGTTAATTAACTTTTCTATGACCCAGTTGAAGAAGTACTCAAGGTAAAAGCTGTTGACAAAAAATCTGTGTGAACTTACTGGAATTATCATTTGCGCTTTTTTCTTTTTTTAAATTTTAATGTGTATTGTCTATGTCTTGTCATAAAAAGGACATGGAACAATTTTTTTGGAAGGTAATTTGGATGTTTAATTGCTTTGGTTTAAAATCAGTTTGAGGTGGGTGCCTACAAACACCTTTAAAATAATCAAATTTAGGTTTTGATTCTTTAAATGCTTATTTATATAAGCATGGGTTTGGAGACTTCTGGTCATTTTTTCTGTAAAGTGTTCGAGTCGCATCAAGAATTTCTGTTTTGAGCCTAGGTATGTGTAGAAGTCTGGCCAAGAATTTTCTGAACTTCTGCTTATATGGTACTCTGGGAACTTTTCTACACTTGGAGGGGATGTATTCATAGCTTCTCAGTTTTCCATAGCCTTCATGTTAAAGATGGACTATTTTTAAAAGGACCTTTTAAAAAAGGAAATAACATATCTATGTGGTCAGTTTGTAGTTCAGAATGACTGACTGATGCCTCAAGGTTGGGGGACTGTACAGAAAGTTATACTGAGGAGAGCCAGTACTGATACCTATAAGAGTTTTTAACATCCTTGTTCAGAATTATCTATCTTGCATTTTTGGTGAAAAGAAAACCAAGTGTATGTGCCTTGTTCTATATTTCAACTCTGAAATGCTGTTTCCCAGGATGTGATTTGGTTTGAGTTCAGCTTTCATAGTGAATTGCCACCCAACTACGTTGAGTTGTAATCTGGTGCTTTTATGACTTCGTAACAAATCCTGATTAAGTGGGACAGGACTTCAAAAATGAACTGAGCTGGACCCTGAGGAGGAGTGACTTCTGCATTTTGATCAAGAATTGAAAATTTAGCCTTATAAATTATTTATGTTGTGTAATTTAAAACAGAATTATATGGGTAAACTCAACATTAATTTATTCCCATTTCTCCTCAGATATGTTCAAGTGGTGTTTGGAAAGTCTGAAGTTCATTTGAATGAAAAAGAGTTTAGTTTGTTGTTGGAATGGCTAATATCTTGATAATGGTACTATAAGGAGGAAATATTTTTATAAGCTGTTGTTTTCTTAATAAATTAATAACCATTCTGACCGCTTGTAGGAGGACTGTGCCTCCTGTCAAAACACTGAAGTAGTTGAAATGCGCATGTGCTTCTAAATTAGCAGCTTTCTCTATGCAGTTGAAGTTTGACACAGTATAGAACAAACTTTCTAAAACTAAAAAAAGTACAGGGGCAAGTCAATGAACAGCAGGTTTGGAAGAGGATTTTTGTTCCTCATTTAGGAAATCATCGGTGAGCTCATCATGCATACTGGTCCTCTCTAGGAGTGCTGGATGATGAACAGCTCCAACTTTTTTGTGATATCCTGCTTTGGCAAATGTATTATATACTGTTTTAAAATATATTACAAATGAATGTATAAGAGCAAACAACGTAGTTTATATTTGCTGACTTGTACTAATTCTTAGTATTGGCCATAACATCAGTTTGTTCAGATTGACTAATTTCCCAGTTCTGGGACATTATGAATTTCACTGTGCTGAAGTTGCTTCAAAGATTTCCATTTTGTTTCCATATGTGGTTCATAGGAAAAATTTGTAAACATCTGGGAAGTTTACAAGAATATCTACATTCCTCTATTCTTTAATTTCTTTTTTTAAATTTATACACAAGCACTTTAATAATAGTTGCAGTTTATTTTTTCAGTTTATATTTTGAAAGATCAACACACTAATGTTAATATGAAGGTAGTGAATATTTGCTGATGTATTATAGACAGACAATCTGTGCACAACCACTTATAATGTTAGTTTATTTCATTGAATATTAATAAAAAGGGAGGATAGTATGGGAGAAAATCAAAATATTTTTTCTCTCAAGATCATGAATGACCACTATAGGTAGCACTTGACTTTGTAGAATTTGGAAAAAGTTTTAGATCCTGTTTTTAACCTTTTAATCAAGATTGTAGTACAACAGTTGCATGCCTACCACTATGAAATTCTTGGCAGGTTTCATGCATCAGTGGTTTGGGGGGGGGTTGTTTGTTTTGTTGTTGATTTGTTTTAACTTTAATTTTTATTTTACTTTTTAGAAAATATTATGTTTAGTGATTTGTGTCAAATTGCTACAATTTGAAATGTATTGTACATCAGAAGAAATACCATGTTTTTATATAGGTTCACTCCCTTACTTAGGGAGGTGCCTTGTGTTCATATATACTTTTTGTATAAAATATATCTAAAAATGTTGATCACAAGATCAGGAGTAAAAATACTTTTATGGATAGAGAAATATTTGGCCTTGTTAGTGCATTGCACTAAAAATACTGTGAATGGGAACTGGACTGTAGCTGTTGCTCAAAATGTTCTATATTGAATGTACATGCTTTTGTTTGGATAAAAATACTGTATTTGATGGAAAATAAAGCAGACTGGAAATCACTTAGAAGTGTGCACAAACAAAAAGATGTCGTATTGACAAACCTGGCATACGTAGCACTCCACAATCGGAAATTACGTTTGCATTTTTGTAAGACACTTTGGTCACTGAAACTAGTTGTTTGTAATATTATGTTGTAATAAATGTTGGGTTTTTTGTTGTTAAAATTTTGCGCTTGTGGAGTGAACACTTCTCCACACTGAAGTCTGACACTTGCTGTACTTTGAGAACACCACTGTTGATACTGGCTTTTTCTTCCTTCTGCAAGTATCTCTTCCTTAACTGAGTAAAGCTTGTTTTTATTATCCCTTTAAACCAGAAGTGAATATTGAGATTGAAGGAGATAGGCTATGCATTTTTTAAAATTAAAAAAATAGGGTTGCCTACTCTTGCATTGCAAATAATGTTGGTGACCATCTAATGATACTTCTTTTTATAGCTGGAATATAAGAAATGAGCTGCCATAATCATTGTTTATTCTTTTGTAAAGGAAGACATCAAGATATTTATGTATCAAGGCATTTTAACTAATATTCCTTAATACCTGTGGATTAAGATTAGGAAACTGAAATGCAGACAGTGATAGAATACCTGTTCATTTCTCAGTTAATCCTGGTTGTTTCTGCTGTCCGTTGTGGGTAAGTGTGTGGTCTGCATCTTGAAATACATGACGGTGAAGTTACTCCTGTTTATAAAGGTAAGCTTGCTTCTAAAGGATCTCCAGTTCTGTATCCATGTAGATAAACAGAGCCACAAAATTATTTTGTTCTACTCAAAGATCAGGGTATCGTATTTCTTGAAGATGTGGCACTTGCAACTACTTTTTCCTTTTTTAATCTTCCCTTGCTGTTAAATCTACTGAGTAGTTCTTTTGAAACCCAAATCTCCCTTCTGACTTGGGGAATAGCTTTGTTTCCTCTTTTTCCAATAATGGAAGTGAGTTATATTGATTATTATGAACTTGTTCAATTTAGTGTTTTGTTTGTTGTTGTTTTTAATCTTTTAGCCATCTTGAATGAGAGGAAACAAAAAATTGAAGGGAGAAGGATTGCTAATTATTGCTCTTAATTGACACAACATATTTTTTGACAAATCCTGAAAATTTGTAATAGAGGTTTGAATGTAGTCGAGATCCATGTGGGCACTTATCTGCAGGGTTACACATCAATGTGTCTGGATGCAGGTTTTTGATTAAGATGCATTCTTGCATTGTTGATAAGGCATATTGGTTTGGCTTTGTTTCCTTGAACTATCTAAAGACACCTGTAAATCCTTTAGTGAGCCTTCAGAATTAAGGTTGGGTCTTGCTAAATAAATTCTTATTCAGAACGGATGTGAGATATATTATGGAAAACTTGGAGGGGGAATGAAGCATTCTGTATGGATGCCAGTCTTTAAAGGTGGCTTCTGTCTTAAAACCACCTTCTCTTTGGTTAATCATATTTCACCTGAGTCTGGTCTTCCTGGTTTTGTTTTATTTTGCATTTAATTTTAGGGTGTTTTCTGTTTTTTTTCTGTTTTACTTTTCTTTCTGGAATGTTGGATTCCAGGGTTTCAAATCTTTGTAATGTTCGCTTCCCTCAACTTTATAGGAGGATTAAAGAAAATTTTATCTTAAGTTGAACTTAAAGCTGGTGTATGAAGAATTTGTGCAACTTGTCAAGTGCCTGAAGTACTTTGAAAACAAGAGATCAGTTTTATCTGATGACCGCAAGAACTGTGGGTAGATATTTTACATCATCGTATTTTGGTGAATAATAAAATCCAATAATTGGTAAGCCAAAAGGTAGATCAGTATGTTGGTTCAGGGATGAGAGATAGAGAAGAAATAAACCTACGTATTAACTGTAAAAGCAAGTATTTTGGGACACTGGTAAAACATCTGATTGTCTGGATCTGTTATGTGGAGGGAAAAAAAAAAAAACCAACATTGCTTTCTTAAACAACAGAGGCAAAATTGTCTTATTCTGAAGAGACTGATGAGGGGTCTTGCTGTGAGAATATATAACAAAAAAATAATAATGGACTTTGCTACCTAACTACTTATGTGATATGCAGGTCAGATTGCACTTTCAGTTAGGAACTCGATTTTAAAAAATGTGCAATATAGCATGCAGTGTGTCCTGTAATAGCTAAGTAGCTTCAGCAGTGAGGCAAGGTTCAACAAATAGAAACTATATATGAAGGGTTTTTTCTCAGGGGCATGCTAATAGAAGTTGTGGTTTGAATTTGAAGTATAAGGAACTATGGAACTTTTCTTAATCTTATTTAAAAAATCAGTATCCTTAATGGGTTTTTATTTTGATTTATAATTCTTTTATTGTCTCACCATGTTTTCCTGTTGGTGCAAAGCTTTAATTTGTGTAATGATACATGTAAGAGAAAAGGTACAGATTTGAGAAGTAGTTTATTATATACTGAAAAGTTACAATCAACTGATGTGGTACTGTTTCCATTTCTGATATGATACTCATCTATTCTCTTTCCTGCTCTTTGATATTCAAAACCTATAGAAACAAGTCAATCCATGCCTGAATCATTCAGAAATTACTAAATGTCACTGGCTACACCTATTCCATTTGACACCTACAGGTATTTTTTACAGCCTTCAGAATCACCTGGAGTTACTGCCCATTTATTATGAAATATTTATGCTGCAGGATCTAGATATAGAACTAGCAATGTGATATGAATGAGGATTTTCATTTTGGTGTTAGAAGTCAGTAGTGAACAACTTGTCTGTGTTTTTCAATACCGCTATTGCTGTACAAGTAGTTGCTGCTTTAATGGACTGGGAGAGTAAGTGTGTTGGAAGCAGATTTTTGGGAGAGAAGATCTTTGGAGAAAGGGGGGGAGGGGGTGATAACATAAAGGCAATTGTGAGGCTACTGGGGAAGGGCAGATTTATGCTGGTTTCAAGTTAGTAGGTATAAGACTTCAATAATTGTATTGCTGGAGAACTCCTTGGGTTTGTACTAATAGGGAAACTTCCAAAGGGACTACTGCCTGGGTATAAATGTTCCCTACCCATCTTGAAAAAGGAAGCGGAGGGCAAGTGGATGATGTGGAATATGTTTTAGTTCCCTTTTGTGGGGGCTCGCAGAGCTTGTTTGCCAGTATCCCTCAGTTACAATCCTAAATTGGTGGTTTCATAGACACAAAGTGGAATGTAATTTGAGAAGTTAGGGTTATTTGGTTTCCCTGATCCCTGTGGGAATTGTCAAGATATTGGTAATCTTAATAAAAGTGCTGTATACTTGAAACAATGTCTTAAATGAGGGAGCAATATCATTAACTTTGGAGAATTTAGTGGGAAATAGCCTGAGCCTTTGATAGCATGAAGAACAAATACATTTTTCTTCAAAATAGATTTAACTATGAACTGTTTCACTGCGTTGCCAGGAGCAATGTTGGTGTGGTTATTGTGAAGTTTGGATGGCTGGGGAGGATGCACTCTTGAATCTTGCTATAAAGTTATTATCCCAAAGCAGATTTGATAGTGGTTTTACCTTATTCATAGGTAGGATTGAGGTTCTCTGTGTTGGTGATCAACTGCACTGAATTTATTGGCATCTGGTAATATCAGTATTTTTTTGTGCCTGTGTGGTGGTTGTTTTCCTGGCATTTCAAGTTAAGATAACTCGGATTTGCCTGGTCTGTCCTCTCAGCACAAGCCTTTTCAGAGCCATAGCTAGTTCAGCTCTCTTGTCAGAGCTGGATTTGCTTTTTCACATTACTTATGTGCTTTGAGCCTGGGAGTCAGCTACTTTATTAGGGGCAAAACAGTCTGCTTTGATGATCTTCCCACAGCTGTTGAGGTTACCTGAAAGTGTTCAATGCACTCTGGGCCAGAATGTAGACCAAAAAGCACAGTCCAGGGTTTGCAGGATATCTTGAATGGACACGCTCTTACATTTTTCCCCCTCCCTTGTTCAGATGTTTTATTCTCCAGGATGCTGTGGTTTTACAGTTCTCCTCAGCTTGTGATATTCCATGGCAAACAAAGAGATGAGTAAGATGAATTAAAGTCACTGTCTTGTGGCAAGACAGGTTGGTTGCAATTTAGACTTAAAATAGATGTGGACATGCAAAACATAGTAATCAATTTCCTTCATAACAGTTTATCTGAATCCCAACTGTCACTCTCCCTTGGAAGAAACACAACTGCCTAAGAATGAACAAGCCTAAAATGGACAAAAACACATTTCTGTCAAAAACACATTTATGCTATTGGCAGGTAACTGGAGGTCAATACTTTTTCTCAGACATAAAAGTAGGGAATAATTCATTGAGGCATTTCTCCACATGGTGTCAAACTGGTAATAGGTCAGGTGGTGTCTGAGTTCACAGGGTTTAAGATCAGGTGTCTGTGCTGGCTAAGGGTACTTGTTCCCATCAGTATAAATGAAGAAAACCAGTGCATGCCTCTGTTGACCTTGCTCAGAACTGTACAGATTGTGGGCGACTTTGTTCTTTTTTTATTAAATCTCAGTAGGTAAATATGGACATTTGCTCCTCAAAGAACACTTGCATATAGTAGACTCCTCTGTGTATTTAATATTTTTTTCTGTGTGTATGTGGGACTTGGGAATGGATAAAGGTATAAGGGTTGACATACACATAAGGATGCAAAAGATGATCTTTTTGGTATGCTGACTCAGAAGTGTGCTTGTGTAGCACTTCAGTATAAAATTGAGCAAGCTGAGAGAATGTTGATGGGCTACTTGGGGAGAATTTAGATAGCAAGGCTGAGGTATATACATCCATCTTTAAATGACAGGGTTCAGTTGACCAGAGCCTTGAGGTGAAACTCTTCCCCATTTTCTTTTAAGTAGCAACAACAGCAGCTTTCCAGCCTGTGAAATATGGATGCTATTAGAACACAAAGTATTAAAGTAGAGGAATAATACTTTGTATTGGAACAGAATCTGTCAGTTTAAATGTAAAAAATGTTGAAGAATGAAGCTCCTTCTGCCCTCTTTGCATGCAAGTTTCATTCTTTCTAGTATGAGCTAATTTTCAGTATCTTTCTAGTTTGCACCAACTGCCTGCTGTCTCTCCTGAGGTTTGTCAAAAACTTTTGTCCACCATGACTGTAGATTTTCGTTTTACTGAAAGTATCTTGCTTCTTTCAGAAGTCCTTTAGTGTTATTGCAGGCACCCTACTTCCCTTGTTTGTCCTGCAGCCTGGAGGCATCTCCCAGCTGACTGTGCCCAATTATCCTTAGGGAAGGAGCAGTGGAAGAATCCTCCTCTTTGCTTCTCCTTGCCAAGGGCAGTGGCAGCAGTTGTCTCCTGGTAACCCAGTGTTTTGTTTTTGTGTAGCCTGCACATTACCTGTGTCCTCACTGCTTGAGGACGGAGCTATTATGGAGAAGCATTTGGAGACTGATGGCCATTATCCTTATCAGTACTTGACAGGGATGTATTCTCTTTTGTTCCATCTTTTACATAGGAGTAGTGCCAAGGTGGACTGTTCCAACTTGAGTCTTCAAGAATTTAACATAGGCTTCCTACAGTCCATGACTGGCACATCTTGGGAACATCATAAAAGTTTTGTGGGGGTTTTCATTTGTTTGTTGTTAGTTTTGGATTTTTTTAGTGTGCTTTTTCTTAGGCAAAAGGTAACTCTCTTTACCCTTGACTAGGTAGCTGTCTGGGTCCTATGAAAGTAATCTATACATTTTAAGTACACTGTGTTAATGATTTCAGAATACTGAATGCCTTAGGTAGATGCGCAAACATCTTTTAAATTAAGAGGATTGGGTGCAGTGCCATTCCTAGAAACTGAAGCCAACTATTTGATATTGCTGCTTCCTATAAGTGAAAAAGCTTGCAGCTGGTGCAGAAAATAGGTAGGAAACTTGTTTGGAACTACTAACAAATTAGGCATTATGAAAATGGTCTTCCACACTTAAAAGATTGAAGGGACTATTTAACTGCTAACAATGTCTAGAGGCTCAGGCTGGGATCAGTTCCATTTGTGCAAGCCATAGTTTTTGCAATGTAACAGCATGCAAACGTCTCATAAATTGTACTTCATCTGGCTATTGCTATTCTGAGTTGCAGTCTAATTATCATCTCATGATTCCAACTTTAGAATTTGCTTTTCTGCTCTTTGAGATGATACTGGAGATATTCCACTTTGAAGAGTTGTTTTCCAATTTTTGTTTTCAGTAAGCTGTCTTTTAGTTTACAGCCATTTTATCAGGGTACAATGACAGGATGTTTGTTTTCCTTGTCTTTTCTCTCCGTAAATGTTAAAGCAACTAACTGATTGCAGCAGTGCAGAGTCAGGGACTCAGTAATATTTTGAGTGAGACTTCTGTTCAAAAAGAATTTTCATCTTGGAGAACAAGTACTGAGAAGCATGGTGGATGCCTTTAAAACCTTTTGTGAATGCATGTGCAGCCATGGACTGACCCATGGTTGCAGGAAACGACAAGCTAAGTATTCGTGTTCTTGGCCTCAAAAACAGACTAACAGACCAAGATACTTCCTCATCTTGAAATACAGAATAATATATTTTTTGTATCTTGGGACTAATTTTCTCATCTTAGTAGATTGGTTTCTAATGCCTACAACAGTATAATGAAGGGCAATGTAATCTAAAAGTACTAGAATCATTAAGATTTATATTTTCTTTAATAGGCTTTTGGGGGGTAAGACTTAATATGTGAGTAAGGATTTCTTACAGGAGGAAAGGATAAAACTGTTTAGCTATGATAGTTCCAGTAGCACAGCTACAGGACAATTCTCTCATTCTTTCATAAAAAAGCTCTTCCTTTGTGGAAGCCGCTTGCTGTTGTTTTACTGTCCATCAAGTACTGAGGTGGTCATCTTCTTACTCGGCTGTGCAGTCCCCAGTCCAATTTCTAACATTTTCCTGTTTGGCTGTGGATGAGTTATGCTAAATTATTATTTATCTGCTTATTATTTTAGCTTCTTTAAACACGTAACTTGATTTATTTGAAGTAGGAGGTTTTTTGGTCCCTTTTAAAAGCTGTTTTGAAAACACTTGGTATTTGATTGTGTTGGGTCAGTGATTTTTTTCTTTCTGGAGAATGAGGTGATACAAACACTGCTGATTTGGGAGTTTAAAATTTGGTTATGGCGTCTCTTAGAGGGTGATTTTGAAAAAAGCAAGGCGAAGCAGGGAGAGATCCAGGCAGGAACATTGTGGATCCTCTTTTATTTGTGCCTTTAAAAATACATCTGAGAAACAGTTGCCAGGAATAATATTTCTCTCCCTGCACTAGGCATCTAGTCAGCAGCCTGAGACCTTCAGGCCTTGTCCAGCCCTATTTTTCTCACTATTGTGTACCTGAATCAAAAGTTAAATGCTTATTTTTATTTTTTTTTTTTTTTTTTCTCCTTCCAGGTGATGTTTGCCCTTGAATTGTTTTCTCCATAGTCATAAACTTGTTGTTCTGAGCCACTGAATGGCAGCACATAACTAAATTCAAATCATTAAGAAATCCTGGTTTCTCCTGCTCTGGATGGGCTTTCTGCCTGTGCAGCTGCACCTTCTTTTTATCTTCAGAGCAAAAATAAATGAATAAATGAATAAAATTCAGAAGAATAAATACGTAACTATGGTAAGAATCATGAAAGCGCTTGGGGCTGGTCTATTTGTCTGAACTGCTTTATGCTAAATGCATGTGAGAGGAACGGGATAATTCCTGCCCTGCAGCATTCACAATCTTAAAAACTTTTGTCTTTACTTTGGTATAAGGAGTGAAAGGCTTTGGACAAGTGTTTTTTTGTGTGGACAGGAAGGGCAGTAGGGCTACGGTTTTTATTAAGTCGTGTCTGTCTGCTGCCATCCTGGCATGTCTTCTTTTCCAAACCAGGGAGATGTTGGAAGAGGAATGGAAAGACCCCAAGCCGGGAGGGAATCTGGCTTTTGGAGCAGTGTCTGCAAACAGAGCAGCAGAAACTCTTGTTGAGGAATTGGGCATGAAGAAAACTGGGCAGAGCAGCTCAGAGATGATGAGGAATAAGGCTTTTCAGGTCTGCAGTGGCTTTTGAGGAGAGAGCCTGAACGTGGTTGGGGAGCCAGTGCAGAGGGCACCCGATGATGCCTGAAGCCCATGTGCCCTTTTCGAGGGCAAGGTGGGCAGTCGGGCTGTGTTGTCTGGTCTCCTGCTGGCCTGACTTTCAGAGGAGCAAATGAAAATTGGTTATTTCAGTTTGCACGGTAACTGTTTTCAAAAAAGGTATTTCTACGGTTCTCTTTTACTGTAACGTGTCACCCGGGAGGCTGGTTGTTGCAGGGCCGAGTGGCAGAACGTGTTTGCCGGGGTGAGACTTGCTGGAGCAGCCGCGAGATGGCAGCACAGTTTGCTGTCGTGACAGAGCACTCCGCAGTGATTTTGGAGGTGAAAAATCCATGAGTATTTTTAGTACAGCCTGTTTCTAAAAGGACATCCTTGTAAAACGAGGTGAATATTACAAACATGAAGACAAATGACTGTGGAAAGGTCAGCCTTGGTCAAGCCTATGACATAGGAATGAGTCATTAATACCATTTCCAGAAACAGTTCCTAGGTTGTGGCATTTGAAATTCTGGAATGATGTTTGTAAGGATGAAGGCTTTAAGTTTGCTTGATTGCATTCATTTCTGTCCCCGGGGGTGTGAGGTAGCAGGGAAAAATGCATTGTAACAGTGTGAGGTGGCATCTGCTCAGACACTGTCACAAAATTAGCACATCAAGATCCTGTGCAGCTCAATAGCATTTAAGCTTGGTGATGTTATTTAATCACATAACAAATATCAACAGGGGAATTGTACTTTATTAATGTCTGTTACCTTTTCCGAGATTCATTTAACTTACCTCTACATTTAAAAAGCAAAATACTGACAGAAAAATTACCTCTACCTTTTAAAATGCAGAAGCTTTATCTTGGGGATGGCAGAAGAAATATCATAAATAAATTTCTGCGTTGTTATGTTATTTAGCATCTGTAAACATGTTGTTTTCAGACCTTGAATACCATTATATTCCCAGAATTATCATTTGGAAAGGAGAAACACAGACCATGTCTACAGGTCGATATACCATCTCGTTTATGCTTTTAGTAAAGACAACTACTAAACTCCAAGTTAGCAAAGCTTCTGCAAGAAATACCAAAAAAACCCCCAAAAACACACAAAAACACCAAACAAAAAACCACAAACAAAATAAACTAACACCACCCCCCCAAAAAAACCCCAACCAACCAACCAACCAAAACCAACCCCAACCAAAATACCCCATCTT
Source organism: Streptopelia decaocto (assembly GCF_964273445.1). NCBI lineage: Eukaryota > Metazoa > Chordata > Aves > Columbiformes > Columbidae > Streptopelia > Streptopelia decaocto. The sequence goes on from NC_138663.1 coordinate 22,643,240, forward strand.
TTCTGAAGAACTACATCAGCTGTGGGTGTTTTGTTTTGCTTTGCCTTTTTTTTTCCCCCTCAGGAAATAACTCAGTATCTCTTATATGCTAAGGCTTAACTGCAGGGAATGCAATACTATGTTGGTAGCTATGATGGGGCGTATACAGGTATATGTGTATATAACAGTAGAGTAGCTGTTCTGTGTCTTGGCTGATGGCTAAAGCCAGTAGTGCCACATCAGAGCCGCTCACTTTCACAGCTTATAATTCTGCCTGGGAAGACATGTTTAGGTATGTTGTATAAAATATACGCAGTGAGCTCAGTTATTCTGTTTGTACCTAGTAAAGTCAGACCTCTTCAGGACAGGTGGGATTTAATGCATGGATGCCAATCAGTAGTCTGCGGGCCCTTTTGCATATGTGAAGACTCTGTGTAGCACTTTACGTCAGATTTATTGGATCCACACAGTGCATGGCTTAAATTTAATGTTTATGTGAAATGGAGGGTTTGCTGCAAATGAGCACTCTGCAGTGGTTATATCTGCAATTGTGAACATCCAGAAATCTTGGATCAAGGTACTAATTGTTTAAATTGCACACCAAATTTTAGTGCTGCATTGATACTGTGGGAGTGCATTGAGCCAGTGAGGAGAATGCCTGGCTTACTGGTATCGTGGTCACCCCAGCTCCCAGCTCATCCTGCCCTGTGGAGCTGCCGCACGGGTGGGGTGTTCCTGCTGTACCCCAGCCCTTCACTACCTGCAGCTCCTGCTACTAGTGCAATATCTCTGTCAGCTTCCCTGACACCATGGCCCTTCATGAGAATTGGGGAAGATGTGCCACTTGTGAATCCCAGGAATGTTATTCCTCTTTTGGCCTTCTGCTTATCTCTGCTTGCACCTGGGCTTTTTAACCAGCTCAGATCTCTTGCTCTTCCGAAGCTTGGAGATATGCAAGTAGCTCAAGCTTCAGCTCTGTAGATTGAAGAGCATGCTCCAGGGTCTGAAGAAATTCAGTTGGAGGATCATTCTATACTCATATCCATCTCACCATAGTCCCTATACAGCTGTTGCACTTAAAGCATATACCTCACAATCAGATGATTTTAACAGACATCTGACAGCAAATGAAGTTGTTTATGAGTTTCATCAATGTTGCAATAGATTATTATTTTCCTATTACAGTCTATGTGTTGCTTTAAGGTGAGTGAAATGTTACCAGTGCCAGCATGAAGTTCAAGTCCTTGCTGTTCACTTGGGATTTGCAGATCTTTCTGTTCTGGCTGAAAATAACAGAAATTCTGTAGTTTCTTAAAGATAAATGGTGCTCTGTAGTTTTTAACTAACAAGATGCTCTATTCCATGAAATTCTTCAATTTTGTCTCAAGAGAAAGGAGAATTGATCTCTTCAGGGGAATAAGCTCTTATTTTAGGGCTATAATTTTATTTCTGATAATATAAGTGATGGCAAGTTACAGTCATTAGGGAGACATTAGTCATTGTTTGTCCAACGTGTAGACTGTTTTTATCTGCAGGGGAAATGAATTAACAGGATGCTCCACCTGCCAAATTCACTGTCACAGTTACATTGCCAGCTGATCCACCGGGCTAGTCACTGTCCTTAAGGAACGCTCAGCTCTCGATGAGCCCCAGGAGGCCCCGCAGTGCCGGTGGTCCCCCCACTCACAAACAGTGTGTGAGCCACGGTGCGTGGCCATGCCCATTCTTAGAAGGAGACTTGCATGGAGCTCCAGGCAGACAAATCCATCCATGGTGTTGCAGGAACCATTTGACATGCTCACTGGTGTGGTTCTTGCCTGCATCTTTCTATCAAAATGGACTTTTAAGTACATCTAATATCTACTACAATGTGAGCACTCATGATAGGACCTCCTACCACTGTAGTAGTATGTGTCAAATGACCTTGGGACCCACTGAGACTGACCTTCTTAATGCGATACCTCCTTTTTTTTTTTCCCCATCCCAAGCCTATGATGTCCACTACAAGGGGATACTTCAGATATATGCTATATTTTACATTGACAGATGTAAGCCATTTAATATTTATTGCAATTTGTCATAGGGAATTAACACAAACACCTTTTATGCAGGTACTTCCATCTCCATTGATTTGTGCCGGAAAATAGCTGCATTAGATCCACTCAGACAGGTTTGTACAACTTTTATGGCTTTTAAATTGTGTTCCAGTGGAAGAAATCTGTACAGGATATCATATGTTTTAAACTCAGTGCTACCCTATGATAAAAGGGTCAAAGAAAATCATGATTTTGGCAGAGAAGTCATGCAGTGTTCAAAAAGATGCCAAGCAGCAATTCCCTATCAGATATATCACTTCCTGCAAAGACTGATGGAAGCTTATATACTGGGACAGAGATGTTGAGAAGAAACAGTTACTGCTTTTTACTTACTGTGTCTGCTATCCTAATAATGTAAGCTTTTTAGTTCAACTTAGATTTATACTTTTCTTTGATTTTATACTTAATATTCACTTCTGTCTTCATATAGGTGTAATTTAGATTTATGAGGCTGGGAAGGGCCATTATGATTAGTTAATCTGACCTGAATAGCAGAGGCCATATACTTTTGCCTAAGCTTGTGCCTACATTAGACCTGTTCCTCTGGCTGGCTTCCAGCAGGTTACTGAGAAAGATCTCCAGTCGTGATTTTAATATTAACTTTCTATTGCTCATTCTCTCTCTCTCTCCCCCTCTGTCTTTGTTATATCCTCTGGTACCTGTCTCCTGCTCCTTTTGGCAATTTCTATCATGCTTCATGCAGATGGAGCTCCTTTAATCTTTAGTTAATTGCTTTCCTGTTCTTCTAATAAAGCCCGAAGACTTCTTTTTCAGTAAGGAAAAAGGATTTTGTGTTAATTAGCTTTTGTGCATATGGTTAGAGAAAAAATATTCATGGTTTTGTGTGGTGGGACAGTAGGAGTCCTGAATCTAATCTGTGCTGTATGTCAAAGATTCATGAAGTTGTTATATACCATAATTAATTTCAATTTTTATTTTCCATAGCAGGTGCTATGCTTCCATAATAGCCTGAGAAATTAAAGTTGGTCTCTTAATATAGTGACCCAGCTTCTGAAGAAACTGTTTTTTGATTTCTGATCCAGTTATCTGTTTCCCCTGATACTATTGTCCCTGCCTCCTGAAATAATAAAAAACTGAAATACTTTAAGTTATACACAGTAAGTGCACCTATACTTTGCTATATGATAGCTACATATGGAGTCTGAAATGCTGCCTCTAGAATATATATAAAATTTACTGAACAATGGTGGTGAGAGTTTGGTGTGGGAGCATCTTGCCCACCTATCTGAAGGCCCCATTTTATGTTTCGTTGATAGGTACTTAAGTGTATCAGAACTTACAAAGCTGGTCCTAAGTTCCCTATCTAGCAAGTAAAAAGGTGGCTTTGACGGTGTCTAGACAGAAATAATCTTTACCCTAAGTCATCCACGAAGTATGGTCAGATGCCTTTCCAGACAGGCAACATAGCCACGCACTGTTGGGAGAGCTTTTTACCAAGTCAAAATAGACATTTAAGTTAATTGTAGAACAAGTCTGCTTTGTATAACACACAAGAGTGATGACTGGATTTAATATTCTTTGTATGTTAGGCATATAAGAGGTTTGTGTTTTCCTTTAAATAATTGTTCAGAGTCTTAGGAAAAAAACAAACCAAAACCAAACACAAACATTTTCTTTATGTCGTCTCTTCCTGTAAGTGGAGGCTAGTATATATTGCACAGGCAGACTGAGTTTCTGTAGTGTGCAAAAGTTGCTTATAAACGCTAGATCCTTATTTTGTCATTTAATTTACATAACCACCATATGGCAAAAGTCCATCTACCACATACTGACTGTAACTAATTTTAACCTTATTATTCATCTTCCAGTAACAGAAGGAAAGAACTTCTGCTGTTTGAAATTGTATACGTTACCCAACGTGTAGTAAAATGATATGTTCTCCTTTAGATATAATGGAGTCTCGTTGTTGCAGAGTTAAAAACTGGAAAACACAAAACATAGAACTGGAAAACTGGACTAATTCCTGAATTACTTCTGTGTCTTTAGTGACCTTTTGTTTTGATCAAGGTTTAAGGTTTCTCTGCTTATCCATTGGGAATGTGCTAGCGATGGTCTGTTGAGCAAAGTGGTGCAACTTGGGAACAAACAGTCATCTGAATAGATGGTTAATAATGGAGAAAAATGATTGAAAGCATGAGAGATGTTGAGTTGAATATTCATACTTGGAAAGAACAGAAGCTGGCCAAGATCTAGATTAGCTGACTGATCTATAAGATGTAGTTTCTTAGCCAAATCATTAAGCCTTGAAATCTAGCTATTAATCATCCATAAGGGCTTTTGTATCCTCCATGGAGCATTGCTTAGAGAAAGCAGAAACAGCCTTGGTGTATGCGCAGGAAACTGGGGAGTAGAGGCAGCCACTCTGGACCAAGTAAAGGCTTGTGCTAATCCAGGGTTGGCCAAGAAACAAGAACACAGCAAGGCATGGTTATCTAGTCAGTGAAACAGACCGGCTAGGCATGAGGAAAAGGTTGCTTCTAAAGCATGCAAGTTGTTAACTTTTTTTTTTTTTTTTTTTTTTAAATATATTGGCAAGACCAGAATGATAGGGCTGCACAGGAGATTCAGAGTTTATCGTTACTCCTAGGTAGGGTCAGTTGTCTTTCTCGAGGAAAGTTTGTCTGACCTCTTTTTTTCAGGCAATCCAGTCCCACATCTCATTGCCGACAGAGAAAATCCCCTTGTCTTGAAGTGGAAACATTGCTGTTAAAATGAAAACCTGTAATTTTTTCTTCTTTCCTGGAGGGACATGGGGAACTAACTGTTCAACCCCTCCTTGCAGCAGCATTTTATGTGTTTTATATTTAAAAAAAAATTTATTTTACTTTTCTGTGCTTTTATTTAGGGTTGTTATTATGTCATGTCTTAGTCTTAAGTTCTTTAGATTCAAAAACTCACTGCTTCATCTTTCCTCCAGGGTCATGCTTTCTAGGACTGTTCTTGCAGCTCTCCTTTGCATTCCTTCCAGTTGGCTCACTCAGCTTCCATGAGTTCTTACTTATTTATTTCTGTATTATGAGAACAAGGCAGTGTCACAGTCATGCCTTGTAGTGCAGAGCAGGAGGGGTTTTCCACGTGTTTTGCATGCTGTATTCTGCCTCTCGGGTGCATGACGTGCAGAATCCTGTTGATACTTAGAGGAACCTACCATAGCTTGATGTTGACTTATTTTTGGCTCCTGTTTGATATAATTTAAGGACCTTTTCTACAGATCTGATTTATGTTTCCTGTTCTGTATTTGTGTGGTTCATTTGCTTTTATAATATCTTCAATTTGTTCTTGTTGGGGTGCATTTTTCCCCCCCCAAAACCTCATTTCCATTTTTGTCAAGATCATTTTGTCCTTTGCCATACTTTCATTTCCTTCTAGGTTCTTGCCATCTGCAAATTTAATATGCATTGTCTGAATCACAGAGTAAATGCTGAAGCCAGGACAGACCCCTGGAGAACCCCATGTGACACATCCTTCTGTTCTGATGTTTACTCATACATTGCAGTGCTCTGGGATAGATGCAAACCTAAATTCCCAATAAGAGAATTTTCTGGCCAGAGGATTGTAATTTTTACTTTCTCCTGGCTTTATGTATCTACAGTAATTATTTCTATCTACTTAATTTTGGCAAATATATGTGACCATGACATATAGAAGGATGCAGATGTTGAAAAAGTATTAGTCATGGTTAGAATCACTACTTTCAAACATAGATCTCAGCCTTTATTCCTCCTCTATGAGGAAAGGAAAACTTGCTATTGCATATGGTTCAGGTTTGTTTGCAAAGGACAAGTTGGCTGATACCCTGGAAGAAAGGGAAATACTGGGGTGTCATACTTTTCCCTCCTCTCCCCAGCTATGATGCCTCTCTTGAGATACAGTTTCTCTCAGTTGGCAGCAGGTCCTGCAAACTTAAATGAAAACAAGCTTTGTGATAAGAGAAAAGGGCATTTCTGAGTTTTGGTTTTGATTAAATTAACCATTAAAAAAAAAAAGTTACAAATTTGGGCTGTATCAACAAAATTTATATTTACCTTATAGCATTGCACCGTTTTAACTTTATTCTTCATGGGGAGATCAGAGGGCATTAGAAACTACTTTCTAAAAAGCTCATCTCATTTTCAGATTCTGGGTTAAGGATGAGTTGAGCATTTATGCCATATTTCTTTTATTTTTCTTTTGAAAATACAATTTTGCAAGGAAGACTTCTTGTTTTGGTGCATGATGTATATTTAATACCATTTCTAATTGTTCTGGAATATTTGTCTCCAACCTTTATCATCTGTCTCAGGGGACTTCATCAGAGCAATAGCTGCCTCCTCACTCTTGAACTTGCACTGTATCACAAGAAATTGATTGACTCAGTTTAGGATAACTGAGTTATCCTGGTGACAGGAAAGACAGAACTTCCTGTGTAATTCAGTTGCTCTTTTTTTTTCTGCTTTTCCTACCAGTGTTCTCATGATTTTCAGCTTTCCTATATCCTTCATTTCATTTTTCACTGTTCTTGGATACTTTCTTTTGCTTTCCTTTTCATTCTCTTTTGTTTGTTCTCTTTTACACCTGTCCTTCCTGCAAGAGGACATTTGGTGTGTGGGGAGGTGAGGAGGCCTGTTATCATTAAAAATATCTCCTATTTTACCACTGCTTTCCTTTCACACTTACTGCTCCATTTCTGACAGCAGTGAAACCTCCCAGCGTGAAAGACTCCATCCTTGCTCTTGTGGTGGGGAAAGCACTGAGGGTAGTCCTCTTTCTGTCCTTGTAGGGTGTGATGGGACCCTGCATCAGACAAAGTTTTGTATATTATATTATAGTTTTATATTAAATAATATTTTCATATTATTTTATTAAATGCTCTCAAAAGACTAAAGGTGTACTTTTTTTTAACCTCAAGGCAAACTTTATCTTAACAAAAACTAGAAGATTACGTTTTCAAATGGAGAGAACTTAACACTCTTAAGAAAGACAAAAAGGAAATTTTAAAAAAGCAACAACTGCTGTTTCAGGTGAGTCCTTCCTTTAGCCAGCTCAGTGATGTGCTGAGTTAGAGCAAATTATGTCCAACTTCCTCTTCCCTGGGAAGTTCTTGCGGCTCTCTCTGAGGGCTGGCTGCCTCCCTGGTGCTCCTCAGCATCTTCTCTTTCCATGCAATGACTCCCTTGCCTCATCTGTTGACTTAAGCATCCCTTAAATACAATAAACAACTCCCCAATGAAGACTGAGTTTCTTCTCTCTTAAGTTCTGGCTGACACTGTATTTTCAAAATGAAATAAAAAGAACTTAGAAGCAGCAAATAGAACAGAATCTGTCCCACAGCATTTGAGAAAGCAGGATTGTCTTGAGCATTGTTTTGTGCATGGGGAAAGAGTAAATGAACAGGACGTGTATGGTTACAGTTCTATTTTGCTAGAAGGAAACTCCTAATGAAACAAGATAAATGAAAACCAAGATTCTGAACGTCATTGCTCATCTGGGATGTTGGAAGAAGAGCTTAATAGTTAATGCAGAGTGTAATTTTACTTATATGTCCCAAGTGATTATGGTATTATTATTAATTTATGCCAGTATCCACAATTTACTGAAAACTTTCCAAACCTTCAGTAAAAGAGTGTCTCTGGTCTGAGATCTTGCAGTCTAAGGGTAGAGCGAGGTGAATAAATGCAGATTAGCTGTATTTGTTGAATTTCTAATACATTAGGAAGACGATTGCTTATCTAATACTAATGGAAACATCTGATTATGATTGATCTGTTGTGTAAGAAAAGGTTTTTTGCCTAAATTAAGAAAGGTATCTTATACTCTAATACAGCTTCAAAGTTACATCTGTATTTATAGTATCTTCTGTATTAATAGGTCTGTTTTCTTGAAACATGAGTTATACAAAGATTAGCAATGCGTGAAAATGTGTATCTTAATCTGAAGATGTAAGACAAAATCCTTATTGCTATGGATTTAAGAGAAATAATTTATTAGGTATATGAGATTTTTAAAAAGCTAAGGTTGTGGTTATACTTGCAGAAGGGCTGATTGGCAGGGGAGATGCTGAATCAGAGCGAGGTGCTAGTGATCTACATGGAAAGGGGTTTATCTTGTGATGTCTAATGCTCAATGTGTTGGACGACAGTGTGTTGATTCTCTTTTCCTTTTAGTCCTCAGTACTTCAGTTTTTAGCTCTTTCTCTGCTCCCCAAGAGATGGTGCTGAGTTGTGAACTGGAATAACTTTGCCCATTGTGTCCTGTTCAGACAGCTCCCCCAATAATTTGTTTTATTACCATTAAAAAATATCTACTATTTGTTTTTTCCCTTCTGTTTAAGTCTTGCATGGAAATGTTGGGGAGATTAAAAGTGTTTTGCCCATGGTGCTGTACCTGTAGAGGTACGGCTGCACTTGTTTCGAAGTATTTGCTTCTGTGCAGCTCATCTCTTGTTTTCAGTGAGTGCTTCACACTGCAGACCCTGGCCCCTTTCTGCCCTGTTGGAGCATTTGGCAAGTAATTGCTGGTTCTTGCAAATGCATATTGGTTACAGAACACAGCTGCCTGACCTGAGCAGTGCCTGATTTCTGCTTTGTTTCTTTCCCCATATTCATAGGCTTAAAGCCAGGCACTGTGCTGAGCTCCTGCACTGCACGAGCTGCAAGACCTCCCCACACAAGTTCATCATTGTGTCCTAAGTTTGTAACTGAGCTACAAGCATGCCTTTTAGGAAAATAAGTAATCATCTTAAAGTCTCCAAGTAACCATTTATGGTAATTGCACTGTAGTTGTTCTAATGCCTAGTAAATATTCGCTTAATTTTAATTGCAATTTGTTTGGCTTGTGGTTCTTGTGTTAGGGCTTGTTGTGCTTCTGTTGATCCAGTAAGCTAAGGAAACATCTAAACCCTTGTTTTCAAGCTGTGTTTTGAAGAAGTGCAATTCACATCCTGCTTGTGGCTTGTTTATAACATTTCTTGGCTTCCTATGTACTTAAAATATTGATATTGGACTCAGGTTCCAATATTTGAATTATAATCTCAGCTGACAGAAAACTTGGGATTTCAGAGATTCCCTCTCCAAATCAGAAAAGACAAGATCTTAACAACTTCTACAACTGTAGGCTCAAAAGTAACCTTACAGCAAACATGAAACATTTCATTGAAGTTTAACTTTAGTATTTTTATTTTTTTTTATATTTTAATATTATATGATGTTATGCAAGATATAAAAGGCATATTAAATTTTAAACCAAAACAGGTATGTTTAAAAATACAAGAGAAATATCATGAAAATAAAGATATTTTCCTTTTTTTTTTTTTTTCTGAAAAGTTTTATTCAAATTCCACCTCCCTGTGAATACATTGAATTATTCTGTTGAAAATATCAGGAAAAAAAAAATCCCAGTTACCTCTTCTCAACTGGGCAGTATACAGTTATCCTTTTTCTAGCAGATTTATTCTTATTTACATGTCTGAAGATCATACTAGCCCTCATAATCACACAGACGTGTTATGAGCTTATTTTTCATTTGTTATTTCCCTTAAACTAGAGTTCTTCTCCAAGTCATTGAATTACAGGATACTTGCTTTTCCATATCTGGATGTTTGACCTATATTATTTGTTCAAATGAAACTAGCAGTTCTAGCTCCACAGTCTCTGTGTTCAGCTGACCCATTCTTTTCATTTAGCATGCCGCCAGAGTTTGTACTTTATCTGCAGTGATTCTTTTGTATTTGGTTCAATAATAAAGGTATTTTATAGTGTTGAGCCAAGAATAGAAACTCTGTGCAATACCATTTAGAATACTTCTGTTTAGAAATGTCTAACTCAAATTTCCAATTGAATTCCATTTTATATTTGAGTATCTGCAACTGCATGATGAACTAGATAATCTTATGAAGTTTTTTCCTCTTATTTTTCTTATAACTCCACCTTTTTTTTTTTGTACAAAACTTGTTTTGAAACAGGAAGTCCTGCCGCATGATGTAAAATACCTTGTCAGAACCTGTTATGTCAGTATAATGACCTTTATCACCTAAATTTCTAATTTCCTCTAGTGATGGTATTTGTGTGACAAAATCTGTTCCCTCTAATTCTTCCTGAATGGCATTAATTATGCTACCATACTCTTACTTATGGCAAATGGCATCACTATCATCGTTCCATCATTTTGTGTGCAATCAATACCAGTCTATCCCTCTAGGTCACCCTTTTTAACCTTCTTAATATCTAATTAGCTTTTTGCCATTCTTTCTTCTTTCCACGTTATGCCAATATTTCTTAAAAATCAATGTCAATCTTCTCCCAAACGTTCTTGTTTTTTGAAGAAGCTCAAGGACAAAGGTCTTCTAGTTCCTTAGGCGATGCTGAGGCTATTCACACAGGTCCCATTACCAGACGCTGAGAAGTCATTTGAGAAGCAGTTGTAAGACACCGGCTTGTACAAAGTGGTCAAAGGTGTTCCAGGTGGAACTTCATACTTGATCGACTGTAATATGGAGAAATGGATCTGACTGTAACCCAGGTAACTTCTTAAAGTGGTCTTGGCAAGACTGTATACACTCTACTCTCATGTCAGTATCAGCACATGATTGGCCAAATGGAGGAGTAGAGCAGCAAGAGAAAGCAGCATGTTGTAGGTACCTGAGCCTGGCCCTGACTCAGGAGACAAGGGATGTCCTGTGTCCCAGCTCACTCCTGCCACACTCTTTCCATGAGACTTTGCGTACCTTTCTTTCAGGTTAAACAACATTCTACTTCCATATCTGAAAACCAAATGATAGCAACTGTGCTTGTCTGGTAGATGTCATACACCTTGGCTGAAAATATTATTTACAAATTATATATCTGCTTCTTCAGTCTGGTCAGGCTTGTAAACCACAGCCTGGGACTCCTCCATCTGCCCTGATAGGAAAAGGAGGGGAAAATACAGTCACAATATGCCTGCTTAGAGAAGATGACTGAGGATTGTCCTTCACGATAAAGGCATGTGGGCAGTAGGGGAGGGGAATTTCTTTTACTTTGAATGATAATAACTTTTTGTGCTCTGCAGCCCTGCGTTTGATTGTTTGGTTTAATCCACAGCAGCCAGGACCTTTGCTGTGGTAAGCTAAGATATTGTTACAGTTACCTGCAATTTGAGATTGGTAAGAAGATGACACTAAAAAGACATCAGCTGTCTGGTGGCCATCTTGGACTCAATGAAGTAATACCGGAATTGATGGGTTAATATGTAAAAGCCGAACACCTGCAGTACCGGGTCAGTACATAGCAGAAATGCGCAATGATTTTAGATTTTTTTTTTCTTAATGTTTTTATGAACATAACATATACTGGCTTCTTAATCTCCTCTGACTTGGGGAGCTGGAACTCGTGACTTGTTAATATTCCAAACAAGACAGATTGTTAAGTTAAAACAATCAAGTTCAGACATAAATATCTGAATTGGATCATAGTGTCATTTGTTACACATGACAAAAAGCATCATCAACCAGATAAAGGTTGAATGCTATGCTATAAACTTCTGAATGTACATAAAGTGTTAGCTTCACAATGCTCAGGATTTAAATGTTCAGATCTCCAAACATCTGGTATTCCTGAAGCACATGCAATGAAATGATTATTTTAGTAAACTGATCTCTCTGAATACAGCAGAAAAGAAGCCTTAAGTTGGTTGGCAAAGTTCCCATTGATTTCAAACTGGTATGATGATATTGTGTCCTTCCTCCTTCTCCACATAAAACAGTTGCTAAAAAGTAATGTTTTGCTTTCTGTTTTATAACTGAGTTTGATTTCACTGTGAGTCTTGCCTAGCAAATGTGTCCACAATTGACCTTTGCATCTAAAAAAAAAAAAGGAAAAATCATGTTTTCTGTATATTTCTCTAAATACAATTAGATATAATTTCATCTTTGACTTCAATATCACTTCTATTTATCTGTGAAAGAAATGATTCTGTTTTTGGCTGGGTACGTTGAAGGCAATAGTATACAAAGCTATCTCTGTCACATAATATTTAAACTGTTTGTATTATATTCTAGTCATCTGCCCATTTTGTATCATCTCTGGATCCATGTGTATCATCTGGTTTGGGAGCATGTTCCCTGTGACTACACTTGCCATGGGGTTTGCCAAGCTAAACAGAAATTGGCAAAACCTTCTCCATCATGTGTCCAAAACAAACAGCCTACTGGGGTAAACACTCAGTCCTGATGTGTAGATGCTCTTGAGGTGGCCTTTCACTCTAGAACCAGTTATTTTTCTCATAAAGACCCAGAGACAGATGTCTCTGCCCATATAGCTGTGAACTATTGTATGGTTTTTTTGACCTCAAAAAGAGAGTGGAAATCGGAGGCAGACACATCTCACTTTCTTGTATTCTCACTTCCCACAGGCTTCAAAATGTGCAGCTGCAGAACTAGGTCTGTGCTTTGGCATAGATTATTTTCCATAATATTTTATTAGCACAATAAACTATATAGGACAAGTCATGTTTTCAGCTGGTTTTCACCTTTAACTAATTGGTTAGTATTTACTGCTACTGACACGATCTTCTTCTCAGTGTACCGAAGGCCAGAAGCCACAGACAAGATTTCCATGCCTAAAGTGGGATTTAGTCATCACATAGGCTTATTTCAGTTGCTAAAAGTTAGGCATCTAGTTCCATTTGTGAGGCTACGGTATATCTGCTGGCCTGCTGCCACTCCAGAAAAGTGGAGGTCTCCCATGTGTCCTGCATCATGTCCCTCAGCTGCACCTGCCCAGGATGTGACAAACATGATTGGACACCTGTTGTGGTTAGACAGCTGGACTGAGCTCTCAATGCCTTTCATCCAAACATCTCTGCCCAGGGGCTGCTTAACCCTGTAGGTTTCTAAATGCCTTTGGAGCTCTTCTTCAACTCAACCTGCAATGCTGTCTGCCTGCCCATGCCTCAGTGGATCCCAACACTAGGCAGAGAAGCATGCAAAATCCTTTGAAGTGAGCCTGCCTTGCACACTGCCAAAAATGTGCTCCTCCCAAGTGGTAATTACGGGTAAAACGTTTCTAATGAACCTTTCATATTGTGGCTGTAGCACTCACCCATGTGGCAGACACATGGCTGGGATGCCCTCCTCAACCTGAGGGACTCAGGTTCAGCTCCCTCTCTTGCAGCAAAGCCCCCTGTATCTGTGGGACAGTGTAAAGTCTCCTGGTGAAACCCAGGAGGGATTGAAGCTCAGCAGACTCATGGGGATTTAGCTGAGGGGCAGGATGAAGTGGAACTGGGGGAACGGGGTTCTCGCCACTGTTCAGGAGTCCTAGTTCTTCCCACTGAGTGGCCTGTCTCACATTTTGGATGGAGCTCAGGTATCTGGCTCTGGATTTCATTCTGGAAGTTAGCCTAAAAGTTAGGTGTTGCCACTTCTAAATCCTTTACTGGACCTAACCCGAAAGGGATAAGAAAAAATACCTGAACTATTCTTCTGTATTTCTAATGATCTCATACATATCTTTGCAGTTGTTCACCCTCTAGAGTTGATGGGTAAATGTCAATTCTGACAGCTCTTGTGATTTTGGCCACAAATCTTGTGAAATATGTGACCATTTGTAAAGACCTTGGAAGGCGGATAAATATCAGAATGCACCAAGTCTCCATTTAAAAAAAAAAAAAAATCATTTTTTCTTTAGTTGTTATAAAAACCTCAAGAATTTGTCTTCAGTGGAAAGCAGAGACTAAGAAGACAAATATGACTCCAACTGTAACAAATGACCAATATTCTTAATTTCAGCTAATATAACTCTGAGCCCTGACATGATTTTGTTTTATTGAATAGTAGCTGCAGAACTGAACCTGGCTGAGTTATAGAAAAGTCTACAGAACACTGGAAGTGGTAAATGGATGATGTAGGTATCAGAAAGATTGGGCTGGAAAACAAGAAATCTCTCAGGTCATTCCAGAATGGATCAATTGTTCATTTGCCTGACATTACAGATCAGTTAATCCTAGATAAACCACTGTCTAGAAAACTTTTAAATGAGGGTTTATTGCAGGCTTAACAGGAGCATTAACTGTTTCTACTCCTAGGGAATATTCCAGGGTGATTTTACAAGGAGTCAGAGGCCACAGACAAGCTTTTATTTTTTTATTTTTTTATTTTTTTCCATTTCCACACACTATTTTACATCATTTCAATTTCACGCTTCTTTCTGATGAAGAAGAATTGTGCTACATGGAGCATACACAGGCACTGTGATATGGAATACATTGCATCAGGTTGTAGTAGTGTTGTTAGTACCAAGTGTGCCATCAATAGCTGCTGAGGACTGCACAATTTAAAATTACAAGAAAAAAAAAAAAAGGTAAAACTGTTTAGCCTTTATGTAAGCAAGTAGTACCAGCGTATTAAAATATGCTCTTTTAGCAAAGCTGTTTCTGAAAGCAAGAGTGTTAATGAATGCAAATGTAATAACCTAGGGCTTATTTTAAGTTTTCAGTAAGTCACCTGTTCTCTAAATACTCATTGAAGGAAGTGTTATTTTGAAGGGGTGGTTATTAAGAAAAAAAATCTAAAGCAGACAGCAAAAGCATGAGGGGAAAAAAATCTGAATGTCTTTATTAGCTGTTCATTTAATCCCTAAATCAAAATTGACTCCACTGAGAAAAAGCTTTAAAAAATATCCAAATTAACTCAATTAGCTTCTCTAGAGATCTTAAATTTAATTGTAAAAGTATATTTTAACTGGCAAATACCGGAATAAATTACTTTTTATTTTAACAAATGTCTATATGTTTTAATTTTAACTTCCTTTCATTCAATTAAACTCTTTTCATGGCTGATATGACAACTTTAAATATTGTGGCTCAGAAGCAGAAGCATTTCAGAATCCTGATGAAGTGTGTTTGAGTCAACTGTTCCTCTGCAAGACTGCAATGACGAGTGTTAAACACTAAAATCCTGTTTATACAATACCTAATTAATGGGATGTATCTGTATTGCACTGAGAAACCTGGATGCAAATGTACCCCCTTCTGGAAATCTGCACCTGTGGACAAACAGCAGAAGATTTCTGGAAAACCTGGATGTGTTTAACACCAAGACCAGCTCAATTCAATTTCAGGTTCCTCTCTGGAAGGTGCTGTGTGAAGAGAGAGGTTTACATGGCCCACATGGGACCACAGGAAGAAAAACTCTAGTGCCTATTCAGGGTAAAACCTTGTTTGTGATTAAGTTGTGTGTTTGTATTTCCAGGATACACGAGGCTGCAGAGCTCCTCTATTGCAACTGTGTGACTACAAACACATCTGTGCTGACATTGGTCTAAGATGAGGCAGAGAGTCTGGATTTAGGTGGAAATGGCGAGGTAAGGTGCTTGTGGTGACACAAGTACTTCTGGCTATGCAATCAAGGGAGAAACACAGCCCACTCATCCAGAGGCATCCCCAATGACTGCCACCATCCTCTTGTGGGACTGTGCTCCCACTCTGAGAAGACGAGCATGTACCATGCATGGTCCTGGTTGGCAGTATAAAGCTGTGAGACTGTCCTCCCCTCTCCATTCCCAAAGCCCCTGGGCAAGGGTCAGCCCTTTCACAAGAAGTGGTGGAGGAACCAGGGAACCAGGGCTCAGAGCAGGAGCATCCGAGCTGTCTGCATGGAGGCTGTGGAGAGGAACATTGAGGGCAGCCGGGAAAGGGCAAACCCCTCCAGACTCTCCCACCAGGAAATCTGTGTTTGGAACAGGTGCAAAGACCTCTGATTTAGTAATCTCTTTTTTTTTTTTTTTTTTTTTTTTTTTTTTTTTTTTTTAGGGAAAAAAAAAAAAAAGCCAGTGCCCACCTGTGTCAGTCCCCTGAGACTCCCTCTGTGGTCAATGGAGAGAGACTACCACATCTGCAAGTCAGTTTACCAAACCTTTTTAAGACATCTGTTTGAGGATGAAGTGATTGCCCCTATTTCTCTTCCTGGTCTATAAAAAAAGTTTAGGGTTACTGTTATATGCCTGTGTGAACCGTTACATGCCTAAGACAATATGGCACGTGAATCTTGGTCCCCAGAATTTCTAAAGGACCACTGTCAGTCTTCAAAATTTCTCAAAGGTCATGATGCACCATGCAGCCTTCAGCTTAGTGGTTTAGCATGTTCTTTACCTGTGACCTGCAAACCTGAGCCTGAAAACCACTGTTTTAACTAACACATACTGCCTAGACCTTGTAAAACCAGTATTATTCCATAATATGGATGAGCTCATTCAGTGTGTGCTAAAGCTACTGGATTTTATACTTACTCATTGCTTCATGTGTTTGAAGTTTAAAACAAGAGTCTGTGTTAATGTTTTAAAACTTATCAGTAATAATGGTACCTTAACATACTCATTTAATCAAATAATTTTGCATTTTAAAGTAAGTATGTGCATAGCATATTGTAATGTTAATTTTGTAGAAGTTTAGCTTCCAGACCTTAGTGAATACAGTTTCCACTTCTCATACAGTACAACTGCAGGAAGGAAAGGTAGTTTTTAAGTTTTTGACTTGTAGATCCATTGATATGTCATTGATATAATACGATTAATAATGTTTCTTTCTGATAATCAACAAACCAGTGTTTTTATAAACTGTTATGTGGTGTTTATATTATTTTTCCCCCTGTTATTAAGAAATAGAACTAGCAGAAGGGAATGGAACTATTGACTTGCAGCCATTGCTTCCATGGGCTCTCATCCAGCAGTTAGCAACAGTGCTTATGTGGATCTATCTACACAAAACTGGTTCCTGACAGAACTGGCAGAAACTTGATTTTTATGAAAATTGCTGGTATTTTAAAACATCCCTTTATTTCCTGTTTGAGAATGATTATAAGCTTTTAAATTTCCCTGTGAAGCAAAAATAATGAAGAGATGTTTGTAACACCTCAATACATAGTCATTTCCGATAAAATACATCTCCTGGCCTGAAACTGGTGAAAATCTTCGTTGTTTTCTCAATGCTTATAGAACATTTCTGCAACTAGACTGCTGAAGGGATAATATCACAAGCAGCAGGGAGTCTGGGAAATTTTGCTACAGCCTCTTGAGCTGCTTGAGCAAAAAGCTGAATATCCCTCTCATCAGTGTCTATCTGGGCTCATTCTTGAACAAGCTCTTTGGCTCAATGAATGTTTTTTGATCTGAAGCAAAAACACTGCACCAGAAAGTGGGAGAAAAGACATGTAGAACAAGTCACTTAGCACGGTAGGAACAGATCCTTGGGAGGGCACTAAGGACCCCGTGTCCACATTGTCCCTGGTCCAGGGGTGTCACCTGGAACCAGAGCTAGTCTAGTTCTGAGCTGTGGGTGTCTGACGGAGCTGGAGTGCTGTTTGCATTTTGGCTTCATCCAAGAAGATTATCTTGTTGGTTTGGTCCAAGACAGCTCTGTTGTACAGTCTAAGTCCTGGAAATAGGGGTGAAAAAGAGGTTTGTCTCAAAACAGCACTCCTAACCCAAGCTAAAATGCAAATGTAGACAAGTGCAATGAAACCCATCCTGGAGTATGCTTGCAATTAGGGCAGTGTCTTGATGTCTCCTTCTCTGGAGCTATTCAAAACCCACCTGGACACGTTCCTGTGTAACCTCATCTAGGTGTTCCTGCTCCAGCAGGGGGATTGGACTAGATGATATTTCAAGGTCCCTTCCACTCCCTAACGTTCTGTGGTTCTGTGATGTCAGGGATCTGCTGGTTTCAATCATTGATTGCAATGAGTCAGAAAGAGGTTCTCTGCCTGTGTTCCTGTCGTGGCAAGCAAGTACTGCAGCTACAAAATTGCAGGAGGAGTCTACTCCCACTAGTTTCTCCTCTTGCATATCCCTAACCCTTTGTTTTCAAATTTCCTTTGATTTTTTGAAGTGTTGAATAAAAACTAAAAAAAAAAACAAACAAAAAAAAACCAAAACCAACAACAACAACAAAAAAAGCGCAAACAAACAACAAACCAACGTAACAGTATTTAGGGAGTAAAACAAATTTTAAAAAATTAGGGAGAAATATTTGTGTCTGACCCTAAATTACCTAATTTATTTTAATTTAATTCAGATACATTGCCTATTTCATCACCCTGTCTCTCTGTTCCCCCACTTAATTTTCTGCATATGAGCGTATGTCATCCTTGAAATGTTTTTGTGACCATGCTTTGTGACCTATGTGTGTCTTAGTCTCCTTGCCAAATGCAAGTCGAAGAGTGAAAAGTATGGATAAATATTTTAACATCTAATGTAATATTATAGTTGTTGTATTTCACATCACAACAGTTCCATGCCTATTGCCAGTCCCAGAGTTGCCCAATAAGACCAATGAGGTGGCATTCAAGCACTGGAAATGTTTCTGCTGCAGAACCGTCCCTATTCAGTAAGTGTCTGGTACGACACTCAATTATACCATTAATGATTACCAGTCTTCAGGTCAGAGTTAAGAAATGAAGCACAAGAAAGCAAGAATCATTAACCTTAGTACTAATGACACGACAAAGTGGCTCTTAGATATCCTAGGTTATTTTTTCTTTAAGACAAGAAAATGCCACTATCATAAGAACACATTGCAATTGGTCTTCCTTGATTAAAATAATGTCATTGATTGTTTTGTACTTTAAGCACAGTTTAAATAATGAAAGGATTTATTAAGATCACCTTATCATTGATAAATGAAGGTAATTCCCAAGCTGCAGATGCAGAGTGGAACACTGGATGAATGTTGCATCATTGTACACTTAATCTTCCTCCCAACAGCACTGTTACAGAGTTCTCTGTTGTTTTAGTAGCACTGAATGCACAGCAAATATGGGTGTTAATACGTTTTCTGATCCTTCACTGTATTAAAAAAAAAAAGTCTTCACTTTACACATATAAGATAGGATCGTGTACATTATTTACAGCCAGTAACCATTACATAAAGTGTGAAACTTCATTGTGAAATGTGGCGTGCATCATGCTAGCCTTTAACTGGTTACAAGATCTAGCTATCTTTGAACTTCAGTCGCATCCTTCAGCTCTGGCCCTCAAGGGAATACAGGGACATTTTTTAGGACTGTAGCCTTAATCTGACATGGGCTATGTTTATATTAACAAGTCACATGGGGCCCTGCAGGTCTATAGAGCAAAATATTTGATGCTGCTGAGTTGACATCCACGCTACATGTGGACATGTGGATCACTTCAGACTAGGCTGTGTTTGGTCTGTTAGTGGTTGTAAGACTTCAGGCAAACTCCTGTAGTGCAACTTCAGCTTCTAGTTTCCCCCAAGAGGCATCCAGTCCACCAGTCCTGAGACTGCTCTGTTGTGTTAACCAAAGCACATAGTAAGTGCAGAAAACTAGGAAGTTTACTTCAGAAGTGTGCTCATGATCCAAGCTGAAATGTTAAAAGTGAACTCCCCCATAAAGTGCCATATGGATGTAAAAAGTCATCATATGTGAATCTTGAGCAGCAGCTCAGTTACATCTTGTTCATGTAAAAGTCAAGCAGGAAAAAAACCCAACTATGACCATTCCTTTACTCACAGGCAGTTAATTAAAATGATTGCTTAAGTTTGTACCAATTAAATTAATTTTTAGGAAAAAGTTGCAGAGTTGTTTGCTTCTAAATATGTAACTTCTTAATAAATACATTTTTTTTAAAGTTTTTTTTCAATTTTAAATACTTGGCACACAGTTGGTTGACTTCTTAAGACAATTTTGAATATTTGTCAGCAGCTTTCTGTGAGGACAGAAAGGGAAAAAGAAGGAATTCTCAGTGCAGGAGTATTACCTACCACCAGAACAGACATAATGAGGAGTAAAACTGGTCATGAACTGGTGGTTTGTTCTCTCAGAACCTGAGCCTGACCTGTTGTCTTTACTGTCTGGATCTTCCTATGCATGGATACACCTCACCTCACTTTGATCATCTACAATGCAGAGATTTACATCTGAGCCAGTTGTCTAGACTCTTTTTATAGTCCATGGAGTGAAGCAGACACTTCTCTGGCATGATTTACATGTTCTATTTAGACATCTATGGTAATATCAGATGACTCACTGCCTGGAAAGCAGCTATTTCTTTCCATTTCCATATTTTGCATTTACCCAGGGAGCCTAGAGAAATATTTTAAATACAGGAGTATACATTTTAGATGTCTGAAAATCTATCCTGGAGACCTATGTATTCTGCCCAAGAAAATTCCTCCATTTTTCATGTCTTCTAACTAAGAACCCAGCAAGATATTTACATGATTCTTGAAGAATAGTTTCAGAAGCAACAACTAATAGTGTATATTCACCTCCTTACTCCGAGGTCACAGGCCTTAGCACATGGGGTGACACTATAATCTACGTAATATCATTCCTGTGAGTTTACATATCCACTCAGAGAATAACCTCAGGTCAAATGTGGAGATGGACTTATATCTGCTGTCTGTTTGGACACTGGATGCCACGGTTTTAGGGGAATTCTCAGAGCCTTTTCAAAATGCTCTCCCTGCTCAATACTGCTTGAGAGTGGGTCTTGCAACATTTAAACTTAAATCGAATTTAAGCAAAGCATTTTATTACTTTGAGTGAGTCTTCATTCATGATTTTGATGATTCCTAGAACTGCAATTCTATTGCTTCTGCAACAAGCCATGAAAATAAATATTTGGCTTTGCAGTGCAATGCCTTGAACTCCAGGCGATGAATTAATGGTTTGTTTTCTGGCTGTCTGATGGGCAGTATTAACAGTAGAATCGAGTGTACCTTATATGAAGCGTTGAGTGCGCTTTTTATTTAGGGAGTATGCAGGTCATTTTGCTCACTTAGTTTAGAAAAGAGTCTTCTGACAAATTCTGCTGTTCACACGAAAGATGGAAACACCAGACTTGAAGATTAGGTATTTCCACGCACTGCTAACCTTAGAGGATTTTGCCAACAGCCTACAAAGTGGCTGGGACAAGGCAGAGCATGATCAGCTCCACTTGTCATTTGGCAAATGACATTCTACACAAATAACTTCTTTGGAAGGGTAAATAAATGCAAAGGTTTTTTTTTTCATGTAAAATAGCTGTGTCCATCTGCTGTCATTTAAGAGGAAAGGTTATGGCTCACATGTTGAAAAGGTAATGTGGCTTTACTTTCTGATTTATAAACCTTTTTTGTACCTCACCTCAAAGATGTCAGCATTTCAAAGCCTGGTGAAGTAATCACTATATATAGCTTTTTATCAGTTTTTGTGAAGTGGCTTAGAATGAAAGGCACTCTTAAACATGGTTTCAATTTTCCTTTAGTGAAGGACAAAATGAAAGACTAAGGTTTCAGAACCTGCAGAACTTAGTACCTATATAGACACTTAATTAAATATAGATATAAAATCGCACAGCCATTATACTAGAGGACATGCTAGTGGAGACTGTCCCCATTATGAAGGTATAACAATGCATAACTCCCTTTGTGGGAGTTGTAATTTTTAGTTAATTAGGATGGAGTCTCTCTTCTCTTTAGCAAATATTATGTTGCTTCTCAACTGTCTCTGCTGACTTCAGTGTTCTGACTTGTGTGGGTGAGGATTTTGCAGGCTCATCATCCACTTGTACTTTGGAAACACTGTATTTGATTCATAAATACACTATATCCTCCATTTAAATTTAGTATGAGTCCAACATCTCTATCTTCCAGATGGGTCTCCTTCAGATTTCAGTCATATTGAGAGGCATATTCTTGCACTGTGTGTTAAGAAAATTTATCAAGTTTCATGACAGTGTTCAGGACAGATGTGTCACTGTCATCCTTTAGCTCTGTGCAGGAAAAGGAGATATAAGAGAATATGACACAGACTTTGACTAGTGTATAAGTGAGGGCCAAGAGCCCTGCCCTGCTCCTATGGGTTTGGCACCCTGAGCTCCATGCCAGCTCTGACATGGTGCACTGGTGTAACCTTGGGCCAGGCTGCTGAGGAGACTGCTTCATGAGAAAGCTGAAAAAAGTCTCATTGAGGCTTCCCAGCATCACTGAGGAGATTTTTTTTAAGCTCTGACACTCCTTCTTTGTGCTTTCCTGAGCTGTTATAGCCATGCCCATGCCTCACCATGCACCCCTCTTATGAAGATCCTGATCTTGACTTCCCGACTTGACCTCAGACTTACCTCACCACCATGACTTGTCTAGCAGTCGTGGGGATGTGTTGACCCTGGTTGCCACCACCAGACCTGCTCTGCTCCGCTGTTTGGCTGTTGTGGGACTGGGTCTCTTGTGGAGGACATTGCCCCTGCTCACTGTGCCTTGGCTCCTGGCCGCCTCCTGAAAGCAGAGAATCAAAAACCCATTCACAGACCATCGTTCCTGCACTACTCCTTCTGGCAAAGGGATGGTTTCCAACTGCTAACATCTTCTAACATACTGGAGTTTGTTGGACACATTTGGAAATTATATACCAAAAATATTCTGATTCTGAAAATATCTTCCCTGGGAACCGTGCTACCTTTCGTACATGATGGCTATCTTTCTTTTTATAGCTTAAGCTTTGACATCTCCTGTTCACTGCTGAAAAGATTATTTGAAATAAGTCACAGCTGGGGCCTTACAAAGGTACGTTCTATTTTACAGATGGTTGCACTCTTTCTTTGGCCTCCAGATAATGCTGTTTTTTTTTTTTTGGTCATATTTACTATTGTGAAATGCCTTTTCTCCTCCTTTTATTTTTTTCACCATGCAATAGATTTTGTAAAGAAATATTAACCTTAGAGAAGTGCACACAAAACACACAAGCATCAAGTACTTTTTTAGTGACTATGTTTTCTTGAAAAATTCCAACACCCGTATTCCAAAACGTAACTCACAACCCACTATCCACTATCACTTTCATGGGAATCACTGACATCTGGGCTCTGTATTCCTTGATGGCCATTAATCAGCAGACTTGTGCCTAAAAGTGATTATTCACGTGGTTTTATTGCCTTTATAGGTTTAATTCCCGTGTTTGAATAAATCCTAAAGTAATGTTTCTATCACTTGAATAGCAACAAAAAAAATCCACCCAGAACTCAGGGTGTCTTACTTCGCACTACTTCAAAGTTACAAATAATCATCCCCATTTGAATGGAATTAAAAACTGTACTGGTGAGTGCAGTTATGGAATAACTGTAGCTGGAGCATAAACTGCTCTGCCAAAATCACTGCTTGGATACAAAGAGGTTCAGCATCTTTTGTTTAGGAGAAACAGAGGCACAGGGACAGACTGATGGATTTTTCTTTTCCCTTGGCTTTAAAGAGATGTTTAGAGCAAGGATCCTAGGCAGTAATTAAAACTGAAGCATCTCAGGCCATGTCTCTGTTGTCCTGACATTTTAGTTTGGCCTTTAGTCTCTGTCAGTCTCCTAACATGTAAGATGCTTCCTGTGAGAATCAGGACTTCTCACTTTAAGAAGGGTCATTTAAGAGCTCCTTTACGACAGCTTGGTCTCCAGAACTGGATTTCTTCCCTCTCAAGTTAGTTGTACAGCTAGCAGTTGTCACCAGTCCTGACATTAGTCTGCTGTACAAACTGACATTAGCTGCTGATGGGCTTGAATCAGAATGAATCCTACTCGAACAATGATGGTTGTTGTTTGCCTCTCTTTTGTGTCGTATATCCTCACCAAACATGACCATTTTAATGTAAAATTTCTCATTCTTTCCTTTTCTATACCCCCCCCCCCGCAGCCCGATTCCCCAATTTATTTTCTCTGCTTGCATTTAATCAAAACACTGCACATATCTCTTTGGTTGGTTATGCATTTATTTATCATACTCCCACCTAAGAGCCATTGTGCTACTTACTGTAAGCATAAGTAATAAGATACAGTCCCAATGACCACAAAATTGTACTCTGGAAAAGGGCAAAGCAACAGATTACATTTGGGTTAGTAGCCAAGCTGGAAACACACTGGAGGTTTCCTTATCCTAATCATTTTGCCTCAGACTGCTTCTCCAGCTGCAAGATTTACACAAAAGTTCAAGCATCAGCTATGCCCTCAGAACACCACTTGGTTTTGTTTTGCTAGACTTCCTTAAATGAAGTTGGAAACTGATCAACACAATGCTACAGGTAAATAATGTATGGTTTATTTTCCTGATGGGGATTAAGGAGGATATCTGAGATGGAATTTTGCTCACATTAAAAAATCAGGATTTAGTCCCTGTGACTATATTCCAGATTAATGTAATAGATTTACTGAATTCACAGCTCCCCCATTTTCATTCATGGAAGGTTTTTGAGAAAAAATATGAATGCAAGCATCAATTAATGTATTCTAAGACCTGGACAATTTCTCAGTGCCATTTTCCAATAGCAAAAGATCATCTCCATGAGAAGTTACAGGATTGCAAGACTCATAAGATATTGCCAGTCCTGTTTCTTGCCTAGGACAGACCTTTAACACACAAATCCAAGCAGTACCGTCATGGAAGCCCTGTTTGAGAATGTTAGAGCATGCTTGGAATCCTTCCTCTTTCCAGCAATGATGTTCAAATTAAGCCAGTGCAAAGAAAAATATTCTTTGTTATTAAGGAAAGCAGTTCAGAGCAGCCTGAAATGAGAAGATGATAAAGACCTGCTTAGTATCAGGAGTCTTACGAACCGGCCAGACTGTGGAGTGTGGAGCCCTCTCCTGCTCTAGGGACCTGGAGCTGAGCCGAGCCGTGCCGAGCCGAGCCGTGCCTGGGCCGGCGGGGCCCCGCGCCGCGGGTGCAGTTGCGGACAGCGCCCTCGAGGTGGAACCTTCTCACCGAGGCTGCGGCGGGCGCTCCCGGACGGGCGGGCGAGTGCGGCCCCGCCGGCGCCGCGCTCCCACGGCTCCGCGGGACCGACCTGGGCGCTCCCTGCCCGGGGCGCGGAGCTTCGCGAAGGCCGGAGCGCCCCGGAGCACCCTGTGAAGTGGGGGATGGCCCTGGGGTGGCGAGCGCTTTTGGGGAGAGGAGCAAACTTCCAGACTGTTCCAGCAAAGTACTGCCGACGGCGTCCTTTACTCTTCGGAGTGGCCCTGACTCAGTGTTGCCGAAGTCCCTTTGGTGCCTGGGGAAAAACGGGAACTCCTTCACCCGGCATCCGAGCTGAAAGCCTAAACCGGGGATAGGACAAAAAGCATCGGGAAACCTCCCTTGTGCCATCGACCCGATGGGGGAGGACACGGCTCCACCGCTCGCGGAAGGCAGGATGTGGATGAAGGTCCCGCATCCCAAGGAAAGCCGCATTAAACAGGCCCGGTCCCCGCCACTGCCCCCCCTTATTGCCCCCACTCTCCCACCCAGGCCGCCTCAGCCATTACTGGCTTCGTCTGCTCAGAAATCCCGCCGCAAACATTTGCCCGGCACCGCGTCCCTGGCGGAGCGGGGGTGCCGGGGGAGGGCGGTGCCGGCCCTGGGCTGCCCCACCGGCGGATCCGGCTGCCGGCGAGGCGAGGCGCGCGGGGCCGGAGCCGCAGCCCGCGGCGGATTGGGGATTCACACGGAGCCGTGCCGCTCCATGCCTAGGAGCGCCGTGCCGTGCCGTGCGGGGGTGTGCCGTGCCGTGCCGTGCCGCGCCGCGCCGTACCGGGGAGCGCCGCCGCCTTCAGCACCACGAACAGCTACAAGTGCGGCGCCGCGGCCGCCCCGCCGTGTCCTGCCCCGCCCGCCCGGGCGGACCGCGGTAAACGCGGGCAGCGCCGCTCCCGCCGGCGCCAGGTCACCGAGCCGCGGGGTCCTGGCGGGACCGCTCCGCCGGGGAGAGGGGACAGGCCGGGAGGGCGGAGGCGTTTTCTTACTTGGCTGTGAAGGGCACGGCCGGTCCGCTGCGTGGGTTTGCCGCTGTAATTGAGCGGCGAGGCGGCAGAGGGTGGATATCGTCACGGGGGCTGAGCCACTGGTCCCAAAAAAGTTGGCTTTTTTTTTTTTTTTTTTTTTTTTTTTCAGGCGAGGGGAGGAGGAATAAGGAAGGACACCATGGAGCAGATTCGGTTTGGCTAATCCCGAGTGTTACGCAGCACGACTGAAATCGCTCTCCTGGATACCTGTCCCAGGCTGAGCTTCTGCATATTAAGCTGACTCTAGCAGGGGAAGCTATTTGAAGCGAGGGTTGTACAGAAATTACCTCATGCTATTCCCGATCGGCGCCGCGTATTAATTCCAGTGACCTCTACAGTAATATGGATATGCAACTCTTTTCGATCAAGGTATTTGTGTATGTGTGTGTGTCTTCTTTAGTTCTTATTTTAAAGGGAGAGGAGTCCACAAACAATGCAAGTTTTGCCTCAGTTAACGTTTTTGGGTTGGGCAATCCTCTCCGCCTGCTTCGTGGCGCCGGGGGCTTTTTTTTTTTTCTTTAATTATTTATCATTTTTATTGTCGGTATCCTCCCCCAATCAGCTCTAACGAAAGAGATCCTGGGCATGGTGCCGTCACAACCGCGAGCAAAAAGGGAGGATATCCCTGCTCTTGAACTGTGGGATCTCCCCCTTGCCTCCTGAACTGGGTCCTCTCCCACTGCCGAGAGGAGGGGGCGCGCACAGGGGTTCCCCCGCGCTCCCCGTCGTCCTGTTCACGTTTCGCTGGCCGGAGGAAAGAGGGGGCTCCCGCTGCCCCGGGGAGACGAGGCCAGCCGCACCCGCAGCTATCAACTTCTCGCTCGACTCCGGGGCCAGGGTCGGGCGAGCTGCCGCCCGCACCGCACCGCTTGCCGGGTGGGCTCCGCTGTCTCGGCTCTGAGCGGGAGACCCCCGTTTCCCTGCGGTGGGAAGGGGGTGGGGGATCCCCGCGGGGCTCCGGGGGCTTCCTATCTCGAGGAAGAGGGAGAGAAGCTGTGACCGTGCGCGGCGGGAGGTTAGCTTCCCCCGGCGCTGGAATGTGTTTGTTGCGGGAATCCCAAGTGTTGGCAGGTGAACGTATAACATGGCTTAAAAAAAAAAAAGCAAAAAAACTAGCAACCAACCAACCAAACACACGCCCCCCGCACCCCTCCCTCCCCCCAGCCAAAAAACAAACCAGCACAACTCAAGTGATAAAAATCGATCAGTGACCCAAAGTGCCCGCAAATCCGGCGTTGGCATTTTGAAGTTTGCGAGCTTCTGACCTCTGGGATGGGAGATTCATTAAAAGAGACTTAGGTTTTCATTAAGGGGGAACAGAAGCGCATTAAAGCTGACCAGTTGATGCAAGGAGAAGAAGGAATCACCGGCAGCTGTAAATAAAAGGCGACGCTTGTTGTTGCACGGCCGTTGGCGGAGGCGCGGTGCTCTCGGCCGGGAATCAGGGGTCGGAGGGGACCGCCAGAGCCTCGGCTCCAGCCGGGAGATCCGTATGTGCCCGCCGCCCGTCGCACACCGACCGCCTCGGCTGCAAGGCCGCGGGGTGAAGCAGTTTAAACCCGTCCTACGGCCGCTAACTGGAAGGAGCGAGGCCCCGGGGAGAGTCGCGCCGAGGCTGTGCCGGAATCCCGCAAGAACAGAAGCCAGCTGGGGTAGGGATGAACCTGGGAAGAGGAAAAAAAAATAACAAATAGCTCAGCTAAGTAAAGTGGAGAACAATAGGGGGCTCCCTTCAAGGGAGAAACACCGCGGTGACGGGCGATGGTCGCGGAGTTGCGCGCGGAGAGGCGGCTCGCCCAGCCCTGGGGGCGCTCCCCGGGCCCCTCCGCCGGGCGGGGCCGGGCGGGCCGCACTAGCCCTTCCTCGGGCCCAGAAAGGTGTCGGGATGCATTAGTAGCCGAAAGGCAGCTGGGAAAGCACGGAGAAGCCGCATGGAAAGCGGGTGCGTGGCGGGGTGTTTGCTCCGGCGGTGTGCGCCGGAGCCGGGCGGGGAGAGTGGGGGGGAGAGCGCGGTGCGGTGCGGGGTGCGGTGCGGAGGGCTGGGCGGGATGAGCGGGGTGCGGTGCGGAGGACTGGGCGGGATGGGCGGGGAGGCAGTTCGCAGGGTGAAGTGCGGAGTGCTGTGCGGAATGCACCGGCGTGCGGTGCGCGGGGTGCGTGGTGCGGTGCGGGGCTCGCCGAGATCTGGGCACTCGAGGGACGCGGCCGCTGGCCGGGGTCGGCGCTGGGGTCGGGCGCAGACACGGGGGTTTCCCTGCAGGATGCCCCGGGACGATCTCTGTGGGCGGCTGCGTTTCCCGGGGCAGAGCCCCTCTCGCGGGGCTGCGCTACCAGCGCCTGCTCTGAACCCAGCTGTGCCGGCTGGGGAGCGGGAGTCTGGTGGGAAGAGGGTAAAATGAAAACGAAAACAGCAGAGAAAGCTCTCCTAGGCTGCCTGGGAAAATCTCCTTGATCATCGCTTGCCAGACCAGAGGTGAAACCAACTCTAAAGGTGTTCATATTGATGGGGTTTATTCAGCTGTGAGACCAAGCAAGGGCGAATGAAAATATTTGATGTTATTGCCTTTTTAAAAAGTGTAAGCTCCTATTAGTCTCACCCTGGCAAAAGGACTCGTGTTGGTCTTCAGCAGGGTAGTTTGTTTGGAAAATGGCTATTTGCAGGGTAGAAAGTGAAGGCAGGTGCTCTGGGGTATTTGAAAAGAGGTTGATCAGACTGAATGGCGACATTTCTTTCATGGTGCACTAGGAATAAATAGTTCTGTAAACGAGATGCTGAGGGTGACTTGCCTTGAAGTCCCGATTATTGTGTAAAGGTTACCTCCGTGGCAGGGGCACAGCAAATCATTACAGAAGAGCTGAAGTAGATAAGACTACTTACATCAATGAAGAATACTCCTACAAGTTACGAGTTGCGATGTCAAGACCTAATGTTTCCCAAATTCCGCTCTGTTGTCAGCAAAACCTATTAATTTCCTATATCTGTCAGGTTACTCTATGCAGGTGGCAACTCTTTACTTTGTGGAAATTCAGCTATTTGTTCATCACTAACTGCTGTGCAGAAGAGGTAAATTTTATGAATACTAAAATGAACATTAGCAAGTTGATCCTTTTTGGTAGTTCAGATGTAACATATTAGAAGTAGAAAGTAAAAATAAACAGTTTTGCATTTTTTTTCTCCTCATAACTTCATAATGGAAGATGCTGTTAATTTGTTTTCATTCAGTAGAACTAGATCAGTTTTGCATTGACTGGACAGTCTGACATTTTGCCAAAGTAGAAATGGGTTTCCACCATAAAACTCCTTCTTTTCTAGTTCACAGAATATTGGTTTTATTTTATTTTAGTGCAATTCAAATGTACTTCAAATGCAATGGCAAATGAATATTTTGGTCTCAGACAAAATTTTGAATACTTTTTCTCAGGTGTTTTCCTGCCACTAAATAGCCTTTTTTGTCCCTCGGTAAAGTGTTCATGTGTGTCTGTCTGGCAATGACAATTAAAAAATGTTTGATGAAGTTCAGTGAACTTGTTTTCCTGCTTATGCTCTGGAGAGTAGTCCTTGTTCCTGCATCTGTCTGTAATCGTGAGATTTTTTTAAGCAATATTTCCAGGTGAAGAAATTATATCTTTCTCTATGGTTTCAGCCACACCTTCAGTGCCAGCTGATGATGGCTCTTTCAGGAACATTGTTATCAAAGTAGAGTCACTGCCTGTATTAATTAAAGTTATTTCTCTGTCACTCTCAGCTTGTTATTTAGATGTGTTCATTAACATAAAGAACTTCCATAATAAGCCCATCTCTCAGCACAGTGAGTCTGTGGTTGGAATAGTGACCAGTCCAGGCACAGGCTGATGCACTGACTCTGGCAGCAGGGGACCAGAGTGCCCATCCTTGAGTGCCACATATCTCATAAAGCTGAATGATTTTAAGAAGGAAGTAATTTCAGAACCAGACACTACATGCATAAGTTTCCAAGTCCCCTGTCTTGCAGTACTCCGCCTCCTTAGGTTTAAAAATAAATATATATTCTAGCAGAACAAGTGGAGGTCTGTGCTGAAATGCTGACTTTAAAAATAGCAGTATGTTCTGATAATGCCAGATATATTTAATGAATTAAACCCAAGAGAAGCATATATTCCAAGGTGACTGGAAGAGAGGCTTTGTGGTGCACTTACTCTCAGACCGTGCTGGGGAAATGTGTGAATTTCTCCTCTGAAGTCATGTTTCTAGTGAACACCAACTACTACAGTGGGGAACCTGGCAAATTGAGAGTAAATTTGCATTAATTCAAACTTTTATGGTCAATTGGAAAAGGACAGTATTTTACTTTGAATGAAATCTCTGCACATGAGGAAAGTTCATTCAGGCTTTATAGCCCTGAGGCCCATGCTTTTTCACTAAAATTCATTGATAAAAATGGCATTAATTTAGATCAGATGCTTTCTACTTAGCTACACAGGTTTGCGACATTCTGTAAAAGTTAATATTAATCAATATACAAAAAGCAGTGTGGCATGAATAAATTAGGCACCATAATAGAAGCTTTTATTTCTTAGGTAACATAAAAAAAGACTAAAAGGTCTTAAATTTTTAAAAAGACCATTTTAAAATTTTATGTCTGTTTTATAGACAAGCTGTGGACACTTGCAGCGAAGAAACATATTTTATCAGGAAAACATGCAAGCTGAGGCAGAGCAATTAATGCTTACGTAGACTATACTGTTGAAAAATGCTCATTATCAATTCATTTGACTTTCAGTCAGTTCCACGTATGGTATTGGACTGAGACTCACTCTGCCTTCTCCGTTGTTGTTGGGATTTGGGTTGCAATAGTTGAATTCATCAATATTTGTTTCTACAAAGACTGACAGTTGCATTAATTTCTGGGCGTTCTTTGGCTGTGAGGAATTGACGTGAGGCTGAGCAAGAGAAAAAACGTCATTTTAAAAATTCATGAATATTTTCATTTTTTCAATGGTGCTTTCTTGTTCATTGTGCAGTGTTAAGTAAGAGCAGTCTTATCTTTCATTGCCTCAGAGAATTGCTCCCTGTATCGGTTGTACATATATGCACAGGCTAATCACTTGGTTGTTCCTTGTGGAACCAGAAAGGAAATTGCTTCTGCGTCTATTTTAGGTTCAGCTACAATTCTTTACTCTTTACTACTTTGTATCCTTAACTGTGTTTTCCTGCCAAGGCAATCAAGACATCAGACAGTTGTGGCCAGTTAATAGTGAACACAGTCATTTCTCTACAGCATGGGCCATATGAGAAGCATCCCATGGGGTTGGATCAGCTCACACAGTGACGTTAGTCAAATCGCTCAATTTGTGAGTGTGTCTGAGTTTGGTTCATGGGGCCAAAGCCTGGTCAGATATTTAAACTACGTGCCCAAAAGGAGCCAGAGGAGAGTGACGGGATTATCACATAAAACAGCACAGACATTTTTTTTTTCATTTATATTCAACCCTGAGCCAAATTCAAGCAAAACTAAATGTTAAGAGGTGCTGGAAATCTTGTGTTCTGCTGTTCCAAATTGCAGTACTTTTATTCACACTCATTAAACACATTTCATTTTCAAGTTGTTACTCTGTTACCAAATCATGCCCAGATACCTTTGCATTCCATAGAAGATTTTCTATTGTGAACCTTTTTCTTAGGTCTTCAAATAACTGCTATTTAAAAACTCTTCTTCAGCTTTTGTGAGCCTAATGTTATCATTTGGGTAAAAACGTAACAAAATAAAAGTGAGAAGAGGATGATCAATTTAAAGCATTATCAAGTCACATTTTGAGCTTTGTTACCACAGAATATATAAAAATCTTGTGGGAAAAATCCCATCTTTGAAAAACAGTATAGCTGTCTATAACTGTCTTCTAATTTTGCCTGTCATTGTCTTGTAATTTGATCATATTTTTGGAAGGAACCAATCAGATCACAAATGACAAAGTGCATATCTTCAGATGAACCTGTTGGTTGGATTTTCTGTAAAGGCAGTGAGGTAGGCACTTTTTCACTTTTTTTAAAGAAAATTATTGGGTGTATTGCACCCTAGAATGTCCACTACTCTCCATATGCTATAGCGGCTGCCTTGAGAGACTGGCTCAGGTGCGGTTGCCCACAGTGTGCCTATCTAGTATTAGGTTAAATTAGTTCTCACTCTCTTCTCCTCAGAGGTGTAAAACTTTATTCAAGCATGTGTAACATTGTTAAATTTTGAAATAAATAAATACCACTCACTTGAGAATTAAAGTGGGGGCCATTTGGAGATATTTATAACACCCAGTCAGGTGTTTAGGTATGTAGTTTGAAACCCTGATCTTGTTAAAATCAGTGAGACTTTTCTAGATGTCAATGGTGGCACAACATTGTTCCTATTTAATTTGGTCCAAATGCAAGCAGAGAATAGAGATCGTCTTAATGTTGGACCTCAGCTCAAGTAAAATGTTGGAAAGGGAATACTGGATGTTCAGCTGGTTTCCTAACAGAATACATTGTGATCTTTTTGCTTAAGAAATCATCTACCTTTTCATAAAAGTAATTTAGTGTTAGAAATTATCTGGAAGACACTTTAGGTATATAGTAAGTCCAGAAAAAAAGTGAATTCCACTGGAGAAATAATCAGTTTACTATCCAAATGAATTGAATGTGCTTGTGCTGCAGCAGCTGAAGAGCGTGCTTAAATTCAGGAGCCCTGATTACTCCATTGTCATAAATGAAACCTCTCTGTGAGTGTAAGTAGTTCTTGCACTTCTGTAGACTGGAACAGAATGATACAGCAAAACAGAAAATACAGTGTGTTATGGATCAAATCCGTTTCTGCATGTCACGCATTGTGAAGGTAAATACAAATTACTGGTGGGAATCTGAACACCAAGCCAAGTTTAGTTCCCCCTATTTGGCTTTTGTTCTGCTGGTATCATCAGTTTCCTGGCTTGTAGTACAATGCAGCCAGATGTTCAGATTCACAGAAGGCCAAGAATTACTCCCTGACAGAATATAAAAAGTAAAACCTAGGTGATGTAACTCATATTCAAATGTAAATACACTGTATGACAGGTATAAAACTGCTGAACTAAATGGTATTTCTCACTGTTTCTTTCAGAATTACCTCAGTTGCAAGGTAAAATATAAGGACAGAAGATACTGACCTCCTGGCATCAGGACCAGAGATACTACCCTACGCTTCACCATCAATTAAGAGCAATTGAAAACCACCTCTCAGAAAAGCTGATCAACCCATGACATCAGTGGACATCTTTTGTAAAACACGTTTTATGTACTTCTGCTGAGATCCTTTTTCTACCTACCACATGGTTCTATATTACTTACTGGGCACTGATGGTAGCCTCCAGAAAGTGCAGCTCCAAATGGTCAGCTCCACCCTTTAGCAAGAAGAAAACCTGGATACTGGATAGCGACAAAGTCTTCAGAGAAGATGGTATACGGAGGAAAACAATTAGTTTCATGCCATTGTTTCTTCCTGTTAACAGCCAAATGCTACTGGATACTCACCCTGATGCAAAGAACTCATGGCCAGGAATACGCTCACTCCATCCGACTGGATGGGGACATCATCTTGGGAGGACTGTTCCCTGTCCACGCCAAAGGGGATAGAGGGGTGCCTTGTGGGGAGCTCAAGAAGGAGAAAGGGATCCACAGACTAGAGGCAATGCTGTATGCAATTGATCAGATTAATAAAGACCCTGATCTTCTTACCAATATCACCTTAGGTGTCCGGATCCTTGATACGTGTTCCAGGGACACTTATGCATTGGAGCAATCCTTAACATTTGTGCAAGCATTGATAGAAAAAGATGGTTCAGATGTGAAGTGTGCAAATGGTGACCCACCTATTTTCACTAAGCCAGACAAGATATCAGGTGTGATAGGTGCTGCAGCAAGTTCTGTGTCCATTATGGTTGCAAATATTTTAAGACTTTTTAAGGTAAGGAGC
Organism: Streptopelia decaocto; assembly: GCF_964273445.1. Taxonomy (NCBI): domain Eukaryota; kingdom Metazoa; phylum Chordata; class Aves; order Columbiformes; family Columbidae; genus Streptopelia; species Streptopelia decaocto. Next base: position 22,677,044 of record NC_138663.1, read on the forward strand.
ATTTTCTATATTTCTTTTAAATTTCAAGCACAATGAAATAAGTGGGGTGATTGTGTTGCATTACTGTCAAAAAAGAAACAACTTTTTTTTTTTTTTTTTTGATTCAGAAATCTGAAATGACTGGTTTGCCCTTTCAAAGCAAAGGAAAAAAAAAAGAAAAAAATGACTTCAAACCCTAGTTTAAGGTGCTGAATGCTGCTTTTGGAGGGCTGAGCAATCAGAGCACATTTTAATTCTTTAGGGATTTATATCCTTATTTTTTTACTACTCACATTTTCTCCGTATTGAGCATTTATGCTCATCAAGACTAGGTTGAGATTGATTTCCCAGATTTCCATGAGAATGAAATATAAGTTTTAAACACAAATCAATTTGTAGGAAGACCGGATAATTTCCCTAAATGGGAAGATATGCCAGTAACAATCTAGTGCTATTGATGTGCATGTCTAGCCAAATGAAGTGTACTGAAATACCTTTGATTTCCTTGAAATCTTAACCTCCTCCATATTTTTTACAAGATAATATTTTTTTTTTGTGGACCTTGTTATTACTTTGTGAGAGATTACTTTTGGACAACATTTCTACTGGCATTTCCTTCCATGTACTTTATTGGGCTCTGGCATTATAAATAATGGAAAACTAAACATGCCACTTTTAAACTTGCTAAATTAGATGGGAAGATGAACACATTCTAATCAATCAACTTAGCTGGAACAGATCAGGCAGCAGACATTTAATTTTGAATCCTGTGCAATGGCAAACAGATGACGGCAAACTCAGCACTTTTTCTACACATGAAACAGCTGTAACTTTTGTCTGGATCTACTACTGTCCTACCACTCCCTGTTATCCAGACTCTTTCCTTCCATTCAGAAATTTTGCCTTATGTCCTACAAGTTCTCAACTGCCAAAGACCGCTTATGGAGCATTTCTTTTTCTTTGGTGGAGAAGATTCTAGTGATGTTAAATATTACTGTCATGTATTTTGCAAAGTGTTGCACTTGTTTTCTGACTGTTGTAACTGAGAGGCTGATTAGAAGTAAGGAAAGAATTGCTTTATTTTCTGAAGGTTTCTCAAATTGGTAGAGTGTTTCAGTCATTTAAAGAAAAAATTTTGTCCTTCCATGAAAGGCATAATGATAGATTTACAGTTCAGTGGAGGGGCAAAATATCTACTGGGTTGTGTTCAGATGTTCATTACATTTTCAAAACTGATCCCTGGCTGCACTTGCTGCACAGGTTTGAGAGTAGTGAACTTGTTCAAGCCGTATGTTTTACTTGTGAAAATCAAGTACACAAAACTGAGCTAAGTCTTAAAAATGTTCTATATGGAGAGCAACTCTGGAGCTGTGCCTGGTGGGGGAGACCTGTCTCTCCTGGGAACAATCATGCATGCTGCAGGAGGTGTCTGTTTTTAATTTCACATCCTTTTTTGAAGTTGTGTTTCTCTATTAAATAATGCATAGTTCTGAAGGAGTGATAGATGGAATGGTCACTTTAATACCCATCATAATGCAGGGCCACATAGACTACCGCTTACAGCCAGCTTTGAGTTGAATACAGTGCCGTAGACAGATTTAAGAAACTAAGCCCTGTCAGACATGCATTAACTGTGAATTAAGAGCAGCAAGAGGGAAAGAGGCCTATGAATTGTCTAAGATAGCAGCAATTTGTCTTCTGAAACCATGACAGCTACCTCCTGATTTCCATTATGCAATAAGATTGCAAATAACGTTCTACTGCAGTCTTAATCAATAGAGGATCATGTGATATCCCCTCTGGGGAAAGATCTTATTTACCCATTTAATTGATGTAACACAGCTGCTGGCAAAAGGAGGAGACATCTCTTTTAGTTTTAATTATAGATCCTGCACAAATATTCTTAATAATGTAAAAATGACAAATTATACCCTTTAATGTCTGATGTTGGACCTGCATCTGAAGTCTGCTTTTACGCCTTCCTCTCAGAAGTAGGTCTATCTCTGCATGAGTAAAGGCTTCTGGATAAGGCCCTCATTCAGCAGTGCTGTAAAAACTCTTCACAATGATTATAGTCAAGAGGATTAAGAAATTAAGGGTCATTTGCCAGAAATATAGAAGTATAATCCAGTTTGGGTTGTACTCAGACCAAAGACATGGGCTAGGATTCTCACCTGATGCATCCCCACAGCTCTGCAACTGAGAAACAAGACCTTGGTCCATGCTCATCAAGGCTCCAGGTATGAAATTGTGTTCACTGTATCTTGGCATATGTCAAGGCTGTGCACTCAGGTGGTGTGAATGCTTCTACTTTCATTGAAGTCAGTGATCATCCTTATGCAAATACCTGATTCCATTATATTCAGGATGAGTGTGATTCATCCATATTTCTGTCTAACAGTTCTGTTCAACAAGTTGAACCTGTAATTTGAAGTTCAGTATTGCTTTAATATCTACTTTGACGTTCCTAAATGTCAGGACTACATATATTTTGAGAACATTGCAATCCAGTGAAATTTTAATCTATGATGAAATTGTGAGAAGTATATCACTCAATGTGAATACACAAACAAAGATAGCCTGAGAAATAGTGTGCTCAGCAGTTCAGATTTTCATGCTGCTATTTTTCTTCTTCTTGCCATTTTTTTCCTTTCTTTTATTGATTTTACAACATAAAACATACAGGTCAATAGCCCCATCTGATGATCTAGTGGATAGCATAAACTGATTGATAGTCATGGTATCCTTTTATCTAAGTGTTTTCATGAGAAGAGGGGAGGGAGGGCACCACAGAAACTGACCTTGATCTACAGCCTTTCTCCTGGTCAAATGGCTCACCTTGAATTTTTCTCTGTCCTCCCTCCTTTTGTGAATTTCCAGGCATACCACCTCTTAGCAGGTGATTTTCTGCCCTTACTAGGTCCAAAACATTATGGCCCATATTCAGATAGCTTAAATTTCACCTGTTGATGGTTTTAGACCTTTCAGGTGCACTTTACAAACAGGAAACACTTGTTGAATGAATTAACTGTTTGAAAGTGGAGCTGTTATTCCTTGATGACCTAAGGAGACTGTGTTTTGCCTTATGTTACTCTGATGCCTGATGCAAAAAAAATTGTGTGAAACAGTTGCTTATTAAGCTTTCAGGACTTGGAGGCGGTCTTGCTGAAAATATAGTGGTAAAAAGGAGAGGACCTTCAGAGGCGAGTACAGAAGGACTGTGTTGGGTAGTAACACAATACAGCTACCCACTCCAACAGTTCTCTGTGGACATCAGGACAGATTGTCTCCAGTTGAAGCCATTGGCTTGTTGTATTATTGTAGTTTTATAATTTTACTGTTGTTTGTGTCAGAAAGCATCAGGAGTGGGATGCTTCACAAGAGAAATTGAGATGAGCTGAAGTGATGGCAAGGCAAGAAGGCAGTGGTCTCGCAGCCTCACCTAACTGAGAAGGACAAAACTGGTCCATCCATGTAACCAAGTTCAGCCAACAGTCAGTGGTGGCCAGACAAGTCCATAATAGTGAGGCAGGTTGATGGTCAACCAGGAAGTCGGGTCAGCAAGGCAAAGCTGGGATCAGCAAGGCAAGGTCATGATCAGCAAGGTACACAGCCAGGAGAGTAGCTTAAGCAGGAGCCCAGGGCAAGGGCCAGAACTGAATTGTTGCTGATGAGTAAAGAAGGTAGGCAGAGGTCTTGATGAAGTTTCTCATTACTCTTCCTCAGAGTTGTTTTCCCGAGCTGCATCAAGGACAAACATCTGCACCATATTGGAGATGACCTTGAACACATGGAGCCAAATCCAGGGCTGGGAAAGGGAGGGTGTTGCAGAGCCTGTCAGTGCATTCGGGGCCTTGGCAGTTTTTTAGCATTTCCCATGGCAGTGAGTGTAAACATTGGACAGACAGGCACAGTCCAGTCTCCTTCCTTTCTTCTGGTGCACCAGGAGCTTCTCTTTCCTCTGGGTAACAGAAGGTGACTTGGTGACTTTTTTTTTTCCTTTTCTTCCTTTTTCTTTCTTTCAGTCTGGAAATCATGCTGTCAGGTTGGCTTCTGTTTGACTGGTGGGATCTACTGAGAGGCTGGCTGTCCCTACTGGCCAGCTCTCAAGAGCACAAACGCAACTTTTCTATTGAGTGCACCATGCAAAATCTTTCTCTTACCTCCTTCCCTGGCTTCTCTCACTGAAATTTTGACTTCCTGTAGGGTGCTCAGGCATGGCCAGGTAGTATCGGTTAACTTATTTGTGTGATGCTCACAAGTATTTGGGCTGTTCCTGGTCTCTCAAAACTTGGCTTGAAGGAAACTTAGCTCACTTCATGTATTCACTTGCTCACTTGCCTGTATTTGAAGCTTCTACTTGTGTAATATTTGAATAACTCATGTCAATGGTTAAAATCTTCTGGCAAAAAGAGAGACAGTAGTTTATGCTAGTGTCCTGCTATCTAAAAACCTCACGTATCTCTGAACTTTTTGGTACACTCCATCTGTCACCTTCACACAACTTCTAGCCAATGTCACACTGGGAGCAGCCTAGGGATGATGGTTTGCATGTGAATTGAGATGAGTGGACGGTATGCTTGGCGAATTATGGTCTTAAGCTTGTATGTATATATTTATGTACCTGTGTATAAAGCCAAAATACTAACTGACAGTTTTATTCTTTTTCTTGCCTTGTTTTGCCTTGCCTTTTGCCTTTCCTTGCCTTCTGTTTTCTTCTCTTTTCCGAACACTAAGTGACTTATTTCCTCTTTTTGGTCAAATTCCCTTGTTGCGCAACTGTAATCCACATTCATAGCTGCTGTCTGAAGGGACTAATATTCACTTCATGCACATTTGACTTATACATTTCATACTCACCTCTTCAAAAGTACCTACGGCAATATGGAGTTACTCTTTCAACTTTATGTGCAACCATTTGAAATGCGAGGGATAGTTTCTTTCAGTAAATCTAGGAGTGAATGCATTGGTTCCCCAAACATTTTGTTTATTTGCTTTGATTGTTTCCTTGCCTCATTTTGGGTTTTAGCATATATCTTTGGCTGACAGTCTTGCACAGCTAGCAGAGCTGTATCTAGATGCTGTTTTTTTAGGCTCAGTTGCAGGTCTTTTTTGTTTTTTTTTTTTTTTTTGGCTGCCATTTGGCACCCTTGCTGCCTTGTGCTCCAGAACTGCACAAAACAGCAGACGGGCCTCCCAGAAATGAGGGCATTTCCATTGTACAGAGCTGAACCTCACTGTACTTCATAAATGCAGGGCTATGTATTTAATTGTGACAACAGAGTGCACCTCATGATTAAAGAGAATATGATGTAAATAAAATGCAATAGTATTTTGCCACAAGATTTCAGAGAGCACATAAATACTTTTGTGAGGGAACCTGAATTATACACAGATCCTGACTCTATATCTACAGAAGCATTACTGACTTCAGAGGCTCCAGAGGGACGCAGGAGTCAGTCTCTTCAATATCTGACTGCAGGGCCTCATTACCATATACTTCATAAGAAGTGAAGAACAAGCTCAAGAATTTTACCCTACATATTGGCATTCATCAATAAAAGAGTGTGCTGCAATCATTAAAACATATCAATTTTCTGTTCACTGTGTCATGCTGCATTTGTCCATAACATTTTCTGCTGCATAGCATTTGAAAATTGAAATAAGATGATTTTTTTTGATGGGTAAAACATATGTGGAAAATCTTGTGTGGTGTGAAGAAAAATATTTAGTAGGGACAAGACGGCTGAAACATTTTGAAATCAGCTCTTAAGATTAACAGATTTGTTTTACTTTTGTTCTAGATAATATTTTCACTTTCTGAATCATTTTTAATTATAAAGGGAACACATTGCCAATACATCCCATTTAATTTTACAATGGTTTTTGTAGCTTATTATGAGCACATATCTGTTTAAGTGCCTGATCATCTTGTCTTGTTATTGGCTGGAAAATACCATTATAATAATTCCATTTTTTATTTTTTTATTTTTTTAAAGAATTCAACTTCTTTTACATAGGCACAACATTCATATCTCTTTATATTTCCATGGTAATAGATACTTGATTATGCAAAAAAGCTCTTTTAATCCAACCATGATTCCTCTGTCAGTAGCAGGTAAATGTGTTATGGCTAAGAGAGGCAAACGCCAGGTCAACACCAAGATAAAATTAAGGCAAAACAAATACTTTGCAAGCATTAATAATGAACCAGTTGGGAAAATTTTTAGTTGCAGCTAGAGGAAATAATAGGTTTTCAGATTTTGTGAAAACTGCTAGGATTGATTAGCATCAAATTTTATTTGTGCTAAGCTGCTTGAGGCAAGAGAGTACAAAAGTAACTTGATGCATTCATTTAGTATTTTACAGTATATTAGTTCTTTAAATATTTCTATAGAGATCTAATATTTTTAGTTTTCTCCCATTCTTGGATGGTGCTATAGCTAGTGGTTAGAGCAAAGGGGCAACCTGATTTTCTGTATTATTTTCCATGTTTTTCATTGATTTGCTACAAGGCTTGAGAAGCATCTCTTGACCTTTTTGTGCTTCACTTTTGTCATTTTGATTTGCTTGTATTTAACAATTTCACAGAAACAATTGGGAGCTTGGTTAATGTTTGTTAAATGGTTTGAGATGTCTCCCCTGTTTTTGCAGGGAAGCTGAAGCCGTCTAAAATGTTGAGGGTTTTATGTCATTCCATAACCACACCATGTGAGCATCTTACAAATAGAATGTAACAATTAAAGACCAACAGTCTGATTTTCCCCAAGGGCGTTTGGGAATATATATATGTATATACACACACACGTATCTTTCCCTCACATGATGGAAACTGCTTATGCAGAGAGAATTATTTCCCCCTTTCACGGCTGAAATTTTGCTGAGTTCTTACTATTGCATTAGGGTTGTTTGTGACAGAGGCCCCTGAGTTATTTATTAAAAAGTACCTTTATTAGTACAGATATCAGTTGTAATTTCACAAAAGAGAGTGCCGAAAGGCTGAGAGGAGTCTAGTCATTCAGCAAGGGCTCACTCACACACTGAAACACCAACTCTGCGGTAGGCTTTTTTTAAGGTCTTGTGTTAATATTAATAGGAAGCACTTTTTATGTCTCTGCTAGTAAACAAAATGTACCTAGCATAGTTCTTTGGCACTGAGGGCAGCTGACACAGGCAATCCACATCCGTATCATAAACTTCTCTGTTCCCTCAAATCATGGGGCTGCATGCAGACTACTGGGAGGGAATGATTCTTGATCCATGCCGACTTCTGAAGACTGTCTGGAAATGGTGAGGCTGCCGGCTGGCACAGGTCATGGCTGAGCTACAGACCATCCTGACAGTTCAGTTGTGGAGGCAGCTCAGCTGTGGCTGGGGGATTTGCTCTGAAATTATGTGATTTACCAGCATAGATGTCACTGCTGGTTTCTCGGGACAGATCTCCGCTCCTACGTCACACTAAAGGGAAGCCAAGATGCTGCAAGGATCATTGATGATGTTTCAGTGTTTTAGTACAGTAACGTTAGTTTTATTAGCCACAATGAGAACTAAATTAAGACTTATTTTTTTTCCCTGGTGGATAATTGTTTCAGTACAGTGACAGCTGTGCCATAGTCTTGAATTCTGACTGTCATCAAAACCAGGCACTATTGTGTGTTACAGCCAACTGGTAGATTTTGTGGGTTTGTGTATTTCCATTCTCATTATTTTCCCTGAAGCACATTGTGCTTTTAGGATTAAACTAGTTCAGAGTGCTTAAATGTATATCCTTGTGTTTGATAGCATTTATCAGAGAAAAATAGTCAGCCGAACAAAAGTCCTACTGAAGGACACTAATTCCACATGAATGAATTAAATAGCCAAGAGGAAAATGCTCCTCTGGGCTGGGATCTACATATGCTCCCAGATCAGAAAAGCAAGATATTATGTTCCCTATCCTTCTGACAGGACAATTAGGCATTTAAGTCAAGCCTTAAATTGTGAGGCTGTTTGCCCTTGGCTGCCTGTGTCCTAAATAGAGTAAAATTCTTTCAGAGGGAGACTGGATCAAGTCTATGAGTGTGGACGAATCTTTCACATTTACAAAAACAGGATGGGTTGCACTGTCACCAGACAGAACCTCTTCTCAATGGAAGGCTTTAGAAGCCTCGCATGGAAGTCATAGGTGGCTCTGTACACATTTATGAGAAGATTTTAAACACAAGCAAGGTTGGTACCAGTTTCTTAATTCCTTCCTCACATCCTACAGGAGTAGGATGAATCCCAGTCATCTCCTTTTCCATGTCCCACCTCTCCTTTTTCTCTCTCTTGTTGTCTTAAGAAAAACTACTTTTGGACCACTGTTCTTATTATTTTTCAAGTGAGTATTTCATTCCACAGTCTCCAAACATTTTTTTTTTTCAGATGTGTTGAATAATCAAGGCTCTGCGTTGGTCTTGGTTTCTGTGGGGCTATGAAGATGAGTGTGTCAGCAAAAGGAAGAACTGGAGTTAGGGTGAATTATGAGTGGGACCTATCTATGGGTATAACAGGAAATAAGGAAAATCTTTATTGAGAGTGAGCCCTAAAGGGAAAAGGGTCTCTCCTTTTTACATCGTTGTAGGATTTCTTGTCTAGTGCTTCAGATACGTACCTAGCTCTAACTCTTCTCTGAAATAAATTATTTCTGATAGCAATACTGAGATATGGCATGGTATTCCAAGAGCTCTCTTCCTGTTGTATTTCTTCTACAGGTTGAGACTGTGCAACAGGAGCAAAAGTGATTTCTCTGAGCTGGAATAATTCATATTTTGAATTTTGGCTTTTGTTCTTTCATAGCAGGTGCCTCCAGCATTCAGTTGTGTAGCAGTAGTATTTGTAGAGGCAGAATCAGGATCTTTATTCCTTCTTCACTGATACATTTACTTCACTGATACATGGCTCTTCTATAAACTTAAAAGTAGCAAAAGGACGATAGCCCATTTTGGGTATTATTGTACAAAAAGCTCCTAAAAACTTCCATTAGCTTTTTACTTTGATAGTGGCTCTGTCACATTTAAAATGCCATTACAGCCTTCTCCCAGACTGGGCAAAATTTTGCCAAGCAACTCCGTTGCATTATGGTAGCACTGATCCCCCATGGTGATTGTTACTCTTACTCAGATTCTTTGGTTTTTGTCCTTAAAGTCCTTTGAAATGTTAAGGTATTAGTGAAAAGTTATCACCAGAGTTATACTTAGACTATTCATTAGAGAAACATTTCAAAGAGTTTATAGATCCTGCGATAGTTCTTCAGGCCTGACATTTCCAAAACAAAGCCCATGAAAAGATCTGAAGAAAGGGCTGCCTTTCTTGCCATTCTTATTTCTTCTTCTAGTGCCATGAGTATGCTTTGGTTTTATCAATAGTGCTGAAACACAGAAAATCCCCTTCCAGAAGAGCTGACTTCCTTGAGGGCTGTCACCTAGACAAGGACTCACCAGTCTAGAAGGTGTGCTGTGTGACGCAGGTGAAGCCACAGGAGGTCTGGAGACTTGCCCATTCAGATGGTATGTGAAAGGATTATTAAGTGAAATGCAGCATGGACTAAAATGTTGAAATGCACTGCTGTAGAAGAAAATGCATACTGGCCAATAATAGAAAGGAGGGAATATACAATGGCTGTATGTATGCTTTTGCACATGTGTATTTGCTATGTTATTATATTACCATACAGTCATTGGCTTTGGACTACATAAACAACCTTCCAATAGAGTATTTTGGTAACCTGAGACAAGAAGCTCATTTATCATTAGGAGCAGCACAAAAAGTCCTGGGGACTCAGAGGATGCTCATCCCTATGGTGTCTGGGACCAAACAAAAACATGTCCTGCAGAAAGAGACAAACAGGTTGGTATCATATACTGAGTGGAACGTGTAAAGGTCTGGGAATCCCAAGACTGAAGAAGGCTTGATGCAGGGGCAAGTCTTGTTTTCTGATTCGGATATCTGGCTTCTATCCAGTTCAGGAGCACCGGATGAGTAGTGTAAGTGACTGCATTCTGTAGCCAGCTGGATAGAACCCACTTGTTGAATTCTGCTTACTCAAAAGGGAAATGGAGTCTGATTTTTGTGTCACTTTTAGTCTTGTTCAAATGAGGAAGAATCCCTGAGAGGGCAATGTATTCCAGGGAAGCCAGTGAATTATACCACTGAAAAACTGGATTTATCCTGAGGCAAATAATGTCCTTTGTCCATGCAATATTGCACCCTGTTGGCATTACTGTCAGTAGGCTTCTGTTCCAGTGTAGGAGTTCAACAGGTGTGTAGCAACGGCAGATGTGGGTCTTAAATTATTGGTTCGTAATGGTTTCAGATATGATCATGCTGATGCTCTTTAGGTCTCATTCTGCAAAGAGATATGTTCAATTGGAAGAGAGATGATTTGGTTCTGTGGCACAGCACTGATCTTGGGGGACATGACAACTTGACCTCCACAGACATGTCTCTTCAGAGCAACTTTTTTAATATGGACTATCTACAAATATGACACCCCCAATTCTACTGATAAATAGGAGTTAATAGAGCATGTATAGCTAGGATATTGTTTCAGGAAGCGAAATATAGGTTGACTATTAGAAAAAAATGTTTCCAAGAAGTACACTGTTGTACATTGTCTGAACGTTAATCCAGTCGTGTGAGATAGGAGAAATGCCACATTTCTTACTTCTTAGTTTTCTGAAAATTAGATTGGATAGAAGTATTAAAATATACATTTCTGTATGTGTGGGAAAATAAACTAGGTAAAGTATCTAGTGTTTTTCACTCCTAACTTCAATGGTTCTGTTTGCAATCCTTTGCATAACAAAGCACAGGAGTTAAAAGTTACCAGCTGCTATATTTACTTTCCAAAGTGTGAAGAAAATATGTATTGTCCTGAGGATTAAAGGGCTGATTCTCTTTGTGCTCAGTTCAGGCAGAACTGAAGTGTTTGTAATGAAAGTAAAAGCTATTAGAAAGCACGAAACATGAGAGAAAAAGATTCTTTATGTCTTCTTTTTTGGACAGGATTTGATGATGCCCTTTGAAAGTTTAAGTGTAAACATTTATCTTATTAAGCAGCATCCCTTTTTTTTGTGTGTGTGTTACAAAAAATTCCACTTGCAAAACCTAAATGCATTTGGAGCTGTTGTTTCAGCCTCCTGGGAACTGTTTTGCCAAATATCTTCCAAACAGCAAAAACTCATCATCTGTGAGCTTTTTCACATCTCCAATACCAACAGAACAGCATTTTGGAAAAATGGATATATAAGGTATTTGAGACAAGATGTACTGCAGAGAAAGAATAATATCTGTAGGGCTGGTATTGGGGACTGGAATATGAAGGGAGGGTAGCTGTGCTGCACATAGGAGGATGAAAATCTTGTAGCTGGAACAGATGCCGAGACTGCCATGTGACTTAAGGTATGATTTCCTGCTGTTCTTGCCAAGTTTGAATGCTTGTTGTTTGTATTTTGTGTGGTTTTTTTTTTTTTTTTTTTCTTTCTCTCTGCTGATTTCTATTTTTAGGCTGAGTAGCAAAGGACTTGTGCTTCAGGAATGAATATTCACCATTCAAGTTACACTTATTTTATTGCATCTTTGCTTATACATCAAATAATTTTTGATGCTGGCATGCAGGAGAGAATGAGAGTAAAGACGTAAAAAGCTTATGAAAAAGGAGGGTATTTTTGGGATGGGTCACATAATCACTCAGCTCAATGGCCAGCTGCAAAGCTTTGTCTGAGTGTGACAGACTGCCCTTGCTGTGCAGTAGTGCCCGCTGAAGCCTTACATCCTTTGTCTTGCTTCACCACAGATTTTCTCTGTGACCTTGGGCAAGTCACGCAGAAGCGAATCCTCAGCCTGGCAGCTGATGCTGCTGGAGCCAGGTGCCCAAGTGGCTCTGGAGGACAGAAATCCAGGCTCTGCTTGCCTGGTTATAGCACTTCTGCGGCCCAAGGGATTTGTGAATATAAAGGCTCCTCGATAATCAGATATAAGAGTGAGGGATGGAGGCATATAAGTACCTCATACAGTTAGCTCTTAACGAGGGATTCCTTGTATCCTCTTACATAGTTCCTTCCCCTGGGTTTTGCTGTGGAAGGGGATTATTCAACCCACTGTATGACTTAAATATGCAAGTCATCAGTTTCTGGAGCAAATGGTGAAACCTGCCTGACCTGCAATGAGAGGCTGTACATCCTCCTTAGGAAACCATGACAGTCAAAGACAGGTCTAGAGTCAGGAAAAAATATTTTGATTATTGCCCAATAAAGTTAAACTTGTTAAAACTCATCTCTGCAGTCTATATTGGAGTGATTGGGAAAAGGGAATGTCTGCCATTATTACAAGAAAGCATGAAATTGAGTAGTGTAGGATAAAAGAAAACTAAGACAGGTGTGTGCAAATGTATGTTCTATTTAGCTGAGTGGATTATTTTTGGTTCTTAAATGTTTGAGAAGAGTGACAGTCAAATCAGTTTTGTAATAGACCTGTTAACTGACAATTATTCCAGTTTATTTCTTGGTGTACAGAACTCTTTTTTTGATTTCATTTTTCATGCTGATTTCATTAACATTTTGTTTGCTTATCTCTAGCTTAAGTAAAAATCCCTATGAATAGTGCAAATTCTGGCAGCTGTATGGCAAATAACTGCTTCATCTATTTACCGGGGTGGATCAGGGGCTGAGAGGCCCTTCCACACCTTTTAGAAAAGGTGATTCCTATTTTTAGATTTTCTCCTTTTCTGTTGTTTTTAATATACCCAAAGCAATAATGCGATATTGTGAGGAAGGCTACACATATAATTAATCAGTTTGACAGCTGAACTGAAAATAAACATGCATTTTAATCTGAACCAAAATGAACATGTTGAATTGGGACTTGGGGGCTGTTTTTTTTTTTTTTTTGTTTGTTTGTTTTTTTTTTTAGGAGAGGTCTCCAAAATGTTTAGTTTCGTGTTAAATGCTCTTATATTCCATGTGGAAAAAATTAATTCTCTTTTGGAAATGTTATAATTAACAACAACAACAACAAGTCTTGGGTACCATTCATCAGGTGGTGGTGCCTCTCTTCTTATCACATTGTGTTTACTCATGACCTATACAAGGCTCTTGGGCAAATTCTTCCTTTTGGACTCAGATCAGGGAATCAAATTTAGTTAGGAGATGGGACAGCTCAACTCCAGTCCCCACAGTATCAGACAAAACTGCTTCAGAGTAAAATTAAGAGTTCTGGTCACAAAGTTTGAGAACACTGCAGAAGTCGGAATGCTGGGACACTGTGTAATTTACCTACCCAGACCATCCACCCAGTGACTTTTCTTTCTGCCAGAACAGGTCTTATCTCACCAGTCTTCTGTGTGCAGGACTTTCCCTGGAGAGCTCTAATCTCAGAACTCTTTCTCAAAACTGCCCTGCAATTGTGCAACTCCTTCTTTGAAAACTCCTTCCTGCTCTTCTCCTTCTGAACAGCTGCTCACAAGTTAATGCTGCTGTTGCCAGATGCTGTCTATTCACTGCTGATAAGCTTTCACAATGGGAATGTTTTATTTCATCTCTGCTAAAATTCATTAAATATTCATTAGAGCAATGATTTGAACTTACCTATCCCTGTTCCTTGCTGAATACTGTACTATACAGTGAATTACTATCAGGAGGGTCCAATGGAAGCTTAATTGTTTATGAAAACATGAACAGCTTCAGCAGGAGAGACTTTCATGTCCAAAAACCCTATAACTCAATGGTTAATTGTTCCCAGATGAGTAGTCTAACCACTAGACTATTACGTATAATACAGGCAGCTACTACAGCCTCATTTTTCCTTTTGGAACATACTTGTGCATTGAGAGGATAAATTACCAAAAATGACAGATAAGTGGTGACAGAGACCAGAACCAAAGGAAATTCTTTAAAGAAGTCTTGCTGAATGTCATGGGGAGACCTAACAGTAAAGCATATTTGGATACTGAAACACTCATTTAGATGCTTTAGCCATAGATTTCCAAGCTTTTATCTTTAAGGTGAAGTTTGAAAGTCTTGGCCAGAATGGCAAGACAAGATTTTTCTCACCCCCATCTTCAGCTGCCTAGTTTAACATAAACCTGAAGGACAGACCCTTGTATTTGTATGAATGGCTGAATCATGCCCTGTGAGTCTGAAGTTCAAGTGGACTTTTGGAAGTGTCTGTGTATGTTCATCAATCATAGATGAAGACTTAGTGACTTCCAAAGACTAGGAATTTCTAACTACTTATTTCTAACCTACTGCTACACAGCAGCAGTGAGAATCCAACTAATTTCTGAATTTTCTAAATGCCAAGCAGGTCCTTCGGTATCTAGGGCTGATATCTCTTCAGTGCAAAACCCTTGCCATGAACTGGCTTATTTACATGCTCTCATAAAATATAGATGGTTTTTGTCCTTGATATACAGGCTTGTAATTACTTTTGATTGGTTTTACACATAGGGCTTTATAAAAGGACTGCAGAGATTTTCATTTTGAGTATAGAAAATTGGAGGACACTCCCACAGCAGCTATTGACAGTAGTATTTGTCATTCTTTCTTTCTTCAGGCTATTGTGAATATTGTGGATACTATAGTTATTTAGGCAGACTGATATAATAATAATAAATAATGTTGTATTTTACTTTACAACTTCTATTTGCGGCAGTGCTCCAGGCATCTCCCTAAAACCTAAACAGGAAATGAACCATAAAAATAACATCAACTAGACAAATAAAATAAAATAATTGGACTATGACGGAAGTTTTTTTTTAACAAATCTAACTTACAAGTCTCTCTAAACATTTATGCCTGTGCCATTTCTTAACTGAAGGCTCACGGTGTGGGAAGGGCTGGAGGAGGCAAGGGCAGCATACAACAAACATTTTCTGTAAGTCATAATGGAAGAATATAGGAGTTATTACTTTGATTGGGATACTTTTCAATTCCACTAACTAGAATAAAATGAGTTATGAAGTTAGATGTCAATATATATGAATCTCAATGATTTTACTAAAAGCTTCTGTTGAAAAAATTGAGTGGAAAAAAAGTTTTTAAGAAACATCATACACATATTTATTTCCAGTTTCTAAGAGCTGAGTTCTGCACTCCCTATACTGTACCACATGCCAAGGAGAACAGAAAATGGTGGCAGGAGCCTGAGAGCTGTAAGGAGACAGAACTCTGCAGCCCCAGCTGGGCAGCGCACCAGGGCCCTGAGGAAGTGAGAAGTGCAACACCACTAGATCAAAGTGGTTATACTTTTGGAGAAGTAGAGTTGTCTTACTCTTCAAAACAGCTTGTGCATGTGCTACTATTAGCATCAGGTTTTATCTGGCAGTGTGTCAGATAAGCACTTTGCTCCGATTTACAAAACTCAGCCATGTGTGTTCTTTGATATGCTGGAGCAGCCTACCCTAAGCCAATGAGTTAAAAATCATCCACCCTGCCTACAGTGGCAGGTTGTCCTTTGTGCCCGGAAAGCCGACGGCAGCTGAATATTGGCTTTGCAGGAATGAGATCTTGGTATTGTGGGCCAAGTATTCTCTCATGGGCATAGGCTCAATTTCCATCTGTAGCAATGAGAATGTCTGAAGCTGGTTTAAGGGCATTAAATGACTCACAGAAATTTCATGCAAAATGGTACACAAATGTTTCCTCTTCCTTTGCTTACTACTTAAAAGCAAAGAAACATTTATCACTACCTTAGAAAAAAGTGCAAAAAAGTGCAAAGTACTTTGGTCTTTTCACCACACAGGCCAGTGTAGCACTTTGGTATGTCTGACAATCATATAAGTGACTTGAAAGTTCTCTCCAACAAGCAAGTAAACAAACCTTGCTAGTAATACTGCAAATTGCAAAATACAGCTATGGACTCACCACAGAAAAGCTTAATGGCATTTAAGGTATTTTTAGGCAAAGGTTTATTGAATAGGCACCAGTAGAAAGGCAAAGTTAGTAAAATTATTCTGCTGGTAAGAACTTGTAAAACCAAAAGTAACATTACTTTCATATATTTTTGATCATATTACAGTGGTACATGTGTTTTTTGGAAAATGACTTAACTTGCCATAAATGATGTCTGAACTGGCCATCTATCACTGCACAGTTTGTCAGCACTACTTACAAATCTAACACCCAGAATGACAAGTGTAATTACATGCTTCTGAAACATATGCCGTAATTTATGGGTATTAAGCAAGTATAAACAAGAGATCAAATCCCAGTGTAAGCAGTCATCCAAGAAATCATCTTGACATTTATTTCATTAAAACCTTTCTTTCCGTAAGACAGTCAGAACATACCTGAGTAGCACTATCAGCACATCTGCAGATACTTGCCAATTATCGCGTGTTTGCAAAGCAAAGGATCAGGTACATGCATATGGTTAACACTTAACTTTCAGTTACATTTTGCACATGTAGTTATGTAGGTGTTTATCATGTTCCCTTACTATTAATCTCCTACAGGAGATTAATATATAGGACTTAAATAGCCACATCTCTTTCACCGATTTTCCTTTGTGTTAACATCCAATGTAATTTGAATTAGAAAACTGAGTAAAAAGGCTCAAGCCCTAGAGAGCTAGTGGTTTATTGGCTTGAGATACTGCTAGGAAGAGGAGCATAAAAAGGAGAGTGAGGCTGGGTGTTCTGGGTGAGGTATCCCCAATACAGACTAGCAGATCGGTGCTGTCCTTGCTAGGCAAAGCTGCAGACCTGAGCTCAGGAGCAGGCTGGGCACTCAGAATCCCAGCTGGGACCTTTCAAACCCTATGTCTTACTGCAGTACCTAGAAGGCAATGGTGTTGCTAATATTGTGTAGATTGTAAAATTGATTTTTATTTGCTATTGTCAGCATTACTCCTGAGACACTGTGTCTACCTTATCCTTTCTGCTAAGCAGTGCTTTACTCTGTGAACACTGCCAGGGAAATCTGAGAACTAGAATAAGCCAATATTTTGAAAAGGGGAAAAAAAAAAAAAGTGCAGTTCTGGCAAACAGTTCCTTCCAGGGTCAAAATAATGCAACAGCTGATATAAAACTGTATTAACATAGAATGAAAGTATTAGGAATGCCAGCCCACATGCAGGGATGGAAAATATGTCTTGGTGACTAAACCTGATTATCTTTTTAGCAAGATTTTGAGTTGTAAAGCTAATGGCATTGACTTTTGTAAATCTCAGTGCTACAAGTCATTCTCTGAGATAGTGAGTTCATTCTAACCTTATCTTATTTAATAAGACTGTCTTGGAGACATATATATATATATATATATTTAGTTCAGTTCTTCACATTAATGCCAGTGGTAGCTTGGGGTTTATCTGGATAAGCTTTTGCTCAGGCATGGGAAGCAAGTTTCATGGGAAATGTCCTCTGCTGAACTACTGCTGATATTACTCGTATGCCAATGTCTGATTCAGTGAAGGAAATGTTTCCTCCTCAAATTGACAGTGCTACTCTGCAGCCCCTCTGATCACTCCTTTCCTGATTATGAGCCAGAAACTGGGGGAGTGTTGCAGCCAGCTTTTCTGGAAACTTTATAACTATCCAGCTTGTTTCTAAGGTTTTCTTGGAGTATTCCATGCTGGTGGGAGCTGAAATCTCTTTGCCAGGAGCTCCCTGATGGCCTCAGACAGAGGCGAGCAAGCGTGGCGGATACACTCGACACCCCTCATCTGCAACAGCAATGCAGAAGGAGGGTGAGGGAGCTGCCTCTGAAAGGCAACAAAATGAGACTGTGTTGGGGGAAGAAACCTACAGACAAATTACCACAAGGTTGTATGGTCTCTTTAGCAAAGCAACAGGGAGAATGGGGTCAGTGAGTTCAACAGACAAGTGTAGCAAACAGACATACTCTGAAAATCATTAGCAGCAGTCGGTAACATTGCAGCTGTTTTGCGAGAAAGTGGAGGAGGGGTGTTTTTCTTGTGTCTTTTTTGAGACATTTGTGGTTGTATAATCTGTCAGAAACTCAAAGCTCACACACTTCTTTTCAGGATGATAATAACCATTGAAACTGGTAGCTGCTATCTCTTATCATCTATTTAACTTACTCTTCCCCAATGCAGAGTATGTTGCAGCCTCATTTATCAATGTCTCTCTTTTCTCAAGTCTTAATGATGAAATCAGACACCAAAAGTACATGTTTTGAAAATTACACTGTCATTACTAAAAAAGAAAAAAATTCAAACCCTACATTTTATAACAAGCTGATTAATAGTTTTTCTTCATCCCCTAATAGCAGGAGAATGATTTTTTTTTTTCTTTTAATATACTGTGTTGCATTTCTCATTTTACTTCTTTCTTTTGTTTGGTCACAAGCCCCAAAAACAACACACTCCCGCGTCAGGCTCATTGGCCTCATTGACAGGCTCCTCAGGCCCTTGCACTGGCATTTTGCAGTTGCCTTAGGGTTTCCTTGTGGTTAAGCTACAGACACACTGTCTGAGCCTCTTTGTCCTCTGTTCAACACACTGTTTATGCAAAGGTACTCTTTACTCTGTACTATGCATTCGGTTGTGCTATCTTACATTCCTGCTATCAGTTTAGCAAGCTGATACCAGTTGTATCACTTGAATTTTTTGTTTTCCTATTAGCTCAGTCACCCAAGGCATTCCAAGATATACACACTGGGCCAAAAGAAGTGGGATTCTTGAGTCAAGTTTATTCATATTCTGTATGGTGCAATGTAAAATCCTGGTTCTATAACTAAAAAAAAATAAATTAAAAAAAATTGAGCAAATACTTACTTTATCCACAAGTTGTTGCTAAAATTGTCCTGTAGGGATAGTGATAAAAAACTTGATAGTTTATGATGAGATTAGGAGAATAGCTACTGCTTAGTTTGTGCTTTGATCCTAACAATCAGTTGCAAATACAAGTTTAGGAAAGAATATTCAGGAAGGATATTTGAAATTTAGTCTGGTGTCATGGAATATATTCTCAAAAGACAAATGGATAGAGGGCAAAATTGTGAGGCATGGTAATATTAGTATTGCTGCTATTTCAGCAGGAGGCTGAAGAGAGAAGGCACATCTGTCTCAGCCTGGAACTACCACATGAGCAATACTTCCTACTGCAATATTGTGGCCTACAGGGTCCTGAGCCAGAGAACTGTTTAATTGGCTGGAAAACATTTGTTACCCGAAATCTATATCTGCTGCTTGACTTTCAGATAGACAAGGCCTCGGCTTCTTTGCACTTGCAATGTCTTTTCAGGCTAGAAAAGCTCAATTTCCCCAAATACACAGAAAGTGTAACCAAACATAGTGTTATAAAGGATGGCATGGAATAACAAGATACAAACTCCCATTGCTTAATCTTTTTTTCACTGCATCTTCTCCACTGTCTTGGGCAGATGTACCAGTTTTCAGAAAGGTAGTTGTCCTGAATTTTTCTGCATTTATTGAATATGTCAAGAGCAACATAGGTGCTATCAAGATCTTCTTTGTTTATTAGTTATTTTATCTGGAAGGTTCCTGGTGAGCACAAGGCCAGGGGAAGACAGGATTGTATGCAAAAATCATGGTCTCTCTGCAACTTTCTTTTACAAGGAAAGGAGTATTACTAATGTTGCTGTCTTAGTCCCTTCCCTATAAGAATATAATACCAGATGTTTTGTAGTACCATGAATTTTATTGGAATAAACAAAATTTTCTTTGGGAACCCCTAGCTTTAATAGATCATATTCATTATTCTTTAGTTATTCTCCCAAAAGCTGTTAGGTTTTAAAGTACTTAGCACCACCTTGGAATTGGCTGCAGAGCTATCAAGCATGGAGTCATTTGCCATTATAGTCATTCCTCCTGCAGCTCTTTGAGATCTTTCTCAGCTATACCTGTGGCATGCCCTAATATTACTTTTAAAAAGTACAGGGTGTTTCAAAAAGATAGACCCAGTTTCAAAGATGTAGTAATTTCAAATTCGGTCCATCTGTTTGAAACACTCTGTACATGAGGGAAGTCCTGGCTTCATCTGTATGTGCTACTATACAGCTACTATACAGACTCCATGTCAATCAAGAGCATGAGAGTGATCCAGTGATCCAGTGATCCAGTGATCCTGTTCAGGTCATCAACTTGTATTTCAGAAAATCCAAAGGCACTGGTGTATAATAAGATTTAAATATCTTTTATTCAGTTACAACAACGTTTATACTTTATAATGATATTTGATGGATTCATAAAGACCTCTGATAAAGAGTGTGCCTGATGGGTAAAGCAGAGGTAGGTCATGGATGAGCATTCCTGAGTGCTAGGGGACCTGCTTTTGCTCTTGTGAAAGTGTTGGCAGACAAAATTGGCCATACTCACTGTCTCAGACTTGCAGGTATTTTTTTTTTTCAGTTGAAACATTAAAAAAAAATAAAGAAGTTAGGAAGTAAATTTGAATAAAAATTCAAACACATACTGTAGGAGCCATTCAAATAAACTATTTAATTGTTTACTAAGAAAATACCAAACCAACAACAAAATACTTCTATTTCATCCTTCTTGGTATTTCTGTTTAACTTTTTATTTGCAGGCATAAAAAAACATATGTATTTTTTCTGCATACCAACCTTTCCTATCTCAGATCTTCTGTATGACACTTAACTTTAGCTTGCTTTGTAGGACCCGTTCCAATAGCATGAGTAGCAGAACTTGACCTGTGATTTATTTTTCCAAGTTTTAAAAATAAACCAAACAAAATACAGTCAGCTCAGTTTGCTTATGGAAATTTATACATGAATGGAAAAAGGAGAAATTTCAATATACGTGACTAATAAATTAGCAGCCTGTGCCCAAGACAGAAATGGAAAATTACAGCATTAAATCAATTTTATGTAGTAACATACCAAAACAACAGATTGTTTGGGGTACTTGAGGTAACCACCTTTCCCCAGTAATATATGATTGTCAGTAACACTTAGCGACATGTTCTTCATCAAGTTTATAGTGAAAATTTCTGACAGTGGCAGGTGAGGAATTATTTTTAAGGATGATGTCCTTCTGGTGGCTCATACTGAGAATGATATTATTTATATTAACTGGTAAAATAGCCTGGCAGCACACAGGCAATTACCTCAATTTTATGTTTAGTGCTCTTCTCATAAATCTATGTAATGATGACATCTCTGTTATGAGCTTACATTAACTTACTGGTTACAGTAATTGTATTGAAATAAGCAAATGTCCACTCTTTGATCAAGACAGTACAGTTACGGTATTCCAAGTAAATAATTGCTTGAGATAGATATAAGAACAGATAAAGGCTTTATGAAAGGAAACTTTAATTGCACAATTAGATGAAGCTTAGGTAGTGATCTTTCCTGCATATGTATGAATTTGTTCTCCATAAGGATTTGATCTCAAGAGGGCAAAGTGGACATTGTTCATTGCTTTTTTTGGCTAGGTACTGTCCTCCAAACTGGTGTTTAAAGTTATTAGTGGAGGTGAAGTAAAGTGCAGTATATATCCCCTTGGTCTTGTCAAAACCCCTTTATTCCTCATAATATCTTAGTCTGAGATCATCTCTTAAGGTGGAAAGGCGGAAGATCTGTTGTTTATCGTGCTCTTTCCTGAGGCGTCTGTTACTGGCCACTGGCAAAGACAGACCATTGGTCTGACCCAATACGGTTGTTTTCTCATGCACTACTGTAAGAGGAACTTCAGAGGTTTCCGTTGGGTGACTCATGTTTGGTATGAAGCTGGGATTTACAAAAGTGTGTATCAGGCCAGTAATCACTGGAATCATACTTCAAGTACAAAAAACTTTGTGCTTTGTCAACTAATATACATGTTGTTTTCTTACAACATAAGAAATCTGCCTTTGGGCACCCTGGTCAGTCAGGAAATGAGTATCCTTGTATCCTGTATTAGTTAATGAAGAAAAACTATAGCTTCTGTTGTCTTAGAGGAAAAGTTAAGTTCCAAAAATATTTCCTCCTTCCATGAACATTATAAATTCATCTTAATGTGCTGACCTCGGCTGTGCACATTTAAAACAGACCCATTAAGGTAAAAATAGCTTTTGAATTACCCAGTTTGACAGACTACCTGATCTGCTAAGTACCTGCAAAAAATTCATTCAGGTATTCTTTGTCTGGAGTGCTTTATTATCTGATGACAACTGCTTGGGCTGAGCTGTCAATAAGCTTTAGCACCAAACATTAGAAAAATTCAGAAAGTATCAGGTTTAAGTGCATTTGACCTACAATTCATGTGTATCAAAATCACTCCAGAATGAAGCGATGAAATCAGATTTGCCACAGGGAGAGAATGAGACAGATCACTTGAAGACCCTCTGTCTTGATTTAAAAATAATGGTGCTTATTTACTCATGAATAATTCTGAATAGCTGGTGTCTGTGCTCTTGAGACAAATATGTAAACAGGGCATTTGGCGAATACTGCAGTTCGTGGGGACTATCACTGGCAAAGCTTTGGAGTCCCAGACTTTTAATAAGGAAACGCCTTGGTAGCCATGTGCCAGCCAGAAAATGGCTACTCCTCCTAATATCCTCAGGTACTTTTAACATCCCTTCTGACCTCACTGCTCTGTAATGTCCATAGAAAGTTACACTTAAGGGTTGATTCAGTAAGGTCATTTGACACAGCTGGGAATGCTCTGTCATTCCCAAGGGTTATGCTTTAAGGGGCAGGCAGTTCTGGAAATCCTGTGAGAGCCTCAGGTATTCAGAATATGTGAAAGTAGTTTGAAAGTACTTGGTTTCATCTCCTTGCAGCCTTACTGTTCCTATGAGAGTTTATGAAAGGACACAGGCTAAATGATGCTGCCTGTCTTTTAGAGATGTGGGATTTCATAGGGATTTTGGCTGTCAGGTGAGTCCAGCACTGAAATTCCAGTTGTTACCATTCACTTGCTGAGTGTCAGCTGGCAGGCAAGGGTGAATGTCGCAGAACCACGCTGAAGGATTTGGTCTGTATTTTCTGGGCAGAGTAGAGTCAAATAAGCAAAAGCGAGATAAGATGGAAATGGTGACATAGGTATAGCAGTAAAGAGAGAGGAAGTGAATTAAAATCCATACATCTTAGAACCAGAGGTTTATTTTTGGTTTACGTCTGTCTGATAGTAAAAATAAAAATGATAATATTATGGTTCCAACATCAATGGGAGGAATGTCACTGTGATCCTTCAGCTAGTCAAACAGCATAGCTTGGAAATTAAAGTTACTGACTGCTTTGATATGAGTAAATTTTTTTCCTTAAAGAGTACCTTTCCGAAAATAGATTTATCTCTGCTAAGCAGAAAAGCAGATTCAATATCCCACAGCATTCAGAGATACTGTGACGTTATTGCTATAAATTGTTTATCATTTCATCAAGAAATGTTATTCACTGAACTGTCTGGGCCCTTTCTTGTTAAAAGAATTTGTCTCTGAACTAGCAGCAGGACAGGACTCCCCAAGCTCTACTTTACGCAATGGCTGGTCCTTTCCTTGGTTTATCTCTGTCTCAAATAAACTAGTGATTCTTCTCTCCCTAATGAAATGAAAAAGGATTTCTTCCCCTGGGAGATCCTTTCTTCAAAGATTGGTGGGTTATCTTAAACCTTCTACATTACTCAAATGGCTGCTTTACATCTGTATTACTGCATGTGATTTGAAAAGTTACTGTGTTTTCTGCTGTTGATATGCTTGGGGTCTGCTAGTCTCACAAATGAGGTTGTTCTTAAAGCTTTTTTTTTTAATTTTATTTTTTTAATTTAATTTTATTTTTTTTACCATCATGTTTACTGACAGACAGCAACCCAAAGACAAAATCAGTTGGAAGGTATACTGAATGCAAGTGTTCTTTGGCTTAGGTCAAGATATTCTAAAATTAGATAGGGAATAATAGGAAGTGGTACTTAAATTCCCGTAAATCCCTCACATCCATTTGGAGCTATATTAAATCGTGATAGCATCATTATTATCTTTACCCTTGCCAACATGCCTGGGATGGCAGTAGCCCAAAAGCCTATGCTGGAGACAGAGAGTACTGAGAAACAGTAGGTAAAAGGTGAAATAAAAAGAGAATATTGGCTGAAGGAGTGGTTGCCAAAATGAAGAAGGGGAAAGCCTTTGAACTGGAGATGGCATTGAAAGATAAGCAGGTGGACCTTTGCACATGAAAAGTAGAACAAGGACTGTATTCTTTCCAAATAGCGTCATTGCTTCCAGTTTTCAAATTAGTGAGATCCTCAAAAAAGACTTAAAGAGGCAAAAGCAGAGAATTGGAAGGGTAGCTATGCAGTTTGACTTTCCGAAATGACTCAGAGTCATACAAGACTTTCTAGAAGAAAGTAAGGTAACTTGAAAACTAGATTACAGAGAAATAGAGTTAAAAAATAAATAAGAAGCAGATAAAATTAAATGTGACTTAAAAATAGCCAGAGGATTGGAGTCCTTTTCTAATATTGCCTTTAACAAGAAATGGAAAGAAAAAGAAGGTTAGGCAATTAGAAGACAATTGAGATCATGTAACAACAGCTATTGATAAAATACAGATGCAGGTACACTTGGAAAATATAAACAGAGGAAAATCCATTCTTCCAGATGATTCTTAATCACTGAGACTCTCTGAGCATCTGACCACTTACAAAGACCACTAGCAACTGAGACAGCATCAGAGACTCAAGAAAATACAAGGCATTACCCAGCTCCAGGACAGAAAAAAAGGGAAGAGTGATTACAGCAATTACCATCCAGTAAGGACAGCAAATTAGATGTATGTGTGCTATGTGATAAAGCTATAGAAAAGGACAGTGTGATTTCAATATGCTTCCATGAAAGGATCAGAACACAGAGGAGAGTTATCAGTTTATGTCAAACTTTTGTGTAATTTTTCACCCATATTTTTTCTTATTATATTGACAAATTAGAGCAACATTTCAAAGGTGAACAAAATAAGCTATTGTGGTCTGGAGAAATCACCGTTAGGAAAGATTTAGAGAGCTAAATGTATATAGCAGTTAAACAATGATTTAGAGAGGAAAACACATGAAATGACTACTTGGAAGACTTGAGCACTGAGGTGAAAGAAGGCCAGAGATATGTCTCCTTATAGCAGCTTATTAGGTCAGAGAAGATACATGCACATTACTATGAGTCTTTATCCTGGGGCAGCAACAGGTGTAGAAATTCCATAAATCTTATCCATCCCTACCTTCAATCTGTCAAGTTTTTGTTCAGCTTAACCAGCAATCAATGCCATGGACTTCTGGAGATCAGGTGTTAAGCAGAAATCCTGATGGTGAATGAGACTGAATGATCTTGTTACTTGTAAAATATGGACAAAATTGGTTTGGACTATTTTGTCTCTGTTTTTCAGCCTTTAATTTTTTTTGTTTTAGCCCTTTGTTCCAGGAGCTCACACCTCTATATCAAAGTTATATTCCTATCCAGAATGGCCAGCACCTGGCCCAGGTTATTCCCCAAGTTAAGCTTGGGTATGTTCTGGGATGGTAGCTGTTGACAAAAGCCAGATCTGTGTCATCGACTTGCTGACGTTTTTACCATACAGATGATTGTATGCCAGGATGAGTCTGTCCCTAGCCTTGTCATGTTTATTCCAAAACATGCAAAAGGACTTCTAAGTAACAGAAACCAGTGTGAATATCAATTCAACCTTTGGACTTTGTGTGAGCACCTTTTGTGTCACGTAATTTCACCACTCTTGGAAAGAAAAGGGAAGGACACTCTGTGTCTCTTAATGAAAGATGTGTGGCTAGATCAGACTGATCCACATATACATGCAGTGTTCATGTTCCCAGCCTTCAGGAAAGTGCTGGGAAATCCATATTCACTCTCAAATGGGAGAATCTTTCTATCTCATCCCTACTGAGTCTGCCAGTGCAGACCATTTTATCCCAACTGTGCAGCAGATCCAGAATTTCTACCTTAAATGCCTAAGAGACTATTTAATGGTCTGTAAAGTTTAAGGAGGCTTGTAATGACAGCTTCACAAAGGCAATTGTTGATCTTGGCACAACTACAGCCTGAGACAATGAAGGTAGATATTAGTAAGGCTTTTTTACAATGTCTCATGAAATCCTAATTTTCATGCTAATTTAAATAGTCTTTTAAAATGAGAATTTAGTAACTGGACCACAAGTGAAAGGTAATAATAAATGTCTAGGTAATAAATTAGGGGGAGTTGTCTAACAGGATGCCAGAGAGATTATTATTAAACCCTTTCCTTTACAAAACGATCTGGGAGAGAGAATTGACAGCAACTGATGACATTAACACATAACAGTAAGAGAGAGGAGAAGAAAGTAGAGAAGAAAATGAAAAGGTAGAAGGAAATTCCAAGGATGAAATTATAAATTCAAAAATGAAACAGAACAAAGGAACAAGAAAGAGAATCAAAACACTTATCCAGCTTTTCTCAGAAAATGAGGAAAATTAGGATTCATCCCCTAGTTTTTGAAATGTAAGTTATATTTCAGGGAAATGCACCGTTATGCTTTGTGATGCAAAAAGCTGACAAGATTTAATGTCTTGGAAGACACAAGGGTGGAACAGAAAGCAAATCCAATGAGTGATTTTGGTATAGGAAAATACTAAAAGCAGCATGTACAACATAGGACTGAAGAGCATTAAATAACTCAGTGGAGTATAATGGCTCCTTCTCTGGTCCCATTTCGACAACAAAGCTGCCTACTGTTCCAAGTTCACTGTCCTCACCAGAGACTCACACATAGGGAAGCTCCAGTTAGGATCAGGAGAAATAATAGAAACAGAAGCCGGGCATTTGGCAAGAGTTAATACTCCTGAATACTGGGTTTTAAGAAAGTCTGCCATTTCAGGCTACATTTGACTTGGCTGGGTGCAGCAGTAATTCCAAGAATGTCTGTTACAGAATCAATGTGGTGGGATGAGATTTTGGCCCCCTTGATTTATCAGCAGGGAAGATAAGATTTCATGCATTGTACATTTGCAGATTTTTTTTTCTGAATAATTTAGGGTAGTCTTAGTGTTTATAACAAGTAATTAAATGAAATGAAGTAAATAATCATTGACTTTTTTTTTTTTTTTTTTTTTTTAATGGCTGCAATATTTTCAGAGTCAAACTGTCTTCCTAAGGACAGAATATGTCATATCTCATGCGACATCTAAACCTGTACTGAGCAAAGTGCCAGAAAATGCCCTTTTAAAAGATAATCCTGTCCTGACAGATGGATGGAGTGGGTAGTAATAAAAATAATAATACTT
This sequence comes from Streptopelia decaocto, assembly GCF_964273445.1. Taxonomy (NCBI): domain Eukaryota; kingdom Metazoa; phylum Chordata; class Aves; order Columbiformes; family Columbidae; genus Streptopelia; species Streptopelia decaocto. Next base: position 22,704,225 of record NC_138663.1, read on the forward strand.
TTTATTGATATATGATCTGCTTTTAACAGATAATAGCTTTTTTTGTTTTTAATTTATCCAAGTCCTACAGTTCAATATAATACATCTATTGAAGTCATGGGTGACTGAGCAGGCAATCCTGAAGACAGAATTAGGCTCTGTTATTCTGTCCTGCTTCTCTCGCTCAGTTTGGACACCATTCTCAGTGTTTAAAGTGTTGAAATCCAGTTATACTCAGGCAGGTCTTTCTCATCTTAGACATAATGATTTCAAGTCTGAAAGCAATAGGTCCAAAAGCAAAAATTTTATGAATCTGTTTTCAGTAGCAATAATGTCTTCAAAAAGGATACAACAACAAGCTGAACTATCAGCATTTCAATAAAAACAAAAGTTCATTAAAAATGTTTCAGTGCATTTCAAAAGAGCATGACATGAGCTAACTAATTTGTCATTAAATTTATCTTTAAATCTGCACTGGACTTTTGCTCATTGTCAGTCTCCCAGAAGAGTCGAATCTATTTCTTACAGAAGGTATATACGTGTCAGTATTAGATCAGAGGAAACAATTGTGAGTCATGATAGGGGAAAGGGACTGTTGACTCTGCACTTCTGTTGGTTTAACGATCCAGATAATAGAGACGTGGATGAAACATGAGGTCTGGAAGACTCTTAGAGTTGATCAGCTTTGCTCTGAGGTTGTTCACCTTGTCAGTAAAGCTTTTATTGGAAATAAATAAGTATTTTATACTTAATATTAAAGAAAGAGACTGGAAAGTACAGTTCTGGGTATCTGGCAGATGCATAATTACATTATGAATTGTATTAATTTTCCCTCATTTTGTTTTTTAATCAAAGCATACATTTGCTTGAATTGTTGGGCTAATGTTACAGCAGAGAGGATCTAAATTTATATGGTCTTAAGAAGTTAAATCCTAAGAAGTTAATTCTTAAGCAGCTAATGTCTAAGCTTTTTAAGTTTCCTAATCAGAGTGGTTACAGACTATGCATATAAAGAAAAAAAGCTAAAGGAAAAGGAGGGGAATTAATAGAAACCTTTTTATTGATCACAACAAATTCCAAGAAAGGAAGGAAAAAGACCTAACTCTCATTTTTCTGAGAAATCATACCCAGAAACTTACGAAGCTTTTAACTCATAAGCAGGAGTACTTTTTCAGAGAATTATTGAGATGACATTTGAGCTTCAGATTCTAAAGTGTCACTATATCATTCCCTCAAAGTATATTTTTTTTAAAGTATGTTTTTAAAAAAATGTGTGTGTGTGTTTTTTTTTTTTTTTTTAAAAAAAACCCTCTGGGGCACCATAGGTCAGGCTCTACATCGCTCATTTTGAGATGCTTGTAAATGAACTTGGAAATTTAGAGAAGAGATACCACCCTCAAGTAGATAACCTAAACCAGGAACCTCAGCTAACCCCTTTTATGCTAAATAACATACCAGCTACCTGTCAGAGAGCACAGTGACACGTGATGTAACCAGGGTATCTACACATATCATTGTAAATGGACTTTAAACCTCAGCACTGTTGTTAGAGCAGCGTTTGCAGTTAAAAGGAACCATGCTGCTCTGAAAATCATGTCATTGTTCAAAGTTCAAAAACAATGTTATGGGAACTCCTTATGAGTAATAACGTAAAACAAAGCAAAGTATCTTTGGATCTAACAACATCTGTTTGTGATGTACAGTATTTAAGAAAATCCATTTAAACCGAGGGGTAAACCGTCTGGCCTTGTGAACCTGCTAAACCCTGTCTTTGTTGTAATATGTTCAGAAAAAGAGGGTTAGCTGAGATGAACTTGGCCAGCTGGTGCTGATGCAGCCGCAAGGTCTTCATCTGTGCCACCCCCAGACCCTCCAGCCATGGCCTGTCTCAGCCACACCAGAACACACATCCCCTTGTTAAAGTCCCATCTCACATTTGCTGTTCCAGATGAAATTCTCTTTTCCCTGGGAGATTTTCCTGATGAAATGCTCAGGGCCATGCTGATGTGTGCAGTTCTGTTCTGCTGAGTCTTCGCTAGCACAAGCATCTCACACAGTTTTAAAGAAGAATGCACTACTTTTTACCATAAGGGAAAGATTTAACACTAGTTTCTAATGAAATTCCCAGAGCAAAACATTCATGAGGCAGGCGGGTTTGTACCCATAATTTTATGGATATTTTAAGCCCTGAAAATATTACTATAAGAAGCATGCCCATGCAGGATCAAATCACCAAAAAAAAGGTTTGAACAAATACTTGTAAGCATACAGAAAATATTTTTAAATTAACTGTATTTATAGTTAAAATTTAACTGGTTTTGGGCAAAAAACATAAAAAATGGAGTTTTAAAAAATGATCTGTGCATATATCTGCTATGGGTAATATTTAATAGAGAGGCATTGGTCCCCTTTTTGGAAGATAAATGTAAGTGTGGCTCCCTTAAATTTGTAATAATTGTTAATTCATTTCTGAATTTCATGACAATTAGTGGTAATAATAACACTTTTAAAATCTGCATCAATCTTGATAAAAACACACAACCAGTCCATAACATTTACTCCAACGTCAATATTCCAGAAACTCCAGATACTGGATCAGATCCTGAAGTGCTTGATTACTATTTTTATGCACTATGATCAATAAGAATGTTGCTTGCACTCAGTACTTTGCTGGCATAGCTGGAACAAAGCATATTTGACTGTTGAGAAAGAAGAAAACATTAGAAGTTTTGCAGCTGTAAGATTGAAAACTGCTTTTCAGAGGAAGATAAGCTTATCCTCCTTCTCTAATGAAATGAATAGCACTATGACAATTGTCATATTTCAGCCAACACTCAGAATAAAAGATTATTCATTTGTTATAGGCAACATAACATTCATAAAATTTATCTGATTCTGTCATTCTGTTTTTACTGTTAGCCTTTGTCTTTGTTCTTTAGAAAGGTAATTACATTCAGAAAAATGAAGATCCAATCAAAACACTTCACATTGAACAAAAACCTGAAAAAAACAAACCACAGGCCAATACTTCATATCTTTAATTGATGCAGTATATGAAGATTAATGCTGGGCTTAGGTAAAATGACAAGATTTTGGTACAAGAGCATTTAGTTAAAAAACAACCATATTTAAGAAGTAAGAACAGTTTAAGCTTACACTTCATGTGAACACAGAAGTCAGTTGTGCAAAACAAAACGTGTGCTGACATAAATCATAACTGCTTATGTGAATAAGCATTAAGACTGGAGGATAAAGATCTTACCCTTCCATCCAGGATGAAGTTCTCTATCCTGTGGAGCTCTCCATCCTGTTTCTCTCTTCACTAAGAACTCGATAGAATCACCTGATAGACTGGAAAAACCATAACCTCAACTCTGCATTGCTTAATTTGACCCTTTTCTAACATAGGCAGCTTCCTGGATGACCTGTTTTCAGGATTTGCTCTGTCTTGGCTTGGATTCATTTTTTTTTTTCCCCTCCTTCTTTATTTGAAAAGTGTTTTTGCTCAGCTGTCACTTCTATTCTTTGCTTAAAATAGCAATAAGAATCTGTAATTACAGTGATGGAATAAAGTTAAGAGGAAATGTAATGGAATGACAGTATTAATTCCCAGGAAAATTGCTGGGCTAAACCAGCCTCTAAGCAGGAGTCCTTTAAATTCCCCGTGGATAAAATGAATGTAGGTTTATGTCAATAAACTAACTCTTGGACACAGATTCCCTGGGAGTTTTCTAGGTGCAGGAGTGCTGGCTCACAGCCTGGAAAAGTTAGGGACACAAAAGGGTGGTACAGGGCTGCACTTTCTGCACTCACCTCCAGAAGTGCACTTGGCTGCAGTGGGACCATTTCAGATGGGCTGTGAGAGGTTCAGATTATTCCCTTTCCTGTGCTGTATTTTCAGCACAATCTACAGAGCTGACCTAAAGAGTCTGTCCTGCTAAACAGCCTGTAAAATGGTGAACAATCAGGACATCAACAGATGCTTGGTGAAGATCATGGAGTTCTTATTAGCGGTTGTTTAAACCTTCTGGTATATAAGACCATGGTCAGCAGAGCTACAGTTTGCATCACTCTTTGCTAAGACGAGGGCACAGGCCGTGTGTCAGGAGGCAGTGTCCTTTCTGAGTCTGCTCATATCGTGCACGTACAGTGTGTGTATGTGTCCTTGGCTGAATGCAGTGGCTGTATTTCCCTCTCTTCCTATAGCACAGCAAAATCCTTTTCCCACCATGGCAAACCAAACATCAACAGTGTAATTGGTGCTTGTCTGTGGATGGACTCTCTCTGGCTATTTCCCATACAAGAACCATTGTTAGACTGGCCACATTGCTCAAGTTCATATTTCAAATCCGTCTGTAGGTTTCTGTCTAGAAAAAAACATAATTCCCAGAAACAAATATAATTATGTCTTACTATGTTTAAATGCAAACTATTGTTTATAGGGCTGTAGATGCTGGAAACATGGTTTACTCCTGACATTGAGTTAGGGTAGGTAGTACATGCCTGTGTTTCATGGGAGTGTGTTCACACAAATCAAACTGAATTTGAACTGGAGACAACCCTTGTAGGGGGAGAAAACTGCATCTAGATTAAGGATCTAATTAGAGCCCGTATCTTGAAACTATGGAAGACAAGACTGTGTCAACAAGAAATAGTCTTCTTTAAACTCTTCTAATTTTGTTCTCCATATGTGATAGTGGGTTCTTGGCCCTATATACCCTGCTTATAATTTAAATGCTTTAAAAAATGTCATTTTGGCCACCAGAGGGCAATGATTTCTTCTGTTCCTCAAAAATAGAAGTGATCTATTTTGAGTGAGAGTCAGACATTAATATAATCCCTGACATTTTTGAGCTTTGTAGTATGGATACTTTCACCTCTGAGTTCAAAACTGGCTGTTGTTTGTAGTGACTCAAATTTCTTCACTTTTGATAGTTAATTGCTGTATGTGAAGCAACTTTGGTCTTTTCAGTTTGTTTTTTTAGGTACAGATGTCTACAGCACAGAATTGGTAGTTGGCCCCTGTTCTGGCAGGTCAGTTAAGATTTATTTGTCTATTAATCTACACACAAACATCTAAGCTCTCTACATTTTGACTGAACCAACTTCATTTTTACTAAGGAGCTTATTAAGATGATTTTCATATGTGATATCTGAATGTGAATTAATTTTATGAAGATTTTTTCTTATTATATATTGCCCATTGAGTTATTTCTTCTAACTGGATTTTGAGTCATTACGATAGCTTTCAATTAAAATTTCAGTAGAAAGAGTTAGGAGCTATTCAGGGAAAAACTATCGAAGGATATTATCTTTGTCTTGTAAACAAATTTCATGCCAACATGGAGATTTAGCAGATGAGTTGCCAGAAAGTTGCTGGCTTTCTTGCTGCAAAGCTCCAAGAGATATCACTGAACAACTGTGGTCAGCAGATTCGCAGTCTTTTCAGATTTTTAAAGTATTTTGGGTTAAGGCACTCTTACAGCATGCATGACTAATGGATTTATCCTGAACGATGTTTATTCATCTTGGCCTGTTTTACAGAGTTTCTAAGTAGCCAGCTGTCTCATTGTGGTGACCAGGGTCCCAAAAATCAAGCCACTTGTCTGAAGCGGAGCACACATAGGATGTCCTTTGAGAGAGATAGTATTTTGGTGGAATTATGAACCTGAGCTATGTGGAACAGATATAAATAGGACCATCAAGGTTTCTCTAGTATGCCCCTGCTGTTTCTACTTGCACCACCTACTAGAACCTCTACAGACAGAAAGGAGGAATGTGTCTGCAAGTGAAAGAAGCTTTAGCATCTGCTTCGGAGCAGATGCTCAGCATCATGTGATACCCAAATTAGCTGGCCAACAGCTTCAACCTTCCTGGAGTCAGCTCCTGTCCTAATATTTGGAAGAACAATCCTTTGCAATAAGACTCTTGCTGAGTGACCTGTGGATTTATTAATTACAAATCAAGCTGAGCTGTCACATCAGCCTTCTGTTCTCATTATGAGAGCCATAAAAAATTTCACTTAGGAAGTACTGATTGCAAGTAACTTACTTTGTGAGATCCTTCATAGGTATTATTCCTAAAACAAATCACTAATACTGAGAGGAGTTTGGAAAAGTGTTTGCTGTAGAGAAGCTTAACAGATTGCTAATAACAAAATAAGAGAGTAACCATTCAGATGATTATTAATAGTAATTTTTAAACTTACCAAACAGAGTAGTTTGTAGTTGACATGCCAGGTTTGCAATCTGTAGCTTGCTTTGTTACCCGAGACTCAAGTCTGTACAAGGCTGACCATCCCCAGTCAGGCTGTGAGAGCAGCCTCAATGCACATAGTTTTAATTTTGTGTAATGTGATTCATAAAATTTCTACACTAGGACCAGTTCTGCTTGTGCAGCAGAAAGCTAATGAAGGAAGCATGAACTCAGTTTGCCAGTATTCTGAAGTGGAATCCTTAAATACTGGAAAATCTCTTCCAGCAATGTAGCTCTTTTTGTGCTTTCATCCCACAGTGCAGTGAGCCAGGGAAAGCAGAACACTGAGCACCGGTGCTCTGGTAAGAGCCTGCTGCAAAGGAGGCAGATGGAGACCAGAGAGGACTCTTAAGTGGCTGTTTGATTGAATTCTCCATGTATCCTGCAGAGGTTACAACAAATCAATTTGTGAAATATCCTGGTTTATTTCACTCCACTGAAAAACTGGTTAAAGCTGGATGAATGAGGCTAGTTGTTTTTAACTTATGAGTATTTGGCAGTGTAGAATGAGAAGACTGAAAAGGTCAATTAATCTATCACTCAATCAATATTGATTCTTATTTCTGCCACCACAAAGGACCAGGTAACAAGATGCTTAGTTTAAGTGGGTCCATGAAATGCTGTTGCAGACTAAGGCCATTGCAACACTCCATCACAATGTGCAACCTTTATTAAGAGTGACCCAAAAATACAGAAGATTACAGTGCGTGAGTAGGAAATCTCAGTCTCTGATATGATGACAAATTAGGAGACAGCATAAAAGTGGGTTCCTCTCAAAATTTTCTTTAATTTATGAAGCATTTGCCTTCAAACAAACAAACAAAAAGAATCAAATGCTTTAAAATCTGGCTTGGTTTGCAGTCTGTGTGGCAACTTAAAGGTCAACATTTTATTAAAAAAAACCCAACAAACAGGATTTGTAGGCAGTGGAATAACATTTTCTGAAATTCTAATCAATGAGGCTGTTGGAGGGGTTAGGGTTATTTTATTCACAGTAGATTTGGGTACAGGATATCTGTGATAATCAGGCTATTGTTGCTGAAAAGAATATATTTGATACACCCAATTTTCTGCATGTAAGTTTGAAAATGTTGATAAAGGCTGATAGCCTGGAACATCTGATCACATCATAGTTGAGACTGCAGGCCAGATCCTGTTCTCCTAAGTCTTGTCCTAGCCAGAATGCAAGTGTACGTATTCCCCTTACACAACGATTCAACCCTCTGACCTGTGTGCACAATCCTTTAAATACATCCCTGCTTGTCTAAAAGTTCTTATGGCATCTGAAGTATGTCATAGAATCATAGAATAATTTAATTTGGAAAAGATCCTTAAGATCATCAAGTCCAGCTGTTAACATAACAACACTGAGTCCACCTCTAAAGCATGTCCCTAAGCGCCACATCTACACCTGCTTCTGAGTCTTTATGTCACTCATAAGCACTCGAACATTATTTTCTAGAGAGATAAGATTTTCAGCTTCATAGCAGTTTGCGGTTAGGCTGCTTTCTGATGTAAAAAAGCTCTCAAAATCAGTAATGGGTGAAGCTACAACTAACTGTGGTGGCACTAAATAATAAGATGAAAAAAACCCTCTTTCCTGGGGATGGGACCTGGTGGGATTGCAAGAAAGAGAATCACAGAATCACAGAATGTTAGGGATTGGAAGGGACCTCAAAAGATCATCTAGTCCAATCCCCATGCTGGAGCACAGGGCTGCACAGGAATGTGTCCAGGCGGGTTTTGAATGTCTCCAGAGGAGACTCCACAACCCCCTGGGCAGCCTGTTCCAGTGTTCTGTCACCCTCACTGTGAAGAAGTTCCTTCTCATATTTAAGTGGAACCTCTTGTGCTCCAGTTTGCATCTATTGCTCCTTGTCCTATCACTGGTTGTCACCAAGAAGAGCCTGGCTCCTTCCTCGTGACACTCACCCTTTATGTATTTCTAAACAATAATGAGGTCATCCCTCAGCCTCCTCTTCTCCAAGCTAAAGAGACACAGCTGCCTCAGCCTTTCCTCATAAGGGAGATGCTCCACTCCCTTAATCATCTTTGTGGCTCTGTGCTGGACACTCTCCAGCAGTTCCCTGTCCTTCTGGAACTGGGGGGCCCAGAACTGGACACAATATTCCAGGTGTGGTCTCACCAGGGCAGTGTAGATGGGAAGGAGAACCTCTCTCAGGGTACTAACCACCCCCCTTCTAATACACCCCAGGATGCCATTGGCCTTCTTGGCCACAAGGGCACAGTGCTGGCTCATGGTCATCCTGCTGTCCACCAGGATCCTCAGGTCCCTGTCCCCTACACTGCTCTCCAATAGGTCATTCCTCAGTTTATACTGGAACCATGGGGAACCATGGGTTGTTCCTGCCCAGATGCAATACTCTACATTTGCCCTTGTTATATTTCATTGTATTTTTCCCCACCCAACTCTCCAGCCTGTCCAGGTCTCGCTGGATGGTAGCACAGCCTTCTGGCGTGTCAGCCACTCCTCCCAGTTTGGTGTCATCAGCAAACTTGCTGACAGTGCACTCTATTCCCTCATCCAAGTCATTGATGAATATAGTGAATAGTACCGGTCCCAGTACTGACCCTTGAGGTGCTCCAATAGAATAGGGACATTATGACTCTTCCATAGCCTGGCCAGGACATGTCCACCTATTTTTTCCATCTTTGGAGATGGCCTAGCCCCTGACATGGATTAAAGCTGTTAAAACACATCAAGCTGTGGTCCTTTGTCCGTGCCATAAGGAATTCCAGTTTCACGCGGCAAAAGAAGCCATGGCGAGGCAACCTAATTGTAGTTAAAATGACTCATGACAATACCCTTGTTTTTATGTAGTTTTCCCCCAACAGTAATGTCATGTCATATGGATATAGGTTTCCAGGAGCAAGAACTACCTTCCTGGGTTGTACCCTACTAGAAAGGCAAGGAATCTCACTACACCTCTCCTCCCTGCCGGTGCCCTGCTGATGGATGATGAGGGCACTCGCCTTAATGTATGGCATGGGTTCAATCCTAGTCACACTGATTACATTCAAGTTCAGCAGCTACCAGAAATATATATATACCAGTGCCTAAATTAGTAATTCTGGGGGTGGGCTTACATTTTGTAACAAAAAAAAGAGCAGACTAAAATAAATCAGTGTAAAGAATATTAACTATGCATTAACATTAATTTCAAAAGCTTAAAATTTTCTCTAAAAAGTAAAGCAACACAGAAATGCTCAGGCATTCCTGACACTTTTTAATGACAGGAAAAATGAATTAAAATCTGTTTGCAGTACCTGGTGATGTCAAGCAACCATTACATTCTGACAGTAACTCCACTTTTTTTTTTTTTTTTTAATGCTCAATGCAACTTTTTAAGCCCTGTCTTGTGAGAAAGTACTTTGCTGTGTCTGAAAGTCAGCCTTTGTCACGGCTACAATCACAGTTTTTATTTCTTTTACATGTAACAAATGAACAAAAAAAGCAATTCTGTAAATTATTTTTGGCTGGTTTTTCTGTTATTAGATAAGAACACACAATTTCCTAATAGGATATTATGTACTAAGTTTATACAATACATATGGAATACACTGGTTTAATAGACTACTTTTGATCTCGTGATTACTATGGTCTAATGTTCGAAGTGGGAAAACAGTTTCTCAAGTGAGTTAATCCCTGTTCCTTTTTGAAAGAATCAAAAGGGGGAATCTCATTAGTTTATGAGTCACAACGTTGACTGTGTCTAATTAGATAGCTGGTTTGAGTGAGAACCATAGACTAAAATTGACTGCAATTTTATTTTGATTGACAAATGATTCATTTGCTACAGAATAATAATAATAATAAAACCCCCACAAAAATAAAATGACTATTACATCAACATTTGGATACTAGCAACTACTGCTTGTCTGGAATTTTGTGATGAACACTGGCTTTTTTGCTTTGAAAATGATGACTTACTGAATACAACTTTTTAATGACAGTGTATAGTTGTATTAAAAATCTGGTCATGGAAAATTTTCCAGATCCATCAAGAAGTTTCTGTGCTTAGAAACATATATAATTTACAGATAGCCCTCAATCTGACCTGAAATATTAGTGTATCACTTTTCGGTTCCTAGTTAGACATCTAAACTTTGGTTTTCCACCTTTTAGAAAAACTGATTTTTTTTGTGTGTGGAAAAGTTGAGCAAATCTTGTTTCCACCCTCATACTGAACAGAAAATATTTTGAAATCTTGAAATTATTGTTGAGAAAGAGAAATCTTTTCCCATCCAGCTCTGACAGCACCTAATTGTAAACTATTGGAATAAACATGCATCTGAAAATGTTGTATTCATTGTCTTTAGTATTGTAAAGAGCTGTCCTTTGGCCTTTTGTAATTATCTTCAAATATCATCAATAGTATTTACAAATATTTATGTGTTTATGTTTTCCTTGCATCCATGCACTGACAACAGAAAAGAACAGCACAATATATATAGAAAAGCAAATAAGAAATGGGAATTGGTTCTCTAATTTAAATGGCCCATGTAAGAACAACATACTTCGTAGTTATACTAAGAAATATGACTGTTGTAAGTTCTGATGACACAAACTGGAGTTCCTTGCATTGTGAGAATAAATGCAGTTTTCCCAAAGTCATTAGACAACAATATATTTCATCATAGATATGTTCTTATGGGAGACATACTTGAGACAACAGAGAAAACTTTAAGACAAACAGAAATATATTTAAAGGATTATGCACATGGGTCAACAGGCTGGACAGATTTTTGAGGGGAATGCATACACTTGCATTCTGGCTTAGGCAAGATTTAGGAAAATGGGATCTGGCCTGCAGTTTAAACTGTGAAGTGACCAGATATTCCAGGCTATCAGCCTCTATCAACACTTTCAAACTCACATGCCAAAAACTAGATGTATCAAAGAGATTCAGATTGAGCAGTGAACTGAAATAGGATCTCTCTAGGTAGAAAAGTCTGGAAAATGCTTAATCTTTTGTAAATTTACTCCTTCCCCCATTCAAAATAGGGGAGATTGATACTGTAGCTTGAAGATCACAAATTTTCTAGCCCTGAAAGGTTTTATGCAAAAAGCATGACTACCTTTTTTTAGCTATAGCGATATGTCTGAAACAAGACTGATCTACTTAAACCACTATGTTTTCTGGATATCTGTGCAGCATGTTCACATCTATATGCCCTGATCTCCTTATTCAATATCATAGTAGATATGGTGACTTTGTATTTTTTGGTTTTTCACTCTTATGTAGTGTCCATAGGGACAGAAACACTTCCCTGAAGTTATGTAGTTGCAGCAAGAGGACAATGAGGAAACAAATACATTAATGAGGAAGAGGAACACTACAGTAATCTTGTTTGTTGGGAATATATATTTTAAGATCTCTTTGGCATAAGAATATTTTAACAGATATACTTGTACCAGATAATGCAAGGAATGTGAAAAACAAGACAAACTGGACAGTGCCCTCAGACACATGGTGTGAACTGTGGGATTGTCCTGTGCAGGGACAGTAGTTGGACTCTATGATCCTTGTGGATCCCTTCCAACTCAAGACATTCTCTGATTTTAAGACAAAATTTCAGTACCTGTTTAACTTCAGGATTTTTCAGATAACTAAGTACTCCGCAGGGTAATCAGTGTCTAAGGCAGGCAGAACCCAAAGTTACATATGTATTACTGCACATTTGTAATCACATATGCAAATCTTTGCAGTCAGATTGGCTGATAAGGACTGATTTGCATAACCATAGTATGATTATTTCTCAGTAACTCTGTCACACATAAATCCCTTTCTTCTGACAGCTACTTGTCACTATTACCTAATCAAAGAACAAATATTTGTAATAACTGTGATTATGGAAATATCTGGCTTTATAATCGTTGGGATACAGACAGCAATTGGTTCCAGTTTTTGTTTTTATTTTTATTTGTTAGAGGTAGTGAAGAGCAGGGCTCATCCCACTGATGGGCTGCTCCTCGCAGTGATGAAAGCCTTGCTTTGGGCACTCTGAGGGAGATGGAGCACAGGTTTTGTCAAGAAAGTCATCATCTTTCAGAAGCATTTTACCAAAAATATTTTGCCAGAGGCATCCTGCTTAGCAGAAGATTTGTCTAGGGAGGTATTCCCTGGAAGCATTTTTCTTGCAGGAGCTTGTTGGTAGAACTGTTCCCCTGAGGCTTTTTTGAAAGCACACAGACTTATTTATGAAATAATCCTAATGTTTTAAAAACTTATTATTTTTGTATGATTTTTGAGGTATATATGCTTATATATGTCTATATATAAAACAGACTAGCTATAGTCTTAAACCAACTGATGTAAAATATGTCACAAATAAGCTTCTCCAACTACCTCTTCAATTTAAGATCTCTGGAGATGTGCTAGCTACAAAAATGGCCACTTCAGCTTCTCACTTGTTTAATTTAGAGCACATTCACTGCTACCTTCTCACACTCCAGATTGCACATACAGACCCAGAATTGTTCTACCCTCAGTGCACATAGATAGCACTCATTTCTGCTGATGAGAATCACACATCCAGGCCAAGCAGAGAGATACCATCCTACATTTAGTTCTCTCAGGCAGCAGAACAAAAATTAAATTCATGTGCTCATTTTAGGCTTCCTATTTTTCTTGAAAATGATCTTTTGGGTGAAATGCTCTATTGTATTTTATAGTCTCTCTAAAAACTCGTCTGCCACCTTTTAGTGAATATGCAATGTCTTCTCTTTGTTTTTAGCATTTGATGTTTTGCAGAAAATGTGTATGCATATGATGCCAATTACTAAGTCAAGCTTGTGAGTGAAATGTGCACCTGCTAGATTTCCTTTCTGGCTGGATTTACACTGCCCTACTCCACTGATTTCAACAGATTCACTCTTTGATCACATCACCACAAATGAAGATGTAAGGGAAAGCTCTCAGAGTAGGACCCCTGTGGCTTCTGGATTGCCTGAAATATCTCACAGAAGCAAATCTTTGAGGTATTTAAATATATGAAGACAGGGAGACAACCCGTGTGCTAACAATTGTGTATCTCCTGAAGGTACCTACTCTTTGCTGGACTGGACTCCTAAAGGTTTTCACTCCAGTCCCTGAAGCAGTTACCTGCAGATAATGCTTTAATTTGGGAGATAAAAGTAAGGTAATTCTCTTTTCAGTGTGCTGTACAGGAGCTATGTTTTAGTCAGCTGCATCTTTTCATTGTTGTGCAGTATTTACCATCATCTTTCCCAAGATGCACTTGTCCTATTTTCAGAAGTTTGCCTTGAAGTACTACTGATTTTCTTTGGCCTTGAATATTATGCATTATAAATATGATTTGCTTAGAAGTTTGTAATGCCTTTTTATCAGTGGTTGGTATGACTGTGCAGCTGTTCAGCAATTACATACTATGGAGCTGAGCAGAAACTTTAAGACATGAAGCATTTCTAGGGAAGTTTGGTAGCTGAAAAAAAATTGGCTTAAAAGTGAAACCTCAAATACTGAAAAATGGAAATAGACTCGTGTCTGAAAGTGCTATGATGATTTTGAATGTCACTGCATTTGAAGGAACATCCACAAGGAGAGTGCTGGTCTCAACACCGATTTAAATCATGTTTCCTCCAGTAGAGAAGATTATTTTAAATGTCATCTGTTTAATTGTTTGTTATGCCTAATTAAAAATGGTAATTTATTTATTCGTAGCATACTTAATATGTTGCTTTATTAAGTAAATTACAGAAATTTGATTTCTTATTACACAGACTGAGGGTTTCTTAACAGAGCTTTTACTGTGGTCTGGGACACGCAACACAAGGAAAGGTTCTTTGTGTGGGGGAGGCTAGAGCTGAAGTGGCACTTGTGCTGGAACAGTAGCTGTAAAGGCTGAGGTTGGAAAGCAAAATAAGTCTGAAACTATGTATCTGGAGGAAGAGGTAAATGCTCATAAAAATTAATAAAATGTTCCAAGAGCTGTTTAACACAGAGGTATTTAAGAAAAAGAAATTGATTAGATGATAAAGACATTTTTCACAAAGAATATCTTCAAAATGATGTGGAAAGGGCAGAAACACAAATAAGGTTTTTTGTCTCTGCTGATGTGAAATTGACCTTTTAGCTGGTTGATGGAACTGATGTGTACTTTTTTTTTTTTTTTTTTTATTTACAAATACATAAACAGAATGTTGTTAAAATACCTTGTGTTTTCTAGATGGTGAAGACTGTCATTCTCAGTAAGGTATTGCTTCTGTGTATAAGAAAAGGAATGAAGACTTGGAAAACATCTTTCACTTTCCTAGTGGTCTTTAGAATTAGTGATGCTCCTTATGTGTCAATGCCATATACTTCCGGCAACAGGACCTTGGCAGAGAGAGGTACACATGTGCCTTACCTTATTTACTGGCCATATTATGGCATCAAAATCAGGATGCATGAGGAGCCAAGAAATTGCTTGGCATTTTCCTAGTAAAAGCTGCCACCGGGGCACAGAAAGATACCATAATAGTAATGAGGCCACGACTTTAAGTTATCTCTGCAGCCCCTGGAGACAAATAGGTCTCCAGTAGAGGTTTATCCATCCATTCAGATGTGAATTACCAAGTTGAGGTTCCTGTCTCATGACCTACAGAGAGCACTGAGGAAAACATGAAGCTCAGTCCTGTCACCAGTAAGATGGGATGAACCAGCCTCCTGCTCAAAGCAAGGTCAGCTGTGAGATCAAAATAATTCCCCAGGTCTTTATCCACTTGGGTCTTGAAAACCCCCAAGGATGGAGAGGAGATCTCTGGGCAGCTTGTTACACTGTCTGACTGTCCTTAGAGTAAAAAAGTTTCTCCTTGTATTGGTCTGAACCTTCCTCGTTCCAACGTTTGCCTGTTGCCTTTCACTCTGCCACCATTCATGGCTGTAGAGTCTGACCACATCTTTTGACGCTGCAGGGCTGTTACAGTTCTCCTCAAGACAACTTTGCTCCAAGATGAACAATCCCAGCTCTCTCAGCCTCTCCCAGCAGGGCAAGAGCTTTAGCTCCCAAACATCATAGAGGCGTTTTGCTGAACTTGGTCTGGTTCATCCATATCTGTCTTGTACTGGAGGACACAAAACTTCACACAGTATTCTAAATGTGGTCTAAAAAATGATGAATGGAGGGTGACGATCCTTTGTCTTGATGTACTGCTCCTGTTACTACAGGCCAGGAGGCTGCTGGACCTCTTTGTTGCCAGGGTACTGCTGGCCCATGCTGCTGTATTCCAGAGCCCCAGGGCGTTTTCTGTGGAGTTGCTCCCCATTCATCAGACCCCAGCCTGTATAGTTGCAAAGAGCTCTTCCTTCCTTGGTGCAGGGATTTGCATTTGTCCTTGTTGAATTTAATGAAGATCCTGTTGGCCTGTCCCTTAAGACTGTCTATGTCCCTTTACAGGACAGTCCTATCCTGCAGTATATCCAGTGTTTCCTTCAGTCTGGTATAATCTGCAAACTTGATGAGAGTGCACGCCATCATCTCAATGACCTACATGTCACTGATAAAAGTGTTAAATGAGATGTGCCCCAGGCTAGACCCCCATCTTACTACTAGCTTCCAGGTGGTGTATGGCCCCTTAATCATGACCCTTTCCTGATTGTCCAACTCAGTTTTTAGCTGTCGAGTCATTCACCAACAGATTGTAAAGTTGTAATTTGGATATAAGAATACTGTTGGAGACAGTGTTAAAAGCTATTGCCAAGGTAAATGGCATCCCCTGATCTGTCCTTGACCACAGATGTTGTCACTATATTGTGGAGTGAGCAATTCAGTGGTCAGGCATAATTTACCCTAGATAAATCCATGCTTCTAGTCATCTTCTTCTTATGTCCAGAGGTATACTCCGAGAAGAATCCCTCCACGATTTTTCCAGGGGCTGAGGTGAAGCTGATCTGGTTCTAGTTCCCCTTTTTATCTTTGTTGAAGGTGAGGTGCAGCATTTGCTTTCTTCCTCTTATGAGGCACCTCTTCCAGTCTCCATGACCTTTCAAAGATGATAGAGAGTGATCTTGCAAGGATATTGGCCAGTTCTCTCGGAACCTTTGGCTGCAGCCCAGCAAGGTCCATGGGTGTGTACAGGGTGATTTATCTCAAGTAATCCCTGACTTGATTCTCATCCACTGTTGTTTTCCTCTTGGAACTCTTTCATTAAGCAGAGAGGTCTGAGAAACCTTGTTGGTGAAGACTGGAGAAAAGAAGATATCTCTGTCTTATCTGTGTCTGCTGTTACTAAATCATCCACCCCACATTGTGCTTGTTCAGCATTTTGCTACGAATGTATTGGTAGAAGCTCTTATTGGTCCTTTTGCTGTCCCTTCTACTCTAAGTGGGCTTTGGCTTTTCTGACAGTATCTCTGCCTGCTGAAGCAATGTTTATAAATTTCTGTCCTTTGTCCCTGCATTATTCTCCTGTGTGTTGCCTTTTAATATCTCCACACCATAAGTTCCCTTCTCAGTCATGCAGGTTTTCTGATAAGTTTGCTGGTCTTCCTGAATATTGGGAAGGACTGATCTTGTAGGATGCTGTCTGAAAGACTCACCAGCTTCCCTGAGCTACTTTACTCTTCAGAGCTGCCACAGGATCACACCCAACAGTTTCCTGAATAAGCTGAGATCTGCTGATCTGAAGTCTAGGCTCTACACTCCACTATCTGACACTAAAAATCAAGAAGTAGAATCCAGCACGGTTCTGCAGCAATTTGTTACTTTCAGTGTTAAATATCTTTACCTTATTTCTGGTCCTATTTTTCATTTTCCTTGTTTTAGCTACTGGATCATGTAATGATTTAATTTATATAAGGAAATATGGTTTCTGTCAGTGGAAGAAACTAATGTATTAGACTGTCAAATCACCTCTTGATCTTCAGTTGTTGAATTCACTCTTATCTCAGCTGCAAGGCACTACCGTTAAGAAGCAGCTGTACTAACATGTGACTCATACAAGCAGGTGGAAATTATACAAGATATAGGAAACTTTCCCTGAAGCAGATATAATCAAGTATTAGAGCAAAGATAGTTTTTAGAGAGCTGCTGCTGATGTAGTCACTTGGGGAAAAAAGCTTAGTTTTCTATTTTGTTTTTGTTTGAGTTAACAATAAAAGTAAAAACTCAGGGAGTAAGTAAGTTTTGACTCTGTAGAGCATCTGTTGACTAATCAAAGTAGGTATTCCAGACTCTACCTTCCAACTGTTCTTTAGATTGAATGTTTACAGTCAATAAAATGATAATATTTTTTTCACATTCTGAGAGAAAGTTCAGTATTTAACTTGCTGCTTTTTGCATTTTAAAGAGATAAAACAAATTAACTTGTTTGACTATACTTCAGGAATTTATTATTAACTGGTAGGTTTGAGCATGTTAATTTCTTTTCTTAGATATAATTTCTACAGCAGGTATGAGCTGAAGTGAGATAAGATGTGGAAACTGATACAGTGTGAGAAGAATCTCAAGTGCTTCTTATTTCTTGAGAACGTGTAGGTGTGTATATAAAAGCTTTAAAAAAGATGTGTGTGAGAAGATCACATTTCTGATCATCTGATTCTTCAACTTCTGCCTTCAGGTAAAATTCCATGTCTGTGAAAAGCTTCCTTGACCTTAATAAACACTTGAATAGTGAACTTACAGAGTCTGGATCTTGAATCTCATATTTTCAGTATAGTCAATTTAGGGAACAAAGGAAATATGCTTCAGGGTTTTTTTTATAGCTTCAAGAACTATAGTAAGGAGAGGCTGATGCTCATATCAGGTGAGAGCATTATTGTTTATTATCTTTCTGGAAGTTTCTTCTGTAGAATTGAGATTTCCAAAGTCTGTGGTAGCATGGAAATAATTCAGTAATTTCCATGCAGAAAAGCTCCTTGGTAGGACTTGCTGTATTGTGTGGCATGCATTAATTCAAACTGTGAAACAGAAGTCTGAAGAGGGTTC
This sequence comes from Streptopelia decaocto, assembly GCF_964273445.1. Lineage (NCBI taxonomy): Eukaryota > Metazoa > Chordata > Aves > Columbiformes > Columbidae > Streptopelia > Streptopelia decaocto. The sequence goes on from NC_138663.1 coordinate 22,722,408, forward strand.
TTCTATTTGTTTCTTTGCTTTTAGGAAAATTTGAGAAAATACCACTAATAATATCAGTAGTTTGTGGTTTAAGTGAGCAGTCCTGGTGTGGGAGGGGGGAAATGAACATTGCCAAGTGGAAAAAGTGATGGTATGATGCATCTGGCCTATGTCTGGTGTAAAGATTCAAATGATCTCCTGTCTAGTCAGCTACCAGTATTTACGAAGCCTTTTTGTGCCCCTGTAACTTAATCTGTAGGCCTTAATGCAATGGTACTACCTGTGTACTTAGTTTTTCAGTGATTTTTTTCCTGACTGGAAGGAAAGTAAATGATGTATCCCAGAAATGCTGTCTTCTCCCTATTGATACAGCTAGGAGATGCTCCATCTGTTCAGGGACAGAATCATGGTTTGCTCTCTGTGTGCAGTGCCTGGTTGTGATCCCATGGGAATGAATGGAGGGGCAGAAGCACCAGCTCCCCACCTCAGCTGCAGAAGCTCAGAGGAGGGTTTCATCATCAGAGTACTAAGGAAAAATGTAAAGCTTTTCCGTCCACTCTAGTAGGGTGAGCTGTTCTGCTCCTGCCCACTGTGGCACTACAGTCGTGCTCTGCCTCCTGTGAGGCTGCGCTGGGCTGAGGAATCATGCACTGTTCTCAGCTATGCTTCTCCATGTGTAGATTAGCAAGACAAAGCACCAGATGCAGCGGCTGGGGTTTCTGCAGCCAGCTGCCCATCTGAAAATCAGGTTTTGCTCCACAGCCAGCTGCAGGACAGAGCGGACTCTGGAGACTCCAGCCCTGAGACTTGTATCTATCGGGCTGTGCAAAGAGTGAGCTGGCCTTTGAAGGTGCCCTTTGCTTTGATGCCTGGGGTGGTAGAGGGACTCTGGGGCTATTGGTCACCAGAAAAAGTGCTGACAGTAACTCTGTTTTTATTCTGACATATTCTGTACAAAACTCTCCTCTGTATGTGGAGAAGTGTATTTGAAACCAATTCACTCTTTGTGCTGGAGTCTAACTGTTGTGGCACCTGTGTATATAAAGTGCTCTCTTGAGTAAAATATTGTTTATTGTTGGTTCAGCCAAATTAAGTGAATGGAAAGGGAAACATGCTCAGAAATAATAGAGAAAACTCTGATTGATGTATGAATGTATAGAAAATAACTTCAATTGTATGGGGAATTCTGTCAGGCAGAAATTTCTCTTATCCTAGTACAGAGAGAAGTCACAATTCTTTAGAAATCTGACTCAGAAGATTTGCAGATTTGTTTGGAAACTGAATAATTTGGCTGGACCTCTTAGTTGTTTTCATAAATCTGAGGAATGACATTTGGACCAACTAGCCCATATAAAATAAATAAGACCTCACACAACCCTCTTGTGTATCTAAAGTGGTACTTGGACGTCTCAATTTGTGATCTGTAAATATGTTTTTGGATCTGTGAAACTTCTGGTGTCTAATTTTGGCCAATAACGTTCTCTTAGCATTTAAAGTTCTGTAAGTGTATTTCCCTATAAGAGCTGCCACGTTGGCACTTAGCTTATTGCCTAAGTGTTTGGCAAATAATATTTTATTCAGTGTCAAATGTACCTCAAGAAGTGAAGACCAGATCCTGGAATCTGCCCCAGCTCAGATATATTGCAGAGCTGTGCAATTATATCTGCTGCACCTGTTTGTTCTCCAGCTTTATGTAACTCATCCATACAGGGTCCTGCTGCCACGGGAGGCTGAGAGGATCCTCCACAACTCAGCCTGGCTAACACCAGTTAGACCAGTCCCTTGGGAGATTTGGTTCAGGTTGTATGCATGCTGAAGATGACATGAGAGCCATGTTTCACACTTTGGCATTTGCTATAACCTTTTCTGCATTGGATTCTAATGTAGAGGAAAGGGACTTGAGGGAGGTTGTCGGCCCTCCACAAAAGAAGGGCTCCCAACTAAGAATGAAGATGCCAGTGGATAAATGTGGGCTCTGTGGCAATTAGCTTTTCTTTAAAATATAGAAATGGCAATGTTGTCCTCTTCTTCAGACTTGTTTTTAGAGGAGAATTGTGAACCAATCTTGTATGTGGAAGATGATTTTGGGCAATTAACTGCTATCTTGATTCCACCTACACGCACAAAAAGGGAGATCTTGGATGTTTCTCTTGCTTGGTATTTCCTACTGATGAGGTTAGGAAGTATCATGTGAATCTAATTCCAAAGTGCTTAACTTCACCATATGTTACCTAGGCAGCCCAAGTGCCAGACAGATCCCACAAATCCTGTTCCAATAAACCTCAGTGCTTTGTTGCCTTTATGATTAAAACGTAAGATCTGCAAACTGTGAAGGAGAAGGCAGGCTAAAGACATCAAAAAACAAATACTTGAAAGTTGTGTGGGTTGGGCCTTTTTTTTTTTTTTTTTTTTTTTTTAAAGAGATGTAGATGACATTTATATTCCATGGAAAAAACATGTTGATTTCTTTCAGTTGGCTATTTTAAACCAACTCTTCTAGTGCCTGGAAGTCAATAGGTGACACTGATATGCAGATATATATTTCTGAAGCAATTTCAATAAGTAGATATAAATGGAATTGCATCAGGCTCAGCACAGGCTGGCATTCCCACACCACTTGTCATCAGGAGCATCCACTTAGGCTTTTGATGTCTCCAATGTTTATTCAATGCACTTGACACTTTTAAATCTAGTTTAGTGTAATTTTGCTTTTGATGGGGTCTTTTAACATATGCAGCAACAGACTGAGGGAGGACAATTTCAAAATAAAAGATGCTCACTCATCAAAAGCTGCTACAGTATTCAGAAGTGGTACAGTGGTACTCTAGTTCCTAATACAAATCATTTGTGCACAGTACACAAAAGGAGATTTCCAAAGACTGCTGATCAGTGTACCAATGTACTCAATGCAGTAGTTGTAGATTGAAACACTGGTAAACATGGAGTTCTCTTAAAAAGTTCCAAACTAAAGATGGTTTCATAAAAACAGATGTTTTGCATCCGTCAAAGGAAAAATCTTCGGTGGTCGAAGTGTATAAAGGTTCCCAGTATTTGGTCAGAACAGGATCAATTGGTTTCTTATTCTACCCAAATAAAGACACTGAATCCTGTAAAATATTTCATGGGCTGATATGAACATTTGCACCTCCTTTTAGCTGATAACAAAGGTTTTTATGGAGCCCCAGGGCCAAGGTTCCCCTGGCTGCCTGCTGAAGCTCTGCCTGGCTGAGTGGTGTGGCAAAGGTGCGCTGATACCTGTAGGTGTGAAGGCAGGCAGGAGAGATGCTTCTTGGAGCAGCAGAAAGTGGTTGTCAGCAAGCTCTACCGCTGATTGTTGGCATCCTGTCAGATATATGGAGTGTTACTGGGACTGCTGAAATGGGAAAAAATGAGTGGTGGAGCTTTTTTGAGCTTATTGGAAGCTCCTTCACACCCTTTTCTTTCAGCATCCTGCTGAGCTGCTGAAGTAGGGTGTTCTTGGTGGGACCAGGCTTACAGGATCAAGCTAACTGAGGAGGACTTTTAAGAACCTTCAAAAGGACTTGTATATCATCTGTATTTGGACTTAGAGATATTGGAGAGTCCCAGCTAGGGATGAAATATCCATCACACTAGCCAGGGAGGCTGAGACTAGTACTCAAACAAGGCTGTATGTTGGTGATAACACTAAACTGATTTATACTTAAATTGCAATGAATAAAAATAGGGAAAAGGAGAATTTGCAGAAATGATGTGAAATGCTCATCCAATATAGGTTTTTTTCCTACATCAAACATTGCTTTTGCTGACTTTGTGGATGTGTTCCTAATGCAGTCAGAGAGCAAAAACGCCTATTATGGGGAAGGAAGCATTACTCGGTAGATGAGAGTGAGAAGTGACCCTGTCCAAGCTTATTTCACAGAAGAGGAGTTCCCCTTTGCCCCTCCTGCTGGGCCAAGTGGAAGCACTGGGTATCTCTGAACCATAGGCTGTTGAAGGGGAGAAGCAGAGCTGGAACAGAGAATCCTAAATCAGCTCTTTCGAAAATAATCGCTGTCCACTCTTCCTTCTCACTTCAGTCAAGTTGTGACTGAGAAGGGAGTGGGGAGTGAGAAGAGGAAGGGAAACTGGGTCTGAAGGAAAAGAGATATCTGCGAAGAAGGAGATTCTCGCATAGAGAAGAGAGAACATCAAGAAGATAGCAAGAGGGACATGTAAGTTGCAATGTCTGAGGAAAGTAAGTATGAGTTACAGGAGAAAAAGAGGAAAATATCAGACAAATGTACCTATCTATCTACAGGAAATAGAAACCAGTTCACTAAGAAATAACACGGAACTGTTTTTAGAAAGCTTTTCCCAATATTCTAATCCTCTTCTTTAAATGGAAAAGCTAAGCATATACTGCTGTACAGGTAGGAAATCTCTGCAAGTTCTCTCTTTCTTCAAGTGATCTTATTCCCTTCAAGCTGTGCTTTTCTTAGAGCTCCTCTTGTTTAATTTGAGTCAGTAACAATATCAGCTTAGAAACAAAATCGGGATAGCCTTCTCAGCTGGGAAGTATAAACCACTAACCACTCTATCAGATAGGAAAGAAAAAAGGGTCCAAGACATGGAATATGTGTGTGCATATATGTACATATTTTATACATACATAAAAAATATTTGTATATAAAAATATAATAATTTCTTTTATAATTCCTCACTTTCAGGATGTTCTTATTACTTTTTGGAAACTTTACTCTTGGCTGCTGGCAGAGTCAAAACAAGTGATAGATGAGTTTAGATTTTGAGGGTGTCTCTGATACACTCAACCATGGGCACAGCCTCCTTGTGTTGTGGTCTGTTTGTGTGTGTTCAGTATGGTTTTTAATGCTGGACCTATCCTACCTGAATTACAAAATGTGTGTTGTTCTGATTTTTTGGCTGTGGAGCAGTTGCTAAAGAACCATGTACTTCTTGAAGGCCCTAAAAACTGTACAAAATGCCTTGGTGGAAACAGTGTGTGTTAAGTTCCCTGCGTGTACTTGGACATGCAGGTTTCAATATAGGTTTTTTGGTGGAGGGAGGGAACAGGTATGCTTTTGTACTTTGTGCAATGTAATTTTGAGTTCATATTAGGAGGCCTTTTTTTTCTAGGTTGAGGTCATGATAGTTACTATTGTGAACAACCCCAAATAATAGATAATGCACTTAGATCTGTGTGGTTTTTTTTTTTTGTTTGTTTGTTTGTTTGTTTTTAAGGCTGCAAGTCTGGGATCTTAAAAAGGGTCAAGTAAGATTATCACATTGGCAACCAGGTTGTACTTCTGAGGATTCCAGACTCTGACACTGTTAGACAGAAGGAAACAAAACACTAGGTTGCTCCTTTTAGCTCAAATCACTTTGGTCATGTAATTCATTTATGTAATCAGTATTTTTGTTTTATTCCCTTCCACTCCACCCCCACCAGTGAATGCTTCATTTCTAATGCACCTGTCCTGTTAATGGATTTGAAGTATCTAGGTTTTCACAACTTCCCCAAACTCTGCAGGAGCTGTTGCAGAGTTTGTGGCAATGTAGTCCTACTTTGTACATACACTTGTGTTGCATGGATTTCCATCTCTCTGCTCACCGTAATGCTCTTGATGAAATAATCCATGGATTGATGTAGTGATAAAACATTGTGCTGAAGTCAGAATCAAATAGAATCTGGTAATCATGGAAGAGACGTTGCCATATGGTGTTCAGGAACTGTGTGGAGGAGGGTGCCTTTTTTTCCACAGCAACCCTACTATTTTTAAAATTAAGTACATTTTTAATAGAAAGGAAGGCATGAAAATCACTCCCATGGGCCTCAGACCTTAATTCGTACATAATTACCAATCTTTTGATTGGAATTTTTTTTTTTTTTTTCAACTATTCTACCACTACAACTGGACTTAGCATCTCACTGTGGTAATATAGGAAACATTAAACTTTTGGAAATGGCTTGACTTGGCTAACGTTTTCTTCTTGTAACTTTAGAGTTTAAAAACTCAAGCTAAAATTTCTTCAACTTCTAAGGCATATTGTTTTGAGAAATGAAGAAAAATCATCTAAACACATAAAAAAGGGAAATCTTTAATTTCTCTTCTTCCAAGTCTGTAATATATGGATTTAAAATGATGCTTTATAATCCCATATGAACTGGTAGTGCTGCAGAAGGAATCCCTAGCTATGGTGAATCATAGGGATTCCTTTAATGCACTCTGATATGAAATATCCAAATAATTAGCATGGAGTCTACAGATTACAGGAAAACTGGGCTTTCTGGGGCAATAGCTGAAGTGTGGGCAGCATATCCCAGAACACGAGAAAGCACTAAAACACTGCGCATATGTTGTCTGGCCGGCTGAGCCCTGTTTACATGTCTTCACATTGTCCACAGCTGTGGAGAGAGCTGTGAACAATATGAAATTTGCTTCCCCTCCTCATGATATTTTTCAGTTACTTGTATCTCGTGACATTAAGCTGTCAGCATAGGTAGCAAATGGATAGTACTACTGCTCATCCAGTGATGTAAGCTGAACTGGCCTTGCAACATCACAATGTGAATGCAAGTATCAGAATTGTCCATTAAGCAGAGCACTCATCTTGCATCCTGCTTAGAACATCCACTTCTTCCATAGTGATGGTTTCTGTAACCAGCAAAATATCTGTGGACAACTGTGTGTCCCCACTGGTGAGTCTCTCAAGTTGTCTGTTGTGCTCTCTGTAGTACTAATTAATAAATGAATGTAAAGGAAACCCAGTTTGGACTGAGGAATACTTTATAAGCTACTAGGTAGATTTATTACTACCGAATAATATTAAAAAGTTGACTTTGTTAGTTCAGACCAAAAGTAATGCACATCTTTGTATATTTTTCTCAAACTCATCAAAAGAGATTACAGTTCCAGCCATTGACATGACAAGCTCTAATGAGAGATGTAGGGCTAAAAAAGCTTTGAAATATCAGAGTTCACACTGTGCTCAGTAGAGACTGACACAAGTCTAATATATTGATACACATAATTAAGTGTGGGTATCCCCAACAAGTCAAAAAGGAATTTTAATAGTTTAAGAATTCCCTGAAGCTATCTGACCATCCTTGGCTTCCCGTTTGATCTAATGATTAGAGAACATAAGAAACTGTGAAGGAAGAGCTAACAGCCATTCCCAAGCTCAAGCCCCAGCTCCCCTCCCCCCTTGTGATTTGATCTCGGTATGAATATTACTCATTTGATCTGCTGCTTCTTCAGTCTATCATTCTATCCATAGACCTCAGCTGGGTTTAAAATATTTAGAAAGAGCTGCCTACAGATGGTGGATAATTTAATGTACAACTGCTTAATGTAACTGGTTTTCAGAGAAGCAAACCCCAGGATTTAAAATGATGTGGAAATACCAGAATAGAGCTCCCTTACTGAGAAAATGCCATTGTTAAACATTTATCAATAGACTCTCTTGCACAGAACATTGATGACAGTTCAAGCTGTCCTTAGATAGATTCTCATCCTCCTGGAGTTACATAGCAATGCACAGTGTGACAAGATGTGCTTCAGCTGTAAAAATGTTCGTAATGCTTAAATATCCTTTTAATGCTTTTGCCCTAAAGTGCATCACACAGCACAAAGACCCGTGTTTTCCGGAGTCATGAATTTGTTTTTTTAGATGCTGCATCTGTTATGAGATTTGAGATTGTGGTATCACGTTATTTTTTCTCTTCTATAGTATCCCTTGTGTGTAATTAAAAGTAATGACTTGTAATGAGTCCCTGACCTACTTCAACCCACTGGAAGGAAACTACTTCTCAAACTTGAACACTTTACATTATACACATTCTTCCTTTGTTGCATCCTGTTCTACCAGGGCAGCACAGCAGGTCACAACTGAAATACGTTTGCTGTAGCATGTCTGGTTAGACTCTATGAAAGACATTTTCTGGCTGATGGGGATAGAATGTAATGTAATGGAGATTCAATATTTTTTCATCCCATTATCTGATACTATATGACTATGTTTATTAACTATAAGAAATAAATTTGTCTAGGGTAATTAATTTTATTCAGAATACTGCAGTTGCTAGTCCATTTGATCACCAGAGATATCCTCAGAAATAGGTGTGATAGAGAATTACTGTGTTTGTAGTTGAGGAAAAAAAAGAGAAAATCAGTAATGAAAGAGGAGATTTGCATGTTTGATATTATCCTTATATTGCAACTAGGCTAGCAATTGCATCTGTCTCTGTGGCTTTTCACATACCAGGCCAACCTATGATGGTTGCAGAAATAATTTTATTGGCAGCAAACTGTACTGCATTGACTCTCAGCTGTGTCCTTTTCTCAAGAAAAGATCAGTACAGCTCACTGGAGATATATTCTGCTCAGGAATATGTCTTCAGAAGGTAACTGATGGCAGCAGAAGTAAAGCCAGTGAAAGAGTAATAGGAAGTGAAAAGAATGAGTAAAATAATTTACCCATCCCAGCTCAGAAACATTTAGGTGTGATAGATCACTTCTGTCTCTGTGTTTGCTGAAAAAAGTAGCAGTAGCTATGCTGCTTTCTATCACAAAGACCGTATCTTTGCACAAAAACCATACAAACCTATAAGGAACTTTCAAAATATTTGAAAATGCCTTATCATTAGCTCCTCATCATTAGGTGTATGAATTGCAAGCACCCTTGGCAGTAACTGCCATGATTATATACGCTGCAAATAGAATGACTTGAAATAATTCAAATGGATTTAAAAAATTTCCTGTCTTCCAAGTGAAATCAGCTAATGGCAGCTTTCAGATGATACTTTTGTTCTTTCCTTCTCTGAAGCTTTTAAATTCTATTAAGCTTTTCTGAAATAAATGCATTTTAAATTGTATTCATCTAAGTGAAAAGCATACCTGTTTTTTCTTGCTTTTGCTCTCACTGATGTGAACTTTTTTTTTCTTTGGGGAAGTGGGGTTGAAATCTATGGTAATTCCTGAACAAGATGCATTGCTAGACACATGATAAATACTGTGGTTGAGTGCCCTTAATATACAGAGAAAGCATTGAGTGTATACCTCTAAATAAATATAGTTTAGAATTACATGTGTTTATAAATATAGATGAATACATACATACATCTACTGGGAAAATATATTGTCAGAGGTCACTCCTCCTCATGGTAAAATCTGTGGAAAGAGGCTGAATCAGAAAATTTCGTATGCTGAAACTTTTCCACAACATCAGCTCAAGGAGCGGTGGTTTGTAGCTGGTGGAGTGGACAAGGTGTCACCCTGCTCAGATGTTCTGAGCATTGAATGGGGCATCTCTCATCCTCAATGACATTACTGAGTTTTAATATGTTATACCTTCCCAGAATTATTTAATGTTGGTTTATGAATGAAATGAGGTCACTAATGGTGGCGTGGGTGACCAATTCTGTTTTTGTCATAGATGGAAGAATGAAGACATTGCAAAAGGAAGTTGATCATTGCCTATGCACAGATGTCTTAATAGTCATGTGTAGCCAAAATGAGTGGGATTTTGAGATTCAGCAGAAGACCTGTAGCTGCTTACAGTATCGTTCTACCTAATGTGTGTATAACAGTTGAATTAATCTCCCAGGCTCCCTTTACAGTCAGTGGAGAGAAATGGGCAGTTTCATTGTGCATTTCATCTCCTCCTATAGTTAGTAACAAAAAAGAACATTTTAAAATCTTGTTTGGTATAGTGTAAGATGTTATTAAGCCTCATCAAACTCTTTTGAATCTTGAATGTCTACCCTGAATGACATTAGCATTAGTGTATTGCAGGCTAACATGTTTTTCAGAAGCAAAAGCAGGCTAAGATGATGCTCTGGCAGTTTACAAATGTGACTAATAGCTAAAATATAGTGACCTCAGCTCTCACCCAGCAACCATTCAACATCTAGGCCCTAAGGATTCATTTCACCGCTGTGAGTTTTTTGTACTCACAAAGAACTCTTTTTTACTGTACAGAAGGGGGAATAAAAATCTTGAAAAGACAGGGCCATTAATGATAGATATTTAAAATTCAAAAATATCAGCAAGTTTAAAACGTGTTTCTACAGTCAAATTTTATATCAATCACTTTTACTCCTTTGCAAGCTGTGTTAGTTGGTGGTAAAATGCCAGTTGATATTGAGCAATCACTAACCTAAAATTTGTTGACTTCAGTGTGTTAGCTACGGTTATTACTATTTTCAAGGTACTATTGCTAATCTTCCCCCCCCAAAAAATGACTGCTCAGTGGTGAGAGAATGTAAAAGGGAAATAAAATGCTAGTTGATATGTTAAAGTTAGTAGTGATAGGACTGAGTGGGTAGTGAAACTGAAGATGTGAGTGATTCAAGCCCATTATGCTGTGTGACTGTACAGCACAGTTACTGCTGTAACTAATAATCAGTAATGTTCAAAATTACTGGTGATTCCTTTCTCAGGTCTTTTTTCTTAGGAGTTTAGCTCATTTCACTGTCTGCTACTCTGCTCTCAAATCATGTTTTCAGCTGAAAGGCTGTGTAAAGGAAGATGGCATTTGAAATGGCCAGCTAATACTTTACAATGACAAGTGCAGCATGCAAACAGGTTTGAAAGCTCAATAAAAAAGGTACCAGTGAACTTCTCTCCAAAAACTTAGGCAGCTTGTCATTCAAGAGAAGGCATATTAAGCGCTGCCTGCTGTGGTGAAGATGCTTTACTGGAATAGCAAGCATGGGTCATGTAATTTACTCTTCTGTCCTCAGTACAACAACTCTGGTTTTGGGTTTGGATCCCAACACTGGACCCATGACACATATTCAGGGTAATGCTTCCCTATGATTAGTCCTGGATTTGGGAGTGGTGGGTGGCTTTTTTTTCAGCACACAGAGGACTGACTGTAGTTTATCACTTGTCTGAAATAAGTGAAATGTTATGTTAGCTGCCTTTGGCACTTCTGAACTTGTCTGCACCCTGTCCATCAGGGATTAGAAATCTGTTTTGTAGTGATGCTTGGTGGATATTACATAGCGATGTTCCTCCTTTGAAGTGCTGCCACAGTCACACTTCGTGGACAGTTAGTTGTGAAAGTGACTGCTCCACCTTCTCTAATCTTCTGGGAGGTGGAGGTGTTCAGAGAAAATTTTAAATCAGTTTGACATTGTATACAAAAAGATCCAGAAAAAACAGAGACTATTCTTGACTGCTGATTTTTGCTTGAATGTATCTTGAAGTCTTATCCTGTCTACTTAGTCCTCAGCAATAGTTTTTTTTGTTTTTGTTTTTTTTTTTTTTTTTTTCCCTTTAAATCATGAAGAATCATTTTCTAATGACAGTGACTGGATAACAGAATGACTTAGATTAATGACTTAGGTTCCACCATTGACTTAGATATCTAACCCTTAAATGAAATGTAAATGTTACACATATTGTATTTAATTTTGAAAATTTAGATTGAAAAATCTAGAATGAGAAATATAAAGCTCCTTTACAGGTCTCTTTCAAAATGCAAATTTTTGTCTCAAGGGGCCAGTGGAACTTAAAGTATAAATGCAGTCTCTATTTAGGGAGTTTTAAAAACACATATTACTGAATTGATAGAGCATAACAGTTCCCTTGCTTAGACAGCATTATGCTCTATCTTGTAAAATGTACTTGGGGACATGTAAAATGGTTTATTAAACCTACAGTCCATAACTAGAGTTGTTACATTTTAATGTATATATATTTCATTCATGGATAATTGAACCACTAAATCCTAACAATTTGTCCTCATGTCAAACAATTTCTCTGAATGTTGTTCCAAGTCTTTTCAGTAACTGTGTAACTGTTGGAACATACCCCAAATCCTCAAATTTTCAAGCTATTTTTCAGTGCCCTCTGTATACAAATGTACATTTAAAAGCAGGCAAGGAGGGAAGTTCTCTTTACTTTCACATAAAATGCTTTCACAGAGAGAAATCTTTGAGGTGTTTCTGGGTGGGAGATCTGCAGTTTTGGGGAGAAAATTCTTGAATGTAAAGTGTTGTCTATAATCATTAGGGACGTATACAAAAAGTAATAAGGAAAATAACTACATATTCTGTTGCTTGAACCATTTTTCTCAAAACTTAGGATGGCTTGCTATTTAGAGAGTGTCTCCCTACTTTTACATGGCATATTGTTCTTTCATGGTAGTGAAATTTGGCAGAAGTTGAAGAACAGCAACGATTTAAGCCTACTAGGTGTGCCCAGTGATTTCAGGGTATTGATTTGGACTGTATTTACTTTCCGTTTTCTTCCACTCTAGGGAAGAACCTGAACTACAAAGAGCTGGAAAGTAGCATTTCTTCTTTGCATTTTCCAAGGCCCTAAATAAGTGATATTCATAGTACATAAAATATCTCTATTGATCTGAAACATCTCATTGCTGTGTTGTACCAACAGCTCTCCTGCAAACACATATCTAGTATTTGTTGTTCACTTCACACCTGAACAGAAAGAGGAACTGAGAAAGTTAATGGATATGACTCTGTGGTCTAGACTTCAAGATTCTCAATGACAAAATATCCAACTACAAGATCTCTTACTGGTGTTGATTTTATGAACATTGTTGATGAAATAACATTCAGCAAATCAGCAATGCCACAGAACTTGTGAAATGGCACACTGAGGAACAAAATGAGTAAAATCAGAGGTTGTCTTTATTTTTTTCTGTCTGGAAAAAGATTACTGGTTTAGATAGTAATAGAGCAAATTTAGCAAGAGAATGATATGCACTCTAAATGTGGATAATTGTGTTATTACAGGCCAAAATCTCTTGTCTGTGAAGACATAAAGATGTTTCAAACATTTTCTGAAAGAAAGGGAATTTATAAAAGGCAAATTTTTGTAAGGACAATTTTTCCTTTATTTTTACTTGATGGATCTTTGCTATGATAGGAATACTCATTTCCATGAAATATAACCTTTAGCTTACTCTTTTTTTTAATCCTGTAATCATCTCTTTCTTTTTTTTTTTTTTTTTTTTTCTTTTCTGTTCTCTCTGGTTGTTATTATTACAACATTTCGGATTATTTGTTCTGAGGAATTTACCTTAGTACAAAATTTCTTAAAGAAGAATATCACCAAGATACGCAAGAGTTTATTTTGTTTGCTTCTGACTAAGGAATGAATTTGTCATCCCTTAAGATATAAACTGTTTTTTCAGGTGGTAGGAGTCTACGCTGTCTTTACAGGTACGGTTAATGACCAGACTCTTCGAATCCTTTATAGTTGCCTCAAATACCTGTTTTACTTTGTGCTGGTGAGAAAGCACTCTGCAGCACCTAAGGGTTGCACTGAAACCTTTTACTATGTCATCTAATGTAACAATGAGCATTTACGAGATCAGCTCTTATCTGGGACTGATAAATTCATCTCTCAACAGGTTCAGTTTAGGAACTCTGTTCAGATTTCTTTCTTGAAGGTTATGTTGTGTTTTGTAAGACGTGAATTAAGCAATTGTTATTAATATAGATTGCAAAAGCAATGTGATATTTGGAGTATCTTTCATTTCAAGCTAGTGACTCTTTGATCAGTTTTACAATTTTAAATGAGAAAATCCCCTTTTAAGTCACCATAAATGTTAATTAATCTTTATTGCATCAAAATATGCTTCAGAATATTTGAATATTGTTTATGGACAGCTTCTTCTGGGCAATGACAAGGCAATTGGATGTTTAAAGCAAGAGTTAAAAGAAAATCACCCTAGATTTTTTTTTTTTCCCCTGCTGAAAACAATAGTTTATTTTTAAAATAGATTTCAATTATTTAGTGAGGTGTGGTGATTATTTTTTTTCCCCACAAAGAATACCGTTGTGGTTTCTCCTTCTCTATATGTATACTATATGCAGATTATACTTTTTTTTTTGTGTTGTTTTTCATCAGGTAACATTTGGTATTAACTACATAGCCTCCTATTCTTAAATCATGCACAATACCATATTAAAACTAGAAAATGAAAAATCTATGACAGAGCTTGAAAAATAGGAATAAAATGGGAAAGCACATATGCATGTACACCAATAAACAATGAAATGGAAATAATCTACTTTTACTTGTCAAATTTGAATGTAGCATTCTTAAGAATCACAGTTGTCAAAACTGACCTTTTCATCTTCTGTAGTAATAGTAAGAATTCCTTTTTTTTTTTTTTTCCCCCCTTTTCTTTCTTCACCTGTTCCTATCAGAGCCAGGATCAAAAAAGAAGTTGTTACACTTAAATGTCAAGAATCATGACATCTGGAGAAAAGCAGAGTGCATTATTTCTTGGTGAGAGTGTTATACAATAAGACTTGACTGATATTTTATAAAATCTGAAATGTTTTTTGATCAGCTGATTTAATTAAAACAAGATATTACATTCTGCACAATGCTTGGGCATATTCTATTTTAAGCCTTTCAAACATACAAGCATATAGTGTGAGAAGATATTATATTGGCTTTAATGACTTGTCATTGGATTTACAGATACCTCAAATCAGCTATGCATCTACAGCTCCAGAACTGAGTGATAACACCAGGTATGACTTCTTCTCTCGAGTTGTCCCACCAGACTCCTACCAAGCACAGGCCATGGTTGACATCGTGACAGCCCTTGGGTGGAACTACGTCTCAACGCTGGCTTCCGAAGGCAATTATGGGGAAAGTGGAGTGGAGGCATTTACCCAAATCTCCAGAGAAATTGGTGAGTGTATATTTATCAGGTTTTGTATTCATAGCTGCTGGGTTGCAAAGCATCACTGAGCTCTGCCTTGGTCTATGCAGTGTGATCACAACACTTATGTCATGTTACCTGGACTCAAATGTATGCCGTTATGGATGATTTTGCTGCTCATGCATCTGCCAAGGTAACAGTTCCGGCAGTAATTCAAGAAGAGGTCCTGAGAGAGGCAAAAAATGTGTGTCTCTTGCCCTTTTTGGAAGAGGGGAACTCCAGTCAGATTTGAGGAGATGCAATTGATTTAGCTTATGAAAATCATAATCCAATGAGATCTTGTTTTCCATATTCCAGCACTGATAGATGTCAGGGTTTTAATTTTGATGAATTTGAAAAAGAACAACAAAAATCTGGGAAGTACAAAGACATGCCCTTGTTATATTTTCTTCAGGATTCAATGTTCTGTATAAATACAGATATTATGGCAAGTATATTTAGGTCCACTCCTTTTTTTTATTGTTATTTTTATTTATTTGCTCATTTCCCACACTTATATAGTTATTTCTGGCCTGAAAAAATGGCTATTTCTCAGTTGCAGTAGGTTTTGGACAACAAGGAATAAAATTATGAGTAGCAGGTGGTTTGAAAGAGGGCAGAATTGGTCTTTCACTGAGTACAGTGTTAAATGACACAAAATAATATCCTTTCAAAAACAATTAAAAAAAATGCCAACAGCTTTCCTTGGAAAGCCTCGATTAATCTACTGGATTTGACTGTCCGGGCCTGTACATGTGAACTCTGGTTCTTTCAAACCAGCTTGAGTGAGAAAATATGATAATATCTTCCATTTTCAATAACCACATGTAAATATAGAGACCATCTCAATCATATAGGAGGAAGGTGCATATGTGTCTCAGGTACTTATGCTTGAACCATAAAGGTTACTGATTACTACAACAATTTGGCAGTAAGACAAAAATGCACTGATTCCTGCCATTAGGGAACTAGTGTGTATAATATGCTTGATTGGTTAACTGATAAATTCTGTTTCTAGCTTATAATCAGTGTTGTCAGATCCTAGATATCTTCATGGGAGAGCTACGGCTGACTACAGTGCAACGGTTTGATCTGGAGTTAGCAAAGGCATAGATAATTCTTCCACAGTTTGTATCTAAAAGAGACAGTTTATCTATTGTGTCAAATCCAGCAGAGAATACATTGGCTGCCCCAGACATTCACTGAGCAGTTCATTGACTGAAAATCACTTTTTCTTGAAACCATCTGCAACCCAGCTAGTTCTGCTGAGTTCTGAAAGTAAACAAATAAATAAAGTGCTCAGGACTTTATCATTTCCCATTTCTAGAAATATGAGTTCTTCAGATGGATCCAAGAACAACAACTGTGATTTCATTATAATCACAAAGACTTGAGTTTGTGTCACTTGGATCTCGATCGATCCCAGAATAAAAAAAGACAATTGTCATCTGATAAATATTAATAGCTTAATTAAATAAATATTATTAATACAACTGTGACTCCAAAGCAATTAAAATCATGAATAGCTGTCCTAAATGTTACAAGATCTTTGTAATACCCAGAAGAATAAATAGTGGTGATTTGTGTTTTTTTTGTTTCTCCCCGACCCCCCCCCCCTTATGACTTATGTTATCTTCTAGAGTATTTGATATTGATAAACTCTGTGATCATAGAAATTTGACAACTCTTATGGAAACCAGGGACTTGAATGGTTCTGGAGAAAGAATGCAGAGGAGAGGCAGGACAGACAAATATTTTTTAATCCCTAGAAAAATGTTGAAATAAGTAATTGGGTGAATCATATGTAACCACAGAGATATGATCAGTAGCCAGTGTAGAATTGTCAGGAACAAATAGTATCAAAGCCATCTAATACGTTTCTTTGACAGGATAACAGCTTTAGAGATGGAGAAGAAGCACTTGATATCTCTTGATATTTAGTAGTGTTATGTCAACTGTTGCACAGAGTATTCTCCTGAGCAAATTTGGAAATGGTAATCTAGGTGAAAATATCATAGGCTGGATGAAAACCTATTTAGAAAACTTTGCTCAGGGAGTAATTAGCAACGTTTTCTGTTTGAAAGGAAGAATGTCTTGTGTGGTATTTGGCAGGTGTTTATGCTGGATCAGGTACTAGTCAATATTTTCATGTTTAGTGAAGATGGACTTGGAATGAAGGATATGCTTGTGAAATCTGGAGGTGACTTCAATCTGGAAAGGACTAGGAGTGTATTAGAAGGGTTTCTTAGAGTCCAAAACTGAAGATATGATCTGAAAAAATAGTATGCAATTTAAGAGACAAGTGCAAGGTGTTGTGCTTCTGATAAAGGATCCATACAATGAGAAATACAGAAAGACTGGTCAAAAATGTTGTTTCAAAAAATGGTTTGAGCATGACGGTAAATTATAACTTGCCTATATTCCACATGTTTTACTGGAACATGCAGGCAGGCATACCATCTGTAAAATAATTTGAGTAATCCTTCAATTTGCCTGACAATTTTGAAACCCCATTTTGGCTCAGTACAGGTTTTGACCCTCAGTTCACGAAAGGGAAGAGGCTCCACAAGCAAGAACAAAAACAATCACAAATCTTGAAAAGGTGCTTTGTCAGGATAGACTGAGCAAGGTGGTTAGTCAACCTGAAGAAGAACTCACTAGGACGGAAATGTGATGGAAAATGTTTTCAAACAGACAAATAGCTTTTACAGAAAAGTGGAGGACCACTTGTTCATCCAAACAGAGTGTATGTGAACAGATGGAATTAATCTCTAGCATGATTCTGTTTAGAGGTGGAGAAACTCCTTTGTAATGGTTAAGACATGAAAGCATTAGACCAGCTTCCCTGGGGACACTTTGGAGCCTCCATCGTCAAGGATCTGGGAGCACACATTAGAAAAACACAGGGATTGTGTAAGGGTACTTAGTTCTTCCTTGGGGCTGGGATGTGCATTGGATGATTTCTTAATGTCCCCTCCAGTCTGATTCTATTATCTGTCTACTGTCCTCAGGCTTTTCACCTAAACCACAGAGCTGGAAATGCTTTTAAAATGGAAAGTTTGAATAGCATCTAATTATGAGGTCTGAGACTGTAGAGTCTAGGCAGGTCTATAAAAATCATTACATAGTGTAAGACTGCACAGAAAAGAGCAAAACTTACCAGCTCTATGTTAATAAGCTGTGTGTTAAGAGAACCTAATCAGGACATTGTTCCCCTTATGCTGCTGGCATACAAATACACAGGACAGTTCAACTCCTTTCTGAGTACTTTGCATCCTGTTTAAGATAAGTAACCAATGACTGGAAGCAAAATGAAATGTGAACATAAGCATAATGGAAAGCAATAAATTTGAGGAAAGTATGTAAAATAAATTGATATATTAATTTCTGAAAAAAATTCAGTGCCTGAGAGGACATGTGGGACAGCAGTTTTGAAGATATAAGGAGGAAAGATTTTGTGTTTTGTTGTTGTTGTTTTTGTTTGTTTGTTTGTGTGTGTGTTTGTTTTTTTGTTTTTGTTCAAAGTTTCTCCAGTTACTTAAGTATTAAGGAGTAGGTTCTAAATATTTTTAAAATAGACATTAATTTTATGTACTTACTTGTCATGAACTTGATTTCTTACCTCTTATTTCCAGTTTGATTTGCTCCATCCAACTTCTATTTCTTAATCAGTAACAGAAATAGAAAGGAAGGAACAGGCTTTCAAATAAAATGTTGAATACTGAAAAGGTCAAAGTGGTGCCACCCTGACATGTCACAGAATATAGTGCATATCAAAATCTGCTCTCATTTTAATGACAAAGATCCTGTCTGGGACAAAGCATAGCTGGAAATTAAATATTTTGCATGACAGTCATTGTAAGGAGAATAGGAAAAGGTACTTATTCCAACACATTCTTCCATACATTATTGTTTGAGGACAATGATTAAATTTACAGTATTTTCTACTCCCATTACATAGTTAATCAATGATATCATTATAATAATTTTGGCATTGTTATCAAATCATTTGGGTACGTTGGTCAAAGGAATAAATTAATACAAAATGATAACGCTTAAGATTTTAATCATTAAACTGAGACTTGACTCACCAAGAGAAACTAAAAAGGGGAAAGAAGGAAGCACATTTTACAAAGTCCTCATTAACTGTCATGCTGCATATTGCTCTTCTATTTACTCTGCTGTTAATGATGTTTGACAAAATAAATGTTGGAACGTTCCTAATTAGATTTCTTTTAATGGTTCATTCCCTCTGCTATTAGATACCAAATGAATTTACCATCAGAGAGAAAATCATGGGATCCTTTTCACGCTTTTTACAGAACACAAAACCATTTTGTTCAGAAAATTCTCTGGGGTCAGAGTACTTGCTCAGTCAGTGCAATGTTTGTACTGGAAAATGTAACAAATCCACAAATAGTAAATGAAATGCTATGTGACGGATTTTATCTCCACTAGTGGTCAATGAAAAAATTCACACAAGCATTGATGGGTACTGGCAGTGAAATACTTATGAAACTATGATAAGAGGAGATAAAAATGATAAAGGAAAGGAATTGTAGCAGATCACTAAGAACAGGTGAGAAACTTTAGCATTGCTTGACCCTTTTTTCCTTGTAAGTTCGTTTTGCATGTCTTACCAGAGGCATAAAGGAGACAGCAAAGAGGATTTAGGACCAGATCCTTGAGTCAAAATGACACAACTTCATAACAGCTTTACCTCAGAAGAGAACAGTGTACTTAATATCAGCATGTACTCTTGAATGCCTGTTTTTAGCAACAATGTTTTGTAGTTTTACCTACTTCCCTTATGCTGGTATATTGCAGTTAATAGCATTTTTCTGAGAAAGGGCTGCAGTAACTTTATGATCCTTCATGCTATTGTACCTTTGCAGTCATATTGATAACTATATACCTCAGTGTAATGAATACATATACTGAATGAATGCTACAGTAGCTTTATTTAAATGGTTTCAGACTTGAGCATATTTAGTTACATTTTGTTTACATGTCCGTGACATTTTTTTGACATAGTTCTTAGGTCATCTTTGTCTCTTGTCATTTTTTTTTGTCTACAGTTGTGCATTGGATCTCTGATTTCTCCAAATTATTGGATTACTTCTTACCTTTAATATTTTATGCGTGTCTGAAGGTTTCAATGGATAAAGTGAAAATTTAGTGGGAGGTTGGGAGGATGGGTTGAGCAGGAAAATAAAACTGAAGGGCGTGTAATGTTTTCTCTCTACTTAGATTATTCACTGTTGATTTAGAAATAAATAAGATAGGTTGCTGTTAAGATTAATTAACATTTCCTGCAGAAATCTTTGTACACCTTTGATTTAAAGCTAAAGCTGTTTAAGTAAGCTGATGAATAAGCTTCTTTTTTTGTTCCCTTTTCCTAAGATGTTATTTAATAGAAGATTAAAAAAAATCTTGCAACATGAAGACTAAAGAAATACAATATGTGAAATGTAACCTTTTCTCCAGAGACATTTCTGTTTTAAAGACTGGTTTCAAGCTTAATAAATTAATTTTCACAACTAATAATATTCTAACATAACCTCACGAAGGGCAAACAGTTTAATTCAATTTTAAGTTTTACTTTATATTATGCAGCTGAACTCTGTTGAAAACACTGTATTTCAAGCTGCAAACTATAATTAATAATAACACTATATAATTGGCTACAGGAGCTTCAAAGTAATGTTTGAAAAATTACAAAAATCAGATGGTAGGTGTATTAATATTAAAAAAGATGGAAAATTATTCCAATAGATTTTAATATTTGTTCTAATTAGTACCTGATAAAGAATAGTGTAATTTTCAGGGATTTATAATGAATGACCATTTACATTTCTCTCAGTGGTGCTAATCAACATGATATTCTTCAGCTTTAGCTATATGTTTTTTTCTCTATAGTGTTAGGAAGGTATCTTGGAGCAGTAAACACACAGAGGCACTTCCTGGTGTTCTCTCTGACCCTCCAGTGATTCTTGAAAGAGGGACTCCTTTATCTTTCATACCTCTTGAGGGTTTCTCCTTCAGTCAGTTAGTTGGGGCACTTCTTATCCTGTAGAGAGCTCACTAGCTACACTGGAGGGGGGAAAAGAAGGCAGAAAGCTTCTGTAGAATTGGGTTTTGTACCTGTCCCAAAGAGTATGTACTGTACAGTGGACTGTACTGAAAAAACTTACATAGCCAACCTTGCTTCCTTAACCAGTGTGGCACAGTTTTGCTGATAAGCTTGAAAGAGTTGTATTCTGTTCAGATTTCTTGTGGCCAATTCAAGCAATAATATCTCCCATAGGGGTGCTTTTAAGGTATTATGATGAAAAAATGCCAGAAGCAGTTACAAAGGAGCCTAAGTAATTTACAGACAATATAATATTTTCATGGGTTTTCTAAGCAACGTTGTTGCATTTGAAACGACCATTATACTTTAATACTTCTGAAGTATCACAGTATCACAGTATGGTTGGGATTGGAAGGGACCTCAAAAGATCATCTAGTCCAATCCCCTGCTGGAGCAGGAACACCTAGGTGAGGTCGCACAGGAACATGTCCAGGCGGGTTTTGAATGTCTCCAGAGAAGGAGACTCCACAACTTCCCTGGGCAGCCTGTTCCAGTGCTCTGTCACCCTCACTGAGAAGAAGTTTCTTCTCAAATTTAAGTGGAACCTCTTGTGTTCCAGCTTGATGCCATTACCCCTTGTCCTATCATTGTTTGCCACCGAGAAGAGCCTGGCTCCATCCCCATGGCACTCACCCTTTATATATTTATAAACATTAATAAGGTCCCCCCTTAGTCTCCTCTTCTCCAAACTAAAGAGACCCAGCTCCCTCAGCCTTTCTTCATAAGGCAGATGCTCCACTCCCTTAATCATCTTCGTTGCCCTACGCTGGACCCTCTCCAGCAGTTCCCTGTCCTTCTTGAACTGAGGGGCCCAGAACTGGACACAATATTCCAGATGTGGTCTCACCAGGGCGGAGTAAAGGGGAAGGAGGACCTCTCTCGATCTACTAACCACCCCCCTTCTAATATACCCCAGGATGCCATTGGCCTTCCTGGCCACAAGGGCACAGTGCTGGCTCATGGTCATCCTGTTGTCCACCAGGACCCCCAGGTCCCTTTCCCCTACACTGCTCTCTAATATGTAATCTCCCAACCTATACTGGAACCTGGGGTTGTTCCTGCCCAGGTGCAGGACTCTACACTTGCCCTTGTTAAATTTCATTAGGTTATTCCCTGCCCAACTCTCCAGCCTGTCCAGGTCCCGCTGGATGGCAGCACAGCCCTCTGGCATGTCAGCCACTCCTCCCAGCTTGGTGTCATCAGCAAACTTGCTGATAGTACACTCAATTCCCTCGTCCAAATCATTAATGAATATATTGAATAATATTGGCCCCAGCACTGACCCCTGAGGCACTCCACTAGATACTGGCCTCCAACTAGACTCCGCACCATTGACTACCACTCTCTGGCTTCTCTCCCTAAGCCAGTTTGCAACCCACCTCACTACTCTGTTGTCTAGACCACACCTCCTCAACTTAGCTGTGAGGATGCTGTGGGAGACTGTGTCAAAGGCTTTACTGAAGTCAAGGTAGACCACATCCACCGCTCTGCCATCATCCATCCACCGTGTTATATTCTCATAAAAGGCTATGAGGTTGGTCAAGCATGACCTACCCTTGGTAAAGCCATGCTGACTGCCCCTAATAACCCTCTTATCCTTGATATGCCTTGAGATGGCAACAAGGACAAGCTGTTCCATTACTTTCCCAGGGACAGAGGTGAGGCTGACCGGTCTATAATTACCTGGGTCCTCCTTCTTGCCCTTTTTGAAGACTGGAGTGACATTTGCTTTCCTCCAATCCTCGGGCACCTCTCCCGTTTTCCAAGACTTGACAAAGATGATGGAGAGCGGTCCAGCAATGACTTCAGCCAGCTCCCTCAGCACCCGCGGATGCATCCCATCTGGACCCATGGATTTATGGATGTCCAGACTATTTAATTGCTCCCTAACCCAGTCCTCATCGATTAAAGCAAACTCTTCCATTGACCTGGCTTCATCCGGGGTCTCAGGGGTACAGGGTTCCCCAGGACAGCCTCCGGCAGAGTAGACAAAGAAGGCATTCAGTAATTCTGCCTTCTCTGTATCTTCTGCCACCAGGGCACCCACCCCATTCGTCAGTGGGCCTACATTGCCTCTGGTATTAGTTTTATCTGCTATGTATTTGAAAAAGTTCTTTTTGCTGTCCTTGACACCTCTCGCCAGCTGTAATTCTAAGGAGGCCTTGGCTATCCTAGCTGCCTTCCTACATCCTCTAACAGCAGCCTTATATTCCTCCCAAGTGGCCAGCCCCTGCTTCCATGACCTGTAAACTCTCCTCTTCTGCTTGAGCATACCCAACAGATCCCTATTCAACCACGCAGGCCTCCTGGCTCCCTTCCTTGACTTCCTACGTGTGGGGATGCTCTGATCCTGAGCGTGGAAGAAGCAATCTCTGAATGCCACCCAGCTATCTTGGGCCCCTTTTCCTTCAAGCAGTCTTGCCCATGGGATTTCCCCCAGCAATTGCTTGAAAAGGCCAAAGTTAGCCCTGCTAAAGTCCAGGGCTGCAATTCTACTTGCTATTCTGTTCCTGCCACACGAGATGCTGAACTCCACCATCTCGTGGTCACTGCAACCCAGGCAGCCCTCAACCTTTACTGCTTCGACCAGACCCTCCTTGTTAGTGAGGATGAGATCCAGCAGCACTCCTCTCCTGGTCGGCTCCTCCACCATCTGCATGAGGAAGTTATCATCAATGCACTGGAGGAACCTCCTGGACTGTGGCTGGCTGGCTGAATGGTCCTTCCAGCAAACATCAGGGAAGTTAAAATCACCCACAACAACCATGGCCTGTGACTGTGAGGCCACTCTCAGCTGCCCATAGAAGGGCTCATCAACTTCCTCAGCCTGATCTGGTGGCCTGTAACAGACGCCCACAACAGTGTCAGCCCTGCCAGCCTGCCCCTTGATCCTGACCCATACACTCTCAACTCGCTCGTCATCCGCTCCTGGGCAGAATTTAGTACATTGTAGTTGCTCTCTCACATAGAGAGCAACTCCACCACCACGCCTGGCTGGCCTGTCTTTCCTGAAAAGGGCATAGCCATCCATGACCACATTCCAGTCATGTGAACTGTCCCACCATGTTTCTGTAATTGCCACCAGATCATAATCTCCCGACCGACACAGGATTCTAGCTCCTCCTGCTTATTCCCCATGCTGCGCGCATTGGTGTACAGGCATTTCAGGGAGCGAGCAGAGCACACCAGTTTCTCCCTAGGGGCATAGGAGGCCACCCGGTCCTCATCAGTTTTAGAATGCAGCCCCACTGGGACAAGCCCAGCTACAATCCCATCCCCCTTCGTGAACTAAGTGAACTAAGTAGTTACGAGAGTTGGCAAAAGGGGTCCAAATGAGGCTTTAGTCTGGAACTAGAGATAGACACCCTCCCTATGCTACAAGGGATATGCTTGTACGCTAAAGAATTCCTCTTGTTCCTCTACTTGTACAAATTATTTTTATTCCACAAGAGGTGGTTTGAAATTTGATTCTGGAAAGAAGTCCTGGGCAAGAAATAGAGGCTCCTGTATGTGCTTGAAACTGAAAGAAGTCAGTGAATACTTCCCTGAATCTCATGTGGTTTAGCAAAGGATTAAATGCACAGGAGGTTATCCCTGAGGCTGCCAACAAGGCTCAGAGTAGGAAGACCTCACACCTTCTGGTTTTACCCACTGATATTTATTGTCTGATACCAGTTGGGATGTGAACT
Organism: Streptopelia decaocto; assembly: GCF_964273445.1. Taxonomy (NCBI): domain Eukaryota; kingdom Metazoa; phylum Chordata; class Aves; order Columbiformes; family Columbidae; genus Streptopelia; species Streptopelia decaocto. Next base: position 22,746,882 of record NC_138663.1, read on the forward strand.
GTGCTCAAGGCTGAGTTCATTACTTAATTTTATATGGTACAGTTACCAAATAGCTGTAGTATTCAATATGTACTGAGGCTGATTTCATTTTGCTTATAGCTGTCAACTTTTGGAGACCTGAGACAAATAAGCTCCTCAGAGCAAGGACCAGTGATGCCTACTGTGGTGAATTTAGAACATTAAGAAACTCTGAAAAATAACTCTGAAAAATAAATGTTAAAAGCTCATTGTATTATGGAGGACTTCTGTACCTTTATGTGTATTCTAACATAATTTAAATTAATCCTGTAAGTACTATAGAAGTCATTGGACTATATGACTTTTTTTCTTTCTTTTTAATTCATGTGAACACCAGATATTTGCATTGGTTGTAGGCACAAATTCAAATAATATTGAAAATGCCCTAGAAACAAAGTTTTATTTCAGCAGTGCTCTAAGTGTAATGGCTTGTCTGTAGAACCTTTTAACTTAGTTATGACATCTAGTTCAAGATTTTCAAATGTAAAAATGCAAATAAAACTATAAATATATTGATGTTAATTTTAGAAAAGAAAACTTATTAAAAGCATAGTTTTATCCAAATATAGTGTGGTGTTCATAACGAATATGCATTTTCATGAAGTGGTTTTTCAAATACAGAACTCTTTGCAATAGTGGTTGAGGATTACTGGTTTCAGTGTCTATAAAGTGAAGTCAGTAGTTTATAGGAAACAATTAAAAATAAGATGTAAGATGTATTTTTTAATATCAGAAGTGAATGAGCATTTAAAAAATACTAGGGATAATGATGTATTTACTTGGGGTTTAAATCAATAAGAGAAATCTTTCTAAAAGAAAGTTCACTACAAAATATTCTGACCACTTTAGAAATAATTATTTAAACTACAATTATAAGGTTGCTTTCTGGACATATAAACTATTATTAACATTTCTGAAATAAAACATAGGGTAAATATGTAGATATTAATATACTGTCAGATTGTTGTAATGACAGAAATGAAATTTCTCAAGCACTGCTGTTCTGTGTATTAGTGTTTATTACTGTAGAGCCTGTAGCTTCTCTTAGATTCTGTGACTATCTTTTGCTCAGAAAGAGTCCCAGGGCAAATAATTCACACATAATGAAAAAACTCCTGTGAAAGAAAGCTTAGAAAACATCTGAATCAAAATGTAGCCGTTCTTGTTGTTTATGAACAAATTTCATACAATCCCTTTAACAGGAAGTCGATTTCAACAGAGTTAATCCCAGTGGATATTCTTGTGTGTGTGAAAGTATTTGTAAAGGGGATACTAGAAGGGAAAACAACAAGGGCACATAATATGATTTACAATCTGAATAAAGCTGCCCGTGTTTGGGTTTTGCATTATGATTTTACTGTTATGCAAGATAGAGGAGAACTATGGGAAACATTTTGACAGCCTATGTTCTATTGTGGTTGTGTTTAATTTTTTTAAAAAAACAAAACAATAAAACAAAACCAAAAAAAACCCACAATGTGTCAACAATAAGTCCTAGAAACTTCACAGATTCTACATGAGTGAGTTTTTTTCTTCCTTTATCAAGATCTAAGAGCTCTTTTTAATATTTTTTGTCCTTTTTAAAAAAAAAAAATACAAAAAACCACAAACCCACACCAACAAAACCAAACCAAAACAAAACCCATAACAAACTTCTGTTATTGTCACTTCTTCAGAAAGCTTGTTTTCATACAAGCTTCAAGCATGGCACCCTTGGAATTTCAGTGGTGCAAATGAATGAGTCCAACTTGAATCAGGGATCAAATCTGCAGACCATAGCGTATCCTTGATCAGAGTCTGTGTGAGTGAACTTTGCCAACTTAACATTTAATGGATTTAATGGATTTCATAAGGAAAGCTTGTACTTAACAGCACCATTCAAGCCAAGGTGACAGGAAGGGGCATAATGACATGGGCTTGGGCTGTATTTACATGTTCTTTTTTGTTAACACGTCAAACGATTCATGGTATCTGAATTTTGATCTTTGCTTGTGCTTCACTAGCCTGGAGTCAGAAGCCTCATTCATGTTAAGAAGTTACACCTGGTAAAGAGAATTTCCTGGCTCTTGAGTTTGCTCAGAAATATTTCCTTCTGTCTTCAGATGGTTCCTACTAGTTTTAAATATCTAACATTTTTGCAGCTTTGCTTTCTACCTGGAGAACTGTAGCTCTTAAAAATCATGTGTGAGAAATGCCTCACAATTGAGTATTAGTGATAGACTCTTCGTATCAGCTCTTTCATGATTTGTGACTGCAGTCTAAACAAGGAAGCACTGGAATTGTCAGACTGAGTCAGACACTGACAGTCAATATCTTGCGTCCAGTGGTGGTCCCAATTAAATGCAAGAGAAAGATACCAAAATCTTTCTTAACAATCACTGGCAGAATTACCTATCCAAACATGGTTCTGAGGTATTTAGTGGTTGATGCTTAGATTTCCCAAAGCATGAAAATTCATAAACATTATGATTTCTTCTTGTCATCATGTTAACCTCACTCATTAGATCTCCTCTTGCTTTGATGCTATGGATGGCATGGAGGAGAATCCAGTTAAACTCTTTCATAGCAGTTTCTCTTACTTATTTTAGCTTTGGGTTATAAGATACGAAGTAACTGCAGTTTAATATATTTTGTTGTCAGTTTCTGGATCAATTATTTCATTTACATCTCTGTTAAGCTATGTAGCCATGACTGAATACTCCAAGTAAAACCTTACTATTGATTTATGTAGTGTCATTGTAATCTCATTTTTATTCTAAGCCCCATTCTTTATACATCCTGACAAATTGTAAGCTTTTCCATTGGCTGCTGAGTATCAAGAAAATTATTTCCAAAAGCTACCTGTTCTGACACTCAAGTTTTATTAACAAATGGCTACAGCTGATTTAGAACTCAATGATGTGTGTGAACAATTCCAGGTATTCCTGCCAGTGTGTGCTCCTTTGCATTTGTCAATAGTCAGTATTTTTCTATGGTATACCTGTTCGTCTAGCTTTGTGAATACTCTGTCTCCTCTCTCTGCTATTATTTCAAATAATTTTATACCCTCTTCAGATTTTTCAATCCTTCTGCTCAGTAGCCTCCTGCTCCCTTTTTTGAGGAGCATTGTGTTATACAAACCAAGCCCTAATAGGCAGTTCTAGAGTATACATTTGTTAGCTTTTCCTGGTGCTGGATTTTGCCTGTTTCTCTCCATTCACTGTTTTTGATCCTTAGGAGTCTCTCTCCCCAGCCCCTAATTTCTGCCTATTGATTTCAAGTTCCTAAGTCTTTCTTCTAAAAACTGTCACATTAACTTAATATTCTATATGCAAGGCTGATATATCTGTATTGGTAGTATCTACTGTTACTTTCTATTTAAGCACTAATAATAACAGAATGCAGAGAGATTTGAACTTACCTTAATGTATCTTCTATAATTATATGGTGCTCCTGAATGCATTTATTCTTCAAGGTACTTTAAACTCATAGATTTCCCACTTATGTAACATCATACTGTCTGTTACTTGAGGTAATAGTGCTGGTAGTTTGAAGGTGAAGGTTAGTAACTTTCAACATGTCCTAAGTTGAATTCTTGTTTTCATCCAATTGTACATGAAGCCACTTACTCAATCACATAGAAAGCCCATGTAACTGTGAACTAAAGTATTTCAGGTATTAGATTAGCCCTAAATGAAACTTGGAGTCTCTCTTTAGAACTTTTGACAACTGGTAATTTCATTAAGAATTGAGACAGAGGGAAATTGCATTATATATTTTGTATAAATTTCTTCTGAATTACAGTGCAGCTGAAGTATGTTTTGTTTGGATTTCAGTATATACATATATTTTTTTGTAAAGCTGTAAAATGAAACAGAAAATATGTGTCTCACCTGACGGTTTTGCAATTACGTCTTCTGATATTAAAAAGAAAAAAAATGAACAAATACAATTCAAACTGTTTTCAAGATTTTAATCAGTTTTGACAAGAAGGTAATATCTATCAGAAAAGAATAATCATAAAGATTAATTCCACCCAAAAGGAGTCACCTTTCCCAGCTTCCTTTTCTTCCTTAGGCCAAATTTTGTAAATAGTGTACACACATGATATATGGTCTACTTTTCTGGGCAGTGCAACTGAGATCTAGGAAGCTGTTAAAGCAGACAGAGGTGTTTGGTGTTTGTTTGTTTGTTTGTTGTTTTCTTTTGTTTGTTTGTGTTTTTTATTTTGTTTGTTTGTTTTTTAAATCTGAAGACAAAGCAAAGCAAGAAAATAACTGTCCATCATTCTATATGTTCAAATAGCGTGACATGTGATTTTATGTGCATTGTTTTATGTATTGTGCTGTGACATATATACATATATGACTATATCCTTGATAGTAGGATGTATACATGGTCGAGTCTCTTCTGTCTGCTGTACCTTAATGGCAGTTGTTTGAAGACTGAAAAAACTTCTTATGACTTACTCAACTTAGCATTAAGATTGGTTTGCTGTGATTTTTTGGGGGGAGTCTGAGATAAAAAGGAATAGCGTAAATAAAACCAAAATGTGGCCTGTCATTTTTCCTTTATATTAAGGTAAATTCCAATGTTTTTTGTCCTTTATTAGTAGAATCTTCACTTCTCGTTTTCTCTGTGACTTTTCCTACTTGTTTCAATCTTTCCTTCCTCCCCCTTGCAACAGAGAATTTTCCAGGACCTGCATGAAATACAACAGTTCGCTGTTGTCACTGACTGTTATTTTTAATATGCTATCCTAGTAAAAGACACTTGAGCTTTGCTCATCTGCATGATGTAGAAATGTTGAATGAGTTGAATGTTACACTGCTGACAATATTCTTCAAGATTACAAACTAAGAATGTCTGATTGGCAATGTCAAAGCAACATTCTGATTTTAATCTTATTTATTTTCTTTCTTGTGTTGAAGTGCAGGGGCCATATTGTGCTCTGAGTCACAGTAAGCCTATGTTTGCGCTTGAACTTGCAGTGGGGTAGTTTAGCAGTAACAGCTCTTGGATGCTTGCAGGAATCTGCATATGTTCAGGCTGAGGTTGCCCTTATAGTCAGCTACAAGTCGTTCCTTCAGTTTTGTTACCTAATGAACTGCCCACAGACCTCCAAAGAATTTTGTCCAAAGAATAGAATATTTCAAAGAATTATTATTACTCATTCCAGAAAAAAAAAAAAAAACAGGCATATGTGTATGCTTCATTAATAGTTGGAAAGACTCCTACATTGAATTTTTTTCTGTTAAAATGCATGATTTTTATGCAAATTACAATCTGTGATACCACTATTATAAATTTTAATGGCAGAAATGTGCATATTGTGAAACCTTACAGATTATAAAAAAGACTTTTTATTTTCTCTTACTAGAAAACAAACTATTTCTTAGGTCAAAACTTTGTCCTCTCAAGGACTTTCTATGATGGAAATAGTGTTTCTTGTTCCTCCACTTTTAAACCTTTCTTCAATATAGAATGATTAGTGGCTTTTCATCACTTTTTAGAAGAAATTGAACTAGAAGTAATTGTTTAAAATGCTGAAATTCTACCCAAAATGTCAGTTTCTTTCTTTAACATTGTTAATTAAAGCATGTTTTTTTTTGACTAGACAATTAATCAAGAGAGTGAGTTACAAAACAATACCCTTGAGTAGCAGAGGTGTCACGCAGACGAATCCTGGTGTGCTGCTGTGGCTGTGTGCATCCAGAAAACTTCCTGCCATGTGCTTACTGAGCATGCTATACAATACTATACAGAAATGTAGAATACCCTTCATGTGCCTTCATAAGCCAGCTTCTCCTTGGGTTTCTTGCCAAAATGCTGTGGTTGGACCCAGAAGGAGAAACAGAATTTCAAATCCCTTGCAAATAAAAGAACAAGGCAGCTGTAGATTTCCAAACTGAGAACTGAGTCCATTGAAATGCCTACACCTATGGAGTTTGCAAAAGTTTGGTGGAAGAGGACATAAGAAACACAAAACTATCCCACTACCTCAGTGATTCCGGCATACATTTATGCTAGTGATGTTTAATTGCCATTAAATGATCAATGATATTTTCAGGATGTTATGAATCGCATAGATGTAAATGGTCTTTAAGTTAAGAACAACCACAACTGTTTTCAGGAGCAACAAATCAAGATCTGGTTTCTTTCAAATATGAGAACAAAAAGCCTGAACTAAATTTGTGGTAAAGTTGTTTGCTTTTGTAGGCATTTCTATTTTCCTCTTTTCTTCTTTACTTTTATTTTGAGGATGGGGGCTGTGTCTTTGTAATTATCTTTTGCATGACCTACTCCCTTCAAAACAGCATGTACATCCCAGAACATCTAAGAGGGTCTATAAACTTTGAGAGAATTACATCTTATTAAACTTCACCACTTCTATCGGGGATGCAGAGAAACCTATAGTGGCATCTTTCCTAGAAAGGCCCCAAAAGGATGAGAGAGAATGGAATCATGCAGTCCCAGGAAGTAAACAACCTCCAGTTTATTAGTTTAGGCTGAAGTTTGGCATGAATACCATGAAAGCCTGATTTCCTGGTAAAATGAGAGGCTATATAACTCAATAGAGCCTGCCCAGGTCTCCAGTGCTGTCCCTGTTGCGTATAATAACTTTTTGGAATTACCGTTGGATGACAAGAATAAAGCACAAACCTGTAAGCCTTAGACCCCATTCCCTACTATGTTCAGATGCCAACCAGAAGAGGGCAGAACTTCTATGGACACTGTAGCAGGTGTATTGTAATATATTTTTCTTACATATTGGATTTGCCGTAAGATACATTACATCTGCTAAGACCAGTACATTGAGTAATACAATTATAAGTATTTTAGCCAACATGTTAATGCACTTAATGAAGTGCAGATAATCACACTGCAAAATTTATAAGAATTGTCAAACCTCATAATTACTTCCATTACATTGTAGTATTTTATGGATTAAATCCTTTCAGAGCTTATTCAAGAGGTAGAGATATTATTTAATTTCAGTTAAATTATTTTAATTGGTTAATGTTTTTAATTTTTTTCCAGTATCATTTGTTCTGCAAGGTATGATGTTCCTTTCACAGAATTAAGATAGTGAAGCCAACCTGAAGATATTCTTTCTGTTGCTAAAACATATGCATTTTTTTTTTTTCAGTTATGTGCAAAGAATTTGACTTAAAAATAAAAAAGTAATCTGCAGAATGGTATTGGTGGTACAAGTTTTGACAGACTTAGTCATGGATCTGTTATTCAAGTTAATGGGCATTTTATTATTAAATCCTTTCATTGTTTTGATATTTTAGTTAATCAAATGTACATGAGTTAACAATAATGTCTTTTACAGAGGCTGTTAGTCATGGGATTCTGAAAATTATTTTCTTCCCATATGGACCTTGGTAGAGTCTGAGCACAGTGGGAGGGATGATTTCAAGTGATGGTGGGTGTTCAATTCAGATGTAGAATGACTTCTCAATTAGAGAGTAGTGGTAATGGCCCATTTTCCACAGTGATGTCCATGAAATGATAAGGTTCATTAACTAAGGTCAGTTTAACTGGAGTTGTCTTAGCTTTCTGTGCCTTTCTGTGATAAAAAAATACAAAGAAGACAGTTTTCTGAAAGGAGGACATTTGGATGTGTTCAGGAAATGTGGTAGTGATGGAAGAGCATCAGTTCCCATATGTGCACTTGCCGCAGGCATTGCAAGCTTGTGACAATCCCCTCTGGGCTACCTCCACCTCACGTGCCTCTCAGGAGGGGTGGTGAAAGACATTCAAGGACTTCTGTGGTGGGTAGAGAGCTGCCTTCTGTTTCCTTCTAAATAACTCTTTCAGCTCATTTGTTATTTCAGTTGTTATACAGGCACAGAAAAACCTTGTGCAAGAGAGAGATTATGTACTGGTTTAAAAAGTAGAATAAGTTGTCCAGACACTTTTTTTTTTTTTCCTAGTCCAATTACAGTCTGCACAGACAAAAACACAGAAAATGGGAAATGAAAGAAGGAGGAGAAAGAACATAAACAAAGGGGAAAAATGCTAAGTGGATTATCTACTATCAGCCTTTAGCTTACATTATGTTCAGCTTCATGAAGTACTTGACAAAATATAGTTGTTTTCTTAGGGAGCGATACTCCAGGCGGTGTAATGTTTTGCTGAACAGCGAAGTAAGCCCCTGAATTCTGCCCAGTTTGATTCAATTTATTCATGGAAAGGAAAACAAAACGAGTTTCAAGAATGGACCTAGATCAGTCTATAAAAGGGACCATTCAATGTGTTTGCTTGAAACAGTGTGGGATCCAACCCAGAAACCTGGATGATCCCTTCACATGCTGTGTTGTTTTTAAACTTTGCTCAGGCTCTGAGGACAGAATGGTTGTGCAGGCTTCAAACATCAGAGTGTGCTTGGCTTCCATATGCCCCATCAAATCATCTTCTTTTGAACAAGCCATGAATTTCCCTCTTCTTTCAGGTGGTATTCTGATTGATGACTGTAATTTTATTCCATCCTAAATGAATTTATTCAAATGAAATCTCAAGTCTTTAGTAAACGTTCATTTTGGTGATGCACAAAGTCCTTATGGTCTGGCTCATTCTGTCTTAACTAACAGAAATGAAAAGCATCCACAAATATTTTTTTTTTCATGACAGTTATGAGATATGATTTTTCAAATACAGCTAAGAATGCAGATCTTCTAGCTTGGAGAGTGTATTCTATACTAAGTAACTCACTTAGAAAAGTTTCTTATTGAAACAGTTGTAGTTTTATGGACTATAGGACAGATCAGATTTGGTCTCAGTGTCTGCCTTTGTGGACTTTTGGTTAATTAACTAAAAAAACCACACCATAGACAATAAACAGGTTTATATAATACCAAACATTCACCTCTACAAGTGAGCTCAAATCTTAGTTATCGGTGCAAAAAGGCTTTTCTTCTCTCCAGATTCCTATCAGGAGGTATTTCAAGATCACAAGACCTTCACTATTCACTGTTTTAACAATCTGTACCATGTGCAGTTGAGAGCACAGTGAGAGAGCTTATGTAGTGCAGTTGCTTTTGCTTACCCAACATTATTATTTCTCCACTTCTCCAAATATATTTTAGGCAGTGTAGGAGTACAAATAAGACTGATGCCACTAACAGCCAGCATGATGAGATACCAACATTAGTCTCAGACTTTTCCTGATTAATTTGCTCAGTCAACTTTTTATTCTGACTGAAATTATTGTTCACTGCTCACCAAATGGAAAAGACAATCATTCCATCACAGAGGCAGTGTGAGGGCATGGATGGCAAGAATCTGTGATTTGTGTATTGCAGTAACCTTAATACCACTGAATCTTTCTCTGAAGCCCTGTAGGACTAAGAACAATGGACACAGCAGAAATGCTAAAATTACATATATTCAGTTATATTTTGCATTTAATGTAAGTTCATTATAAAAATTAATATCAGGTTTAACTACTTGATTTTTGATTGCTAACATCTAGCAAAGGGAACACAGTTATCAAAGTAAAAGCACTTTTGGAAGGCAGAAACCAAGCAGGTATTCATCCATTCATGGCAAATTTGTAAAAAAGAAAGCTAGTAAAGGTGTCTTGTGGACTTGCATGATTTTCATAGCTTAAGCTAGTTGCCAGAAGTTCTTGCCACAGTGTTAGTTATTTTTGAATTAGTTTTAGGTGCAACATCCTGTGCTACATTCTCCAAGAACTGAGTCATTCCTGCTTTTATGGGGTTGTTGGTTCATTGTGTTGAGTTGCTGAACCTAAGATGTGTGTATATATATATTTGTGGTGAAACTAGGCAGTGGAATGGTGCTTCTGTGAAAGTTGAGATGGAGATCATAGTCCTAAAGCTGATGGCAAAGTACTAGGTGAAATGAAAGAATTACAGATACCATATGTTACCCACAAGATCTTTGCAGTGGAAAAAAAAAGAAAGCTCTAATTTCTTATATACTTGATCATGACAGTCTTTCAGAACAAGAGGGGAAAAAAAGAAAAACAAGAGATGTAGTTTGTTAGTGATATAGAGAAATTAAGGGTGAAAAATAGAGAATAAAATCTGTAGTATAAGATGCCACAAGTTGTAAGCCTTCCATCCTGTCAGAGCCCCAGATGGCCTTCCAGCTGTCATCTTTTCCCAGGCAATTTAACTCTCAGACACCCAAATTCATTCATTTGAAAGCTCCCACTGGAGGCTTCTGGCTGTAAGCGTGCCATGTCCTCAGGTCTTCTGAAATCCTCAGAGAAGCCTGAAACACTGACTAGTGTCAGGAGGCTGAGTTACTTCATCTGATGCTGTGGTTGTTATGGCCATCTCACTCCTGCATTAGAGCATGGGGTCACACTAGTGCCAGTGGATGGTGATTTTTGGAGATGTGTGAATGCCCTTCCCAGCCTGACTGCAGCCAGAGCCCACCTGGCTGGGAGGCTGTTGTTACCTGTTGGGCTTTTGCACGTGACTGAGCCTCATGCACAGTTGGAGAAAGTGCAAAAATAAAAATAGATAATTATTTTGGGAAAGTAGTTCGAGTGGTGCGTATATATTTGGGATCTCTAAGGTTAAAGGTAGCAGATGTGTGGGCTATGATCCACATTCTCAGAGCCAGACACAGAAAAAAACAGTATTAATAAGTTCAAAGTCTTATTTTGCAGAAAATAAATACAAGAATATGAGTGTATAAACTTACCTATTTTCTTATAGGATTCCTTAAAAATACTTGCTGTTAAAACAGGATTTCTACTATGAATAAAGAATTGTATCTGTAGTCAGTAATGTTAACTTAGCAACATTTAGTTTCATCAAATAGGAGTTTTATTGCCAGAAAATCCTGTGACAAATGAATTCCCCAGAATCTGGAAGATCATCCAATTTCAATTTAAAGAAGCTTATGGAAAAGACAACAAACTAAAGATAGAAATCTCTGAGAGCACCAGAAAAAGAGTACAGAAAAGTATGAGAGTGTGTATATGAGAGAACAAACGCTTTGCTTTCTTGTATGAGTAAAGTAAGGGGAATTATACCTACCATTAATTTTTGCAGTGAATGAAATCAAGGTCCCTGGTGTCAAGTTTGGACCTGCTTGCTTTCCTTCCTTTCTTCGTTAGCCTTTTTCTTTAATTTCTCTCTTTCTTTTGCTATGAACAAACCCCATGTTTATGTGATAAACTGGCACTGATTCTAATGGAGTGGTTTTAGATTTACATATATTAACAAAAAGGGGCTCAGTGCTCTGCTGCTGAAGGAAGGAGGTGTAATAGGAGAACAAGATCTTCCTCTGCATTTTTCTGTTGACTGTCTAAACTCTCTAGAGAGTCAATTTGAGTGGACTGAGAAGTCCCCTTTTGGGCCCAGACATTTAAAATTTTAATCAGGTTTTGCCTAACTTAATCATCTCATTAGCAGGATTGTATTTCATCCCATGTGTATTCTCTTGCTGATAGAAGAACTCTTGTAGGAAAGAAATCAAGGAGTTTTGATCAATGCATTATTTAGTATTAAGAAATGAAGACACCATTTAATTTAAGGCAAAGTAGAACAAATGTCTGAATTTTTCTTGGAAGAGAGGTCAGTGAAATTTAATTACTATTAAAGTAATTATACAGAATTTGCAAAACATAAGAGCCTTAATGCAGCTGAATGGGGTCTAATCAAAGGTCCAGATAGCTCACATTTCTGCCTCTGACACAGGCACTTTGCAGAAAAAAACCTAAGGACCATTTTATTTAATAGCCTTTTGATCAATCTCTACTCCCTAAATTTATTCAATTTTTGTAGGAGCCTGCAAGCAGATAAAAAGTTTCAGGATTTTCTAAACTGCAGATATCTCTACTTCTAAACATTAAATAAAAGAGAACTTCTGTGACCAGGGACATGATGTAGTCTTCTTAGCTATGACTTGGTATTTCATGATTGAATTGACTGAGAACTCTGATTAAAGCTTTATTTGGTTTTGGGGCATTTGAAATAACTTCGTCCTATATGGATTCCGTGATGTCTAGCAAAAGCTGAGATTAGTCTTTTCCTCAGTGAGGTAACTAACTGGACCACTCATCTCTAATCACTCTTGCATTTTCACAAAAGATGAATGTACTTAATAAGCCTTTGGACCTCTATCTCTTTGTCAAATTTAGCAAAACTGTACAGAAAGCTGTTAGACCTTATGCAATATGCCAGAAAAAGGCTACATTAATTTACGTAGAGTATGATAGTATGCTTGTATAAGCTTAGTTTCTTTAGGAGACAAAAAATAAAAACTCTGCCATGTGCAAAGCATGCCAATAATGCGGTCAAAACTCAATTTGGAGTGTTAAATGAATGGCCTCTTATTTGCCCCTGGAAATGAAAGCTCTTGTAGTAAATACTGAGGTTCTTTTCCTTTGTAAAATGTAATATTGAAGATAAAAGGGGGGAAAAAAAATATCTTTCCAAAATTCTCTTTTTCCAAAAGAGAAAAGTGAAGTAGTCAAATGAAGGTTTTTATTTATAAATGATTTATAGATTGTTTATAAGACACTGAAACCTATCAGTGTCTACATCTTTCATGCATGGCAATATTTATCTTCCCTATAGTATTCGTGACATTCAGAACTTGGTGTAGCATACTGTAAATATCACAGTAACTGTAAGTACTGTGTGTGGTAAATGTCAAGATTTTAATTGCACCTACTAAGTCATAGGCTTCTTATTGCTTGTTTGGAAGAAGCATGTAATGAACATCTCCCCAGGAAGTTACATGATGAAGGAATTCATCAACATAGTTTACCTGATGCTCCTATATGAGTGAAGATCTTTGTATGTAGCTTTAGGAAGTAAAAAACCAGAGCGTGATAAAAGGAAGAAGAAGTGGAGAAATGAGTTTCTGTCATAGTGTCCCTCACACATACACATAAATTCAATATCACCAGAGTTAAATAGTTCGTCAGTGTCATAATGTGCTTTTTGCTCAGGTGCTGCCTAACCTTTGCAGGATATAAATAAGGAGGACAGTGTCAAAGACTGCAGCTAGCAACAAATAGTAAAGAGGTTTAACTCCATGCACTATTCTCAACTGGTTTAAGAGTGTTTTCTTCAACTGGGAACAGAATTTATTTCTTCTTAATCAGGTCTGACTTGGTTGCTCACAGTTCTGACATTAGTGGGCATTTTGCGGAAAGATTCAGATAGCCCAAGTTTGTACTGGGACAGGTAAAAAGTCTCAGTGATGTGCTAAGCACAAACTTTCACATCAGTTATGCCACTGTAGTTATTAATGACCAAGACGCATACATTGTGGAGGTGTGCTTGAGGTGAAGTTGCAGCAGGCTCAATATTGTTTCCTTCATCTGGAAGCACAGATTAAAAGAGAAAATACTCTTTCACCTGAGACCTTTTTACAGCACCCGTTTCTGACCTTTACACCAGGGAATGTAATGTTTTTCCTCTGATCTTGTCTTATGTGAAGATTTACTGAGGGGCTAAAGAGGGCTTAACCCTCTTCTCCCTCACACGAGCCTGAGGTGTGCTGTCTGCTGTTCTTACATTAGCAGCTCATTCATGTGTCCTTCTCCTCGGCTCCTCCAAAGTAAGGTAGAAACTGAAGTACTGAGGGGTGGGCCATTAGTGTTTTTATGTTGTTTGTTCTGTGCTGTGACACAACACAGGGAGAAAGATCTTGGCCTTCTCCTTTAAAGGTGTTTCCCTGCCTATACCTACCAATTCTGTCACCGGATAGCTGCAGGATAGCTCTGGGTGTGAAAAAACCCAGGCCTGAACCGTAGCACAAAGATGCCTTAGAAATAAAATCTGCAACTCAGCTGCTGAAAAAATTTCCCTGTAAGCTCTCAGCCACTGCCAGTGGTTTATATGTGTTCATCCCAGGGGCAAGATTGTGCTGCAGGCATTTTGTGTTCTTCTGTTGCATTATGTGAATTGCAGTTATGCTTTGCTTGCTTCAGCTTGATGGCTTTTGGAAAGTGTTTGGAGATAGGTCTTAAACTTTTGGTTGGTATTGAATAGGGGCCTAAAGTGTCATCTGTTGGATCTATTGCCAAACTGTTTGCTGTCACTGGGAATGGACCTGGGGACCTACCCAGTTCCATCTAGTCCCATGTTCCAGTGCACGCATGCATAATGTCCTCTGAATGACAGAAAGATACAGCAAAGCTGTTCTTTTCTAGGCAAGCAGAGATTCTCCAGCTTTGTTAGGGTTTCTCAGGAGAATTAAGTCTGTTACAGGTGACTAGAGAAATGTTGATTATGTCAGTCATATTCTCAAGTTAGAGCTTTCAGAGATTTTTTATAACATCTAAATGATATTATTACTCTTTTTCCAGAGCACCTAATTACACTATAGATCATCAGACTGCATGGAAAACATATGCTGAAATCTGGAAATGGATGAAAACAAATGCTTGAGTTAGTCCCATAGCATAATATTTTGTTCTAGGAAGAAAAGAAAAAATCTTTAATTCTTTACACCATAGGAAAAGGGGAAAAGATGGATTCTATTTATATGCATTATAATTCTTATCTAGTGACTTTCAGCACATTGCTTTGTTGTGTTAGGTGCTCATGTTCGATTATGGAAATGATGCTTTAGGAAGTAGGTCTTTTTAATAAAAGGCATAGAAGTTATGAAGAAAACAGGCTGATGATCACCTTAAGATGATGGAGGCAGAATAAACAATTCAGGAGTAAAGTTAAGGTATTCTGTGGCTTACAATTGGAATCTGAATCATAGACAGACCATCTGCTATCCATTTTTGAAAAGGCATTGCTGGTACTTGCTGTTGATGGCATTGAGATCCCAGGGCCTGACAGCACTGAAAAACAAGCTGGATAGCTTGGATACATCTGTCTCAACTCTGTTTTCAGACTACTAAGTATATACTGCTTTTTAGAAGTTAGTAGAAACCAGAGCTGTAGTATAAATGCACCTACCGTGCTTTATAGTTTAATTAAGAATATTTTTTTGATGCCCAGTTGTAGCTGGGTGGTTTCTTCAGGCTGACACAATTGCTCCAAACTAGACAAAAACACCTCTAATTGTTACTCTGTAGCAAAGCAGTGTGTGAGGAAAGGATCTTCCAAGCCTTATTGAAATGAAAGGAGCAAATAGATATTTTAAATGTTTTCTCAGCTTGTCATGATGGGTTCCAAGCACAGCATTGAGGTAAAAGGCATATTCTGTAACTGCCTCTCAGAGGCAATGTGGCAAATGCTAATAACAACACCCTCTAACTTCATAAATGCAGAAGAACAGCCATGAAACATTAATTTTCCTTCCTACTGAGGCACATGACATAATGTGCAGAATCCCCTTTTGCTTTCTTGGGGGATGCGACAGCAAGAATGACCTAATCCACACAAGAGTTTAGGATGTCTGACAAAATGAAATGGGCCATACTGGAAACATGTTCCTTCAAAGCTTGTTGAATGTAATCTCTTCCATCTGCCTGTTGAAACATTGATGCTCTGATATTTTCAGTAAGAGCAGCTTGTGTGCAAGCTGCCTATCAAGAAATATTCATGGAAAATAATTGGATACACCAGTTTTGAAACATGAGTCTAAGAACTGCAGACTAATTGTGTCAGTATTCAAGCATAAGAAGAGACAAAATTCAATGAATAAATGATTCATCATTAATTGCTGCCATTTTACGGGCACTCAGAGTATGATAGGCGTGTGCAAACCTTGCCCAAATATCACCTAATAAAAAAAATGTGTTCCTGATGACTGCATGAATATTAGGTGCAGTCATCAGTAGCAACGTAATAGAAATATCTTATTTGTGAGAAGTTTATTATTAGACTGTTTTTGCAAGCTAAATCACTCAGTTACTCTGAAGTCAGCCACCTCTTTTGCATCACCTGATCTAACTTGATTTCTTCTAATGTACCTGTCTGTTCTTCCAACCTCTATCTTGAGGCATTTCTGCAATTCTATGAGCAGTTCATGCCTTCAAAACCAACGTAACGTTGGTGTACATGCTGTATTTTGTGGATGTGTCAGAAGCAATGAGTTTTGCAGAATTATGGAATATGAGGGTTGTGCATCCAACATTACAAGACATTCATACAGTTATTTGTTTTAAATAACAGTATCAGAATGTTATTTGTGGCTTTGTAGAGATTAATTTATTTACATTTTGTGATTGATTTAAATATTCATGCCATTAATAAAGCTTCTACTCTCGTGGTGTCTGTGTTCAAGGCCCTTCCATGGTAGAGAGTGCAAGGTTACAGAACAAAACATGGCAAATTCAAATATTTCAATGGCTTTAATGATACTGTCAGTTGAACACAATGAACAACGACATGCACTACAACTTTATACCGCTCTATAACATTTAATTTTGTTGGTGGTGATTACAACAGTCAGTGTATGTACTGATGCTATGTGTAGCAGCTGTCACACAATCTCATTGGGAACAAATTTTCCTTTGACTGTAGAACATGAACTGCATCTAAAGAAAATGTGGAGCTGAGAATGTGAGAAAATACAAACTGCAATGAATTTGGACCTTTTCTGCACTTGTTGGTATCTGGTGATGGAAATGCACAAATTTTAATTCAAGTTGAAATTGCTTCCTGAATGTAGTATACACAGATGATTTACAGCTTTATAATCTATTATGGCAGTCCCTAGAAAATTTCAGTGAAGTAGAATGTTTGTGTTATGGACTATGGCAAAAATAGTTGTTTTTTCTACATTTCAAATCCTAATCTTTGATTTCCATTATCCAGTTTAGGTATGAAAAATAAATGGAGGTATTGTATAAAAACTTTGTTGAAACAGCTAAACTGAACCATAAAAAACACTATGGAAGAAGATGACACAGTGAAAGAACTACAGTATTTAATGGGAGTGAATTTTAAGAGGTATGAAAGGCTGTTTCACTGTATAAAACTGTGGTCACATCTGCCACTGTAGAAATTATTCAAGGTCCCCATCTGTGTGGTCCACTGGGATCACCATACCGCACAGTTTTAGCCAGGTACCAGTATAAGTTGGGGAAACGACCTGTTAGAGAGTAGTGTAGGGTAAGGGGACCTAGAGGTCCTGGTGGACAGCAGGATGACCATGAGCCAGCACTGTGCCCTTGTAGCCAAGAAGGCCAATGTCATCCTGGGGTGTATTAGAAGGGGGGGTGGTTAGTAGGTCGAGAGAGGTTCTCCTCCCCCTCTACTCTGCTCTGGTGAGACCGCATCTAGAATATTGTGTCCAGTTCTGGGCCTCTCAGTTCAAGAAGGACCGGGAACTGCTTGAGGAAGTCCAGCGAAGAGCCACAAAGATGATTAAGGGAGTGAAGCATCTCCCGTATGAGGAAAGACTGAGGGAGCTGGGTCTCTTTAGCCTGGAGAAGGGGAAACTGAGAGGCGACCTCATTAATGTTTATAAGTATGTAAAAGGTGAGTGTCAGGAGGATGGAGCCAGGCTCTTCTTGGTGACAACCAGTGATAGGATGAGTGGCAATGGATGCAAACTGGAGCACAGGAGGTTCCACTTAAATATGAGATGAAACTTCCTCACAATGAGGGTGCTAGAACACTGGAACAGGCTGCCCAGGGGGGTTGTGGAGTCTCCTACACTGGAGACGTTCAAAACCCTCCTGGACACATTCCTGTGTAACCTCATCTAGGTGTTCCTGCTCCAGCAGGGGGATTGGACTAGATGATAGTCTTGTCGTCTTCTCTCTTGAATGACTGGGCTATCCCATTGATGGATAACCTGCATAAATTAGAAGAGTTAGAAAGGTAATAATCTGTAACTTTGTACCATCTTTCTGAGTTCAGAAAATCTTGTGATGATTACTGGTCTGGCATTCAATGGACCTTCTCATCCCGTGCCCCCCCCCCCCCTTTTTTTTTTTCTGGATTACTGGACATCCTGTTGGTCTGATAGTATGAAGACTATGGAGACAATCAATCTTGAGTCTTCTGAGTAGGACTGGGAGAAGGCACTTGTCCCTCTTGACTTTGTATCTCTATCCCTTTTCTTTTCTCATAACAAAACGAAGCTGTCAGCCCCTGTGTCTGTTGAGAATATTATTCTCACTGGTTACACTGGAGAAAGGCAAACAGATGTGAACCCCCTATATCTAGGAAATAGTTGTCCTTCAGATATTTGTGGTTGTATGAGGTTTTTAGAAACTGCAACTAATCACAGATAAATTATGTCTGTTTTAGTTACTTGATTTTTATCCAGGGTAAGAAGCAAAAGCAAGGGTTTCAGCCAATACTTGATATACTGTAAAGTTTATAGAATACTGAACAGATCCTCTTTCTTGGAGGTATCAAAAAGACTATGAAAAAAAAAAAGGATATCTTACAGTTATCAAAAATGTGAACTTCTACTTGGTAAAATTTAAATACTGGTGAAACTCCACACATTTGCAAGAAAATACCTCAAATTCTCTGAAGAACAGATCATAGGTGTATTCTTACACTGTATCATCTGTTGGAAGGGTAACTGTTCTTTTTAAGATAGCCTTTCCAAAACCAAATTGCTTGAAGATGCAGACTGAAATTCCCTGATAATTGCAGAGGTGAAGTACATACTGAATATTTCACTAAGCACAATATCTTCATACAATGGTCTTTGTGAAAGCCTACAATAACTTTTGCCATTTATTTAATTCAGTAGCCTTTTTAATTATTATTTTCTTGCTTTCTTAAAATATATTTGAGAATACAAACTCCACAATTCCCATGATACATTTTCGTGATATATTTTTATTTATTTTTATTATCACCAAGACTATATTAAACAAGAGACTTATTAAGACAGGCAGCTGGACAATGAATAAAGACTACAAAGATTGGGTCTGACAGAAAAAATATAGCCCTAAACCTAAGTGACTTGCTGTTTCAGTTTTTAGTGCTTATTGTAACATGTCACAAGAAGCTACAAAGATGTGAATTACTGAAGAACATGAAAAGTCAATTGTAAATGGTTTCAAAATGTGACAAATTTGAGACTCTGTAAGCATGTTACCCATCTAGTTCAAGTAGATGCTTGACCATTCAGTGTGCCTGGCTGTATATCCTGAGAGTGTTAAGTAACACAAGAAAATTTAACACAGTGCTTTTAAATTCCCTGAAGCAAGGCCAACTGATAATATGTTTTAAGATTATCTTTTGCTCAAAAAGACACTTTTAAATATTTTCTGAAATTTTGCAACTTATTATCTGTTTCATGAATATACATAGGGCTGCCTCCTTCTAGAAAGTTTTAAAACTCTTTTAAAGTAGTAGAAATTTGCTTGTGAGAGAACGAATTTCCTATGTTGTTAGAATGCAGACACTTCAGGAGTGGAACCTGCCACAGTTTTATGATTCGCAACACCTAAAGCAAGGACTTAGGAGGAAAAGATAAGATGTTCTTTTGGGATGGAAAAGAAAATTCCTGAAGCAATAGGAGAGAAGCTGTAGAAAAAATTGTCTAAATTACTTGTTAGGTAGAGCTTCTAATAGTGTAGCTTTATAGCATAGATCAAAAGTCAAGTATAAAATAAGAGCTACCTGTTGAAAGAGGTTATACAGTGATATTTCTGAGGTTCAGAGAGATATATAATAAAAATAAAAACCTAATAAAAACTTTGGTTGTTAAAGGTCTAAGCTAACAGAACATCCTGACCTTTTAGGTATGTGACTACTGCAATTAATACAATTTTCATGCCAGTGATCTGGCAATAGAGTTACAGATATATCAAATGGTGAGAAAGGAAAGAAGGACAAAAGGGTTTTGTGTTCTTCAATATTTGTGTATTTTGTTTATAGTACAGATTTTATTTTGATTTCACTGTGTTAATAGTACTCTACAGTTTTTTTGATGTCAAAAAGAGAAAAAATAAACTTCTGCTGTGAAATAAGAATTGCGTTGTTGATATTGGGAATGTCTGTGTCAGTTAAAGGTATTTTTTACATTGCAGTAACAGGAAAACACACCTTAGATAACTTAAATAGTAAACAGGTGTGATTCTCAAGGGACACACTTTGTCACTAGATATTTGGTTTGTTACAGTGGCATATGCCATGCTCATGGCCATTCTGATGTTTAGACAGTACTTGGGAGCAGCAGGAGTAGTAGACTAAGACTAGATGTGAGCTAGGGGGTTATTAAAGGAAAGGTCTGTTGTGCTTCTTCCTGAAGCAGGCCTGATGCCTGGAAGCACCAGAATTTTTCTTGCTCATAGTTAAAATTACTTGTGTGTGTAGAGAGAAAACCACCGTCTCAGCCCACCAAGCACGCAGCTCACTGCTGGTCACAGGCTGCTCTGGGTGTGCTGAAGCATCAGTGGAAACCACTGTTTTCATTCAGCAGTCTGTCTGTTTACTGTCATGGGCCATCTCATCCTGTTATTTTCACTGCCTCTAACTTCCTTCTTTTCTCTCTTTCCCTTCCCTTGTAGTCCTTCTTCCCTACTCTCTACCTTTTTCTTTCTAACTTTTCTCTTTCCTCCTGACTGGCTTATCAAAGGCTGTTGATATGGCAGTAGATACAGCCCTATAGATGTTAAAAAAACATAAACAATCACATGAATAATTACTCCTCTATTTCTTGTCTAAAGGTCAGAAAGCTGTCATTCATTGTGAACACACAGGACACCTCTCTGGATACTGATATTGCAGGTGTACAAAGTATTCTAAATGCCCAAGCCACAAATTAAATAGGAGCTATAATAAGAAACCATATGAAAACAGGGTGACAGTAACACAGTTATTGCGGTAGTCTTTGTTGTCTCATCAGTGTTCATATCAGAAGAATGTAGGGTGAGAAATGGAGCTTCATATTCACATATAGTGAGGGAAGCTGCCTCAAGCATTTCCAAGTAGAAGTCTGTGTCTGTGGCATGTGCAGTGGAACAGGTAGGTGCACAGAGTGGTATCCACTGGCCCTATTTTAAGGGTTCAAATACTAAGTATTAGTGATGGTGTTAGTGATCATGAGCTGCCTCACGGGCAACATGGAAAGACAAAGACAGCTTCAGAAGCCAATGTATTTAACTTATCTTAAATATTTGCAATGGGATGAGATGAGCAGCACTCTGGAAGGCCAGTTTTCTCCTCAGTGATGGTAAACAGAGCCTGGATGGCTACCTTATATTGTATTACCTAACTATTAGACAGTGAAATTTAGGTGATGCTGCTGTCATCTGTGATTACCTGATTTATATGCAGTTTCTGGAGAACAGGCAAAATATTCAGGCCTCGGGCTAGTGGAACATTTTGACAATTTGTTTTTTCTCCGTATGCAGTCTCGCTGCACACAAACTGCTTCAGAGCACAATGAAAATAAGGGCAATGAGGTCTACATGGAACAATCAAGTGAGTGCCTTTCGGCGCTAACAGATGTTCAGTAGAGATTCTGATTTTGATTTGCTTAGGATACACTTGCCTGGTTTCTACAGCTGTCTGCCCAACCCCACTGCCATGTAATAAGGGTACATTAGTACCAATAATAAAGGCAGTAGAAAGGATTGTGTTTCTGGGTCTCAGCCACCCCTAGGGAACAGTCATGCCATATCAACAAACTCCTGGTAAATATGCATTGTACTTACATTTTTATCTCTATATTGACGTAGCCATAGCACAAACACATGTTATCAGACCGAGAAGCAGGGTGGTCTAGTGCAGCAGTCTCCAAAGTGGGGCTAGCACACACAGTAGGTGTGCAGAGCAAACTGTTGGGTGCAGGAATTATTTTTGGCAGTATTAATAAAATAATAATAAAAAAAAAGTAATAGTGTTTATTTCCTCTTTATCCTTGTAAAATTTTGTTTCTGGGTATGTTTATAATAATATTATTTTTAAGATGGTAGTACTAATAATAACATCAGTATCTTATTTTTAATAATACAGTAATACATGTATATAGTTTATAAATAAATATATATTGGAGAGTGTGCTCTAAAATTTTGTACTGTTGGGGTGCGTGATCAAAAAGTTTGGAGACCACTGGCCTAGTGGATATAATCATATTAAGACTGGAACAGTAAGATTTTTTAGTGGAGGTCTGTCAGAACCCTTCATTATGTTTTTGATGGTTTCATGAAACAAAAGGTTTTTGCTTTGCTGATTTCATCTGATGTAGAAATTGCCTCCTGTCTATTTGAGGTAAATGCTACCTTGAGCAATGTATTCCCAAGGCAATAGCCCTGACACCATTTAGTGGAAAACCACAGTATGTCCTCTAATGGAGTCTAGAGAGAGCAGAAGGTGGATATGTTGAAGTAGAGGTTTTAAAGTATAATTATAAAGCATGAATTATGAAGGAACAGGTCTTGCTAAGGAGTCCCTGTTATGAAGTTTTAAAGGTAACAACAGAGTCATCTTATTGGCAGCGTTCCCTGTGGGACAGACAAAATTGATTGGGAGGCTACCTACACCTCATCATTTTGGACAGGCATTTGGGCTCGGATCCAAGTGTGCTTTTTGCCAATGGATTTTGTATGCTCCTTAACACAGCAAAACCACATAACAATAATCCTTCGTGGATTTCAGTTGAATTTTTACCAGATTATCTTTAATTTCAAATTTGGGGACTAGATTTGATCACACTGGAATAATGAAGTCTGGTAAAGGCTCATATGAAGTGTGTTCTGATCAAGTTTCAGAAGATGTCAGGAGAGATCAATGAAGCATCTTGGAGAAGGAATAGGAAGAGCACAGTGGTGGTGTAAAATGTGGTAAGTTGATACTGAAATATTTGTGTGTCTGCCTGTGTAGGAGAAATTGTCCTGTTTAGCAAGCAGCAGAGCCCATCAGTCCCAGTTTCCTACTGGAATAACTGTCAAGGTCATGTTATATCAATTTCCTTTCTTCTAGTATAGGAAGAAGCTGCGATTTCAGTAACAAGGGAGATAGTAGCTTCATACCATTTTTCTACCACCTGAATTTTCAAATTAGGTCTATGGGAATGGCAGAACTAAGCATGTCTGAAAATCAGTTCTCGGAGGTCCTTTATGCGTCAGACACTACTTTTCTTTGGAGGTTTTTTTTTTTTTTTTTTTTTTTTTTTTTTTTAAGACAAGTTATAAAAGAAGTGCTTTTCTGATGCAAAGCGGAGACTGTTCCATCAATAATCAACTATTTAAAGCTGCAAGTTGTTGATGTGGCTCAGTAGCCACTTACCAAGAATGATGGATATTATTCGTGGGTTGTACTTGGAAACCAAAAACATCTGCTAACCTTTCCCAAGGCTAGTACTGAAAATATCCCACCTCTGCCTTCAGATCTGTTCAAGTTTCTTAAGCATGCTTTTCAAGACTTGAATGTTGATAATACCTCTGGGAGGGTTGCAAGGTCTCCAGCAAGTATCTCTGTTTCCATTGAATCACAGAATCACAGAATGTTAGGGATTGGAAGGGACCTTGGAAGATCACCCAGTCCAATTGCCCTGCCAGAGCAGGAACACCTAGATGAGGTTGCAGAGGAATGTGCAACAGGTTTTGAATGTCTCTGGAGAAGGAGACTTCACAACCTCCCTGGGCAGCCTGTTCCAGTGTTCTGTCACCCTCACTGTGAAGAAGTTTCTTCTCAAATTTAAATGGAACATCCTGTATTCCAGTTTATACCCCTTGCCCCTTGTCTTATCATTGGCTGTCACCAAGAGGAGCCTGGCTCCATCCTCGTGACACTCACCCTTTACATATTTATAAACATTAATGAGGTTGCCCCTCAGTCTCTTCTCCAGGCTAAAGAGACCCAGCTCCCTCAGCCTTTCCTCATAAGTGAGAAGCTCCACTCCCTTAATCATTTTTGTGGCTCATTGTTTCATCATTTGGAAGACATCACTTTAGGTAAAGACACATGAATAAATTATGAGGGAACATAAATTTAGCACCTCATTTATAATACTACAGCAACAGCCTGGACACATCCTCCTGCCCTAAATGTGATGTAGCTTGTTTAGGGAGCATGTACATGAGTATCTGTTGCAGAGAAGTGGTAAATATTCTTTATGTTAATGTACCAATGTATCTGATTATAATTTGTCCTAGGTCCTCAGATAATGAAATGACATGTAGTGTCCAAGCTTGAACTTTTACTTTGAGACTTTTTTTTTTTTTCACACTACTCTAACTACTTTGATTTTAGTGTCATGATTGCTTGGTTTACATGCTAAGGTTTGTGTGGTGCCATCACCATCCTGAAATGAGAAACAGTCATGCTCCTTCTGCTTCTGGACTAGAGAGCACTGTTAGCATAGGTGTGAGAATCTGTAGCATGGACAGAAAAATGAGGAACACAGACTGTGAGGTAGAAAGAATCTTAAAAATGCATGAAGTATGCATTAAAATGGAGTAGCAAATGCTGCTATTGTTGCTTTTCTGAGTTCTGTTGGAAGGTATGTAGGAAGCACACTTGTTTGAAGTGTTTATGGCTTCAGTTTGCAGGTGTACTCAGGGAACTCACATTTGATATTAACAAAGGTAATCAGATCTGAAATATACTGTTTTTAAGGAAGAAAGAGAAGATAAGATTAATGTCATCTGGGAAGGGAAGTTCATTGTAACTTGCCAGTTTTATTTTGCAAGTCTGTTCTGAGGCACTTCCAAATCATTCAAAACCGAGAATGATCTTAGTGCTTAAGTTCTTAAAACCTTCATGAGTCAATAAAACTGATGCTTTTTTTTTTCTTGATTTGTTTCATAAGACTACAGTCTTTTCGTATCTGCATTCCATTAAATAGTTATAGTTCTCCTTTACATTTAAAAATGCCCAAAGGTTTCAATCAAATGTGGGATGCTCACGTATTACTGACAGTATCGATACACAAAGATTGTCCCTGGCCCAAGACTTTATAATATACGGAAAGAGTATATGAATTATTTTGAATGATTGCTGGACTGGAGGAAAGTAAATGATGATAATGAGTGTAGAGAAATATAGATCACCCTTTGTGCATTTCAGTTTTTTCATTTTGGTTAACATATAGCTAGATAATCCTTTCTACTGAGAAGGCTGGCATTGATAATCAACAGATTATTTCACAGGGGTTGTAACAAAAATGTATATTGAGAAGGTCATCCAAAAGGAAGAGGGAGAAAGTCTGATTGATTTTTCATAGATAATATCTAGCCCTGTGGAGAAGGAAAAGTTATGATAAAAAGATGACTGAAATATTTCTTCATAAAGTGGGCTTTTGAAAAATGAATGGCAGAGTTTGAGTGTCTTGCTGATGCTGAGACATTGTTATTAAAAGACATTCAATGCCCCTTTTTCAGAAGATACAGACTTTCACTGTCTTATTTTGACTAGAACCTGACTGGTTAAAATTGTGACATATTCTGCACTCATTACTGAAGCCTCAGGATGACCTGAATCACCACATGGGTCTTGCAGTGGAAAACTGTAGAGAAACTCTAATTCAGATAGATTTCAAGCTGCATTATAGGACAAAATTTGACATATGACATATGGTTTTCTATATAAAATTTAAAAATTCTATTAAAACATATTGTCATCAAGCTCATTAAAGAAATAACAAGTAAATAAAGGAGAAAAAAATAACCTGTTTGTTCAAGTTGCATTAGCAGAAAAGTTACAAAAGTAAGATTTGAAATTAAAACACCTGTTGTGCTATAGAGCATTGTTAAGGTATTACATTGGTTATTACTATTACCACAACAAGAAACGGCTCTAAAAAAATCCGGAAAATCTGTTTCATAGACTCTGTTGTTTTTGTAGCTTTTTTCTTATTTTATAATAATGTACACCTACAAAATATGAGGTTTTCATTGCCCAAAAGTAAACAAATACTCAAAACCAGTTTTGCAACACTAAAGAAGTGGCTCTGATTATACATTGCAATTATATTTGGTCTTCATGGAAATATATATGCAAAGACTAAAGTATTTTGTATTTACTGATGTTAAATAGGATTCTATATAACTTCTGAATTTTTAAGTAAGAAGGTGGCAGAGATGAAGGAACTGTTAGTCCTCAGCACTCTGTTGTTACTTCAGAAATCTGTGGGTCCCTGGTGTGGTTTTCTTAACTTCTTGCTAACTTAGTGCTGTGCCTGACATGACCTGATGAGAAGGACAATGTCATTTTGCACACTCAGTGTGGGCTGAACTCCTGCATTCACACTGAGCCTGAACTCCTCTTGGTGGTTAAATTACTGGAACAATCCCACTGTTTTTGTTGAAATTCTGAAAGGTGTCATTGGCTGCAAGTGACTTTGTAATTTTTCTCAGCCCATTTGAATTATGATCTTCTATTCCTTACTAGAGCAGATCATCTTTATTTTTACAGGAAAGAATGAAAAAAACCATAGTAATTGCATATTTATAATGTGGGGTTTTTCGCATAAAACCACTGAGATAGTGTTTCACAGAACTATACTGCCAGGTTCCTAGGGAAGATTTAAAGAATGAGCAGGAAGGAAGATTGATTATATCTAAGGAAAAGTAATCCCAAACACCTTCAACAGGAAGAAGATTGATGGAAATCAATAATGTTGAAAAACAGACCTATGGGCAATAATAGACAATTAGATATAAGTTTGTTGTGAAATATAACAGCAAAAGAGTCAAAGCAGTTTAGAACTGCAGCATATTTAGAGGCATCACATCTAGAACAGAAGGTGATAATGCCCCTTTCTGGGAGCTGCTAACACTACAGATAGAAAAAGTGTGGCGGGCACTTCAGAACTAGAAAAATGCCAAAAAAGTCAGGAAAACGCCTTGGATAGCAACTGCTGTGGTGAAGAACCCAAAAGTATTACCTTGGGAAGGAACAGTAAAAACTGAAAATTATTTCTGATTAATGCATCTTGAAAAATGTGAGTGTGTTTTGTTTGTGGTGGTGGTTGTTGTTGTTTCCCTCCCTGGAAAATACAGCTTTATAGATACAAAAAAAAATTGTTGATGTAAGAAAATTTTAATTTTTATCAAAATGCAATTTTTATTTTCTCAATTTATTGCATCTTTGTTTGTTTTTTAATTTTTTCAGGAACATATATGGTATTATTACAGTAATAGAAATTACATTGATACATGGATTTTTAATTAGTTATGTTACCATTTTATATTTTGGGCAGTACTTTTATATTATCAGTAAAAGGGAAGAATTCAGTGGCTTAAGGAAAGGCACTTAGTGGTGTGTAGATGCTTTTGGGGATATCATTTTTCCTCTAGCTACAGTTCCTGAAAGGTATGGGTCTCCTGTTACACCTGTACCAAAGCTGTCAGAGCAGAGTCAGTATCTCAGGTGCTGCTGGGCCCACAGGACACTAGGCACTTGCAGCGCCTAAACCAGCCCTGGAAGTCCATTTTGTGTGACTGAATTCTACATTAAGCATTTAACTAAAACCATTTCATTTTTTTCATGGTTTATTTTTTTTTAATTTATTTATCTTAAAGAAGATGGCAAAAGCCCCCATCTCTAAAGAGCAGAAATTGTCTTTATTTCTAATGGAAGTCTAGGAAAGTCATATAAAGATGCAAAAAGGAAGGTAAAGAATGAAATGTAGAATCAAAGGAGATTAACTAGGATGTTTAAGAATCAAGAAGGATCTCAATGACCTCTAGGAAAGCTTTCCAGACCACTTACCTTCCTAGAGTATCAACTGTATGTTAGCTGCTCAGCTGTCATGTAAAAGAAACACTGGAATTTATTGTCTCTTTTGTGTTTCACTTGATACCATTATGATAAGCTCAGAGCATGCCAGCCAAAGCATACTCAAAGCATACTACTGATTGAAGGTGACCAAAGGATCCTTATGTAGACCTGAAGCAAGAATCTCCCACTGTTGAGCATGCGCAGATGTGTAATTGTAGAAAAGGTTTAAGAGCTGGAATGTGTATCTTATGATCAGAGGCAAAAGGAACTCACTGAAGAAAAGGTCAAGAGGTGATAGAAGTTATTACAATATTTGAGAGCTAAAACTGGTGCTGGACAAATTCAGGGAGAAAAATTTTGTTTACCAGTAACATTACCCATGGTATGAAATGTTCAGCATATGATTTAAGACAGTTCAGCTGCTGAATATCATCAGCCAGGTCTGGAGATTCTTCTAGTTAAATGCTTTAGAGCACTAGTGATGTGGTCGCTGTTGAACAAAAAGGTGATCTCTGCACCTGGGAATTCAGAAACTAAGCAGAAAACAAAAGAAAATAGGATTCAATAGTCCAAACTAAAGGTATGGGTTTGAATTAGAAACTTCTGTGTGATGTAAGGTATACTGTGCAGGACATAATACCAGGGGTTAGTAATAAGTTATAGATTTTCCTTAAAATCAGTGAATTACAGCTCAGAATAGAAACTGAATGAAAAAAGTAATATATACCTTTTCATTTTAGAAAACATCTGACAGTGTCTGCTGAAAGAAGAAAGTGATCATACATGAAAGAAAAATGTTCTGATCATGTAAGCTCTCTAAAAAAAGCACAGGCTGTTAAGGTACCTTTGCTGAATCCTTCCTCACTGAACACAAGCAGACCTCTGCTGTAACAAGTGGATTATCACTTCCAGAGCTCTTCTGTAATCTCTTAAACTGGGCTCATTTTACACCTAGCAAAAGAAAAGTGTGTCTTTCTGCAGCTTAAAAGAAAAAAAATGTCCTTCTTCACTACTGAATGTTTTTGTTTACTTGTTTGTTTTGTTTTTTTTTTTCATTGACAAGTGGTAAAGCATCAGTTTTTGAAAACTTCTGTTGGGGCTTATTTCTTTTTAGTTTACATCGCTCAATTTTTTTAGTCTTTTCAGCAAGAGCAGAGTAGAATTATTGCTCTTAAAATGTCAGCCGGAGTGGGCACTCTCTGCTTCACAGGTTGGTGGTTGGAAAGCTGTCCTTGGTCCACCAGATGGGAGATGAACTCTGAAGTAGCCATGGAATATCAGGGTCCCACTTGTTGTATATTTTATAGAAAAAGTGGTAGGCTCCTCAGTTTTGCAAGTGGCAGCTGCAAATATATTTTGTGGAATGCCTCCTTCTGTTAGATGGGAAATATTCTTATGGTTCGAAATCCTTGAGGGACTTTATGGGAGCCAGAGCTCAGGTTTGATTTTAATAATGTTTTCATTTGACATAGAGGTGTTTAACGTTGTTGATGATAAGACAGTCTTAAGCACAAGAAGAAGCAGGGCTCTAGGCAGCAGTGAACTGTAACACCATTAAGAATGTAATCTATAGGGTTGATCTGCCTGCAGAGGTAAGAAGGAAGTAAAGGTTTTCTCCATGCTTCCTGGTTTAGGTTTAAAAATAAATTCCACTTGAGACATCAGAATGCAGATTAGATCCTGCCATTATGGTTAGAGTAGGTAAAACACTAGGAGGTATGTAATAAAGAACACACAGTGGGAATAAGTTGCAGCAGATGATCAAATAGGTGCTTTTTATTTTACTCTCTGAATGTATAAAATTTAATAGGACTTAGGAAATCCATGGAAGAATCTACAAGAAGTCTTGGGAAGAGGCATATTTTAATGGCTATGGTGCACAGCTAAGAACCGGGAGTATGTATTTGACTTTTCCAGTGTGCTAAAATGACATATGTCCAGTCATTCACAAAACCAGTGCCTGCATCATGTGGAAAACATCACAAAGGTGAAAATATTATGATTTTAAAACTCCACTGCTTCTCTTATAGTTTCACCCAGCTTGACACTGAACATTATCAAAAGTCTTATTGATTCTGTTACTTGTATGGGCTTTCTTCATCAAATGTTTATGGAAGTAAACAGTCAGTTAGGGTGGACAATAAATTAGTTACTAGATGTCCCAAGATGCTGATTTATTCCAGGAATATGCTGATTAATAGCAGCCCACTTCCTAGGTACCACCAAGAGCTCAGAATGCTGTGTCCATCCTCCATACCCTGCCAGACAGGGCCGTAAAAGCTGGAACCTCTGCACAAAATATCAGCATGACTTGACAAGAAACTATTAGTATAAGTGCTTTCTATTTCTACTGATGTAATTTATATTCAGAAAAATTGGAATGATGTAGTGCTGCTTTAATAAGCTGCCAGGTATTAACTGTCTGGGCACAAAAGTGTAGCATTTGGCCACATATTGTGTCTTTAGGATCCATCCTGGATGTACTAAAACACAAGGAAAAAGCCCCCAGAGCTGGAAAAGGAAACACTGGAACAGTGAGGACAACAAATATGCTTTGAAGATACTGCTAAGCCAGGTTCTCATTGCACTTAATATCTGTGATCATGGGTGCAATTCATTGACTTTTGTGACATTACTTCCTATATTAATGTTAGTGAAAGGAGAATCAGATTAATTGTGTATATCCCATGGAGTTCCTGTCCTAGCTCCTCGAGAGGAGATCTGCAGTGACATGCAGGCCATGCATACATGTACGGGTTTGGACAGTTGTGCTCCTGTTCCATCTGTGCTTTCAGACAGCTGGGTGCAAGCCAGCAGCACATGTTATCACAGTGCTAATCCTAAAATAATAAACCAGGTTACATGGTTCTGTAGTTTCTGGACTGGAGCTGGCTTATATCCAGCCAGTTCAGACATCAAGTGAACAAGTAACGGCATCTGCTTATGTGGCTATGCTTGTGCAATCACACAGGATTTTATGCAGCTTTACATTCCCAGGATATACATATTTTATATAACTTTTGCTTTCTTTCCATCTGTTGTAGAATTTAGGGGGCAAGGGTAGGGCTGCAGAAAAAAAAAGAAAGAAGTCATTCACTGATATTTTGCTGACAGTAACTCAGCTAATCCTAAACTTTTTATTTTTATGTATTGTACTTGACGTTAAGTATTGAGCATTTTATCTCAACAGCAGCTCTTTATCATTCTTTCTTTCTCTTTGTGGAGGAGAAGGAGGAGGAAAGAGATCAATAAGCCCTTGGGTATCTTGGATTGTCAATGAGCAGCATATTTCTAGCTCAAATTATTTCAATAGATGTTCTTCTTGGAGATGACACTTCAATATGTGCACATAAAGACTGCAGATTTTGTTTCTTCTTTCTTTTTAAAAATTGCCTGTTGGTAATGTTTCTTCAACTGATGCTGATAGAATTGATGATGAATAAAGAGTCAGTTTAATCAAGGCACACAACACAGCTGCTAGCTTTCTTCTCTAATGTGTGGATACAGATAATTTTTTCTCAACTAGCTCTAAACTCTGATCTCCTGGGAGAAGTTAAGGCTTTCGGTCTTGGGTCTCTTCTGATGAACTGTCATGACTGGGCTTTAGTGATAGCCTTAAAGTGGTTCTCAGGAAGCAAAAAAAGTGTTTTTAAAAGGAGTAAAAGAACAAAAATAAGCAGGCAACCAAATAACAGTACAGTGTGTGAGTTGGCTTACAATCTACTCTACATACCCATCATGAAGGTAAACAGGGTCATTACAGGAACAGCAAGGTATAAGAAAACCTCTCGGGTGTTTATTTCTTGACCTCCTGTCCAAACACAAGGATGCAGGGGGCTAGAGCAGTGAGATCATGCAGAGCTGTGTTACAGGGGGTTGTGACACTTGGCAGGGCAGCTGAACCAGGGCTGAGGAAGAAGGAAGTTGCACCAGACATTGGAGTAAAGAAGACAGTGGCACTGAGGCTTAATACATGAGCTGCAGTCTGATACCCAATACTAGGACAGAGCTGCCCCTCCAAGCCTTGCAGCAGGATGGAGCTCAAGTACAGTGGGAACACTTTGAAATATATGCGTTTACTAGGCACTTGACAAAGAAAGAATCTTTGGGACACAGGAATTAGCTTAATGAGTTTGATTCAGAGTTAGAGGAGGGTGAATATGGTGATGAAAGGTTAGGCCAGGCTTATAAATGAAGACAGATAAAAGGAATTCAGGTCATTTAATTTAGAGAGAACAGTGAAGAGTGAGATCATAGAAATAGTTGAAAACCATGATGGGTTCAGTTGGGACTGGAAAAACCTTCTGCTTGGCCTAAGCTTATAATAAAACAACTGCTGAACATTCAGTGAAATTATTTTGTAGTAAATTCAGTAAAAAGTTTTACCTTAGGGGATTGAGACCATCATCAGCAAATTTGCTGATGACACTAAGTTGTGAGGGAGTGTCGACCTGCTGGAAGGCAGGAGGGCTCTGCAGAGGGATCTGGATAGACTGGAAAAATGGGCTGATTCCAGTGGGATGAAGTTCAACAAGACCAAGTGCCAGGTCCTGCACTTTGGTCACAACAACCCCCTGCAGCGCTACAGGCTGGGCACAGAGTGGCTGGAGAGAAGTCAGGCAGAAAGGGACTTGGGGGTACTAATTGATAGGAAGCTCAACATGAGCCAACAGTGTGCCCAGGTGGCCAAGAAGGCCAATGGTATCCTGTCCTGTATCAAAAATAGCGTGGTCAGCAGGACAAGGGAAGTGATCCTTCCCCTGTACTCTGCATTGGTGAGGTCACACCCGGAGTATTGTGTTCAGTTCTGGGCCCCTCAGTTCAGGAAAGACATTGAAGTGCTGGAGCGGGTCCAGAGAAGAGCAACAAGACTGGTGAAGGGACTTGAACACAAAATCTATGGGGAGAGGCTGAGGGAGCTGGGCTTGTTTAGTCTGGAGAAGAGGAGGCTTAGAGGTGACCTCATCACTCTCTATAACTACCTGAAGGGAAGTTATAGCCAGGTGGGGATTGGTCTCTTCTCCCAGGCAGTTAGCAAAAGGACAAGGGGGCATGGGCTTAAACTTTGCCAGGGGAAATTTAGGCTGGATATTAGAAAGAAATTCTTTACAGAGAGAGTGATCAGGCATTGGAATGGCTGCCCAGGGAGGTGGTGGACTCACCAACCCTGGAGGTTTTTAAACTGAGATTGGACATGGCACTTAGTGCCATGATCTAGTAAATGGACTGGAGTTGGACCAAGGGTTGGACTTGATGACCTCTGAGGTCCTTTCCAACCCAGTCGATTCTGTGATTCTGTGATTCTGTGATTCTGTGATTCTTTGAATGAAATACCTAATGAGTGAAATTAATTGCCATGAGAAAATTTAGTAAAATAGTTTTAATCAGATTTCAGTGGAAAGGGAATGAATCTATGCAGAACTATAGCAAAGACAAATAAACCAAGATTGGTTCTAGAACAGTTAAGCAAAACTGGGTGGAAGGGAAAAGCAAATGTTCTGCCTTCTGAATTTTGATGATTATATATAAGAAAAAGAAATATCTGATAAAATCAGATGACTTGTCATATTCAGTATTTTCCTTTTTTCTAAAATAGAATACATATTCCCAGGAGTTGGCAGAAGAGTAATTGAGACAGTGCTTTTTTTTCCTCTCTCTGTAGTTCAATGCAAATACACATAGTATGGCTTGGAATTTCATAATTTTCAAATATGAACTGGACTAAAGATTTCAGTCTAGAGGCAAGAAGGGTCAATAAAACTATAGAGGGACTCAGAAGCCCTCTCTTCCCCGCACCACATGATCACGATTAGTGTGAGTGCCTTGATAGTCAGAGACCTGCTGCATTGGCTTACCAAAATTTAATACATATTTTATTTATTTTTTGTGCAGTATACACAATGCAAGACCTAGATTGGTTTTGTTCAGATATAGAGCTGTTGACAGTTTACAGTTTAAGCTGACAAAAATAGTTTTAGACAAGTGAATATACAAAAATACCATCAGAACTGGGATCCTTCTAGAAATCCAAAGAATGTGCATTTTCAGGTGTTGAAAGGTTTTGAATAATGACAGAGCTATGAGCAGCAGAGGCAGAACTTGAAAGAAAGGTCACAGCTAATTTCAAATTAGTATTTCAAACTTCACAAGGAAATTGTCTCTGAGTAAGGAAAGTAGAAGTGCTCTGCGTTTATATTTTCTGGTTTGAATTACACTGCATTTGAGAAAAAGCTGAAAGAGTAAATTGACAAATGGCAGCCTTTTAGCTTCATCTTTGGAAGAGCGATCAATTAACTCTGCTGAGATAGAATTTATAAGTAATATATAAGAAACAATTAATCTAGTCAAAAGCAAAGATATAAAATATCTGCAGCAAACCTTTACAAGTAAGGGAGGAATCCTGTTCAAATCTTCTTGTTATTTTACATTAATGTTCTCCAAATTGCAGATCCTGTAAGAAATACAAATTAAAGGATATCATTAACATTTATAATGTGTGACTTGTACTGTAAAAGCAGACTTTTTTAAATGATGCCCCAAATTTCTAGGGTATTTAATAATTTCTCAGTACCTTTATATTCTTTGGTAGGTGAGAGTGACCAATAATATGTAGGATACTGCCTCTGTAATTGGAGTTGCAATTCTATTATTGGTTCTTACCATGAAGCCCCAATTAGCCCAGTACAGATGCAGAAACCCTATGGGCTGAACTACTGTTCACATTGGTCTTTTTGTAATGCTTTTTACATTGGTATTGTTGGACAAAATTTCATCCAGGCACAAGGAGTTTATTGAAGTGTTCGGCCCAGTATGCCTATTACAGTTTAGTTTGTATGCAGACATTGACTGTGTCTCTACTGGAATTTAAGTGTGTTGAAGAGCTGGGTGTCTGCTTCCTATTTGTGACCTGCAAATGATATGTGCATCTTATGGCTTTATTTTACTAACTGTGGTTTTCTCTCTTCTACAACCAAGCAATCTGGATAATCTTTTTCCTACACCTTTCCCCCCCCACCCCACCTTGTGTAGAAACATACTCAAAGAGGATGTTTCATTGATTTTATTTATTTACAAATGTTGTAGTCTAAGCCCAACCAGTAACTAAGTCCTGCACAGCCACTTTCTGTGTGTGGGATGGGGAAGAGAATCAGAAGAGTAAAAGTGAGAAAACTCACGTACTGAGATGAAGACTGTTTAATAAGTAAAAGAAAACAAGGAATTCATTTACCACTTTCCATTGGCAGTGCCTAGTTTACTTAGGAAGACAAACACCATCACTCCAAATGTCCTCCTCTTCCTTCTTCTACCCTCAGCTTTATATACTGAGCATGACATCATATGGTATGGACTATCCCTTTGGTCAGTTGGAGTCAGCTGTCCCAGCTGTGTCCCTTGCCAGTTTCTTGTGCACCCCCAGCCTACTCGCTGGTGGGGTGGGGTGAGGAGCAGAAAAAGCCTTGACTCTATGTAAGCCCTTCTCAGCAGTAACTAAAACATCCCCATGTTATCAACACTGTTTTCAGCTCAAATCCAAAACACAGCCCCACACTAGCTACTCTGAAGAAAATTAGCTCTGTCTCAGGCAAAACCAGCACAATGAAATTTCAGCCTTATCTACCCGGTTAAGAGGCAACAAGCCTCATGGTTGGTTCCACAAACATGTAGGAAGTACCCCGAATTATAATACAGATGAAACAATCCAGGTTATCTTTGACAGAAGCCTTCGCAATGCAAGTACAGAGATTCTTTTTCTCCTTGCAGAAAATTAGTTTGAGGTCTAGACGAAAACTTTCCATAAAGTTGATTTATTAATTTTGAATGCGATTTTTCCCTGATGCTATTTTTTTAACTTTATTTATAACGTTTACCAAAAATTCATTTTTTAACTTGGTTTGAAGAAGGTTCAAACCCACATTTTTTAGCTCGGTTATTTCTGATATTATTGCACAGCTGGAGCTGGGAGGAGGCAGTAGATATATATTTCATGTGTTTTCTGTCATAGCCTAAGAAAATCTGAAAGTTGTTGTGAGAGAAGGCAGAAGCACTACAAGACTCAGGTAAACACACTAACTCACCCTAAGGCATTCAAATTAAGGAAAGTTACTGTCCCCATTATGAAAGTCATTACCAATGAGTGTTGCTGAACTTAAATGTGTTCACTGGGAGACATCCTGATTAAGCAGATCTCCTTAGTGTGTATCCTAATTAAATAATGTGTCTAATAATAGAACATGCAACAGGTCACTGGCTGGGTGACAGGTTATTCCTACTGAACAGGAATTTTGAAATTTGGTTTATTCAATTATTTTGAACCACTGAGCAGAGGAAAAAAAAAATCACTCTATATAATTAATTTTGAATTTCTCAGAAAATGTTCCAATTACTTTATTTGGTTTAATGCATTTATAGAACTTTATAAACAAATTAGAGAGAAAATTCCAAATTTGTGTTTAATTATGTCATAGATTAGTAACAGCAGTTTTAGCTGTTCCCTATCCCTTCCTATGCTGCTGAGTAGGCTGAAGTCAAACCTGACGTAAGAGACCTGTTTATGGGGGAAGAGTTGTTTAAAAACTCTCTTTTTTTTTTTTTTTTTTCCTGTACTGCTTTACCTGATTGCTTTGAATTTTCTCTGTATATAAAGTTAATTATCGTAGATTAAATTCTAATGATCCTGGTGTTTTTGTATCTGAGAGACTTATATTTTTTTTACAACCCTCTTATAGGGAGAAATCCTTGATAGATCCACCCAAAGCTCTGTCTCATGAGGTAGAAATTGGGGATGTCTCTTCGCATTCCCAGAGCTCACACTTAGAATACTTGTCTGGAAAACAAGCAAGGGGAAACAGGAGGAAAGATAGAAGTTGTAAAAA
Source organism: Streptopelia decaocto (assembly GCF_964273445.1). Taxonomy (NCBI): domain Eukaryota; kingdom Metazoa; phylum Chordata; class Aves; order Columbiformes; family Columbidae; genus Streptopelia; species Streptopelia decaocto. The sequence continues at coordinate 22,783,303 of NC_138663.1, forward strand.
ACATTTCAAAGACACAGTAGTAATGGGAAAATAAATAAAGAAATAACAATATTGAAATGCAGACATATTTTGCAGTAAAAAAAAAACCCAAAGGGTAACAACAGTGAATGATATGCAGTAGATGAAAAAAAAAAAATCCCAACATTAAGCATATATCTTGTGATGATTAGAAACTACTAAATATCAAAGACTCCTAGATGTAAAGTGCATGTTTGCAAATGAAACCACCTACCTTCTGCTAGAACTGCTTGCCATTGTTTGCAGAAACTGGAGAAACAGCAGTTTCCTCACTCAACTAGGCTACATCTTTTTTTCGGAATTCAGAGGGCTCTGTTCTTCATGCTGCTTGTGCTTCTGATGTCTTTCTGCTTCTGCTTGTTCAGAAAACTATACAATTATTCTATGTTGAGTATATTTTTTTCTCAGTAGTATTTTTCAGGTTTTAGGGAGGGTACCTAGATATTTCAAAATCTTTTTTTTTTGTTGTAAAGAAGTCTTCTCAATGGGTTCAGAAACAGTTTCAGAGTATTACGTAGGATATATAGTAAAAACAAAGTTTCCAAATTGCATTGTATTTAATAATCACTTGTGAAAGGAACATGAGATTTAGTGATCAAAAGGGGAAAGGGGAAGAACGTTTCGTGCTTAGTATGCAATATCAGCAGCTATGTAGTAACAGTTATAATTTTTACAATTTTGTCATTCTGCATGTGATTTCCTTTTCAAAACCACACTTGATCTCTTTTATGTGGATTTATGGATCTGTTTCAAGAATTCTCTCTTGCAATATTGATATCAAATATCCTGGCCCTTAAGAATTCAACTGCTATCCTTTCATGAACTGAAGAAACATTGTTAACTTTTAGAATTCTCATCTTACTGATTAGAAAAAAAAAAAAAATCAGAAATGAAGAGTTTTAAAAATCACCCAGGTTATCAGACATTGTGCATTGTCATTTCTCCCTTGCTCATAGTAAGATGGTAAGGAAGATTAAGATGAAACAATATTGTAAGTATGAAAATTGTCAAAGTTGGTCCTCATACCTGCATGTTCACCTTTCAAGATAAACATGTTACATTTTCACCCTTCTTGTCACACATAAGAGCAAATAGTTGTATGTACATAACCGTAGATGAAGAAAAACTAGTGTTATAGAAGCATTATGTATATTTGTCTACCATACGAGGTGCCTTTGTGTGTCAAACATTAGGCTGCTAAGTCTTGCTGCTTCTGTGATTATTCTTATGAAACTATTTAGCCTTTATGACATTCTTTTCATGCAAAATTTTCTGACATTCAATTTATTCCATTACTACTAGAATTATCTGTTGGACTATCCAACATAAAGCCTACAGTTCATCCCTCTGTAATTCTATACTGCTGACGTACCCACACCCATTGTGATCATCAGTAGGGCCATTGAAGAATTTATAGTAATTTACTTTAACCCTCATGTTTGGAAAATCCTTTTTTTTTTTTTTTTTAAAGAAAAACACTCGGAACCCAATTTGAATATTTAGACTACATTGTGGATTAAATATATTGGTGTCATAAAGACTGGTTCAGATGCAAAATTCAGTCTAAGATTCAAATTCAAGTTTTTGTTTCGCATTGTGTTCATATTCTGGTATCTTCCAGTGCTCAGATTTAGTGTTATGCTGCTGGTAAGTAGAAACATTTAATCCATATTGATTACCGTTGCAGCTAAGACCCAGTTCTTCCCACTTCATTTTAGATATCCTTACCTATTTACATATGAGAGAGAGATGCCTGTGGACAAAATCTGTCATGTTTGTATGGACAATGAATAGAAAAGAATGATAAGGGTTTGAGACTAGGTATCTACTTCTTTACATACTTTAAGTTAGACTGGATGGTCTTTGGGGCTGTGCAAACAAATGAACATTTAGTCTGCATCATTTCAGAGGAGTAAAAGAAAAATAAAGAAGTCAAGACAGAAGTAAAAGGATATCCGACAGGCAGATTTACATGTTTTGTTGGCTTGAGAACATGAGTAAACAAATTGCCCAATGCCTGGTAAAGTATGCCATAGACGTAATGGAAAATAAATTTTCGGAGTTACGATAGTTGCACAGTTGAGCTAAGAATGTCTATGTGGTATTTGAAATGCTGGTAGACAGACTAATTGCTCCTTCTGTTTGCTTACTGTCAAGGTTCATTCCTATCAATTAGTTGAGCTATACACATTTAACTCTTTTATGAACTAAAATGTTCATGCTGTTCATATCTTTCTTCTTTCATGGGAGTCTTGAATGTAACCTACTATACTACTGTTTTACTAAAACAAGAGTGGAACGCCATTGTCTTTTACTTGTTTCCTTTAGTTTACTCTTTTACAGGATAAGAAAAGAAAGCTGGTTAAGATGTCCAAGGAGTTCCTTTTTTTAGCTGACATAAAAAAGGAATTTCCTCATCATCCTGATAGGCCTGTGCATGATATGGTACATGTGATGGGAAACAGGGTGAAGCTTACACTGCTGGTACAGGTTTGATTCTCTGCTGAGAACTACATTCTATATGAAAATGAATACAAAATGCAGTTGAAAAGGTATGGGTTAAAGTCTATTAAAATATTATTTTCTAGAAATGTAAGTCTGTGGGTGTAGTGAGCAATTATGCTGAGAAAATTCAGAAGATAGGGTACAGTATAAATTTTATTACCCTTTTAGCCTGCAGAGATCAGCAAAATATCTTGTCATGTGCTTTTATTTTTTTTTTCCCTAAAAGAACAGAATTTTGTGCTCAGTACAGAAGAACATACCGTAGCTCACAATGTGATGAGGCATTCCCTGAAACGCTCTTAATTTAAGTACTACTGGTTTGAGAATCAACAGAACATCTTTATTAGAGTATCTAAAGTAGCCAAATTAAATATAAATCTTTGATCAACCCATATTTAATCTGATCATTTCTCTAATAGAAAAATCTAACATTTAATTATAGAGGCTTACTTTAAAGCAATGAATACCAGAGTGTTCTACTAATCTTTTCTATGCAGCTTTGAAGAATGGAAATCATGCTTCTTTTGTAACTGCTATCAGAGAACTTTTGTTAGCTTCCTTGTCTCCATAAAGCAAGCAATTTGTCCATGAATCTTCCTTATGCACAAAAATTAACTTTCTTTTCTTAACTTTTAATCTTATGGACTACTTTGTAGCCTGAAAATAGAGCTAGAATTCAGTAATGACTTATTTTTTAAATGACAGAGGTTAGGAGAGACTAGAAGAAATGATTCTTTAGCAAATAATTCTCAGTATTCTAAAGCAATAAAGGAATGAAGGTAAAGGACTGAGGGAGAAGATTACCATTTTTTTGTGGATGGACATTTATTTTCAACTGCACAAAGAAAAATGTTGCAAGGCAGAGGTGCCGTTACACAGAAGTATCACACCAAGTTGCATTCCACTAGAGGGAAAAAAGGGCACAATCACCTTTCCTTGCTCGCTGTTGGCCTGAACAGACATCGTCTTTCAGCTCATGTCGGGTCAGCTAAGAGGGTTGTAAACCCAGCTGCCTGGGTCAATTTTCCCCTTCATCCTCTCATGTAACAAACTCAGCTGCTCGTGTTATTGTGTCTTGATCATAGTGAATTTAGATTGAGCTGGGCTAGTGCAAGTAATATGAATAGTCATTTACTATTACCTGAGTTATGATTATTAGAAGCTTTTTGTAGCTTGGATCATGTGTTTTCATTGGGTTGCTATTATCGTGCCACTGCAGAAACAGCTGCACTGGCAGATCAGAAAAGGCAGTGAACAGGCAATGGGTGCCCACGGGGATGACTGCAGATGGTGATCCCCTTCGCTGGAGCAGAACAGGCTGTGTGGTTGCTGCCATAGTATTGCAATCCTTCTGGCTCCCTGGAACAGTGATTCCGATTTCTTCGGGTTACTTGCCTCATCCTGGATAGGTACATACTTTCAATGTTCTTGTCTTACTACATTTCAAATGTCTCTGACATTAAAATGTGTAGCTAATGGCATGACTGTAATCACTAAATAAATTGAAGTTGTGGGTAGAAGAAATATGTCTAAGTCACTTTGGTATAAGTCAGTGTAATTTTCATTAATATTTTAATGAGATCTTGCTATTATGAATGGCAATAATATTAAGGAATATTGTGTTATGTAGCATTCCTGTTGGTACTTTCTTTACACTTCCTTCTTTTCACCTGAGCCATGCCACTTTTATGAGTTTCTAAATCCCAATAGGAAAGAAGAGTAGAATGTGAATTTCATACCAGTTGTAGCGTTGGTGATGTTTAATGCTTTTTTTCTCTCCCTTTCCTTCTCCCACCTTCTGCTTCAGAAGTATCTGTTTCCCAAGGTTGTGCCTTCTGTTAATAGGAGTTGAGAAAGATAAATAGGCTCTAGAGATGAGTTCATATACCAATTTAGCATAAACATTTTTAGTTCAATTTTTGGACTTCGTATTTGCCATTACTCCTGCACATTCTAGAATGATTTGGACAGAAAGGACTACAAGAAGTTATTTAGTCCATCTCACCTACAGCAAGACTGACAATACCTGTAATGCTTCAAAGTAGATTTTTGTTTATGCTGTTAGATACCTCCAATGACAGGCATGACACATCACCCTCAAGCACTCTGCTTGAGTGTTTTAACTGCCCCAGTTTTATGGATGCTTTTCCTTTTTCTAACCTGAATCATTCTTGCAGCAATTTAATCTCATTACTTTGTGTTGCTTGTACCATGATGTAGAGAACATATCCATATCTTTTGTGTGAGATATTTCATATAACATTGCATTTTTTCTGTTACTTATTTTTGTGAATTAGTAGATAGGTGTAAGCTTTTTAAGTATGACTAATTTGACTGGAGGATTATTGACTTAAATGTGACAAGAAAAGAACAGTAGGGAAGATATCTAGTAAAACCAGGAGACTTACATGGCCATTTAATGATAAGAAATGCCAGTGGAAAGTTAAGATACTGCTGTTTGCCAGAAGCCTTTATGATAACAAATGCTATTAAGATTATCTTGCACTTGACCCAAGTAATTTGCTGGGAACAGGGGACAATCAGTACAAATGTGTAGTCACCAAGGGACAGAGAATTTGGACTTGTTTTGTTTTTGTAGTTACTACAACAGCTAAACATGCAGATGCGATAAGTAGCCAATGTTAAGAAAACAAAAGAGTCGTGATCTCCACTTTCGTTAATAAATGAATAAACCTATACTTGGTCATTGTTGAGACATTGTTCAAAAGATAAACTGTTCTACTACCACCCCCACCAAGTTCTCTTTCATTATATATTCCTAATAGCAAAAGTATTTTTACCAAAATCACCATGAAAAAATTTTCATTTCTGAAGTAAGCATAGTTGAGATTTTTGGCACTGGTGATTACTTGTGGCAATTTGAAAAGTACCAGTAACAGGATTTCTCTGCGCTGGTCCTCAGTTTTTCATAGGCTGTAGAACATGTTGGAGGCAGCCATTTAACCTTGCCAGTGTGTTGAAGAGGCTTTAAAGAAGCAGCAATTGATAGCACAGAGCAGATTAAATGTGGATTCCAAGAGCTGCCTTCAATTGCAGTCATGGTGTTAGAACTTGGTAATGCTTCTCATCACAACTTGACATGCACAGTGCAGCTTCTGTTACCTGCAGGGAATAAAAGTAACCAGTTTATTTGAAATTCTAGGGAAGGGATGGTTTCTGCCAATTTTGCTCTGGATGTGAGATTTTCAGGTAGCACCATGAATATCACAGGTGTGTTTGAAGAAGAAAAATCAATGATGGAGTTGTATCATCAGCAAAGCTCCTTTTTTGCTAGGGAATTCTACAACCCTTCTTCTGCTTTGCAGAGCTATTGTGAAGAGGAAAGGCTGTTCATTAAGGAATGTTGGTCCATTTCTATATCATGGAATAGTAAACCTGCAAACTGCGGTTGCTTTTTGGCTCCACCATGCAGCTTCACTGTAGCTTTCCTGGGAAAGGCTGAAAATAGTTTGTAGAAATATTTCTTGTGCTATTTCTGGATTTTCTGCTGATGTGACATACTGCTTTGATGTCCCTTGCTACATAAAAATATAATGTCATCTGCAATGACTTCACAGTGCAGAGAAAATATGGAAGTTTGCAATTGTTTACCTGCTGTGCATAGTTGACAGAGAGTTTGCACTGGGGTAACTCATTCTGTTTGTCATGGCTCCCATTAATCTGGGATGCACTCTGCAGCTGTGCTGGCAACACTTCAAACAAGGGAGATTCAGACCTCTAGTTTCAAATGAAATAATGAATTTCTGCTAATAATATAATAGTAAAAAGTTGCATAACCTTCATTAGCACATTTTCAGCATGCATTTTATGGAGGAAAACATAAATAAAATATCCTGAATCAATTTGCAAAAATGTCACTGATTATGCTACCTGTGTGGGCACTCTCACCTTGGGAAAGGTGATAAAGCCAGTATCTATTAACAATGTGGGAATCTTTCTGCTATGCAGCTCTGTTTTAATACAGTGCTGACAAATGTATTCAACATATTTTCATGCTGTCCTATATTTAGTGATTCTCTGTAGTATTTGCAGCCGGTAGCTGTGTGCCTTTAGATTTGCTATGCAGAAATGAAAGGAAAATATGAAAGTAGGGAAGAAAACCTTCTTTTAAAATAGAATTTCTTAATGGAACCAAAACAATCCTGTGCCCGTAAGTGGAGCAAATAAAAGTGATGTGATGCAGAAAGATTGTTTTCTTCTCTCTTGTGCATTTGCCTTTTTAATTAAAATAAGTTAACAACTAAGTACTATTTAAAGCTTTTCTGCACATGCCACAGGGCTTTCAGTATCCTGTCACGATGAATCACCACATATTGAAACATCGCTATGTCTGGCAGGCTTTGCTGTTTTGTGATAGTGTTGATTCAGCAAATGTGAGATAGGAAGCCAAGCAGTAGAGTACCATTAAAATATAAACCAACTAGTTTCAGAGGTGCAATTGTACCTTAATGGCATGAGCAGCTGACAGAATGGTTTTGTATTCAAAGTATGACGTGTAAGTAGTCACTCAGTCCTCCTATCAATCCTGACTAGCACCTTCACAGGCCTTGTAGCATTCAACTGTTTGTGAAGACCAAGTCCTCAAAATAAGGAGTAAAACTCTAATTATTAGTGGATTAGGAATAGAGATGTGATTACTCTTAAGGAATGACAAACGTGGTGTTGACATTGCCTACACCTCTGTTAATGTACAACTTAATGGTGTTAAAGGAACTAATGAGTAAAAACTTGAGATAAGTATAGACACTTTTCTAGAAGTCTTAATTAACATTATTCCACAGGAAAGAATCTGCTTGTAGATCAGTAAATAAACTGTGGCCTTATGATTCAGAAGTGTAAGAGTATGTGCATATGTTGAAATAAGATAAACTCTGTGCTCAATATTGGGTGCTTTAATTGATATTCCCATTATATGACACATGTACAGCAGGACCTGGGTTTATCTGTCTTTAGCAGCACTCCCATAGAATGTTTTAGTTTAATTACCATCATCTTTGTAATCTGTGGGAGTTTTATGCAAATAAGAGAGAGAGTGATATGGACACGTAGCAAAGTGAGAAAAAATAGTTTTTTTAATGAATGATAGCATTAAACTTGAATTGCTATGTTTGCATTCCCTCTGCATTTGCTTTCAAAAGTGTTACATTGGTGTCATGAGTATCCATATGGGGACTTCAAGTTAATCACCAGAATTAATATTGTGATCAAAGTAGAGGTGTATGTTGGGTATGTAAGTTTATAATGAGGCCAATGAATTACATGACAGAATACCCTGTAAACAAAACCAGAGATGACTTTATGTCTTCCTTGCACGAGTAGCATCATGGCCGCCTTTTTTTCCCTGACTTTAATTTAGCTGGTTAAGCAAGACAGAAACTTCGCTGTTTCCATTACACAACACAGCTGTTCAAAGGACCATACGATCTCCTATTAAAAATCAAACATGCTTCCAGAATTCTTAAAAAATTAACTAAAGCTGATAAATAAACATGGCCACTCTGATTACCCACTTTCAGATCAGACATGCATAGAAAGAAGCAGATGTATACAGCTGCTGTATTTATCAAGTCTGATTAAAAATGCAGCAAGAGGCAGTCCTTCCTGAAAATTTTCTGAGAATAGTTGCGTCACAAAATGTCTGTTGGTTTAGCTCAAATGCTTTACTAAGAACAATCTAGGATTAAAAACTTTTTAGATAATTTTATGGGTTGGTGCCCAGCCTCTTGTTTGACTTCATAATTGTAAACTTTCAGGCTTCATAATCTGCGATTTTGGGGAGGATTCAGTAACTGGACTACCTCCCCATTAGGAATGACTGCTTTCTGAAAAACTGGGCACCATGAAAATGTTATTTCACTACTTCTATTAGCAGTAAGAATGATGGGAACATAAGTTTCACTGAGCAGATGCACTATCTGCTTGCAGTAGGCAAATATCAGCTTCAACCCCAAATTTAGATAAGAAATCTAAATTTCTTGATAACCAGACATATTGTGTTTATCTGTCTGTTCCCAGCTCCCATCATTACTGTAAGTATTTCAGATAAAAAGAAGCATGTGCTTTCCCTGTAAATAAGAGATTAATGACAGGTTTTCAGTATTGAAGATCTTCTTCAGTCTGTAACAGCAAAGGGCTTCTGCAATATGACTTCTTAATATAGCTTTTCCTTTCCCTCTTGTTTTTCCATTTCCTCCCCTTACAAATCGAGTACAAGTGTCTATGACATGTACCCAGCTAAGTGCTCTTCCCCAGATACACTTGTATTGAATGCAGTTTTTCTAGAAAAGATTAGAGTCTCAGCATATGGCTGGAATGTAGGAGTTCTTCCCATCATTTTTTGGCATTAGATGTAAGTGTTGTTTTCTTGTAAGGAACATTTTCTTTTTTTTCTTCCTCTCTCTCCATCACAAACACCTTTGTACTCCCATGCATTTTACTTTATTCTTCAGTTACAAGACAAAGTGGACTGTTCAGAGGTTGAATATTAATTATAAAAGTTTTCATTCATAAATGCTCAATTTTTAGAAAGTACAGATGAATGACCAAATCCTAATATTCAAGAGCTATTCCACTGTTGGCACTCACTGTTTGTCCTGTTGGTGATGATTTTGTATTTGAAATAATGAAGTCAGTAGGTTTGTTTCCAAATTAAATCATATATTGCAGATCTACCTGGTGGAAGTTGCAGTTTTGGTGAATTACTTATGATACTTTGTATTCTTCTTTTGTGTGAGGTCTAGTCTGTGACACAATCTGTTCTCAGAGAGAGATATACATTAAAAGCTGTTTATCCTTTCTCAAAATGGGACACATTAACAGGTATAGAAGGCTATGTGCTGCATTGCTAGCTCACATGGCAACCAGTTAAACAAACAAAAAGCCCCACAACAAACCAACCAACCAACTCAAAACCAAAACAAACCAACCAACCAACCAAAACACCACAACCAAAAAAAATCCCACAAACTCAAACATTATATAAACTGAAGGAATGAAAAAACAAGAAGTTTATTGCCTGTCTTTAGAGATACTTCATCCTCCTCTGCCACTCTGTTCTGCTACTGTGTAGTAAATCACATAATATGGAAATATTTCCGAATATGAAAATACTTCTGAACTGACAAGAGCAGTGATAAATATAATATATCCCTGTAGTAACTAGGGAAATACTCAGTTTTGGGAAATTAGGAAAATAAGAAATCTTAAACTAATCTTGCCAGGCTGCTTCATATTTCTCAATGGGATTATTAATAGTGAAAGGAAATAGTCTATACTGCAGTCACAGCAGAGAGATGTCTAATCATTTAAAGGGCAGGGGCAGAACAATCAGAAGAAAAGTACAAAATTGGCTAAGCTGTAATTGAACATATTTGAAATTCTAAATATATGCTGAACAAATTAACAGGAAAATCCTTTGGGTTTATTCATGTGTGAGTATGGCTGGTGGTATAGTAAGTACGAATAAATTGTTTAGAAAAATTTCAAACTTTGTATTTTAGCTGCAAACACTTTCCCCTGCTGGTGGGAGCTAAAATTAGAGTAAATACGTTTATATTGTTATATAAATGCACATTTCACAACAACTGCAGATGCTGCCTGTCCTTGCAGCAGCTCAGAGACATCAGTAGGTACATGTGATGATTAGGGAAACCTGCACACAATACATGGATTTCAATCAAAATCACAGAATTATTCTGTAGTTATAAAAATTGCTGTATTGTGAACACTTCTTGCTAAATGTTTATTTACATTTACCGACAAGGTTTCAAACACATGCCCTTCAGACTCAGGGCAATACTTAAAATTTAATGACTGTGCTTTGACCAAATGAATATACTTTGTCCATTTGCAGAAAGAGGGTGGAAAATTACTAACCACAGAATGAAGAAGCCAATTTTTTTATGCATAGACAGACTCCCAATACCACCTGAAAAACCTGGCACAATACAGCAGGTAAAAAGAGAGGAACTAATGAGAAGAACTGCCACTGAGTTACCCGTCTGTACATGGCTTAGCTCTTGGTCTGGCTTGTGTGAGCTGGGCTGAAAAGACTCCAGGGTTCAGAAGTAACCCTCAAGATGCACTGAAGTGTCATGAAGACACTTAAGGTACAGTTTAAAAGGATGTCAAACTCTGCTTGTTTGCAAGATTAACCTATGTCTAGAATAGTGTATTTTTTATGCTTTAGTAGTGGACAATTTTGCTCTAATCTCTAGTTATTGAATACTTCCAGTGTGACAGATGAGGCTGAAGAATAGACTCTCCTGCCTTTTTGGCAGGCAGGCTGGAGAGAGGACTGGCTAGTGGAGTCAGGGGGCAATCTGCAAGGTTACCAAAGGGACACAAGCAGGGGGAATTTGGGATCTGGTTCTCAGGCAAGGGCTGCTAGGTGGACCCTAGAAATACCCCTGGAGGGAGCAGTCTGGTGGAAGTCATATCAATCAAAGCTCAATCAGACCTTTGACGGAGCTGGTCAGTGGAACTACAGCTGTTGCATGCTTGAATGGCTCTGAATAGTAGAGGTTTATTGTCTCTTCATGATTTTTGCTATTATATGTAAGAGTGAGGAAGAGACACTCAAAATACTGCCACCCTAAGTGATCTTGTGAAAGACCAGGTGGCATCCAATGATTTTACAATTTGTTGGACAGCTGAAAATAATGCTACTGCTAAATCAGTCTTTCATTTGATTGTAGCAATATGACAACATTTTGCAACTGTAAATCTTACTGCAGTTGGTAGGCAGCCATATTTTTGATGACTACTTTTAGTGTTTTAGTTTATAGATACTGTAGCAGCCAAGTGGGTCGGAAAGATTCAGTAACTTGTATTCCTCTGTAAACATTTGCATTATTTCCACATCTCAACATCCGTCTTTCTGCAGGGAGCAGATGGACATTTGCAGCATTTTCTAGTGGCATTTTCTGAAGTATTAACTGATAGCTCTACCCTGCTTGAGTAGTATTTTCTGAGAAGGATGAACATCCTATACCTCCTCATGAATAACTAAGCTCAGTGGGGTGGGAGAGTGACTCTGTAGCTCTGTGATTCACCTGGGAGAGGGAGTGCTTTGATCTTGGCTTTTTCTCTGCATAACACAATACACAGAAATGTGCACGCACCTGGGCAGAACTGCAAAAACCTTGTTTGAATATTCACTGAGGAATATAGGGGCTTAAGGCAGGTTGGTGTTATTATATCATATTTTTATAGTGTTGGCACACAAGAATTCACCAAGCAAAGACATTATGAGAACAATAAGTACAACCTCTGTAAACATTTGTTGGCTTTGCTAACTGCATCAATGAGGAATGTCAAATTGCTCCCATTCTGCTTTGAGTTCAACTCATCTCCAAACCAATGAATTTGCATCTGAATTGCCTTGATCTAGATGTGGGAGAGACTGATGTCTTGATTCTCACAGTCTCACTGGACTCTCTTTTGCTCTGTTTGAAATCACAACAGTCCTCTTCCCTGAGACTGGCAGATCACTTATTCCAGGTACAGGAAAATATATTTTGAGCAAAAAGTGGAAAGTTTTTTTGTTGTGGTGTTTTTTTTTTTTTTTTTTTTTGAGGTGGTGGAACAGGAGGGGGAAGGGTATAGTGGGAGAGCATATGGTTTGATCTGGTTTTGGTTTTTACTTTTTTTAGTTTGGTCTTGATACGAGAAATACCCTAAACCTTAACATTGAGTTTCAAAATTGGCTTTGATATTGCCTTTAGAGTTGACAGATTATCACTAGAGGTAGGTTTCATTTTTTATTTTGTGTGATTTCCTGATCGATAGTCAAATGCACTTCATTCACAGTTACAGTCTTGAGAATGATTGGCACACAATCCTAACACGGTGTTCTGTGCTTGCTGCTCTGTTTAAATGGAAAGCATGGCCTTTTACAAGGTCACAAACATTTTTTCACCTTTCTTATGTAAACTTTAATATGCAGAGAAGGTCACTTTTCTCAATACCATCCTAATTCAACAGAACTAAGTCTTAAGTGAATGCTTATTTAGCCTAGTACCTGAAGCTGAGGCAATATTGAAGTGCATAACCCCCCCCTCCCCCATTCATATCTCTGAAGACCCAGAAAACAGACAACATAGCTCTTCTTTAAAAGTTATACTGTATATCTGATGTTACTGTGACTTATTTATATAGTGGGTTTGTTTTTTTTTTTTAATAAAACTGTCTAATGGGGATAAAAGGAAGGCTTTAGATATTTGGATTTCGAAGGTTTGCTTGGAGTTTTGTGCTATATAAAAAAGGCTATTTATTTGAATAATGAACTGAGTTGGCTTCTGCACAATAGCTGCAAGTGCTCACAGAAATCAGTTATTCCTGTTGGCCCACATTTTTGCATTTCTTTCATAGATGTATTAGAATAATTTTTCTAAAATAGTTGGGTATATACTTCTAATTTTTGATATGCTAAGTAAACATTGGACCTTTAAGGTGTTTGATTGCTGGCTGCCTCACACATTGTAATCCTTAGATAATGCTGTATTTGTGTGGCTGACTGTACTTTAGGTTGCTTAATAATGACTAAAATTGCATTTACTCAAATGTGTTTTAATTATGGTTCCCTATAGTCCAAACTACAGTATTGAAGTATATAAGTCTTCTATGTTTTTTTTTGTATAATGAGCAGAGGCAAAGTCTTTAGCACAAATGGATTACAATTCCCCATACTAGATGATAATGCTTTAGAACTGCAGCATGCTTTTCTTTTGTTTGACATCCCCTTGTCCTCAATGTTTTTCTAATCCTATTATTTCCTTTCTTCAGAAGTACAGAATACAGTAGCTGCATCCCTGAGAGGAAAGGACAATCTGACAAGATCACTTGCTGTATTATGCTCTGTTGATAGATTGTTTAAATCCTGCATTTGTAATGCAGATGGAAATAAACAGTTTCTGAGCAAAAGCTGATTAAAGAATTTAGTCAGAATTTTGTATCACAAAGAAATTGCTTACTTAAGCAAAATAAAAGCATCCAAGTGATTAAGCAAAAAGCCTCACCAAACCCCTCAAAACTCCAAAGTAAAACAACAAAAATCACAAAAGCCTCACCAATTACAAGCCCCCAAAATGACCACTTGTGCCTCTTGATGAATTCACTGAACTCTAGTAATTTAACCTGATGTTAAAGGTTTCTAAAATACTCACACCCTGGGATCGCATACATTTAACAAACCTGAACTTCTATAAAGGCGAGGAGGCCCTATGGTGAGAATTACTTTAACAAGCTCTAAAGCAGGCTGTGTTTCAAGGAAAGCAATCTAGTGAGTCAGTATGCAAAAAATTTTGCTGCTTTTATTTTCTGTCTTCATGCACATGCAGAAACTGTGGATGTAAATGAGATACTCAACTCCTAATTGGAGCTGAGCCCTTCCATTCTCTTGACCTTTTGGTAGGTTTGGGCTCAGAGTCCAAATCCTATATTGATTTTTTCATTATTTGAGTTAGCCCTGGTTTCTGTATGGGGATATTAGAATTCCAGCCAGATATGGGTGTGAACTGTTATTATCCTAGATAGTGATCTGTCTTCTAAGCTGTTGTTTCTGTAGTGCTGTCTACTCTCCACTAACCCGTCAATAAAGTATATTTATTGAATTTAGCCTATTTTCTTGTATTTTCTGTGGCCTTCCTTTCTTGCCAGTTACCATGAATTTATAAGCTTTTGTGATAAAGATCTGGTCTTTAATATACTGCCTTTGGTTTATTTAGAGTCAACTTCTGAAATGCCCCACAGGGAGCTGTATTTTTACTTCACTTTCTATAAACAGAAATCTGAGTGTACAGTCAAAACAGGACGTTTAACAGTGAAGGCAATCTGTGAATTTTAGCCTAAGAAGCTGGATATATGACTTCACCTGCAAAATATGTATAAAAAAATCCTAATTGAATAAGGTACTACAAAATCAGTGTTCATAGAAAAACACAGTGTATAGTCTCCTTTATGTATCAACAGAGATACATTTTTATACATAGCTTTTTGATATTTTGACTGACTGTTAAATACAGATAACATGTATTTTAATCCCAGTGCTTTCTTCTGGGTATGCAGTCATCTCAAAGCATCCACCAGGCAGTACCAAACCAGCAGACACACAGCAAATTGCCAGAGCTCCAGCCCCCAAACTAAAAAGCAGCTGCGACGGTGACAGTGGCAAAGTCATCATTGATGAAGCAGCCGGTGCCAGATCAGCGCCTCCCAGCAGAGCAGGTGAAAAGGAATTTTGTTCCATCAGAGATGACAGATGGGGCCTGGCCAAAGCCTTGCTGCTCCTGGCATGGTAGGAGTGGAGAAAGATGGAGGTGAACCAGGAGGCTGAGGGGAAAGACCTAGAGAGGCAGTTGTGTTTTTTATGATGGAGGTTGTGGGAGGCAGACAATGGCAATCCCTTATACTCAGAGGGGTCCAAAGCTGACCCCCAGCCTGGCCCCCACCCCTCACACACACACACACACACACACATTCACTCACTCCCTCTCTTTCCCCTTGGTACAGCAGCCACAGCACAGTCCAGGGCTGCAGGCTGGTCCCAGTAGGCAGCAGGACCAGCGTCACCGGGGCACTGCATCATCTTTGGCTGCCTCCTGCTCTCTGCGAGCTGCCTCCCTAGCTAGTCTGTGCTCTCAGCATCACTTCTGTCACCTGGCTGAAATGCAAAAGCCATCTATGTGTGCTAACAAAGCTGAGGAGCCTGTGCCCATAAAAATGGAAATTTTTGAAGTAAAAGCACCCTATAAAGATAGTTATATGATCTTTGTGAGCATCATATCTAGAGATCCATATGATATTGATCCTTCTACCTACCTCTGATGGTGTTAAGTATTTCCTTCCATCACAGATGAAAAGCTTCTGGGATGGAGATGTGCCTTTGGAAACATGACAGAAAAATAGCAGAGCAGCAAACTGAATCCAAGTCACAGCCCAGCATCCAAGACAGGAGTATGGCCTTCCTTTGCTTGCAGAATCACATGTCCTCCTGGGTCTGCAGTGAAGTATTGTGGTACTCTGTGATGGCTTACAATTCTGATTAGAGCTCTGGAAATATCTCTCAGCTCCATAAGTGTACATGATTGCAAAGTACTGGACACCAATGAGGGCGATCAGGACATATGATCCCATTCATAAACTCACTTAGGTCTTTCTTAAAATCTCTGGGCTTTAGTGCTCTCTACACATACTGAAATACTGTTCTCTATTTCACAGCTAATTAAGAAGCTTCTAATTTATAGCTTAAACATATTCATAGTCGGTGTCTCTCCATTTCTTCTTGTATTAATGTTCTGGTTTATTTAAATAATCTTTTTGTCTTACAAAATTTTTTTCTATCACTGCTGAGATAACCAGATGACCACAGTAGAACTGAATTTGGGGGTGTAGAATTTTACCCTGAGTGTTTTTATCCAACGCTTATGCAGAATTTACGTAGACAGAGATCTCTGAGGTACTTCAAAAACATTAATTAGAGATACTCACAGCTCCCCTCTTTTGTAGGTAGGAACTTCACCATTTCATAGAGTGCAGCCAATTCCAGCATTGGTGTGTCTCACCCTTGAGAGGTCTTCTTTATTTGACTAATGTGTTGGCTTTTTTTAATACGCAACCTAAAAGTATAACTGGGTACAAAATTTGAATATGGTTTAGTATGGCTTGATGTTTATTGCTGCAGTGTATGTGACCTTCCAAGGTCACTGGCTGAGAGCTTGAGTAGTGGTTTTTAGCTGCCTAGTGTAGGCATCCAGAAACATGACTTAAAATAAGAAGAACCTGAACACTTAAAAAGCTTTGCTCTGTACAAACTATCACATGGCTATAACACAATTGCATAAATAGAGGAACTTATGAAGATTTTTTTTGTGTTAATTTGCATCTTTATATTAATTGACTTGGTATCAGTGAAGGCACAAGGTCTTGTCAAAGCTTTTCTGGCAGAACCTTTATAAGGATTTTTGTTTCTCCCAATCGCCACATTTGAATTGCCTGGAGTTTTTTACAAGCGAACTACAGTCTGCTTTTCTTCCTGTCTCCTAATTTAAAAACATCTTGACAAAAATATTGAATCTTTTTCAGTCTGTTATCCAATTACAGGATGGTATATAGTAAGATTTCATTATTTTTAGTTCTATCAGAAGCCAGGCTAAAAATGTTATATTTAAATTTGTGTTATCAAGCATAGCTGTATGGATGACCAAGGAACTATGTTGATTGGTACTATTCAAGGTGTATTTCCATTCTGTCAATGCAAGACTTTGCCTGAAACTCAACCCAGTTCTTCCCTGCCTGAGAGTGTGGTTGGTGCCGTAAAGCCCTCAGTGCATGCGGCTGATGTGCAGTAATTGAGAGGGTTGAAGAGTTAGTAGGGCAGTGTGAACATCCCACACCTGCGTCGTTTGGCTGTTATGACAACATCAGAGCATCAGAAATTTTCAGATGTCATTTTAATGACTAGAATGACTATAGGCTGTGCTCTGTGCCTAAATAGTTAATCACAATAAAATGCAACTGTGGTGGTGAGAAAGGAGTGTAATACACTTAATGCATATATCTCTAATATACTTTTGGCTGTTGTTGGTGGTGCTTAGGTCTTACAATTTTCACCTTGTGATACCAGCATGCCTTATTTTAAATTTCAGAAGTATTTCTGGGGAAAAATCGATTAAAAAATCCTTATGGCAGCAGAAGTTGTATAATTGTAGTAAGTATTTTTAACATAAACTATAAATGCAATACAAAACTTTATAGTAAGTGTGATTTGTAAAGCATTTTAGAAGAAAAATGTTTGCTTGATTCTGAATTATTAGTTTAACCCTCTGGATGTTGGTATTAAGATACTTCATTCAAGAAATAGTAACATAATGTAAGCACACTTGGATCCTGGTTAGGATTCTGCATATGCCTTAAGGTGCAGAAGAATTTCAAACAATTGAAATAAAGAGGCAGTGTAATGAGAAGGCTCTCTTAAATTATGCAGTGCTAGTATTCTCGCTCCCAAGATTTTGTGTGTGTTGCAAGAAGCTTGCCAACAGTGCTAAAATAAAATAAGATGATTGAGGGAGATGTGGGTGCGGGTAAAACTTCCCCAGAAGAAACCTAGAGAAAACGGAGGGCTAGCCACTGGAGTGGAAGGGGAAGAATAAGAAGTGAAACATGAAAGTTCTAGTTGTACAGCTTAAACTGTCCCAGGGGCTGTTTTTCATGGTATATGATGATCACTTGTCCAAATCCTGATGCAAACTCATTTGAGATGAGTGAGTGTTTTGCATGCATAAGAGAAGCAGGATTTAGCCCCATATGGCTTATCACTTTGATCTTCAAAGGTCAATTTTGTATTGCTGAGCCAGTTCTAAATAAGTCCCCAATTAATTAGGAAGAGAAAACACTTCTGCTCAGAAAAAAAAAGGTGCATCTGCTCAGTGTTACTTTTTTGTAACACAGAAATTAATGACTGCAAACAAAACAATATTTCCTGTTGCATTCTATCTGCCCTTACAGAACAGCAATAATGCAGAATACACCCTCACTAGCTATTCTGACTTTTTCATCATCTGGCCCCATTGAATGACTACAGTAATAAGTATCCTTGTCTGTAGAGAGCTCTGTTTTCCTTGGTAGAAAGAAATTAGATTATCCTTTGCTTTTTGTATAGCATCTTTCATGTAAAATACATTCCAAAACACATCGTAGAGTAAGAGCAGCAATAACAAAGAAAGTAAAAAGTAAAATAGAGAATACTAGCTACAGACAAGAGAGAAAATTAAATCTGAAAAGAAAGAGTATGTTAATGAGATAAGATATCAATTTCACATGACAGAAAAGACATTCACACCAAGAAAGAATAACACTGAGTGAAGAAGCAGAAAGACCCATGTTAGATGAACTGAGGAAAGAGAGAACTAATATTAATAATACCTTTAGCTGAATTTGCTGTATGAATAAGGAAGCAAAAATCCTTTGAAATCTGGAGACTGAACACATCAGTATTTTCCTACTACTTTGCAATGGTCAAGTGGTTTCTGTGGTGGGATGGAATAAGCCTGGGAAAGCTTTTCTTTTCTTTTTTTTTTTTTCACTCCTGTAACATCAAAAATTGACAAAACCTTATCCTTCTTGGTCTACATGTGAAATAAGAAATATCATTTTTACAGATGGGGGAAGAAGAGATTATGATTCTTCAGAGTAGCTTATGGCTCAGATAACAACACATCCTCAGTCTTTTGGCTGGAATGAGACTGCAAAACAATTTCTTCCCCCACAGTTCACTCTCCCAATTGACTTTGCATGTCAAGTGATTGTAATAGTGTTGTTAGAAGACATATTTTGCATGTAACAATCTGAGAAGTTGCATTTTCTTTATATCAGTCTGCAGAATTTGGATTTTAAAAAAGCCTCTGCAGGGATCCTCTTGCATTACAAGTCAGCTTGAAATTCTGTAGATTTAAGACCCATTCAGCAGGGGACTTACGTGCACAGTACTTCAGCTATATTCAGAACCTCACAAATGCTTCCAGTGCTTGCATGTTTACATGCTGGGAGAAGATCAAATAAGGAAGTCAGTTTGAAATTTATAATAATACCATTACTGTAGACTTCTGAAGGAATGGTGCAACGGGTCCCTAATTTTATACTTGAATGGTCTTAAAGAAAATACCATGGGACATTCTGTGAAATCAAGACCTCTGGTTTTCCTTGCCCACAAAATTTGTGGGGAGGGCTAGAGGATGTCAAAGTGGATTGAAAAAGAACAGTAACAGTTGAACTGAGCTCAGCTGGTTGCTGTATATGATATGATTTACTCTAACCCCAGGTATTTCAAAGAAAAGGATTTTAAGTGCTTTGGGTAGTCATTTACTGACAAGATTTCGTTGCAGTAGGAATTTGCTAAATATTGTTACGTGAGTTATTGTTGAAATATTAATATAAATATTGTGGAGCAAAAGCAAAAATAAATTGGATCTTGAATCAGTGGGCTCTTTGGGTCCTGGTCTTTTTTTTTTTTTTTTTGTATACTCTATACTTCCTAGGAATGCGGGGGTAAAAAATTATTTCCTAAATGCAAATCATTTTGTATGATGTGAATGTTATAATGATGAATCAAAGATAATTTGATGGCATTTTTCCACACACCTACTCATCTTGAGGAAGGAGAAACTTATCTGCCTTTCCACCTACATAACAACACGAGGCGCCTGATCTTAGATAAAATAAGCTCCTAGTGTTGATGTGATTGCTTGGATAGATATATTTATCGTGCTCCAAGTGAATTTGAAAGAAACACCAAAGAAAATGTGTGTTGTTCCAAGGGTGAGTTCAGAAATACAAAATGTCTAAACTTGTCCTTATGCTTCCTTTTCACCCAGGATCAGCAGGTCAATTTTGGATTTTTAGCAAAAAAGTAACAAAACTTATCTTTTATTTATAATTTGTCATCACACTGGGAACTCCTTTTTCCTATTATCATTGGTTGTTCTAAACCATGGTAAGCATAAAGAAAGACATTACTTAAAGTGAGAAGTGGATCTTTCTTTCAACCTTCCTTCTTTAAAATATATCTCTGTGACAATTTTTTCTGATATTATTTAACAGACTTTCTGATTAAAGTTCAGATGGTAGAATTTGGGCCTAACTTTTGAGAGCTATATTTGCACATTATATACCATTAGGTAGTGAGGGGCTGTTTAGAAAATAGGTAGGTGTCCCAAACACAAGGGTATTTCAGGAATCAAATCAGATTTCTCCATTCTGAAAGCAGAGCTCTCTTAAATGCTATGCAAGAATCTTAAGAATCTCAACTGAGTAAATGTACATTTCTGTGTTTGTGCAGCATTTAATAATTTTCTCTTAGCAAGCAGGCAAAACCTAGCAAACTGCCACAGAAGTTCTTCCTCTTTTAAGTTATTGAGGAGTTTATGCTGTGGGACTTGTTAAAGTAAACTTTTCTTACCTCTTCTCTCAGAGGAATCTTGGCTTTGGGGAAAGGGGCAGTAGAGTGTTAACAGAAGGCTGCAGACACCATCTCTGACCTTGACCCAGCTGGACTGAGTGGTTTTTGTGGCTCTGGGCAGATTTAACATGTTTGCAAGGTAGGTCTCCTGCGGCTGTGATATGTGCCCCCTCCCTCACTGGAGGCAAGGAAGAGGCTAGTACGTGGCTGTCACTCCTGAAACCTCAGGCTGTCCCTATTCTGTATCTTACTGGAATTTAACTTTGTGCTTGTCTCTTTGGGAAATGCTGACACCAGCTCCCTTTGGTACAGGTACCATCTGCAATGGCATCTGCCTCCAGCCTGCTCACCTGTAAAAGCCAGCTGCAGTGGTCACCACATGGTTATTGGATGGAAGGGAACAATGAGGACACATTCTCTGCCTTAATTTTTACATTTAAAATTGGACAAACTTACACATTTTAGAATTCTTCTCTACTAAATTAAGAGAAACAGTAAGAATGGGTATTTCTAACATCTAATGCCTGAGTCTTCACAGTTCACTGTGATGCACTCCAGGTCTGCATTTCTGTTTTGCTTTGCATTGAGTGAAAGGTTATCTTACTGTGTACAGTCACTTTGGATTCTCATAAAAACTTTAAATCACATTCTGCTTTCCTTTATTTTAATTCTTCTCCCACGACGATTTATCTGAGCAGTTGTTTGAGTTTGAGCCTATTACCAGAAGTAAGCCTGTTACCTTCCTCCAAAGAGGAAGGAAGTTGTAGACAAGGAGTTCTGTAAGATACCTTTACTGATAAATGGATACAGAGATGTAATTATGTTAAATGATAAGGTACATGTACAGTAAATTGCAATGAAGCAAATGAGAAACATCTTTGAATTAAAAGGACAATCAGAATAATGATCACTTCTGAAACAATTTATCTTGGTGCTTTGTAAAGACCTTTTGATCAGTGGCCATAGTGGATGAAGGTTTACTTCTTCCACTATTTTTTCTGAATTGTATTAAGAACAAGGTAGATAATTATACATATTTTATATGTTTAACTTTTCTACATTTAAAAAGAATTTCTTATCTTCATTTAATGCAAGACTTGCCTTGGATAAATTTGATCAACGCAGTTTTAGAAATCCATATATCTGTGCTTTGGATACAGGGTTACAACTGGAAAAGTCCATGTGCAAATGAGGGAAGAAGATAATTTATGCTTTCAAATGTAGGTGTATTCAAGGTGGTGAGTACAGTGTGCAAGGAAAACACAAAGAATTTTCCTTGTTCACTAAAAAAAATGGTCATTTCACATCTTAAAGAATAAAAGGTGTAGGAAATAGAATAAAGCAAAATGAAGAACTAAAATGGCTAGAGAATGCTTTTTAAATCCTAAAGAATATAATCAGCTGATCCAACTTTGTCTGATTATGTGAACAATATTAAGAGCAGTCTGAACTGAGAGAGTTGTGAAAGTCACTGTAGCATGGATGGCAGGCAGGGAGTTAGTTTCAGAAATATCGAGGCAAAGAAATTGTGATACCGTATTTTGTCCTGTTTCCAACAGAAGGGATGTCCGAAGGAAGGTAATTAACATTTAGTTGTTTCTCTTTGAAATAACTTGTCCATGAGCAAAGCTTCTGTCTAACCCAATGAATTACTGGTTGGGTTATACCCTGGAGTATGAGAGTTTACTGCCCTATGAAATTGTTTTTGTTCTATCTACTGTAGCATAGTTCATTCTCATTTTTCATACATATATATATATATATATAATGAACATTCCAAACGATGAAAAATGAAACCCTTTCCTTTCAGTGACTTCAATGGGAGCTATGCAGTATGAAATAGGACTTCTAGAAGCAAACTTAATGAAATTGGTAAACTCAAATCAGTAACTATTTTTGTCTTGTTCAATTTATTGTTGTAAATACAATTATTCTAAATGTATGGAAAAAGTTTCCTGCACCACCTCTTATAAGAACTCTACCTTAAAACAGTAGAATTACTGGACACTTACAAACAGAAATAGATGTAGAAAAATCACCATATTTGAATATATAATATGAAACTGTTCAATATGTAAGTACAAGATCAACTGTCAGGAGGTCTCACCTTGAATATTGTTTTCAGTTTTGGGCCTCTCACCATAAGAAGGACATTGAGGTACCAGAGATAGTGCAGAGGAGAGCAATGAAGCTGGTGGGGGGGTCTGGAGCACAAGTCTTATGAAGAGCAGTTGAGAGAACTGAGGCTGTTTAGCCTGGAGAAAAGGAGGCTGAGGGGAGACCTTATTGCTGTCTACACCTACCTGAAAGGAGGTTGTAGCATGGAGAGTGTTAGTCTTTTCTCCTAAATGGCAAGAGACAGGATGAGAGGAATTGGCCTCAAGATGTGCGACGGAATATTCAGATTGAATATTAGGAAGAAATTCTTCATAGAAAGGGTTGTAATCTTGACTCCAGAACAACAAATTGCATGTCAAATACATCTAATCCTTGATTTAAGTTGTCCTAGAAACTAAAGAACCTGTTGATTAGAAAATAATTTCATACACCCTTTATAGATGTACATATATGCCTGTACATTCAGATTCTTGCATATACTGTTTTTCTTGGCCAGTTTTTTGGGGTCCATGAAAAAATTCTGCAGATGCACATATGGGGATATAAAAATATGCCTACAGTTTTCGAGATACTTGAATATTCTAAGAAGCTCCATAGAAATGCATCTAAATATACTTTGCAGATCTGTTCGTAAAAGAAAGGGAAAAAAGTGATTTGTGTATACGAAAAGTACATGCAACATTGAAAGACTTTGTCATGGTATTAGGATCAAATTATGATTTTTGAAATTTAATACCATAATCATGGAGAAAGGAAAAGGAAAACTGATCTTTAGCTACTGTGAAGTTTAGACATGGGGATGTTGACGGATCATCTAACCTAGGTTTTACTGTGTTCAAGTGGACTAGATGTATTAATAGAGAAAAATTCTATCAGGAGTTTTTAATAAGTGTAAAGACACCTTATCTCAAAAAGCCCTTGAACTGGGAATTATTGAAGGCTGGGACAAGGTGCCAGCATACAGGTTTACTCTCTCTTCTTGTTCTCTTCCATTATGAGTCATAGCTGGAAAAGGGACTGTCAGATCAGATGAACCTTTGGTCAGACCCATGACAGCTGTTCTTCCACAGAGATTCCCTTGCAACTGGAAATCCAGTGAGCTCTGTTAGCAAGATTTAATTACACCGACAGCTGGCAGGGAGCTTTCAGCCACAAATGTAAAAGAAAAAAAAACAAACCAAAACAAAACAACAGATTATTACAAATAAAAATATGGAACTAAATCCTTCTGAGGAGATACAAAAAGACACAATTTTATTAGAGGGGAAGCATTTTGTCCATTATGGCCTTCAGTCAGAAAAATAATATACCTTTTTCCTGGTCCCTTCAGTGAAAAAAAAAAATGCAACAAATAATTTATTCTTTGAACTTATCTCATTTTTCTTCATTAATTATGAACAAACAGGTGTTCGCTGCTTATATTTAGTCTGAAAAGTGCTGGTGAGAGTTTTCATCTCTCTGTGAAGTTACTGTGACATAAGCCAGGGGATGAATTTATGTCCAACCTCCACTGTAACTGTCCAGGTACACTGAGGTTTCCCATAATTAACAGGTTTTCTCCTTGACAGATTTATCCATCTCTTAGTGAGGTGAAAATCTGAACAGCCAACCTGACATAAGAGTACATCTTTTTCAGTCATATTGTCTTTGGGAAAACTGATTTTGAGTGAACTGTTTGGTTATCATTGTACTTGTTCATTCTCAAAAGGGATGATCCTGGTTTTCTAGATAGAAGTACCTGAAGAAACTTGGAGATTTTGACAGATGTTCTGAAAATAATGAGAATATGTGCAATGGGAGAATAATAGGGGGCTGTGATATAGGAAAAAATATTTTCTTATCTTCTCCCTTGATAGTCACTAGATTTAGCACTTCAGAGAATCATAGAATCATGGAATCATAGAATCATTTAGGTTGGAAAAGACCTTTAAGAACATTGAGTCCAACCATTAACCTAACTGTGCTAAGTCCACCTCTAAGCCATGTCCCTAAGTCCCACGTCTACAAGTCTTTTAAATACCTCCAGGGATGGTGATTCAACCACTTCCTGGGCAGCCCGTTCCAATACTTGACAATCTCTTCAGTTAATAAATATCTCCTAATAACCTCTACAAACCTCCCCTGGTACAACTTGAGGTCATTTTCTCTTGTCCTATTGCTTGTTACTTGGGAAGAGAGACCAACATCCTCCATGCTACAACCTCCTTTCAGGTAGTTGTAGGGAGTGAGGTCTTCCTGCAGTCTCCTTTTCACCAAGCTAAACAGCCCCAGTTCCCTCAGCTGCTCCTCATAAGCCTTGCACTCTAGACCCTTCACCACCTTGGTCGCCCTCCACTGTACTCTCTCCAGAACCTCAATATCTTTCTTGTAGTGAGTGACACAGTATTCGAGGTGTGGCCTCATAAGAGCCAAGTACAGGGGGACGGTCACTTCCCTAGTCCTTCTGGCCTGATCACTGTTTCTGATACCAGCCAGGATGCTATTTTCCTTTTTGGGCACCTGGGCACACTACTGGTTCATATTCACCTGGCTGTTGACCGACAGGTCCTTTTCTGATGGGCAGCTTCCAACCACTCTTCCCCAAGCCTGTCACATTGCATGGTGGTGCTGTGGCCAAAGTTCAGGACCTGGCACTTGGCTGTGTGGACTTTGTCTTGGCAGTGTTGCATTTCAGCTTCTAAAGGACTGACCTGAATCAAGCAGCCACACTGATGGTTAAAGGTGATTGCTAGGACATTGGTGTATTATTTTCCAATAAATAATCAGACAGTCTCAGATCAATCAATGGCTAATTCTATTGCATAGAGTTTTGCACTCTTAATGTCCTTTATCCATATAGGATTTTACTCCAAATACCTCTGTAGCATTGCAGCTGCTGGAACCTCTCTAAGTGCATGGCAGGCATATTTCCTTCATGAAATACTTCTGGGCTTGATTACATCTGTGATGATGGTGAGAAGACTAAGCATTCCTGTTCTTTGTTACATAAGACAGTGTAAGACAGTGTCCTTCTCATGGGACAAGGGGCAGGTATGGTATGGGACAAAAACATAAGCGTTTTGCAACACTGTAGGTTTTTTGTGGATGTTCTCATCTAGAGGTAGTTCACAGAGAATAATGCTGTATTTGGAATGTATACTTTGGCTCGGAGATAGGAGGCTAATAGAGAAGCTGAAGACACTTAGTCTCCCTTTTCTGCTCCTCTGCTCCCTACCAACTGTAATCTCATGCTTCATGGCTTTCATGTCTTTTTTTCTATGCAAGAGATGAATCTTTAAGCAAGTGAGTAGAAGTTCCACAAGGGAGGAGAAGAAACATGAGTGGAGAATGTCTGCACCTTGGTCACTAAGATCTCTCTGCACACAGTTTACTTCAGATGGAAAACCTGTCAATAATTGGTTTCCTTATTTATCAAGTAGTAAAGTCATCTTTGTGAAAAGGGCTAGCCCAGGCTAATAATCGATTTATGATTTTACAAAAACTCAGCTGAGTTGAATCTGCACACTGAGATCCTTAGGTATTGATCCAAGTCTCTTGGATCTGAAGCACATCTCTCAGACTGTACACAAACTTTTGTTATGGGATGCTGCAGACCTCATGTGCACATGCCACAGTGGAAATGCCCTAGCATAGCAAGAGCACTGTGACTTGTCTTCTCTTGTAGAGAGATATTGTACACAGCGGCTTGGATGTCTTAAACTGGTCTATATATATACATATATATATATAAATATAATGCTGCTTTTTTTTCATTAAATTAAATTTATCCTCAGACAAGCTATGACTAGCACTATTCTACAGTTCATTTTTTTTTTTTTCTCCCATATTCCTTCTGTGTTCAGTTTTTGGCTCCTCTGTGTTCTAAAATAAATCAGTCCATCTGTATAGAAAACAAACACAAGAAAAGAGAGGGCAGAAATTGTTTATGCTCTTCAGGGCTGTCACTTGTTTTTATTAATATTGAAAATTATTTGCTTCTGCTTTTCCATCTCTCCATCATTGGAAACTTTCTAAATGGTGGCAAAGGCTTTCCTAATGAAAGTGCCTTTTCAAATATTAAATTTGGTGGAACTTTTTACATCTTTGGCCAGTTGTGATCTTTCTCATATGCCAAAAAATAGTCTTGAAGTTGTGGTATTTTGGTTGCTATCAGAATTTGAAAAAGTTAAAATTTCAGTATTCAAATTTCTGGTAACTTTTACTGAGCTCTTCTGGGATTTGAAAACACATGTCAACTTGAATATTTCCATACAAACTCCCAAGGTAGCTTCATTATGGAGGGTGTGGAAGAGCTATGCTTGTTCCTCTACTCTCTGTTGGCAGACGTATTTGTAGTTCACCGATGAAACAACTTAAATAAGCAGAGCAAGAAAGTTCTTTTGAAGTCTGGAGAATAAAGGATTCATTCCTAGTGTATATTTTTTTCCACTTCAAAACTTGACAGTGATTAACCATAAAGCATTGCCAAGAAAGGTATATTATTATTTTAGCACTAGGCATTTGCAGAAGATTTTGTTTTAGGATCAGCACTATTATTTGTGCATTACACTGAACAATGACTGATTGTAGCAGAGCTCTCCAGTCCATACTTGCTTTGTTATCTTTCCTTTGTCTTCTATGTTATCTTCATTTTTTATCCTCACTTGCTACTTTCATCAAGTAACATACGATGGATTTTTTGTTACTGCAAGGTGGAGTTTCTTTCTCATGGGTCCATGGGGCTAATCATACGTCTTTATTCAATATATAATTCAGAGTAAATTGAAGTACCTTCATTTTCCATCTGTTACATCTTTTGACAGATTTGATGGGCAATACATTTCAGAATTAATTAACTTTGAAAACATGTATTTCTGCATTTTTCATTTATAATGAGTGAGATATAAGTGCTCCATAGATAATAGATTTTTGTCTGGTATAATTTTTGATAGCTTTTGGAAGAAAGAAAAACATAATGAAGGGTGCCTTAAAATGTTATATGTGATAAAGAGTTGTATCAAATTATTGAAGCTATGTAATCAGACGAGTAGCATGGACACAGAAAAATCCTTCAGGGCATTGATGAGATAGTTTGTTGATCAAAGTTCTATGTGGAGACCAGATGCACATTAAAACAGGCTTTTATTTCAACTTGTATTAACAGCATAATGGTGTCCACTACTGTGCAATGTTCAATAAAAGTAATATTGTACTTAGTGATTATAGTTTTTTTGTATATTTCTTTTTCTTCACTGTCTACAAAAAATGGTAGAGTTATCTAACATTTCATTAGAAGGGGCTGAACAGCAGACATCTTTTGTCAGTTACTAGACACCTTCAATACATAATGTGTCACAAGACAGCCGCTTCCATTTCTTTTTCAGCTAATGGTGATTTCCTGTAGCACAGATATGATTTGCATGGAAGGAGCCAGGTCTGGGTTTGTCTAATTCTGCAACATTAAAATGTAGACAGAGACAGAGCCTGAAGAGCACTTGCAAGATTTCGCCTCTGATAGAACAAAGAAGGGCATAGTTCCGTGACAACAATTGAACTGTGGACCAAGTGCCCTTGCAGTGTTTGGTCTGTTTTCTATGTCCTAAGCCTTCTCTCTCTCACAGACATTGCTTTTCATCCATTTGATAGCTACATTTGTAAAAGTGTCCAGATTTCCCTTTTTACTGTAGTGTACTGTTAGCATATTTAATTTTGAACACAGTTGCCTTCATTCATCTTGTGTCACTGAGCAGCTTGGTTGAGGTTGACAGATCCATACATTCTGGCTGAGTCAGAGTTTGGTCAAGGAGAGCTAGAGCTCTTATGCCTGTTGGCTGCCATTCTTTACAGAGGATTTTACACTGGCTGTGCACTTTGATGGAAAGGCCAAGTTCTCCTGTTTCTTCCTGCATGGGCAACTGTTTTCTCCTTGTGTTTTCCCTTCTTTGGTGTTAAGTAGAGCCTTTGTTTCTTTCAGAATGTTACTGAGAGCAAAGCCATGTCTCTACCATCTGAAAAAAGGATAAGCAGTGTTAAATCTGTCCTAGTACAACTATTGACAGAGCACATAACAGCAACTTTGATCCCACGTGCTGGTCATTTCCCAACAGGCAATGCTTGGAATTTCCACTGTTTTGGTAATAGCGGGAATAGGCCTGAATTATATAATTATCTGGCCTTCTATCCTGAATCCTTAGTCTGAATCTAAGCATTTTTCAGTGATTCAACTTCCAGAGTTGCTACCTGTATTCTTAATGAATAAGGACTTAATTCTTTTCTGAATAAGGCCTGAGAATATACAACAGACATATAGACATGCTGTACCACTTACAATGTAAGATTAATCTTCTGGATTTTTGTGTCTTCTGATATTTGTTTCTTCAAACAAATATAGATGTGAGTAAACATCCGGTAAAATTAAACATTGCTGTATTTCTGCAATTTATTTTATATGTACATACATGATATCTTTCATTCAAGAACAGCTAAAGTATCTGTTCACCATTTATTGTACCCCAGAATTAAAACCATTTAGTTGCTTTTGCTCTTGTCCCATCATTTTTATATTGCTCTTATGTGCCTAAAACCAAACTAACTCGTGTTCCATTTGCAAGCTGTTTCCTTTTGCGTGCATAGGCTCTCTGAGCACCTTCCTGCTTCTTCCTTCAGCTCTAAGTTCTCAGGCCCCTTGCAGCCCTTGAAGCACGTCTCCTGGTTAGCCACTTTTTACCCGATACTTTTGTTTTCTCTAGGGCTTTATGAGTTAAGCTAATCCTTCATCCCAACATATACTTCAAGAAAAAGACTAATTAGTAAATCCACTCACTCCTAAACTTCTCAAGAGAAATTTTACCTGTTGATATTAAATGCATAGAGATAAGGCTCCTCTCTTTAATTTCGTTCTCTGATCCAAACTCACAATACAGTGCCACAGACTTTGTTAAAGTTACAGTGGTTATGTAGCCAACTTTAATTCAGTTACACTTTTAAAATAAAGGTAGGATTCTGTATGATTATTTATGTGAGAGGCTATAAAGTCACTCTTGTTCAGTCACTAACTCATTCCTTTATTTTACTGCTGTGTTATAAAATAAGTGTTACTGTTTCTTATTATCGCTGTATTTTCAACTGGTGTAAAGAAACATAAAAACTTGAAGCAATATACAAACCTTAGCTTTATTCTCTTCATATTATATAACCCCCAATGGCAATAAGTCAGCAGATAAAGCTCATTAGTATTTTTAGATCCTAGTGATGTTCTTACCCCAGTGTCCAGCCCTCAAAGTGCTTTAAAATGAGATAAATATAGCTAGGTACTAACATCAAAATGCATATATGAATTTTTCAAATATAACTTGCAGACTAGATACACAATTAAATAAACTCAGCCTTCCTAACTTGTATAAGAGAAGCTTACTTAACTTATAACTTAATCACATAACTTAATTATGTACAAGTTGTTGTGTTTGGAAGAATGAAGGAGTTTGATTTCTGGTTTTGAGGAAAAGGTGTAAACAGATCCCGTTGTTGTGAACTGAATTTAGCAAAATTAAACTGATGAAAAAGAACTTTGTTAGTTTGTTTGTCTTTTTTTTTTTTTTTTTTTCAGTAGTGAGTCATAAACCATTGGAACAACTTTTTCCATGGGTATGGCAGAACCGTCATACCTTGAAATGTTTATAATTTTATCTAAATACACTTTAGATCAGATGGAAATCAGCTGAATTCAGATATTCTAGGATAACAGGCTTTGACTCATTACACATGGAATCACTCAGAAATTATATTTCCATTTCATTCAAAATTCTGATATTAAAAAAAATTAAAACAAATACTGAAATTTTCCATAGTGAAAATAAAATATTTCTGTTCTCAAGTGTTTTTGTCTCAATAATAATACATGTAATCTTTTACTGAATTAAAAAAAGCAAAAAAAACCCCTCAAAATTATATATTTGGAATAAGAAAGCCCCAGCATTTTATATTACTGTTTTAATTTTTTTAATCTAAAAGGTAAAGGTTGAACTATTGTGACTTTTTGTCATTTAAAGTTTTGTCAAATAAGTGCAAAATATTTCAATTTTAGTTAAATGGCCTTCTTAAAAGCTCGAGCTTTTGAAAAGGACTCTAATCAACCTTAAGTGTGGAAGAGGCCAAGGTAGTTGCTGACAATTGTCTCTATAAATTTGGGTTTATAATTTCATATAGAGAAGATTACAGAATTCTCTTTTCTCAGTTTCAGACAGAGCTTAGCTGAAAGATATTTTGTTTTACTTCAAATTTCAGACTATTTGTTGAACCTCACACTGAAGATCAAATATCAGTAATAAAACTGAGACTTATCTTCATCAAAGTTAAGTAAGGCTTTATATGCAAACTATTTTGATAGTTCAGATCGTGAGAAAATAAATATTTTACAGGTGGAGGTAATGTAAGCTAAATAATATATGCCTAATTTTAAGGATAATCTCATTATACTGGGCAGTTTAGTTAAAGGAATATGTAAACAAGGTTGGAAATTGCTTTTGCCACCAACACTCTGGAAGAGGGCAGAAACAGAAGGGAGGGAAGGAATGGTGGGTTTTTTTTGTGCTTTTTTTTGTGTGTGTGTGTGCGTGTTTTTTGGTGTTTGGGGTTTTTTTGTTTGTTTGTTTTGTGTGTTTTGTTTGTTTGTTTTTTGTTTGGTTGTGGGTTTTTTTTATTTTTGTTTGTTTGTTTTGTTTTCCAGTGAATACAATAAATCTGTGGCTATTTTGTGACCACAAAGAAGAAGAATGTCTTCACTTAGAAAGCAGACAAAAACGTTTCAGAATGAGAACATTAATCACTGCTGCTATTTTTCTTAGAAGGCATGATTAAAACTCAGATTCTGCTGCCTGTGTACAGCATTTAAGTGCAAAGGAGGTGACTGAAGGCAATCTCTGAACACGACAAAAACAGTAAGATGCATGCAAGGGAAAAATAGGACAGCAGCCTACCATTAAAATCAGGCAATCCAGGACAACTTAACTGAAAACAGCCTTTTATATCACTGTTAAAATATTTAAAATAAACAGGGCAGGGAGTGGAATAAAAAAAATGTTAAACTGGAGATCTCCACAGGGAACAAATTATTCTGAAAGAAGAAAGGTTATATTTGTTTAGAAATAAATGTTTTTACAGAATTCA
Source organism: Streptopelia decaocto (assembly GCF_964273445.1). Taxonomy (NCBI): domain Eukaryota; kingdom Metazoa; phylum Chordata; class Aves; order Columbiformes; family Columbidae; genus Streptopelia; species Streptopelia decaocto. The sequence goes on from NC_138663.1 coordinate 22,815,062, forward strand.
GCCCTTCTTGTGGTGGGGTTTCTTTTCATGCCAAAACATAATCATAAAGGATGCCAGAACCTCCTATGTCTTCTTCATGATGTCAAGTACAACCATTGGGGATTGAGACTTCAGCTAGTAGCATTCAGGGGAAGGTGCCTCCAGTGGTGTGGCAGGAGAATGCTGGACCTTGGCAAAGGCATCCCATGTCTGATGGTGACACCCAGGAAACAGAGGGGAACATGTTACGCTGGGCTGTTGGAACTGTATCTGTTAACATTGCACCAGGTTTAACCAAGAACTTTGAAGGGTGCAAAAATTGATTGACTGTGCTTGGAGATTAACTGGTGATTTTTATGGCTGACCCACCTCTGGAATACTTTGAAGCAACCATTTGCATATAAAGTCCCTGAAACAACAAATCCAAATCTTTACAGCTTCTCAGGCCCATTAGTACTGAGAATTTTAGAGAAATTGAGGTAAGAATAAGGGCCATATTCAAGCAAATTTACTGTCAGAGAAAAGTATCTATTAGGTAACCACAGACCAGAGTTTGAGTTCACAGTATTTCTTTGTTACAAATCAGAATAGATGTTACCTTAAAAAAAAATCTGAAAATCTTTTAGAATTTAGGTATTTATGAAATTTCTTTCATATGATTTCCTAATCTAAAGAAAACAAAAAAGATAAAGAGGATCTTCCTTCCTCATCAATGATATATGTAGGATGTAGCCAGGAAACGGAAAATAGCAGTATGTTTCTTTCTACCTGTTATACCTCTGCACGTTTTAAACATGCAAGTAGGAAGAACCATGTTTCCACAGAAGGATATATTCATGCCCACTGCAATGGTAAAACAAGACATAGCTGTGAAAGCCTTGCAAAAACTGACCAGTAAATGTACTTGGAGGCCATTTCAATTATATTCTTTTGGCCACAGATTGTTTTGAAGTTTGACTGGGCACCCCATGTCCTTCATGAACTAGTTATATAGTGATTTACTGTGTAGAGGAAAATTCCTCTCTCACAACCTTTCAGAATTCAGTCTTTTCAGGCTTTTTTTTTTTTTTTTTTTGGGTATGTGATATTTACCCATTCATGAATTTCTCTACTATAGATAGATTTTTCTTTTAGCCTCTCACTTTCAAGCCGGAGAAAGTTGCCTTTCATTTACACAAGTAACACTAAAAATTCAAAAGATGAAAAATGTGTTGTTTGTAGGTTGTTTTTTCAAACCTGAAAAAAAAAAATCAGTAGGTTCGGTGATGGTGAGAATATCCCTTGCAGTTATTTTCTGTCAGATGCTGGTGTTAATGTAAGCTTTAGTGGTACACTTGGAATAGTTTCTTCTAAAAAAAAAAAAAAATTTAAAAAAGAGAATTTTTTACTGTACAGAATGGAAATGTAAAGTAACAGATCTCTCATGATTCATGTCACCTAAGAGACAGACTCTGACAATGGAAGCCAGTAGCCAGTGGTATCATATGGAGCCAGAGCTGTTTTTTTTCTTTCTTCCTTTTCTATTTTAGAATTAACATCTGCTTTGCTCATGATGTAAGTATCTGTATGAGCACATGTGTTTGTGAAATATGCATGGCTGTATGCCTATGAACACTCACAAGGATGTAATAAAAACAGTTTTAAAAGGAATGAGTGAATTGTATTTAACAGAATGTTTTGTGTTCTTTCATAGTTTTGCAGAATGCCTTTTAATTTTTTCCCCAAAAAGGATGAATGAAAGGAAGACCAGACAAAAAGGCATTGCTAAAAGGCCTTTTCTAAAACACTGAAATAAATAGGAGAAACTTTGAGCTCTTGAAAGCTGTTAGTTTTGAGCGGAAAAGCTCATGACTGTAGCTGCTGTGTTGATGAAAAAGCATCATTGACCTGCTTGTGTATTAAAACATCTTTGTCATGAATATTAAGGGATTTTAAGAAAAGAAGAAAAAAAAAAAGACATCAATGTATGGTTTCAAATTGCAGACTGTTTTTGTCTGTTAAAAGATTATAACAAAAGCTCTCACCCTCCATTATGTCTACATGTATTGGACGCTAAGTGCTACTTCCATCTATTCGGAGCAAAGTATTATTTAATTTAAATTATTTATTTATTTATTTATTTATTTCTATAATCTTGCATCGAAAACTATTGCCACTGTGGGCTGAAAATTATCTTTGTAAGAGTAAGTGAAATGTTTGCTGATGTATTTGGTGAGCTTCCAAGGAAAAGACACAAGAGTTTAGGATCACAGAATCACAGAATCACAGAATGTTAGGGATTGCAAGGGACCTCGAAAGATATTTCCATAATGCAGGTAGTTAGTGACAGCAACAAAGGAGCTGCACTGGAATAAGATTTTATTTAACTAGATTTGGACGTGAATAGTTCTGAGGGTGCCATGGCATGGACTTCTGTGTGAGCAGAAGGCCCAGGTCCTCTTTTGTGTAGCTGAGCTACCCTGAAGTCCTTATAGCTACATTAGTGACTCTATGGTTTGTTGGGGTAGTTAAGTGAAGGTAGTACTAGAAAGAATGCAGGGCTGCATCCAGACCTCCCAACTACTGTACTTTGGCATTAAGGAGGCATTTACATTTTGAAGAATTATTGCTTGTGAAACTTGATCTTCAACTTGTAATTATATCTTCCTTGGTGTTGCTCCCTATTGACTCATACTCTAGAAAATCATTGCCAAGGACATCTAGTGATACACAAGAGATTGGCAGCAAGTTGGTTGTGTTTCAATACTAGTTCCTAAAAGTACTCGATTAGCAACATCAGTGCAAGTCCCATGCAGGACAGTCACTTAGCTTATTTTTCTTTAACATTCAGATTTCTTAGCATCTAAATTTATCAAATAATGAACTATCTGCTTAAAAAGAGGTCTTGATGGATTTACTAAGTCACAACGTTATCCCGATTTTGTCAACAGAACTTGAGCATAAAGCATCCTGTTTTTAATATTTCCAACAATCTTCACACTGAACAAGGTTCCTGGCAATCGCAACACACTTTCAGTATAACCAGGACTAGATTTTCTAGACTTCCAATATATCCAGGGGAAGGACTGGAAGAGGAAGAGAAATGTAATTGTCTGTTTTATGTCATGTTCTCTTGGATGACGTGGTACTGTCAGAAGTGTGTATCTTCCTGTCAGATAGAGGCTGTGTCTGCCTCTGACAGCACCCTGTGTGCCTCACAGGAGAGTTTCTTACCAAGGCTGCTTCTGAGTCTCTGACATCTGTTCCCCTACTTGGAATAAGAACTTCTCTGCCATCACATATTTCTGTAATGTTTTTGGAAACTTTCCACAAGCCTGCATTAAAATTTTCTTGGCCTGCTAACCAGTCACATATAATTCATCTCAAAAAAAGAAAATGTATACTTGAAAGCAGCTGAGAAAGTCCTGCCAGGTAGGACTGGGTTCTAGATGTGCTCTGGCTATTTGTCTTGAGCTTTTTCAGGAACAATGTGATTTGTGATGAAGTTGCCATTAAATAATTGACTTGTAAGGACGTATACTGAGTCAGGTGAGGTAAGCCTCCTTATGCTAAGAAGTAGATAGTTTGATCACTTCCCATTTTACAATGGTAGGGCTAAGTATATACATCAGAAAGTAAAACAATTTAGAGGGTAAAATGGTTGTGAGTAGTATGGTTGTGGTCCTGACACTGAACATACTTGAACTGAAAACAGCAGCTTTTTTTTTTTTTTTATATGAAGACAGTGCCCGTTCTTGTGTGCCCTACTTAATTGGTCCATAATGTAGAGCTGGATCCTAGCTGGGGTAGGAGAGAATATGTCCATTGTATTTCTATTTACATTTAGCTTCATCTTCCAGTCTTTGCTTCAGGAAATTAATTTGCTAGTTTAAGTTTTCTACCAAGTCTGCTTGCTATTTTCCAAATAAACATTCAACATCATTTCTTCTGACACCCACCTCCACATACTTGAGTATTTAATGGTTTGCAATTAGCATGCCATCTTGTGACTTCAGAACCCATGAGAGCTAAAGTGAATATTTATCATTATAAAATCAACATAAGTTTAACCACCAAAATGATGTAGGTACTACATTTCCTGCTTGTTTTATTTTTTTCTTTAGTAGAATCATTATTGTAAGAGCACAAAAAGAAAGGAAAAAGCTCATCGTTCCAGCATACTGACAATATCTTACATATCTACCATTTTTTTTTTGTTTGGTGATAATCTATTTCCTGCAAGCAATGTTATACAGTGCCACTGTAAGCAAGCCAATACTAGCATGGAACAATTAATTTAAGATGCGATTTTTATCACAATGGAGAAAACAACTCAAAAACATATTATTGTATATCAGGGTTGGGTGTATCCCAGTTTTAAAAGCGCATGAGTTACCAGAAGCGGTTACATGTTGTGGAGCAGCTGGACTGAATCCTTGATCATGAATAGGGTGCCACCTGCCATGAACCTGATTTCCAGCTTCCATCTCTGCTCTTCTATTTTTCATCCCCTGGCTCCAGGTGCTGGATATCACACCTGATAGCTGTTAGACAGAAGACAAATGGATACTTATCATCACTGACACTGTGTAGTTCATATTAACTGTTTTATTCCTCTAATCAAGCTCTGGGATGACTGGGTACAACCTTAGTTTTACAAGGCTGAGAACAGAAAAAATACGCTTAGTAGAGTTTGGTGCTAAGAATTATTATTTTTTTCCTGAGAGCAGGTGAAGAACTACTTTCCATCAGTGCCATCTTGATGTCTTTAAAACGTCTGACAGATGTGAACCCTGAATTTAATCTCCTGTGTCATATATGAATTACAGAATGGGTACAATTGGAGTGTGTACAATTACTGGTATCTGTTCCTAGTTGATCTACCTGAAATGAGTCTACCTGTCTGACTCCCTTCTTGGTCTCAGTAACAGCTTCTAGTGCAGCCCCCTCTGAAGCCCACTCATAAGTCCCTTAATTGACTGCATTCGAACACAACATTGCCTTTTCAGTAAGAAGCTAGTTAGCTCTCATTTCCTCATACAAATGCTAGATTAAACATCATCTCAACCAAGGGAAATTTAAACAAACTTATTTTTTTCTGTACCTCCGCAGACAATGAAAGATAACAAATACTTTAGAAACCAGTAACAGGGACAAGAAATCATCATGCCAGATCAGTCAGAAATGCTGACAGGGTGAAACGTGTAGACACTATTAGTTTTTATGATTCACAGCCATGAATTCTCCAGGGGCATTATGTTTCTGAACCATCTGCCCTTTGGCACCTCTGCAGCAAATGGTAAATCCATTGGTATCACATATGAGATATCTATTCTCAAACCCTATTTCCTTTTGGTTTGGGGAAATCTCTCTTTTGTTCACACTTCGTAAGATTGTCCTAACTACTGACCTTAAAACCTGTCATTTTAGAACCTCCACTAGCTATTTTTGAGGAATAATTATTCCTTATTAAGTTTGCCAGCCTCTAAGAATCCTTTTCCTAGACACTCATCTCTCTCTGTGTCTGGGCACTTAGCCCAGGCTGTAGATTTCAAAGGCAGCAGGGTGCTGAGAGGTTAGACACTGTAATGTTTTAAGTACCTTTGTGGATCTAGCATTTCACCATTAGCTGAAAATTGATACTCTGTTATTTGTTTGAGCAACAGCTGTATAAGCTGTATATATAGATAAGGGTATACAGAAAATGTTTTCTTTGTTGGAGACAGCTTACACAATTCATTATAAATGTAGCAACAAGGCTAAAGTACATTTTATTTTGTTCCTATTAGTACTTAACACATTCCTCAATGTAGAGATGCTAAGATGCAGAGTACCATCATGATTGAACTTACTGCTGCAATGATGGAATGCTGTTTCTTCAACACCATTTTGACTGAAAATAGCTTTTCTAGATACTGCACTTTTTCATTGCTTGATATCTATTCCACACAGATTGTTGATGGCTGTATAAAGTGTATTATATGAACATATCTTGTAATATTTGCAGTTGACTTTAATGTGGAAAGAATGTTTTTTTCCTAAGGGCCATTGCATGAATAGAAATAGTTGAAAAATGTACTCTTCAAATTTATGAGGGGAAAAAATTATTCCTTTAAGTAATTTTTTAGGATCTATTTTACTTTTTGTGCCTGAATGACTTTGAGGACAGTTGAGAGCTTGGCATTGTTTTTCAGTTTTTCCTTTTTAATGGTGAACTGCTGTTAAATTTACAGGATGTTTGCTAAATATTTCTCTTATATTTCAGACCTGTTACTTGAGAAAGAGGTTGCAGTAAAGAGCTTTTTGAATGTCTATCACAATAGCCTAGTATCGGTTTAGGAAATTGGCTAAAGTTTTTCATGGTATGGCATCCATCTTTTCATTGACAAAGATACCTGGAGAATATGAGGGTCACTTATTACCTGGGCTCATCTGAGGTTATTGGCATATTAGCTGTCCATCATGGGGACCCAGGCTGTTCATAAAAATTTGAATAAATATGTTGCAAGATAAAGGCACTATATTCTACTTTGAAACAGATAAGAATAAATTATTTAAATTATATCTTTACACTATTTATAGATGGTAAAAAGTGTGTACAAACAATTTTTGTTAGAAATGGCAGATATTCTGATTTGCAAATAATATTTTTTTTCATGTAAGGCAGAGAATAATTCAGAATAAATATATATGGTAGTATGTATCTCTCAATCTAATAAAATAGTAATGTAACTACTCAATAAATTGATGCATAGCTGAAAAAGGTGATATGTTTGCCTGTGACTAAAAGTTGTTATTTTTAAACTCTCAGTTGATAATTCCATGCTTCATTTATTCCATGTCTAAACTTGATTCCAACTTAGGATCTGCCTGTGCAAAGAACTATTGAGGTCAATGAGATTCTGCAGAGGCAGAACAAAATCCCCAGAATTTTCTAAATATTACATTTAAATAAAAGAAAATTTTAAAAGCTCAAAAAATAACTTTATTTTGCTTGTTTGTTTTCCTTAAAGATTAAACACATCCAGCTTAAGAAAGCCAACACAAGAGACCTCTGTTACTTCTTCATATAGCTCAATATCCTAAGCTGCATCTGGTTGGAACCTTGTTTTTGTCCAAATCCTATCACTGACAGTGGGTACCAACTTAATTTGTGAAATTCTTTGCAAAAATACAAGGTTGACAAGACTGTTGAAAAAGTTGGAATGCCTCTCCATATACAACATAACCATCTAACCGTGACTTCAGTTCTCTAATTATCTTTAATATATAGATTTATATATGCCCCAAATGATCTTATATATCAGGAAATAAATACTAGCTTTCAGAAAAATAGAACAGCTCTTTTATGACACATTCTTATTCTTACACTGAAGGCAATCTTCAGTGCAGAAATATTAATATGGAGATGCTGAGATGCAAAATTACCATTTGCTTTGCCTTTGTCTACTAACATGTCACTTTTTGTTAGAAATAAGTTTTTCTCGTTTTCTTAATTTTCAGGTTTTATTAATGATTAGATTCTCCACAAGAGGCTCTTATTTTGGGAATAATAACAGGCAATATCAAATATTGGTGGGAGTCAGATGTACTAATGCAAATCAGGGAACAGTTTTAAAGAAAATAATTAAAATAAATAAATCAGCAAACAATCACAGAAAGATTATCTATGGCATAGGAAGTTGGTGCCAATCTGGACTCAGTGCTTCATGAAACAGGCTCAAGAATTTCTCTCCTCATCTGCTCAGACATTGATAAGAGTGTCGTAACTGGGAAGTAGAAATTCCCTTACACTGGTGTATGAAAGCCATTGGAAATCACCGGGTTTCTGTACAAATTTGTCCCTTTTTGGAGGACAGGTAAAATGTAAAGATTTCAGTTGACATTTTCCGCCTTCTGTCAGCAAGAGATATAAATATCATCTCTGAGTTTGCATTCATTTGCTGATTAGTAATTTAGAATATTCAATGGCAACCTGAAACCTCTTAAATAATTAAGACAACTTAATTAAGAATGTCATAATAACAATTAGAAGTGATCTGCATGTATTTGTTCATAAGATAATATTTCAGCTTTACTACTTTATTTTGTAACCACAGCATTTATTGTTTACCTTATACTCTCTGGTGAAAAAGCAGAGATGTACGATAGTAACTGATGCTGGAGAGCCACATTATGAACATAAAATAGCTGTTAAATTGTGGCTCCCTGGTTAAAGGCAGTCCTGTGGCAAAGCTGGGTTCTCAGCTGCCATAAGTTGGGGTAAGTTTGTGGAACTTAGTCCAGCTGAGCCAGAGTACAGTGCTTGTTGGTCTTGCTCAGGATGTTGGTTTAGTTTTTATATATAAATGAGTCTTCAATGCAACATTAAGTGTGTAGGTTTGTACAGCACATACTTCAAAATACATAAATTAACTTTTGGCTGTGCTGTCTTATCACAGATTAACATCTTGTTTTCTTTGACTGCTGGGATTACCTGAACTGTACATATTTATCATGTAAAAATTATTATTTCTTTTTTCCTACTCTTTTTTTTTTTTTTTTTTTTTTTTTTTTTTTTTTCCCTCAGGAGGTGTTTGCATTGCTCAGTCACTCAAAATTCCTCGGGAACCAAGACCAGGAGAGTTTGAAAAGATCATCAAGCGCTTGTTGGAAACTCCAAATGCTCGTGCAGTGATCATGTTTGCAAATGAAGATGATATTAGGTACCTGTTTCCCAATTTTGTGTGTTAAAGACATTCCCTCTTCACAGAGCTGATCAATTGGCTGGTATAGAATAGAGTAACACAGGAGTTTTCAGATTCAGTCCCATGTAAAAATTATTGGAAATCTGGTGATGAGAATTTGAGCTGCAATTATATAGTGTACTGGTCCTTTATTCAGTGGAGATCTAGCCTGTTTCTAAAAGCACAGCTCCAACAGATTGCTATTTGGTGAATGAAAATGAAGAAACCAGTAAGAATGATAGAAAAATATGGCTAAAGAGGAAACAAATTAACTTGTAAAGTACTGGAGTTCAAGACAGCTGTTGGCGAATAAGTTTTAGACTGTGAAAACTGTTGACTGATTGGTTAGTGTGACCTATATTTATCTAGACTTATGCATAGCTAGAATTAATGTTGGAAATTCTTAAGCTCTTTGTAAATGCAGTTTGGTTAATTCATCATTTGTTGTTTATTTGCAGGAGAATACTGGAAGCAGCCAAAAAAGCTAATCAATCTGGACATTTCCTCTGGATCGGCTCCGATAGTTGGGGGTCAAAAATTTCACCAGTTCAGCAGCAGGAGGAGATTGCAGAAGGAGCAGTAACTATTCTGCCCAAAAGAACATCAATAGATGGTAGGAATGCACGTGGCACAAACCCCTCATTTTGTGACAATGTCAAGAACCCTAGTTCTCTTAAAAATGAAACTAAACAACAAAACATGTAGCCCTTGATTACACGGAAATCAGGGAAAACTTTCCAACTAAGAGACTCGAGTTGGTCTGAACCAATATTCATTTAATATCTCTGTTGAAATGAGAATATGCTAAATCTTCAGTTAGGCAATCCTATAACTGCCTAATAACTAGAGCATGTGTGTTGGAGAACAACTTAACCATAGCCGGATGGCTCTTTGAGACAAAAACAGAGAGTATTAGATGGGTAATAATGAGTCAGCTCATTCTTCTGGGAAGAGAACAATCTAGGCTCTGCTTTCCTCTCATAAATTTACTTTAAGAAGGCAGTGTATTAGCAAAGTTTCTGCCTTGTTAGATGAAGTGGAAGTTGTTGGTTTGAATCGCTGTATTCCCAGGAGGGTACTGGACACAGTAACATCTCTTAATGTCTGAGTAAGTGCTCTAAACTGGTAAACAGTTAGGAAAATTGGGCACTACTGATGCTACCTGGAGAATTTAGCCACATGGAAACATTTGTAAAGGCTTAATCTGGATGGTATGTGTTAGTCGTGATTTCGTTATGGCTGCTGGGTTGTAGGACAAAGGCTGGTATAGAATCCATTGAGGTTTAAACAGGAATCTTTAGTTTCTCAACTAGGGTTATTAAACATACAAACAGAGTCAGAAGTTTGGGTGTTCTGGAAGCCCTCTGGTTCAACAGAGATGTACCTGATGATTTTAGGTGGCCTTGAAATGAAATTTATTTGGGTCACAGTCTTTGACTAAGTAGTGATTATATTTTGTCTAATTTCTTGTAGATATCCCATTATTTATTTGGATCATCAGTGTATTAAAATTAAGCTATTTTCCTAACAGAATTCTGCTGGAGCTTTAGAAACTCTTTAATTTATGTAGGCATTTAAAAAAAAATCTTGTTCTACAGCAAATATGGGATAATAACAAATATAGTATTTTTTAATCTTTATCTCCTACTGCACTCATAAAATATTATAGTAGTTTGCACGTAAAGCTTCTTCTTATTCTGATATTTATACAAAATCTCTTCTTGTCTTTAAATGAGTATTTTTATGCTGTATTATATTTTAATGCTTTTTTAACTTTTCTCAAATGTAGGATTTGATAGATATTTTCGGAGTCGAACACTTGCTAACAATAGAAGAAATGTATGGTTTGCAGAATTTTGGGAGGAGAACTTTGGATGCAAGTTAGGATCACATGGAAAAAGAAACAGCAATATCAAGAAATGCACAGGTAACTGTGAAAGTAAAACATTATTTGTAAGTTGTTTACTGGAGTGCAGGAAAGGGATTACTTTATTTTCCTCACTCTTCTGGCTCCTTTCAATTTTCCAATACAAATTATTGTGTTGTAAGAAAAGTGAGACACTTTTTCTCAAACACAAAGGAAAAATTAAGGGGCAATGTTTGAGAAAGTTATTAGTTAATTTGCACAAATCCAATGATGGTGCAGATTTTATTAAAGACCTGTAGCTATGGTTCAATTCCATTTATGTTTTCAATGACCTTCTCTCTCACCCCATCTATAGCTGTCAATATGATTTCTTTTAGTGAACAGGCACATCACAGTGATTCTTATATTGTTATCCCTGAAGTATATAGAGAAAATTAAATTTCTGTTTAAACTATTGAGGTCTTGATGATAGGTCAAGTCATGAACTCCTTATTTAGTTTAAAAACTGTGTTTGAAGATGGAGTAAAAATATCAGATCAATATGTCCTTATTACTTGTCCAGGATTCTATATCGTACTATAAAGCTGAAAGTCTCTGTGAAGTTTGAGCAAAAACTCTGTGTAACTGGCATGAGTGTTATCACAGCTGCTTGTTCAGGCATCATACCCAGACACGATTGTCACAACAGCTAATGTAGCTGTTGCATCAGTAGCTCTGAGTTTCATGTCGCCTATGAGCTGTTGCTACGAGATGCTGACTTTTTGCTGTTCCTTGCAGGGTTTACTACAAGTTACCTTTAGTCTCTGTGACTATAGCAGACTGTGTTACTTTTTGTATAGAGAGTTTCTGCCTAATGTCAGAGCTCCCAGTGTGATTTGCTTAATTACCATCACCATCCAGTGGTACTGGTGGTGATCACCATCTCTGTGACTAGTGGCAGTAGTAATACTCAATTTTCTGTATATATAAATCATCCATGTACTTTATTTTCCCTGGCAGTGTTTTCTGTCACCAAATAATATTTTTTGCACATGCAGCATGAATATTTTTGTTCTCCCGTTTTACCAAGATTTCTGTCTGCCTGGTGACACTTATGCAGCCTTTGTTATGGAGGTGCCCTTCCAAACTTTCTGCTAACTAAAGCTGCAGACATGCTGTGCATTGTTATTCCTGCACTTCCTGGACCATCAGATTTATTGTATGTGTACTGTGCCATTGATTCAAAGACTTACTGCACTGGGCTTTGTAATGTACAGATATATCTCACACAGAAATATGAGAGCCATGTGTGCACTCTCCCCTTTCAACAACAATACCTTGTCTTCTACATTTTACCACATACTCCACAAAAAAAAAAAAAAAAAAAAAAAAAGGAAAAAAAAAGAAAAAAAGAAAAAGAGGTGATATTCAGTTCCTCACTGAGCTAAATAATAGCTCAGTGCTCTAATCCTTTCCTCCTTGGTCTTGATTCATATAACAGTAAGTTATGTTACCCATGTCTGGGAATGGATTATTCTGTTTTTACTCTTTTAAGTGAAAAATAGATGCTTTTTTTGAGTTCTTCAGGTGGAATGAGTGGTGTATATGCTGCAGTTTGGGAAGCTCTAAATGTTACCACAGATGGTTGTATGACTTGTCTCAGCCTCATCACATCTGTCAAATTGAATTACCAAGTGAAAAGTAGTGTATAAAATGCATAGGCTGTATCTTGATAGATTCAAAGTAATTTGTGATTTGAAATGGTTATCTGTCTATTTCATGAAACAAAATTATGATATGCTCTCTGTGCCTGAAAACAGAAAGAAAACATATTTTCTGCACCCAGAAAGTAAACACAGTAGCAAGGGATGAGAATAAAATGTGTGCGCTCTCTTATGAAGGTTGCACATGCATTTTCACATGTGGAGGAAAATCTATGAATTCTTCTGAAAGAAACAGTATTTACAAATGAAAGAACCTTTGACTACACCAGCTTTTCCATGGCTTAACACCATGGAAAAGACACTTGGACAGCATAGAATCATAGAATGTCCTGAGATGGAAGAGACCCACAAGGATCATTGAGTCCAAGTCCTGTGCCTGCATATGACAACCCCAAAATTCACACCATGTGCCTGAGAGCATTGTCCAATGACATCTTGAATACTGTCAGGCTTGGGGCCATGGGTCCTTCCCTGGGAAGCCTGTTCCAGATGATTCATGATCCCTATGCTTAACTAACTCAAATGTAAGGGACTGGATGATGAAAATAACCAGACTGCGGTCCTTTTGAGTAAACTGAATCAAGAGATGAAGGTGGAAGTTCAATATAAACCTCCTGTGATTTAAGGAGAAATTCCAGCTGGAGAATGGGGGAATGACCTCCCAGTCTAGACCTAGAGAATCACAAATGGCATCTTGACCTACTCTAGTTCAGTTATCATGGCCTCCTGTGCACAGAAGAGAGGTAGCAATGAAATCCTAGCTGGTTCTTCATACCACAGCCCTGAAAGTGGACAAGTAAGTATACTGTGATCTTCTGTGCCTTCTGATGGTCAAAGAGAAGAATATCCCACCCACGATTTTATCTTTCCCTTAAAAATCCAAAGACTTTATTTCATCATCAAGTCTACTCTGAAATAATGGTGGTAGATGAAAACAATGAATGAACCCTTGAATTTCAATAAGGTTATAGGAGCTGTTAGATGTAATTGTTTATAACTTTAATATTAAAGTGTTTGATCTTTGGCCTGTCCCAGTTGAGTTTTCTCAGAAATTTTACATGTACTTTCTCAGTTGTAAATTTCAGCTCAGTTCTGAAAAGAAATGTATTCTCAGCTCTAGTTCAGGACTTGAAGACTGAACTTAAACCCACCGCTTATCCTAACTTCCCCATATTATACCTGAGCACTGCATATAACAAAATGCTCTGTCTTTTGCTCATCAGCCCATTTGTATATCATGTCAATAGCCAGTGACAGACAGAAAGAAATCCAAAAGCCTGAGGTACAGCTGTAATCTGAAAATCTCCCTCTCCAAAGATATTAAAAGACAAATTGATAGATACAGAGTTTTCTCAGGCCTGAGATGTGTTTTGTCAGGCATTCCTGTTTATCTTAGTTGTGAGATACTTCAATCTTTTTCTCATATGATATTTGTAATTCACAACAACAACAAAATTGATATCCTTCGTTTCTATTTAGTTATCTGTTCATAGCTTTACATTTTTACTACCTGTGGTTGGGATGCTACCAATCTAATCCAATTTCTAACTTCTTTTTTTCCTATGAAGATACTAGAAAATGCTTCATAGCAAAAAATGTTTTTCTTTTTATTCCTTTCCACATAAAATCAACAGTCTTTTTAGCAGTGAAAGGCCTGAAAAGTATTTCTTCTCCTTGTTCAAGGTTAAGAATTACAAAAAAAGGCATATGCTTTCTTACCTCCCATTCTTTACATTACTGATTATTATAGTCTAGTGTTGCAATGGTTTAAATAGTTTATTTCAAGAAAACTACTGTTTTAAAGTACTGCATATTTGTGGTTGCTGTTGCTTCTTATTCTTAAAAGGAATTGTGCTTTGGAGATACATAAAATAATAAGTTTCTTTTGAGTTTGCCAGATTGTTTGCTTTTTGATTTTTGCCAGTTTATAGAAAGCAATGATTCACCTAACCTTTGAAAAAGTAATTGCTTTGCCACTATTGATTTGCAACTAGGTCTATATGTTTCTGGTCTGAATGTGAGTGTACATTGATCAAATCATCAAGATGAGAATAGTTCACTGAAAAATATTAGAGACTTTTTGTTCCAACTTGTCTGGAATTAAAAAAACCCACAACAATTGGGCCATTACCTTAGTGAACATAAAACAATAATTCAGTTACTACCCTTAAACTTTTTTTTAATTGGGGAAGGGGAAAGGCATTGTTAGAGGAAACATGTTTGTGTTACAAAAACAAAACAGAAAATAGCAGAGCATGACAAGGACTGAACTGTCTGTACAGGTTTTAAGAAGCCTCACTTTACATATATTAATTCACAGCACAGGTTTTCTATGTTCAATAAAAGGATCTTTAATGAGACATGAATCTTTCAGGGATCGTCAATAGCCTTTTTTAGCACTAGAATATCTTTGTGGGAATGAGAAGTAAGGATATGTGAAGCTTTTCACTCATTCATGTGTCACAGCAGAAAAATGTCAAGACAGAGACAGCATTCATTCTTTGATTACCTACATTCTTCAACAAGAATGGCTTGCACCATGGTTGCAGGAGATGGCAGAGACAGTATGCCTCTTCTCTACTTCAAATTTGACATCCTGGAGAATTTTCCCATACCTCCAGCTTCCCACCTGGGTCAATTGGTGAGCCCAGTTTTTGGTAACTGAAGGTTGAGCATTACTTAGAAACATTGGGGACTGACTAGATTTATTCCTGGTGTTGTGTTGTTAACTGTAGCTCCTGGTTGTTGACCTATTAGTTGTTAGACCTACCTTAAGGTAGGTTTCACAACCTTGTGTTTCTTAAGAAACATACAAAAGTATGAAAACAAATATTTGAAAATTAAATGAAGATATCCCAGAGTACACTTTTAACAATTGCATTGAATTGTGGGGCTGACAATCTGCACCATCACTTTTAGAAGACTGTAACACAGTGATAGAAAAAGGAAATAGCATTGATAATGAGGAGTTCAGAGACAAGGGTAAGCATTAAATGAAACGTGCTCAGATTTGCTTCCATTAACCTCACAGAATGTTAATATTTGATTTCATTCTAATAAAAAACTCTGAAGAAGTCCTCTTTATGTATATATGTGCATACACATGTAGATATTTTTTTGGGTTTGCATGCATAAGCAGAGGGAAATCTAACATGAAGTAAGGTTGCTTCCTGTATCATGTTTTAATGGGTACAGTGGTAGCCTTAAATTCAAATCTGACATAAGAAGATACAATTCCACTGAGATTTGTTCTGGATTTTCTCCATAGCATCCCTTCAAGGCATGCATTTATCAGAGTACTTAGAGTCTTTGAACAGCAAAATGTGGCCCTTAATAAAACCTCAACAAAAACTTTAATCAAAAAAGCTCCTTCATGTACATCCCAACAGAAGTAGTCTCTTGCCCTGTTTTGTATGGTTAGCATTTTAACTACTCTGTAAACCTAATCAGCCTTTAACTGCCTATAATGACTGACTGCACTGCTAAAAATAAAGATGGAAGAGTTTCTAAAAGCATATAGGGACCTATGTAATTTAGTCTAATTTAAATTTTCTCTATCAAACAGAACTATTTATTTGACCGAAAAAAAATGCAGTGCAGTGTAACAGACATGATGCACATCTAAGAACTTTACAAATACATTATTTAATTGTTTTGAATAACCTGTTTGAAAATACAATCACACCTAAAAATATTAATAGAAAGAAGGAGATTTACTCATCTGTATATGCAGTCACATTCTGAAAAATTTATAGAACAAATTGAAAAGTTCTATAGTAGAATATGAATCTTGCATGGGTACAGTACATTACTATTTAGTTTGAGTAATAGTTCCAGTACCACAAACACTCCTAAAATATTTTTATTTCTTGATGACACAGAATCACAGAATCGACTGGGTTGGAAAAGACCTCAGAGATCATCAAGTCCAACCCTTGGTCCAACTTCAGTCCATTTACTAGATGATGGCACTAAGTGCCATGTCCAGTCTCATTTTAAAAACCTCCAGGCACGGTGAGTCCACCACCTCCCTGGGCAGCCATTCCAATGCCAACACCTACATAAAGTTTAAAAAAAATCAGCATAGGTGTGGTTAAGATGTATGGTGAGTTGTAACACAATTCCTAAAAGACAGTAAGGCTGGGAAGGGACTGCTTATGAGCACAAAGAGCTTCATGCTCTCCCTCTTAGTGTGACTTGTGTGTTGTGACCAATATGTTTAAGTGTCAGAGGCAAAAGGAGAAATTATTATTCTTTCTCTTCTTGATTCCCATTTTAAAAGTAGCTTATAGAAATGCACAAAGATTTTTTACTTTTTGTTTATATTTATAAAATATCTACTGCTGTTTTGTGTAACTACAGTAATTCTATGTAAAAATCATAGTTGTCAGATTTGCAGCATGATAAGCAGGAGCCAAGTTGACTGTTGAATCTTTGCTGCCCAACACACCAACTGGACAGAAAAGACTTTGAGGACTATTTGCCATAGTCCAAGCTATTTCTTACTCTGTTTTAGGCATTATCTCAGAACTATGAAAATTGTGTGTTACAGGTAGCTGCACTGCAATGGTCCCATGCTGCCTCTAAGGCAGCATTAAATCAAACTGCACCATGTGTCATTAAATAATACATGAAGATAGAGAACATTTACTTTTGGTTTTAGAACAATAGATCATGTCCCAGGTGGCATCAAGATCTCTTTCAATAACTTAATTTTATTTTCTTTATTGTTGTATACCATAGACCATAAATTCAAAATTTTTGCAGATTTTTTTCTCAATTTCAGAATCCTGGGTAGTCAATTCCAAAGAAAAAAGTTGATGTCTGAGAATGGTGAGTGACATTCTGCCAAAATTAACAAGACTGAAATATGGACTTTCTCATGCTATACATCAGGTCAGAATATGTAGACCAAATTCTCTCCTGATGTTGGCAGGCATGAACCTATTGTCTCTGTGCTTTCAGTGTCTGACAGACTGACAAGCAATAGAAGACCATAGCTTAAGGTATATTTGATCAAAATATACACATTCAGTTGTCTTACAAAGGGCCAGTTTTAGCTTTTATTCCAGAAACTACAGAAGATTCATGTTGAATAGTATTTCATTCCAGCAACTGCTAATGTACATAAGTATTACTCAGTATGTCTGAGAGCTGTCAAATCAGGGGACCTAACGTGAAGTGTCCATTCACTGACTAGATTTCTTCATTTCACTTGCTGTCATCCATTTTGTTATTTCACCAGTTGTTTTCAAATCTCTTATATATAATATATACAATGGAATATCACTTCTTAATTAAATTGTCGAAGCTTTGAGTCACTTAAAAGACCTATCATCTAAAAAAGCTTCTTATTCTAATATGAATAAATTGTTGATATCCTCCATAAAGTTTGGTATTTTTCTATATTTTTTTATTCACAAATATGAATTCAAGTCTGTATTCTATCAGGAAATTTATCAATTTTAGATTTATAATGTTTTACGAAGTCGTGTGCCATATTCCACTGTGCAACCATTTAAATAGAGCTTCTTGCCACGTTAGATTTTATATACTTGCTGCAAGTTGGAATATTTTTAATATCTATATCTGTGTGCACACATGTGGGTGAGTTTTCTAGTAAATTATGAATCTAGAAGTTCTTATTCCAGCTCAGAGCCTCTGCAAGAATGGCATATCCTAGTGAGTGAATTGTTGCTTTAAGTGCAACTTTTTTTGTGAACTCTAGAACTGCACCTTCTCAAATGTAGCCTCAGAAAACATGTAACCAATATTACTTGAGATATAACTTGCATGTCATACATATAAGAATGTTCTCTTTACACAATCCTGGTTCCTGGGAGACAACAGTAAATTACTCTGTCATTTCTATTACCAGCCCAATCACTTTGGGCAGATGCTAGTAGAACAGGAAAGTCTATAGTCAAAGTGTTGCATGCTCTTCTTTATCAATTTGCTCTTCTGGTGTACCACAAACTGACCTTTCCTGTGAACAGGAAGACATGTTCTATATAAGCCTGGGTCCTAGATATCCTTCTTCAAGTAGAAAAGGTATTTGTTGTTTTCCCTTCTGAGCAAGTTCTTGTAATCCTACCTTGTGTGAGAACTGAAAGAGCTGTTTTAGTTTTGTATATACATCATCTCTGCCATTATTCAAGCATTTCAGGTTACAGTGCTTAAACATTTTATCAGTGTGCATATTTGGTGTGGATACATGCTACCTGACTGGATGCTTCATTAGAATACAAATAATACAATAAAAAATAGTTTAAGTCTTCAAAAAGGACCATTTCCTACATAGTTCTACTCTGCTGGAGGCTGTCCTGGGGAGCCCTGTACTCCTGAGACCCCAGATGAAGCCAACGGAGGAGTTTGCTTTAGTCAATGAGGACTGGGTTACGGAGCAATTAAATAGTCTGGACATCCATAAATCCATGGGTCCAGATGGGATGCATCCGCGGGTGCTGAGGGAGCTGGCTGAAGTCATTGCTAGACTGCTCTCCATCATCTTTGCCAAGTCTTGAGAAACGGGAGAGGTGCCCGAGGATTGGAGGAAAGCAAATGTCACTCCAGTCTTCAAAAAGGGCAAGAAGGAGGACCCGGGTAGTTATAGACTGGTCAGCCTTACCTCTGTCCCTGGGAAAGTAATGGAACAGCTTATCCTTGGTGCCATCTCAAGGCATATCAAGGATAAGAGGGTTATTAGGGGCAGTCAGCATGGCTTTACCAAGGGTAGGTCATGCTTGACCAACCTCATAGCCTTTTATGAGAATGTAACAAGGTGGATGGATGATGGCAGAGCGGTGGATGTGGTCTACCTTGACTTCAGTCAGTCTTTGACACAGTCTCCCACAGCATCCTCACAGCTAAGTTGAGGAGGTGTGGTCTAGACAATAGAGTAGTGAGGTGGGTTGCAAACGGGCTTAAGGAGAGAAGCCAGAGAGTGGTAGTCAATGGTGCGGAGTCTAGTTGGAGGCCAGTATCTAGTGGAGTCCCTCAAGGGTCAGTACTGGGGCCAATATTATTCAATATATTCATTAACGATTTGGATGAGGGAATTGAGTGTAGTATCAGGAGGTTTGCTGATGACACTAAGCTGGGAGGAGTGGCTGACGTGCCAGAAGGCTGTGCTGCCATCCAGCGGGACCTGGACAGGCTGGAGAGCTGGGTGGGGGATAACCTGATGAAATTTAACAAGGAAAAGTGTAGAGTCCTGCATCTGGGCAGGAACAACCCCAGGTTCCAGTATAGGTTGGGAAATTACATATTAGTGAGCAGTGTAGGGGAAAGGGCATCCTTGGGTGTATTACAAGGGGGGTGGTTAGCAGATTGAGAGAGGTCCTCCTTCCCCCTCTACTCCACCCTGGTGAGACCCCATCTAGAATATTGTGTCCAGTTCTGGGCCCCTTAGTTCAAGAAGGATAGGGAACTGCTGGGGAGGGTCCAGCGCAGGGCAACAAAGATGATTAAGGGAGTGGAGCACCTCCCTTATGAAGAAAGGCTGAGGGAGCTGGATCTCTTTAGTTTGGAGAAGAGGAGACTGAGGGGGGACCTTATTAATGTTTATAAATATATAAAGGGTGAGTGCCATGAGGATGGAGCCAGACTCTTCTCGGTGGCAAACAATGATAGGACAAGGGGTAATGGCATCAAGCTGGAACACAAGAGGTTCCACTTAAATTTGAGAAAAAACTTCTTCTCAGTAAGGGTGACAGAGCACTGGAACAGGCTGCCCAGGGAGGTTGTTGGAGTCTCCTTCTCTGGAGACATTCAAAACCCGCCTGGACATGTTCCTGTGCGACCTCACCTAGGCGTTCCTGTTCCAGCAGGGGGATTGGACTAGATGATCTTTTGAGGTCCCTTCCAATCCCAAACATACTGTGATACTGTGATACTGTGATAGTTTTCAATGTCCTTGGGTGTGGTCAGACAAACTGATCTACTCTTCTTAACCACATAGGAGCTAACTCATCGTTCAGACCTCTTGACCTCTGTCTAACTACTCTAATACTGTTCTGTGAACTAATCTGGTTAAGAACTTTGGAGGTGAAATTTCATTACCTAGATCAGCAGCAGGTATGCCAATTTGTTTGAAAATGTTCTTCCATATTCACAAGTAGTACATGGTGGGGGATACCAGTCAGGCAGAGAAAAAGTGGCTTTTATGAGCTACTGTCTTCCCCAGGCAGCCCAGGTGTCCTGAGATCATGTCTGTTATCAAACAGTGCACCTCTGCAGAAAGCAGCAGTCGATGAGCATCTGAGATCCTCACTGTAGTCATTTGAAGAAATTTTACTTCAGATTAGTAGGTTCCTTTGTGTTGGAGGGCCATAGCTGTATTCTCAGCATTAATACTACAGTTTGGTTTCCTCTGAAAGGTGCTTGGATTGTGTGCAGCAAGACAGCTTTACCATGTGAAGGTTGGGGAGGTCAGGAAAATGTTTCAAAAGCACATTCCTTACCCAAATATAACATGACTGTAGCTGCACTCGAGGGATTGAGTAAGTAGAGACGAAGAAAGGTGGACCACCCTCATTTAATGTTTCCAGAGTCTATATGGTGAGGAAAATTGACTGCTTATGACACTGATCCCTCTGAGTAAGTCAGAAGGATATAGAGCCTTCTGTGTGCTCAGTTCCTGTGAACAAGCAGGGTTTGACTGCACTTGGCCTTTATTTGTGGAAGACTGCTAACTACAAACAAATTTTGCATTATTCCACTGATTAGCTATTCTGAGGGGAAAAAGTGTATTTAATACACAGCTCAATATATATGAGGTATTTTTAATGCTATTGGAGTATGCAATGATTTAAGACATATTTTTATTTACCAGTATGTAGTTTCTCAATAGATGAAAAAATAAAAGTTGCTTGTTGTCCTGTTTTATAACTGCATAAAAATGTCATGTCATACTGGAATACAGGGTGACTTACCTTATAAACTCTTGATACAGAACTTCCGACAAAATAGCCTTTTCTCTGTTAATATTTGATGTACAGGATATCAAAAAGTTTAAAAAAATGTAAGTACAAGGGAAAATGACATGATAAAACAAAGGAAATTATTTAGTCTTTCTGTTGTGATCTTTCTACTGATTAATTCTGTTTGTTATTAGAAAAAAATCAACTTATTCTGATGTTAGATACCACCAATACCTCAAGTAAATCTGTGTTCTTAATAATTATATTAATTTTATAATATAATTAGTATAAGTAAAACAAGTTGTTTCACAATTTCATGAAGCAGCAATGAAAATACTTGGTGTGGACTGCTTTTAGATCATAAATATTTTTAATGTATTGAATAATTATTCACCTGCGAAATGCTCCCAATTTATAAGTAATTGCTCACCTTTTGTGGAAGGGAGTTCAGATTGGTCATCTGTAAACAGATGTAGATGCTTTTTAATCTAGTGAGTAGAACTTTATTACAGGAATAGACCCAGCAAAATCAATGGGGCATACATAATGGTCTGTAGTATAAATCAGTGTAGAAAAGGAGGTCAGATTTTGGCTTTTAATGGATAAGTGTATCCATTAAATGTACCAATTATAGTTAAATATTTCCAGAATATTATTTGTATCCAATATTCGAGGCCGGTTCTTTTGTATGGAGGGTTCTTATGAAAGGTCAGGTATAAGCACAAGTGTCCCCAATTTGTGTTAGAATCTGTGTACAGGGATGAGAGATATATTTGTGATATTGAACTTACACTAGTTTAACTACATGACTGGGTATGACGATTTTGACCCAAATTTTAGCTCTGCACTAGTGCATGTTCAGGGTTTGCAGGATTGCCCTTGGGAGGAGCTCATGAGATGGGATTTATTTAATTCTTTAACTTCTGGCAGGCCACCTCAACATGTCTTAGTAAGCTTCTTAGACTGATATGACTTAGCCTGTGAGGTTGCCCATCTCTCTTTATGGACTGCAAATAGACCTAGGTGACTAATTTGGATGAGATACCTCACTTTCAGATTGCTCAAGTCAACTAAAATGAATCCCATTCCATGGCTGTATGGATCACCACCTTTTCAACAAAACAATCTGCCTTCCCAATTCATGTAAGATCCTGGTGAGAACTGTAATATTTGCTTAAGTTAATTATGACTGTATAACTTAGATGTTTAGAGGTAATTTAGCATCCTTACAGGTACTTTCACAGGTAGAAACAAAAGGGAAGGTAATACATGGCAGACCTCTGTACCTAGGTTATCAGCAAATATTTCTCAGATCTGAATACATGACTCTATTTATTGATAATACCACAGAGTTTCAGGATGCAGTATACTGTTGAATTACACAAAATATTTTAAAGAGACTTGTATACAAAGGTTTATATTTCAGGTTTATATTTAGGCTTTGTTTAAAAAAAAATATTTAATTATTCTGGTCAAAATACTTTATTTTATTCTGTCATGAGATAGTCCAAGAAGACAGACAAATTAAGGCTTTAAAATCTTTGATGAAACTACATAATGCACATGATCTGTCACTGAAGCAAAAGAAGCTGGTATTGTGATCTCACATGCTACATACACTGTGGAAAATAAGTTATTTTCAATTTGTTACAGTGATACTGTAGAATAAGGTGTGCTTCTATTAATGGGATCTTCAGCTGCATCAGTAAACAATGGGTGATTAATGCTGTGGAGTTTTTCCACAGTATTTTCAGCAATTAGTGAAGTTTTGGTAGCCAAGTATCATCTTGGTTGATTTGTTAGTGCCTTAGATAAAATTCAAGATAGTGAAATGATAGGTCCATGCATTACATACATTCCACCTGACTGCATGAAACAATGAGATCCAAATGCCTTCAAAAGCTCTCCAGGTGGTGTTCTGAGGCCATGGTCTCCCATGCTATTCAGGTTTTCCTTACTTTACATCTGTTCCCTACTTCTCCATGTGCTCCAGTATGAACTATTTGGTCCAGAGATTGCATTTTTTAGATATTTTGAAAGTGTTTTCCTGTTCTATTCTTTCAAGCAAAAAGACGAAAAATGAGATGGCATTTGCACTTGTCATAGACCTATTCAGAGGAGTGCAGTGGATTTTAATTGCCACATAAGCACTGCTTGACTTAGAAAATAAGGGTGTTTTTTCACTCTCAGTGTTCAGCTCTGACTGTTGGTAGGCTTTTTCCTGAGCCATACCCTTGAAAGAGCAGTTCTTTAAAAACTCGCAGATAGATCAATTCTCTCATCTTAAAATGAAAAAGTCATTTCCAGAAGCTCTTCAAGGTAACATTTTAAATTGTCTCTTCCTGTGACTTTTGAAACTACAGCAAACAAGAAGCAGATAAATTTTATTCCTTTTAAATTTTAAAAATGAGCCTGAGACTCTAAAAGTGGCAGTTTCAGGAACATTCTGAAGTGTTGGCTTGGAGAGTGATAAATTCCACAATCCATTGAACCTTCCTGGAAGTTACATTACATATAAAATCTGAACATATAAAAAGCAGTCCATGTGTATGGATTGCTGGAATAATTGATTTTTCTTTTCTTTTATTTTTTTTTGGACAGAAATGTTAGCATCTGACAAAAAGCTACAGTAGAGAAAAGCAATTTGCAAAACTGAATAATATGATTATGAGACAAAAAGGCTGTCATGTGTTCTGCATCCTACTTAAAAATATTTAACATTCCTCAAATTCTAGATAAAAACTATCCAGGAATCTAAAAATTAGCCATTGACTTTATAATAAGTAATTCCAAATAAATAATAAATGTAAGATTACAAATGGCTTTCACAGAATTTGGGAAGAGAAAAGGAAGTTAATTTTTTTGTATGAATTGCTATTTTTTTACTGACAGAGGAAACACATTCAGGGATTTAATTCCTGGAACTCATTGCTTTTATTTATTAATTAGACTGAATATACATAATTATAACTTTTTTTTTTTTTTTTTCAAAATTAGGGTAGAAATGTAATTGGAAAAATCTTGCTCATGAACTTTTGATACCTCTCCACTGGATTTTAGGTGAAATTTGTAGTTGCAGCAGTATTTTAAAATGGAGAGAGGAAAAAAAGGTGAATCAGTTTGCTGTATTACATTGTACAAATCTTCGTGTCAGATAACAGAACTGGATGTGTGTATGCAAGGGTCTTTTACATTTGCAGTTGCAGAGTCCAGTGGGATAGTGTGGAATGTCAAGATTGGTACCTGGCAGCGTTGAGGAAAAAGGGCAAATGAACCTGTATATTACACTGTAGCTTCTGCACTTCTTTTCAGCAGAACTAACTATGGCCCGGATATCAGCTTTCATGGTAAAACTTTCCCAGCACTCTCTATGAAACATTATTCCTTCACAATGCCTCTGACTGACCACATATTTGCAAGATGCAGTATGAGACTTTTAGGTCTGCGGTAAGATTTGGGTTTCATTTTGGATGAGTATTAAGGTCACTTTCTATTTTATCTGAGCTGTTTTCACTAATTCCCCTATGGAATTGTTTTTCATGTAATTTATGATGATAATGAAGAAAACAGGGTTAGGAACATGAGACCAAAGATTTTACAACTAAGTTGAACAAAAGTAAAATACAAATGATATATAATGGCCAAATCTTCAATGCTGTCCCTGAGTGCTGCTTTATTGACATGAAGAGGTATGAGAGGGTATGCCCCCCCGACCCGAATGAGAGTAATATCTTGGGTTTTTTGTGTGTGTGGAAATCACAGAGAGGTCAGTAATCAAAGACTGAGCAGGATAAGAAAAACTTTAAAGGAATCATCAGAAGGGAAGCTACATTGCTTTTCACATTGCTTTTCACTTCAGAAAAGAAGAGTTTTAGATCTTAAAAGTACGATGAAAATAAGCAGAGCTTTATAGACAGGTTTCACAGAACCTTGAAATAGAGACAAGAAGTTTGAATAACCTATGAAAAACGGAACCAACCAAGAATTTGGCCTCAGCTATACTAAATTTTAAAATTCTTTACTATTGATGAAAGGCAAATTGTATGTGGGAGGGAACTACAGTGTGCATTACTCCTTGAAATCTTGTTTGTTCTGGTGTTACATGGTTGTGTTTTCCAGAGTTTATCCTTTTTGTTTTTCTCATTTTAGAATCAAACACTCTGAAAAAAAGAAATTAAAAATTCTTGCAGCCTCTTTCACCATGATATTGAATCATGTTGTCTTTCGCTTTTAGAACATTTAAGATCAGGACTATATATTTGCTTTCAGTTATACTTGTGAAATTTTTTAAAAAGTGTGCTTTAAGAATTTGGATTGTGTTTTTACCTTTTTATAGTGCTCCTTTAAAAAAAAAAAAGAAAAAAGAAAAAAAACAAAAATCATCATTCTTATATATATATATATATATAATATATTTTTTTTTTACGAGGTGTATCTAAGCATGTTTTGAGTTCAATTCTATGACACTTGTTGATAAGGTTAAATTTTAACTTGTTGCTTCATCTGTTCTTTAATATATAGTGTTAATTCTGCACCTGGTCTGATATAATTTGTCATTCCTAGGCAGTTGGTTTGTGGTGTTCAAGTCCTTAGTAACTCTTTTATAAGACTCTGTTCATTTTGCTATAGCTCAATATGTTATTTCCTTTATTAACATGTTTATGACTAGGTTTTTTGTTTCCCAAAGTCTTCCTTTTTAAATAGAATTTGGAATGCTGGTTTAAATTAGTTCTCATTTGAGGGCGAAGGACTTAATTACATTATGATCAAGCATTTCAGGTATGATTATGCTTTCAAACAATATGCTATGCATTATTTAGAAATACAGCTCAAATATTGCAGGGCAGGATGTATGGGGCCCACTTAGGTATCTGTGCAGAACTGCAATGAATTCAGTAGCATTTCACAGCTGAAAGTACTTAAGAATGATTATGGCAACATGTAACATGTCTTAAATACATTTTCTACCCATGAAAAATATTCCTTAGCCAGTTTCATAAAGAAATAGTAATTTTCAGTGCTTGTACTTTGCTTTGTTATAATACCTCCCTAGAGAGTAGGTGCTTATTTGAAAAACTGCATTATTAATACTTTTCATTGGTCATATTTTCTGTTCTTTGACTTTGTATGTGATTCATTTTCTGATCAAAGGATGATGACATAACCCTATTCCTTGGCATTCAACAACCATACAGATATAGTCTCTGAGGTGTTCCATTTTTAAATAGTACTACAGTACTATTTAAAAATCTCTTTTCACTCTACCTTAATTCCAGTATCATCCCCATCTCTATGCAAGCCCACAGAGGTTGCTTTTGGAGCAAAATACTTTGCCTTCCCATGCTCTATTCCTCCCTATAATCTTTGTGTTACTGATCTTCAATTCAGCATAGACACTCTGAGCAGGAGAACGGCCGAGGGAGTTAGTAAGAGTCAGAGCAGGCTGCATGGAGAAAGGGGAGCTGAAGTTTTGGGAGGCGGGACTTGGGGCTGGACCTCTTGGTCTTGACAAGCACTGTCAGGCCACAGGGGAACTGTTCCCAGTCCCCTCTCCCTCCTTCCTAATCTCAGATAATATATTTGAACTGTTCAAGAAAGCAGAGCATTTCCAACAACTACTGTTATACATTCAGGACCAGTTTTGGAAAGTGGGAAAAAAATACAATAAGGGTAAAAATCTTTATTCTTAAATTATTATTCAGGAAATCCTCTTGAGAAGTGGAATGGCAAAGAAGATCAATCTTCTATTTAAAAAATTATTTTGACATTTGGAATTGAAATTAAACCAGATCATTTTAAAATTCAAAGCAAAAGATAATTAAACCTTAGTCCAATGAAAATACTATAGTATGTTATCTAACATAAAAATCAAATGCATGTAACCAAAAGTTTCAAACTGTTTCAGTTCTAAAATGCAACAATCATATTTTCAACTTCATGCTGGTTTTCCTAGTGTTGTTTTTCCTAGAAACCAAAATCCTTGTAGGATTTTTAGAAAGTACTTTTGTTGTATTGGAAATATTAATACCTTGCCTAGTGAAATGTAACTCTGTAACAAGAGTGTCCTCATAAGTCTATATTTTAAGATGAGAAAAAGTGTGTGATCTAGGACCCAGAAAAAATAATTTTTATCAAAGCAGTGTATAATAATTTATTGTATACAGAACATATGTGAACAACTGCCCATTGAAATGTTTATCTAGCGCATAGCTGATGGAGACAATAGTGACAATGTGTATAAATGACATGCTGATTATGAGGAAGCACACAGATAAAAATGTTGATGTGTCTAGTAATTTTCTATGTCTCCGGACAATGGATTTATCTTTCTATGGGGACATTTTTCAGAAGAAATTTATGTATTTCCTGGAACTCTGCTATCTCAATAACTACGCAAGGTTGAAGCTCTTTGAAGAATGCAAATCTGATGTGTTTATAGAACTTTTTGATTTTAAACTTATGTCCGAAAGCTGCAGCATTCATTTCTCTTCTCTTCTCTTATCCTGACCTATGACCCACTGAAAAAAAGATAGAAACATTAACAAGTTACTGCACATGTATCACAGGGACATATAACTCAGCTTTTTTTAAAGACTAAGTTTTGGCAGTATCATGACAGTAGAAATGAAGTAGATCTGGTTCATGACAAGTTATAGTTCAAAAAAGTTGTGCTTTTCTTTAATTCAAAGTACATTGATAGTTGTGGAAATCTTATCTTTAACACAAACTTTTCTTGCTCAGAAGATTCCTTAATGGTCTCCCTTATTTCTGGGGACTACTGCATTGTTCTGAATTAGAAAAACCAAGTCCCTCTTACTTATGGATAAAGTTTTCTTGGCCTGGTGTTAAAGCAGCTCTCTCTTTCCTCTTTAGTATTCATACTTTACAACAGAAACATTCTTGGTTATTCTTGAACCACCCAGGCTAAGTGGATGTAGATTTCATCGCAGATGTGAAATTATGTCATCTGGCAGGAAAGCGTCTAGCAACTGTGAAGGCTGGACAGTCTTCAAGGCTCCAAGCAAAGTCTTCAGTCAGACCAGTGGATATTTTGCTTTTTGTGAGGCCATGTGCAAACCTTGAGATTCCCTATTTCAAAAGCATGCATTGTATCCACACACAGCCGTTTCACAGTCACTTCAGTTATTGATAATTTAGATAAAGAGATTTCCCCACAATTTGAAACTGATTCCTAATTCAAATATTGACAGATTTCTAAATATTTTAGTGTGTGATTTTGATTCTTAATGTGATTGTTTGTGAATAGAACTGTGCTATACAAACCTACGTCCCTTGTCCATTCATACCTGCCAAAAAGAGAGAGACAAAAAAGGAAAGGAAATGTTATTTCTGTCCTGCCCCAAATCAGGTATTGCCTTCTTGCTTGATTGCTTATCTATTGCATGCAGTGGTTTATTAATTGTAACTTCCCTATCAGTAGATCTGTGTTACCCCATAAAAAGCATTTACACCTGTAGGTGTTCTCTGGCCTATCTTCGTCCACTTCCCTTGGGCTATGTCACTTACACAAACTGAGCTTAATGAGGTCATTCTCAGATGAATTTCATCTTTTAAAGGTTAAATATTTTAATTAGAATTCAATTGTGCAGAAACCTAGAGGACTTGCATGGAGGCAGCAGCCTGAGTCTGGTGAGGTTGTGTGTCACACCACATGCTTCCTAGCATTGTGTTATGGTCTTTTCTGCTTTGAGGAGTGGATCCCTCCCTGATTTTCCCTTGATTTCAGTGTGTTGCTCCATACTACAGCGAATAATTCTAATTGCAAGGAAAGGTGATAATGTTTCAAAGTTGGCTTTGGTAGTCTGTTAAAAAAGACATTCAGAGTACACAGGATATGCAACTCTGAAAGAATTTTAAAGCTCCGAGAAGTCTGGCTTCATAGGACTCAAAGATGTGTACATGACAGAAATGCAGATAATTCTGACAATGAAGGAGGGACCCCAAACAATGGCTGAGGCTGATGCCAGAAGCAGAAAATGTGAATTTATCTCAGCTGTAAAATACAGAGTGGATGGACCCTAGAACAGATGGAAAGAATTATAGCATTATATACACTTTGCTGTAAGGAAGGGAGAAAGAAAAGAATTTTATTTTTATATTGCCTTCCTATGTAATGGTTTTGTTTCTCTGTTATTAGCTTCTTTTCTTCACCTTCTGCTCTCACCATAATCCATTCCTCCTCCTTCTCATTTAATGTGATCTGTAAAGTTTATTGAACTATGTCAAATCACCCTGTTGAAACAACTTCTGTATTAGCCCATGTTTGTTAGGCCTTATAATGAGAGTATAATAATTAGGTACGTTCAGGTAGGCTTGAAAAGGAACAAATAGCATGAGTTTTCACTGCAGCTATTCAGTGTGACAGTCCTACAAGTGTGAATTGTTTTGACTGTTCTCGCTTACAGATGCCAGTAGCCTTTTTTGTGGCAACAGATCCCTAGTTGAGACTCATTCTCCTTTACAGCTTGAACGCATGACTTGTTTCCATTAGCACTGTCAGGGTCTTTAAAATCGACTTGCAATTTTGTTTCACCTACACAGTGACTCAATGGTAAAATGCATTAAAAATATTTAGAAATAATAATGGTATTTACCCTTGAATTTAGCAGACTTTGAAGATGCACCTTAATAGTGTCACAGAACTGGTGCAGGTTCACACAGGAGTAGATTTATTTCTTATGCTCTGCTAAATTTCCTGTGGAATTCTGAGTGCATTAGGATCCATGGTAACCATGCCTGCTGCAGCGCGGTATTACTTTGCTGTTGATAATGCAAGTCCATCTAATTAGCACCAAATGTCAGGGTACTAAGAGGAGCAGGTGGCACTGTTTGTATCTGAAGTAAATACAAACACAGTATTTATGTGCAAAACCAGGCAAAATAAAACCTTTTGTAAAGTCTGTTATAGATGGTTTGTGTGATGAATAAGATCTGAGAGAGAAAAGATAATTATAAATTGTGACCTATGAATGGAATGGACAATATCAACTCCAGGTTGAACCAAATGCTTTTGACAGTAAATATTTTGGGCTTAACACCTTAAAGAGGAAAGAGGTGGTTCCTTTAGAATAGGAAGTTTAATGCTTGGTATCTGGAAAATATACAGTTCATTCTGGGTTGATTTTAAAATTTGTTAGGAATGATGACACTTGTGAATAACAAGAAGATGGAGAATTTTAATAACCTTGATTTTCATGAAATATTAGGGACTGTGAGCAAGATCTCCTAAGCAGTGTCTTTAGTTGGAGTTTAAGGACCTAAATCTCTGAGTGACTCAATATGTACATAACAATGGTGTGAATGGGTCTCAAGTGAAAGGATACTGGTAGCCATCTGCCTGAAGTGAGCAGAATCACTCTGTCTAGATTCCTTTGTTTCTTATAAACACAGACAAATACCTCTAGAAATCTAACAAAAATCATTGTCCAGAAGTGCTCTACACAGCTCTCAAACAAGAAATACATGTTCAGGTTGGATGCAACTTACAAGTCCCTGCTGCCCAGGGAGGTTGTGGAGTCTCCTTCTCTGGAGACATTCAAAACCTGCCTGGACACATTCCTGTGTAGCCTCATCTAGGTGTCCCTGCTCTGGCAGGGAGATTGGACTAGATGATCTTTTGAGGTTCCTTCCAATCCCTAACATTCTGTGAAAAACATAAATGTAATCTATCTTTATGGAACAAACTGATGAAAGGACAGAGACCAGGGACAGGATTGCAGATGCAGTTCTATCTCATTTTCTGGGGAAAAAAAATACTGTTTCTCACTTGTTAAGTGTCTATTTGTATCAGGAACAAAATGGGTCAGGATACTGTGACGTCTTGTGTCTCATACCTGCTCCTCTCATAGTCATCCCCGTATCCAGGATGGGAACCCCCTTGTGCAACCGGAATACCAGGTTACAGCACAGAGCT
The DNA here is from genome assembly GCF_964273445.1 of Streptopelia decaocto. Classification (NCBI taxonomy): domain Eukaryota; kingdom Metazoa; phylum Chordata; class Aves; order Columbiformes; family Columbidae; genus Streptopelia; species Streptopelia decaocto. The sequence goes on from NC_138663.1 coordinate 22,846,171, forward strand.
AAACTGGTGCTTGGACACCACCTTTATAGTTTCATGGACATTTAGAAGGTAAACAGCTAAAAGGTATAAGAGCCTTTATGTGGGACATCTCCACTTGTGCAAATTTCATCTACGATGACTACATTGGCAGTGTCTGGACTGCAAACACACAGCTTCATTTCCGTGCTATATCAGTTTTCTTAATCTTCTCATACATAAATATTCACTAAAATGATACATACCCTCTGTATTAAAATTGTGAGCTTTTTCTGAATTTGCTCAATTAATCCGGCAACTGGTTAATAAATAAGATTTACAATTCCATCTATAACATGAAAACACTGTGCTTATTTCCATTATTACAGTTTAATTAAAAATATGTGCTATCTATTAGCATGCTATTAAATGGGTTTTCTATTCTTCCTTTCCTTTTATAAATGAAATATTAACTTGCCTTTTTGCCTTTTTTTTTTCTATTTTTTTTCTCTTTTTTTTAGAGGCAATTTGATTTTGATTTTGAGAAACGGAGACTGTAACAAATATTTTTAATGTATTTTGTGAAAAGCCCAGAGCTACAACATATAGTAGCAGATTTTAAGGAGGAATAACTTCAAGAGCGTGAACTTTTAAAGAGAGATAATAAATTAAAATTAGTATCTGGTGGGTCTGGAAATACAGAACATATTGTACAATGAAAAAATAAATAAACCTCCAGATGAATAAAATACTCAAGCATATCAAAAAAAGATTAGGAGACTAGGGTAGGTAATAAAGAAAGAAAACAAAAAAACAGCCTTTCCAAAAATAATAACATACTTCTTTTTACTTCCATATAGGTGCACAAAAGAGCCAAGCAGCTTGAGGGGAAAAAATGTAACTGGGCTTAAAAAAGAAAGTAAAGCTATTATTTTAGTGATTAAAGTTCTCATCATAAAACAAATATTTAAACTCAAAGCAATTTTAAAAAGACATCAACTCCTTAAAATAATTTGCAGCAAAATAGCTTTCAGCACAAAATATCCCTTGCTTTAAGAGGAAAATAAATACAAGTAATCTTTTGCATCCGCCTAGCACATTCCAATAGTGTCTATGTCTTCCTCACTTTGTTTGCAGGGTAGCCAGCAGTAACAGATGACTTGTTCTTGTACTGCTCTGGAGCATTTAGGAGAGACAGAGGTGTTGTTGCTACTATGGAAAAGTATAAACTGCAGTTTGTTTAAATTTCTCATGGCATCTCCAGTGTGTTGATATAAGCAATGCTTCAAGTGACAACTCTTATCTCTCCCAGTACTTTCCTATGTTTCTGAGTCAAGAGAAACCCTGCTTCTTCATAGTGAAGACACCAGTAACTGAAAGCAACTTACCTCATTGCAAAGAGCATTTCCTGGTGCTCGCAAAACATCGCCCTTCTATTTGCACTAAGTGAATGAGATTCTCACGTCCTTGCAAAGAGGAGCTTCTGTTCCTACTGGGCTCCAACACTGAGGCTGCCTGAAGTTATTCTCCTGCAATAGCAGAGTGTTGATCAAATAATCTGAACTATGTCCTTCTTGCCTCAGAGAAATTGTGATTTCCAACCTGTTTTGGCCTGCAGTGTCCTTGGAAACTTAAAAAGAACAGGTGATTGATCTTTGGACAAGACTGCTACTGTGGCTGGGTTCCTGTAGTCAGTCTTAATGTGTCTCTCTCCTTCCTCCACCCCTGAAAAAGTATATGACATGTTGATTTTCCAAATAAGTAAGATAGCTTGTCATGCAACTGTGTACTAATTGCACACAGGCCAGATCTGTCACTGGAAATAACTGTGATAAGTGACACCTGTTGTACCAATTATCAGTCACTTTATTTTATATGTCCATGCACCAATTGAGGAAAATAAGAAATACGGCTGAGCAGCAGGCAGGAATGCTGCTTGTTGGCAATGCTCAGGGTGCTACAGTACCGGTATCGTGGTACCAGCAGGAGAGGGGGGGAAACTGCTCTTTCCCTGGGGACAGCCGAGCGTGGTTATGGGGGAGAGGATTCTGATATGTGAGCTAGGACAGATGGGGAGTTAAAAATGCCACAAGCAGGGATGCTGCTGCACAAATGCAGGCTGGGAGATTCCTGAGGGGAGGATGGCACTGGCAGAAAATCTGCAGAGGCTCTTGCAGAAATTTCCCCACAGGAAAGGGGATCTCGATGGAAATTCTGAGCAGATGATAGTGAATTTCTTGGAGTCCAGGAAGGTGCTAAAAATGGCTGACTTAGAAAACAAGAATGGGAGGACCTACTCTGCAAGGTTTGTGAATAAGGGAAAGATTTGTTTCCAAATGCTTTCATTTTACTCTGTCTCACCATATTACACTTAACTGGACATGTAAGAGTCTCTTGTTTTACTGTGGATTTTAATAAATCATTGATGCTGCAAGCCATTTTAGTGTCTTTAGTCTGGTCACTTTTAAGGGTACAGAGGTTCCAGCTTCAGAGTTATGGCCAGCTGAGAGCCTGTCACAATAATTTTTCAATCACTCTCTATCCTGTCCTGTTCACTTGCACAAGGGCAAAAAGCAATGGCTTTGCAGAACCTATTAGACTCTTCTGCACTGCTTTAGTGCACTGCCTAAAGAAATAAAGGAACTCTTTATGACTCTCAGTATTTATCTGGGTTTTACTGTGCAGAAATATAACCATCAGGCTTTTATATGGATAGGAGTAAACCTAACTGTGTGCAAAGTCACATAAAGAGATCTTAGCAGGAATGCAGAAATGTTTAGAGATTCTCATAGACATATGCATGTTCTTTGATGTAGATGAATGCAGACTGTGAATCCTGAAAACGACTAAACTGTAAAAGATAATGGCCACCTTTTAGTGCCAGAGGAAATCACTGACCTGTCATCCCTGTGAAAAACCTACAAATGTGGTTTAGATCACAGGACAATCAAAAGTGATGATATTCAAAAGTAAATTACTTTATTATAGGAAAAAAAACAAACAAAAAACCACCTTATAAACTCCTGAAACCTCAGTCCAAGACCTAAAATGTTCACAAAATTTGAGGATGAGAAGCAAATGTTGGGTCCCAAATCTGTCATTTGTGCTGCTAGCATTTCATGTACAGACTCTTTGAAGATGTCACAGTGAATTCAAATATATGAATCTAATAACAGGCATGTCACTTGGTCCTACCATGCTGAAAGTGATCCTTCTTGCAAAGGAGTCTGAAACAGGCAGTATGTTCAAACTTATGTAGTAGATAGCTAAATTTAAAGTTGTTTACAAAAAGGATGCAGAAACCTCATCCACAGCACAAGTGAGAGAAATATGTTTTTTTTTCAAATCAGCATTTTTGTAATCCGTCTCCAAAGGTAAGGATGAGAGAAACTGAGATTAGAACTATGTCTGCTTAATATATGCAGTTAACGGTACTGAAATATTCAGTGCTTAGCCAATTAGTCTTATTTTTTTAATGGCAAGAGTTTTGCATTTAAAGTTCCTGTGAATTTAACTTAGGAATGTAAACTTAACAAGCAGTTGTTACACTTGAGATTCTGACATTAACCACTCCCTTTCCACTGCAAAGAATATAAGCAGCTTAGATGCTACTTGTAGGAAGATCGGTTCATGTAAGCTGAAGGCAACAGTTAGGTACTTGATGTAGACTGAGGTGATTTCAACAGGCCTTGTTCCTCACAACTATTTTTTTATCTAAATCTCTACTGCTGGTTCTGCTGATAAACAAACCAAGAGGGTTGAAAGACAAAGAAGGGAGAATATCTGTTACAGAAGATGATTTGCTTGGAGAGGTGTCTGTTCTGAGCAGACCTGGGCTGAAGGCAACAGGTATAGCTTTTGCAGTAAGACGCTAAAGTTGTACAGTGGTCAAGGAAGGAGTTTAGCTCAGCAGAGCAGAATTTCAGGAGCAGGTGATACAATTGTTCCCAAACTCTCATCATTGAGGGGGAATTCATCAGTTAATAACTAGGGGAAAAACTGAGTCAGCTGACTGTGAAGTCCTTAGAATATTTAAATATTTTATATTTACTATTTTTAAAATGTGGTTTCTTATTCTTAATCAAGTATCTCACATTCTCCTTTGCTAAATGAAAGCTTAGCCATAACTACTTATAGAAATGACCTTTAACACTAAGCACTTTCCTTCTCAAGGTACAGCACAAGTTTCAGAGCACAGCAGCATGCAGGTTTGCTCTAGACATGGCTTCTGACATGTTTGAGGAGCTGGGGATTATCTTCTCACACAGCTGAAGGAGCCAGCTGGAAGTCTAATGATGCCAATGGAAAGGAGTTGCCATGAATGAATCAATATAAACACCACACACAAGAATACAATTTCTGATCCAGGGAGTAAATCACAGACGTCATACATTTCTTTCAATAAATTGATACCTGTGTCATCCCTGTCATGTCACATACAGAGGGTTATCAGACTTCAAAGGAACTGAGGTAGACAAGGTGACTGGAAGCAATAGATGCATTTAACACTTAAGCAGCTACTGACAAACACTTTGTACCTCTCTTCTGGAAGAAAACGGAAAAGTTTTAAAGAACCTGTGGATTTTAGGACAGGTTTTGTGTCTTCTAGTTAGGCCAAGAAAGTATTAATTTTAAAATCCATGAATAAAAAATGGGGGTGTAGAGGGGAGAGAAATCTCAAAAGAAACAAATAATAATAGAAAATGAAAAGAAAAAAAATATATCCAGCCTTTTCAACTGAAAGAACAGGAAGAAAAACAGAAAACTATCTTAAGTTTTTCAAGAAGGTACCTAAGATAGGAATCCAGTTGATAAGGTGTTGCAGAAGGTGATTCAAATATCAGATGGATTAAAGACTGAAGCAGGCAAAGCAAACAATAATTAAAGAATATTTGTAACATAACATATAAAATGTGGATTAGAATAGTGATTATTTCATTTGCTTATGTAGGTATGAGAATTTTACCATATAGGTGTTCAGGTTAATAAGCACTCTTTTACTTTCACCTATTTTCTGCACATTATAACTGTTTTTCATAAGGATATGGCGTGCAATATTTACATAGGATGACCTGAAAAAGTGCCACAGCATAATACCAGTCATTTGTGCTGAGATTTTTTTCTTATTCTGTCTCCAGAATATTATGTTCCTATTCTGTTAAGTTCTGTTATTACATTCTTATTCTGTTTTACTAACGTTAGTTCCTTTTGGAACTGTGTGTCTAAAGGGCATGTGAAGTCATAAATTTCAAACACTTTTTATCTGCTTAGAGGCTGCTGTAATCTTCCACATTCCATTAGCAATCGCCTTCATGGTCCCTTTTCTTGAAGATAGTATGTCTACCTCTGCAGCTTTGCAAGTGCAGCCCTGTGTATCTTTTATTTTCTGCAGTACTGCTTGAAAGATGGAAATGCCAAACTGGATGACAGCGAATGAACTGAGTGCTCAATAGTTCACCACCTTGGTTTTACCAGAAATCATTTAGCAACAAATTTGGAATAACTGCCTTTGGTAGAATGAGATAGTTTGCCTTTTCTGATGGAAGAGTTGGCACTAATCAGAATGGCAATTCACACTGGAAGGAACAAACCTAACCTTCGTGTTGCAAAGTGTTCTGTGAAAAAAACCCAGCTCTATTGTGGATGAAATTGTGTGGGTGAATGCTGCTTATTTCTGCAGCTTTGGTCCTGTTGAGGAGCTGAAGAGATCTGTTCTTCAGCTGTTGTGAATTACTACTGATGACTGAATTTGTTGTTTGGTAAGGATTTAAACATGTGCTTGTCATCTTAATACTATGAAGAATCCTTCACAGCTTATTAAAGCTTGGGTGGAAAACCTGTTCTGTTTCAGGTGAGCAGGAAAATAGGGTTTTGGTGGAATGCTGAGCACTTATGTCTGAAGAAGTAAACACAGCACTATGAATGAGTGCTGTGAGATGATGCTTGTTAGAGTCCCCTTAAGACTTTCAGTTTTCTAGATGAGAGGTTTCTCAAACTATTATGTGCAAGCACAAATACAGGCTGGGCAGAGAATGGACAGAGCAGCCTTGAGGAGAAGGACTTGTGGCTGTTGGTTCATGAGAAAATCTACAGGAGCCAGCAATATGCATTTGCAGCCCAGAAAGCAAAATGTATCCTGGGCTGCATCAAATGAAACGTGACCAACAGGTTGAGGGAGGTGATATTCCCTCTCTGCTCTTTTGAGACTCCACCTGGACTATTGTATCCAGCTCTGGGGCCCCCAACTTAAGAACATGGACCTGTGGAGCAAGTCCAGAGGAGGGCCATGAAGATTATCAGAGGCCTGGAACTCAGGTTGTTCAGCCTGGAGAAGACTCCAGGGAGATCTTATAGCAGCCATCCAGTACCTAAAGCAGACCTACTAGAAAGCTGGAGAGGGACTTTAACAGATGTGTAGTGATAGGACAATGTCTTTAAACTGAAAGAGGGTAGATTTAGATTGGCTATTAGGAAGAAATTCTTCACCATGAGGGTGGTGAGACACTGGAGCAGGCTGCCCAGAGAAGCTGTGGATGCTCATCCATCCTTGGAATTGTTCAAGGCCAGGTTGGATGGGGCTTTGTGCAACCTGGTTTAGTGGAAGGTGTCCATGCCCTGTTCCCAGGACCAAGCGAATCATCTGTGTGTGTTCATTTGTAAACAGAGATTGTAGCTGGTAAAATTTTCCTGACTCTAGACACTACAGCAGTTTACTGCCAGCTCCCAATTCTGCTTGTGAGCACGGTCTCAGCTCTTGCCAGTGCCTGCCTGTAAAGAAAGTGAGAGGGCAGACAGAGGTGGATGGTTACTATGCGTTAGTATTGTTTCAATCACCAAAATGTCCAGAGTGGCTTAAGACAGGAGTGTGTGAGGAAAGGACGAAGTATTAAAAAGCAGAAATATTTGGCTTTGAGGCTGCTATCACACTTCTCTAGGGGAGTGAATTTCTATTTGCCTGTTGCTCCCAATATTTTCTACTGACAGAAGAGTGTATCTTTCTCAATACCAAGACTGATATGGTTCATAATGGGACAATATCATAGTCTTTTTAGCTAAATAAGTAGAATATCCATATCATGTCAGTTTTATGGCCACAACACATCATGGGAGAGAGAATTAGACTATAGAATTCAGCTCATACAGGATTACAAGAAAATAAGGTAAATTAATTGAAATTCTGTTGATGTACCTTAAGTAAAATATAGAAGTATGATTGTCTTACTACTTTTGACATTTTTAATAATTTTCTTTGGAAAGCAGACACTGATTTCGCACAGTGAATAATCCATGGAAAAAATGTTTTAATTGGAAAGGCTTGACAAGCCTAGCTCAAACAAAAGAATTGGAAAAGAACACTAGTAGAAACATACTTTAAAATAGGCTGTTCCATGCAGTTTCTTGTGCATTGAGGCCTTATGTTGAATGTTTTCTGGTTTTACAAGTCAGAAATTTTATAGATAATTATCACAAAGTATTTTTTATTCACAGTTTATTTCTTCACAAAACCTGTAATGTTTTTACTTTGTAGAAATATAAAAATATACATCAAAAGCAATGACTTCACATTGTGGTACTTCCTGTTCTGTGGTATGACAGCAGTTCTCAACTACTCATAACAATCAGAAAAAATATCTATGTAAGAGAAAAGCTCTAGAAGAGGTCTCATGGATCACTGATTTAAATCCCCTGTAAATTAAGGCTCTTAGATAACAGAATCTAATTTATAAATTTGATCATTTGTTGTCAACTCTAAAGTTGTGTCTATCACTCTGTTTTGCCTGATTTGAGGGGAAAAAAGATGTTGGAATGCTTCAAATCCAGCTCTCCTGGACTTTTTTCAGTTTTATATATTTTATTTTACTCATGGTTTATGCAATCCCTGGTGCATGGGAGTGTTCCTCCCCAGGTGCAGGACTTCGAACTTCCCTTTGTCGAACTTCATGGCATTCCTGCCAGCCCATTTGCACAGCCTGTCGAGATCCCTCTGCTTGGCAACATGAGCCTCTGGTTCTATCAGCCACACTGCCTAGTTTTGTGTTCCCTGTAAATTTGCTGAGGGTACACTCTGTCCATCATCCAGACCATTAATTAAGATATTGGATTGATGTTGGATCTGATATTCACCTCTGGGTTACACCACTAGTTACTGGACTCCAACTAGAATTCATACTATTGATCACCACCCTTGGAGCTCAGCTGTTCAGGTGATTTTCAATCCACCTCACTGTCTGCTGATCCAGGCTATACATCAAGGGCTTTTCTATAAGAATCTAATGGTAGACAGTGTTGAAAGCCTTACTGAAGCCAGGGTAGATGATATCCACTGTTCCTTTCCCCTTGTCTACAAATCAGTCATTTCATCATATCAATAGAGTGTACTATCAGCAAGTTTGCTGATGACACGAAGCTGGGAGGAGTGGCTGACATGCCAGAAGGCTGTGCTGCCATCCAGTGAGACCTGGACAGGCTGGAGAGTTGGGTGGGGAAAAAATTTCATTAAATATAATAAGGGAAAGTGTGGAGTCTTGCATCTGGGTAGGAACAACCCCAGATTCCAGTATAAGTTGGGGAATGACCTATTAGAGAGCAGCGCAGGGCAAAGGGATCTGGGGGTCCTGGTGGACAACAGGATGACCATGAGCCAGCACTGTGCCCTTGTGGCCAGGAAGGCCAATGACACCCTCGGGTGGATTAGAAGGGGGGTGGTTAGTAGGTCCAGAGAGGTTCTCCTTCCCCTCTACTCTGCCCTGGTGAGACCACACCTGGAATATTGTGTCCAGTTCTGGGCCCCTCAGTTCCAGAAGGACAGGGAACTGCTGGAGAGAGTCCAGTGCAGAGCCACGAAGATGATCAAGGGAGTGGAGCATCTGCCTTATGAGGAAAGGCTGAGGGAGCTGGGTCTCTTTAGTTTGGAGAAGAGGAGACTGAAGGGTGACCTTATTAATGTTTACAAATATATAAAGGGTGAGTGTCACAAGGATGGAGCCAGGTTCTTCTCGGTGACAACCAATGGTAGAACAAGGGGTAATGGGGTCAAACTGGAACACAAGAGGATCCACTTATATTTGAGAAGAAACTTCTCAGTGAGGGTGACAGAACACTGGAACAGGCTGCCCAGGGAGGTTGTGGAGTCTCCTTCTCTGGAGACATTCAAAACCCACCTGGACACATTCCTGTGTAACCTCATCTAGGTGTTCCTGCTCTGGCAGGGGGATTGGACTGGATGATCTTTTGAGGCCCCTTCCAATCCCTAGCATTCTGTGATTCTGTGATCGTAGAAGGTTATCAGGTGTCAAGCATGACTTCTTTGTGAATCAAGCCTTGAAAGATGAATATAGTTATAATCACAACATATTTTTGGGAAACAGGTTAAAGGTTACGGACTTCTCCTGTAGTTGTATGATTACTTTATTCAGTCATATGTAATATGGTTTCAGTCATTAGTTTGAATTGCCCGAGGAATGCTTGACAGAGGAACCAGCCTGATAGGTCAAAGTGTGTTATCTCCAATAGAGAGCTCTGCAAAAAAACACAGCAGCTATCCTTCAAAATTGCAGTTTTTTTTCTTTCTCTGATGTGTAAAACTAGAGAGTAGCGAAAGTGTTATCCAAAAAGTGTTGACTTTGCTTTGATTGTTTCAGAATTCACCCATCTTCTGTTTTTTTCAAACTAACTTCTAAAAGGCTTTTATCTTTTCAAGTTGTTTTTGTATTGTGACCTAGGAGATGAGAAAATGAAACATGCAAAAGTTTGAGTATGAAATTAGAGAAAATTTCTAATAACACTGATTTGCTTAATAAGTCACTGCTTATCTTAAGATTAATTATTTCAAGAACAAATTTCATTGTTACATCATTAACTCCAAAGATTCAAAATAATTCTGGTTGAACAAGGAAAGAAAGTATCACACAGACAATGAAATATTTGTCAATTGGTTAAGCCCAACAAATATTCTGAATTCAGATATAAATTTCTAGTCTCCTCTGTTATGTGACTTCCTTGTAATCTGTTAGCATGGTGTCAGTGGCCTAGATCTATATGCAGTATTTTATAGATTATTTTAAGGTGTTTTAACACCTGTATTAAATACATTCTTTGACCAGACTAGGTTAACACTGGAACGGAAGAGAACAGTACATAAAGCCAGGGTTCACTGAAGCAAATGAAGTGCCGAGTGAACAATGACGATGAAGTCATTGCCTGTCTCTTAGATTATATTTGATTAGTTTGTTAAAGATGCTGGAAGAGCTTCAACAAGATGGACTGAGAGGACAAAACTCTCAACAGGTGCTGTCAATACCTGTCAATGGCAGGTATTCGCCATGACCTCTTCTTCCTTCCTGTTTACTGCACTATTTCTCAAAGAAGAAAAAAAAACAAAAAACAAACAACAACAACAACAAAACATTCACAGCCATGATTATCCTGAGAGAAATGAGTAAGTGCTTTAAGTATTTGGCTGCTGGGTTAAGAAGATTGTCACCATATTTCTGGTTAGGTGATGTGTTAAGCCCAGTGATGAATTTTGACTATGTTTCTGAGATTGGGTCCTGATTGTGAGATAATAACCAGGAAGCACTGTGTGAACTGGTGTGGGGCTTTGGTGTGAACTGATGTGGGGCTTTGGTGTGAACTGCACAGCTTAATGCTAGTTGAACCCTGGGAGGACAGACAGAACCAGTAGCAGAAAATGCTTTAGGATATTATGCTCAAATATAGCCTGAAGTTGTCTGGGATTCAGTTACACTAAAGATAAGCTGAAGCTTTGGGGGAAAGAAGTGTTGTTTCATAAGGGTATTTTAGGCTTTGCTGGAACGTCTCAAAAAAAATTACTATTTTGTTGTTGTTGTTGTTGTTTTGTGTGTTTCTTTTCCTAAATCAACAAAATGTAGCTGATCTCATATTTGTAGTTATCAGTATAGGTTTTAACACAATGCTAGAGGAGAAATTGCAAGTTTGAAATGGAGAATGTTGGTGTGCGTAAGACCTGTAAAAATTGTAACTATCAAGTTACTATAGTGTAAGACTAATATAACTGACTAATGGTGGGGGAGTCATTGTATTCAAAGGAAAATGTAGGTAGATGACTAAGGGGATTTCTCAAACATTTTCTCTGTGACCCATTGTATTTTACCAGTGGCCAAGGCACAGAAATTAAGATTTTTGTCAAGGAAATCATCTAGTGAAATAGACTTGTAAGATAGTATCAATCTGTAGGAAGACTGGCACCAACACTAAAAAAAAGTTCCTGAGGAACAGAGAAATAGAGCTGGAATGAGAATTAATAGGGACTGCTAATAAAAAGCTAACAAGAATACATACTGTAAAAGGAGAATTCATCACATGGAAGAAACAGAGATGGAAAGCTGGATTTAGTATTCCATTAAAGAATGGTTGTGAATTACTAATGTGATCAGGCTTTGAAAAAGGCAAATGCAATCCTAGAGAGTTTCAGCTGAAGTATTTATGATAGAAAGTTGAATAATCTCTACAATTCGTAACTCTCCACAGTAAAAGGCCATTTAGGAAGACTGTGAGAAATATATTCATACAGTGGTTTCTTTGCATCCTATATATATCACAGAGAGAGTTTCTCTCACAACTCCTCATAACTTTTCAAGTTATATTAGGTTGAAGTCAGTGAGATGAAACTTTATGTTTATCCAACAACCTGAATAAAGGCCAGGAAGTATGGCTAGGTTTAAAATATCTAAACAAACTTACGGAGCCAAATCTATATGCTTTATAAATCATTGCAAAACCAGAAAGAATAAGCATCTGGTTTTAGCACTTGAGTAAATCGATTAATTTATTCACACATGAGATAATTCTCAGAGAAATTCTCAGTATCCAACAAGTCTGTGCATGGCTGGCTGGAGTGACCTGTGCCCTTCTGGAGTGGCAGCTGGAGCCACTATTCCTATTAGAGGACAACTGAATCAAGCCCCAGAACTGGTATTCGGTTACAGATTCAGGCACTGAAATTTAGATGATCTTCATAATCAACAAACTAACCAAAAGCCTGAAGGTCTATTAAGCTCATTGAATGCAGATGTCTTTTTAGGGTGATCTGGGAAGTTTATTAAACTCTATTGACTTGATTGACTGGGTCTCACGTGACCTCAAGGGGAGTAAGAAATCTTGCGCACATAGATATGCCTACATTCAAGACATGTAGATATCCACAGCTGGAGGGGAACTGTACTGTAACAAACCCATTCAAACAAGTGAAATCAAAAGAATCACAGACTTTAGGGACAGACAATGTTAATTTATTTTTTAATTTGTCTGAAATTCAGGAGAAGATTGCCTGTGAGTTTTTTGGCCTCATAAATGCAATATTTATTTTGGTAATGAATGAGAAAGCGCTTGGAAAGGGCATCAATGACTATTAAATTTCCATTTATATTTTCTTATTCTGTTTTAGAAACTTTATCTAGGTGTAAAATAAAATATAATCATGAGATGGTACTGCAAATTGTGCAGTTGCAGTAGCAGAGAAAGGATGTCTCAGTCCAGTGCAGTTTAGGAAAGAATTGACCTGACATAGACATATAGTTGCTGGGTTGTCAGATGAAATGTTTTTCTGTGCTTGATGTTCAGAACAAGGAAGGATGTCACTGCACAAGCATGGATCTATGAGTGTGACTAATAGAGAGGGACACAGTTCCTTTCTTCAAATTAACACTGCCACATCCAAAGCTTCAATTTGTACTCAGGTGATGCAGATGCAATTGTACAGATATATAGCCATTCCATACACATCATCACTGTGTCTGTCCCTGTTCATGATGCTATGCTTATATTTGTTGCTTGGTCTTTTCTCTCAACACTGAATGTTTTGAAAACTATGATAGCTACATTTTTCTCTTCTTACTAGTCATTATTCTTGTAGTTTCATTTCCTTTACCTATGTGGGCTTTTTTTTTTTTTTTTTCCTGTTCCTGCCCCCAGGTTTCTAGTTTTCCTTGACCCTGCCTGAAATTTTTTTCCCCTGATTTTATTAAAGCTTAAGAACAGTCTGGGTTGTGAAGACAGTAAATGTGCACCAGTAAAGAAAAAGAGCAGAGAGAGGGTGGAAAATGTGCTTCAGAAGCAAGATCATTCAGTATAGCATTTCTAAGTACATTTGTTATTCAGAAACAAAAAGAAAGGAGATGTGATGTGCTGTGTGGTGCGGTGCCCAAGTCAGGAACAATAGGAGAACATAATCCTGGGTGTTAGGTCATATAGGACAACATCAAAACTCATCTTCACCTTTTATTGCTTCCCGTGTCTTGAATGTGATTCTACTCTTTTTGTGATTACTTATTTCAGTGCTACAGTTTAATTCCATTGGAGTTATCTGAAGACATGGACATCAATTATCCCTCATATCTGTTCCCTTCTTCTGCCCATGCAGGGATGAGAAACATGCTTTTTAAATGAAAACTGAGATTCTGATCTCATGTTATTCCAAAAGCTGCTGCCCTAATCTCAGACCTATAGTGCATAAGCGTTAGTCTCGTCCTGCTTGATTTAGTCATGTTAGTCATGTTTTCATAGTGTTTGTTTGTTTGTTTGTTCATTTTGTGTTTTTTTTTGTTGTTTTTCTTTTTCTTTAATGGCATAGCTCTGTTTTAACATTTAGATGATTTGCAAACCATGAAAAAGCCCTTGCTACTGCTTAATTCATTTTTGTTCATACATTTTAATTATCTACACTTAAGGTCATAAATATGAGACCTTTTCAGTGAGAGATCTTACTAGAACTTTGTTGGTTTTGGTTTTTACTAAGATTAAATAATTAGCAGGATTTTGACAAATACAGATAGCTCTGCTATTTTTCATTTTTACATTTGAAGCAACCTTTTCATCTACTGTGATGTGTACCTGATACAAATAAATGATAAATCAAAGGAATAGATTCTTCCATTAAAACTTGATTGTCTTATAAAATGCTGGGAAATCTTACCAGTAAAGTTACCAGAAACTAAGCTGTGCTTATCAATGTCAAACGTCTTTCAGATTTAGCAACCACTTGTCTTCTTAATGATAATTCCTGTTTATACACACACATACAGCAGGTTGGGGGATATTTACTGCTCAACATTTTTATGATCTTTACAGTCACCTAAATGAGCAAGTTTGATCCTCTGAACCAAACAGGACTAGTAATAAGACTAAAATTCATTTTCTGAAAAACTGCCTGAACAAGTAGACAAGACACTGCTCATATTCCAGGAGTTTTGCTTTCTTTTCCCAACTTGAACACTTTTGATCACTTCACTGACTCACTTCACTGCTCTCATTCCACTGTCTGTTTTGTTTTGTTTTTTTCCTTACTTAAGGTGTAGTTTTTTACAATACAAGGAGTGTTATTTTCCAGTGGATTTTTCAAGGGTTCAGCACATACCTATGAAGTGCAGGGACACCTGAGCCCACAGAGAAGCTGGGAGGGTAGAAACACTGCTGTATCACTGTGCTCTAGGTAATAAACTCGAGGTTGTTCACTTCCCAGGTGAGACCTAGAAAGATTAAACTACTGCATAGAAAGGAGCAATAGCACCACCAGCAGGTGTTGAAAGAAAAGAACAGTTTTAGAAGATTCAACTTTGAGGATTAGGATGAACCAAAATGGAAGAAGATGCCAATGGGCAGCTCTGGTTCATTCCTGCATTCAGCCTTTCTTAACTGGCTACTGGTGCTGCTGGCAGCTGACTTGGTTTCTAGCTACTGTCAATTTGTAAGTGAATTGCTTTTAAAGGCTTAAGATCACATTGATTCCTCTTCCTGGCCACGAAAGCAGGCAGATAAATGAGGCTCAGTGTTCTGCTGGGGACCTAAGATTTTGCAAAGGGATATTTCACTTTTTTGGTTTCCTATTTTTTTTTTTTTTTTTTTTTTTAACAACGTGACTAGAGTATTTTGGGTTGGTTTTAAGTTATCGTGTTGTCTGGAACTTCAAAACAATATTGTAATCTGAAAGCTAACAAATTAACTGTAGAAATAAGGTTTTCAAAGGATGTTTCCTCAGTTCTAATTAGGCTTATGAATAAGAATGGCAAAATTAATATAATTTTGAACTCTGGTGCAGATTTATAACCAATAATTTCAAATATAAAAGTAGCACAAAAATCTAAACCAACATCTGGAACCGTGGTACTCAAGAGTTTCTTCCACTATCAACTTTACTCTTTCTGATATTCTGTTTGCTCTTCAGCCTCACAGTACAGTTCCATTTCTCCTTCCTTCTTCCACTGCTTTTGCTGCAGTCTGTCTCTCACCTTTTTTTCTTATTTTCTCTTCCCCTTTTCAGCATCCTGCTAATGTCTCTCTTCATTCCAGGAGTCTCTCTACTGATGAACTGACTGGTAGATTTTTTCCCTGAATGCTCCAGGCTGACCTATTCCATGCAGCCAACTATCATCAGTATGGTCTCAAGTACTGCATGCTGAGTGCCAACGGGCAACTGTACAAAAAATACCATTTTGTTTTATGTTTTATATAGACTAGAGCATGGAAAATGCAAAGAAGTGTCAGGGGCCTGCCAGTTCCACTGTCACAGTCTTAAATATCAGCAGAATGACTTCTGGAACTGATTTGATGATGCTTACACTTTTTTCATTCAGAAGTTTTTGAAACCAACACTACTTTGGGCATAGAACTTTGCCTTACACAGAAAGTTACAGCACATTCAGTGATACAGAGAGAGCCCGCTATTTGTTTTTTCTTATAATTCGAGTCTTCTAATTTTGCTTTTCTAAATGCAAAGTACTTTGGTATTAGTGCTACTACTACCTGTTGCTAAGGGTATCTGTGATCGTACTACTAGTTTGACCTTTAGATACTGCAACTCTTAGGATTTAACTGAAGCCATCTTTTTCTTTAGATTTTTATTCTGCAAACCATAATTTCCTGGACCTTGGATTTTTTTCATTTTTATTGAACTTATGATCTTATGTACTAATATAAAGGGGACACAGTGCATCTATCACTGAAATGATAGAGACTAATACTTGGAGGAGTAAACTAGATTAATGATGTAAGTTATCAAGATTCCTTTCCTTTTGTCATATTTATATGAAAAAATATACCTAGTAATTCAACTCTTTTGTTGTGATTCAGTTTTTTCAACATTTATTTCCATCCGTTATTGTAGAACCTACAAGTTCTATTCTTCATGAAGGCAGAACAGGCACATTTAAAATCTTACTTGTTAGCTCTGTAGTTAAAGACTGAAAATTTTGGAGCTGTCTTTGAGATCTGAATATCCAGTTCCCAACAGAATGACTGGTCATGAAGCTTCTGTAAAACTACCTGTAGTTTTACAGTTAACAATCTATATGAATGAGAAAACTCAGCTATGACACTGCAGTCTCAGAGCGGATTGTTAGTTCTTGAACAGAAAGACACCACCATGGGGTTGTTTTCACATTTTTCCTTTAATCCATAGCTTTAGATGGTTTAGTGAGGGGATTGATGGAGAAGGACTGTGTGTCAGTTCGTTTTTTCAAGCATCTAACCTTGATGTTTATATTCTTTGATTTAAAAAAAAACCACAAAGTACAGAGGACCAGAGCTGTTAACTTGGGGCTTCTCACAAGGTGCCTAGAATTGCAGGGATGTGTTGCCAAAATATTTTGTGCACAAAATAACTTCAGCTTTTAAATCAGCACAGGGTCATGTTACAGAATGGTACCTCAACAATAATAATAATAAAACTAATATGGAATCCTTCCTTAAGGAGAGGGATTGGTTGCTGCATGTTTATTAAAGAATTTGAAGGTCCATACAGACTTTAATAAATAATTTATGATAATCAATGTTATTCGGTAGAAATAGGGTCCTCTGACAGAGCTTCTTAGAGTGAGACAGTGCAAGAGCTGCCACATTATATTTGATGTCTACTAATCAAAGACAGAATATAAGTGAGAAAACTGCTTTGCTTAGCATTTTACTAAAGAAGTAGACTGAAAAAATGCATTATTGTATGTTGAAAAGGACTAATCCTAGAGCTTCTCTACAGCCCACGCCCGTGAATAGTGTGAGGCTGACACATTTGGTGCTAACATGTCTACGCTCTCTAATTCCTTTGCTATTAGCTCTCCTACACACTCTTCAGAGGTGGTTCTAGGATCATCATAATTTTCACTTGCCACAGTTCAGGTCGTGTATTTCCTTCTTCTATCATCATAGAAAAAATTAGAAATTCTTTTGGGAAGAGTAATAAACAATGCTATTTGCTATGTTCAGTATGGTTAATAGCTTAGTTAATTGTTTTGATTAGCTCTGGGTCCTTACAATGAAAGAGAATATTATCACTGCATAGCACTTCATTTAACTCTGACACCATGTTCACATATCAGTGTTCAGTGTAATTTAGTTAAGTGTGTCTGAGCTCCTTTCTTCCTCTATCAAAGCTGAATAGATGGCACTAGAGATTTTTGCAAGAACTTTTGTCTGCCTCAGGCTCCATCACTACTCTGCAATGGAAAGCAGCCATAATCGCGGCTCAACTGGCTGCTTATGGGTTCATCCTACAGAAACCTTTGGATGCTACTGTGCTAGCAGTACCTTACTTGGGAGGAACACATGAGGAAGATGAAGTGTCACTGGGTTAATCCTGATTATCTGGGTGCCAAAACACAGGGAAACCAGAAACTTCATCATTGCACCAGACCAGTGATTCTGGAGGACCAGAACAAACATAGGGCTTTATGAGAGTACCTCTGCTACTGGAGAACTAGTCCTTGTTTTTTTAATTTAATTTTTTTAGTTTGTGTCAGTCTGAATAAGCTATACAGGATGAGAATACAAGATAGGGGGGGGAGGAAAGAAAAAATGCAGCACTTCAATGCATTAAAAAGACATGCATTTAGCACTCACCTGTTTCTCTGTTACAGCTTCTATGACTCTTACAGGGCTGGAATCTTTACACGGAATCCTGTTGTAAAAAGGAAGGTTAATGATACTGTCCTTCTAAAAAGCTCTTATTCCTTTGGGACAATTCAGAGGGAAACAGAATTCAAATATATATATATATATGTATGTATTTGTGTACTAATTACAGCCTTCAAAGCACCATGGCTGAATTGTCTAGTATTTGTGTACTAATTACAGCCTTCAAAGCACCATGGCTGAATTGTCTAGACCACTGAACCTGAAAAATTTATTACTGAGGGAGGCAGGTGGGCTATTTTGAGGATATGTCAGATGTTATGGAGGGTTTATGGCAACTGCTGCAACCATAATTCAGAATACACTCTGTTTTTTCTGGTCTTCACTTTACTGCTTTTTCGTATTACCTTTAAGCCTATCTAAGTCTATGGAGGTAATGAAATAAGGAGGGTATGATTACTTTCCTTAAGTTTCTTCTCTTGACTGTAAACTTGAGATGATTCAAAACCAATAATAAATGTAATAGCCATGTTGAGTAAAGATGGGTGAATTTAAAGCACTCACACCTGAAGAGCAGCCTGTGTTGGACTCATCCAGTCTCCTGATTGGATTGAGTGGATACACTTAGCCACGTATAATTGACATTCGTCATGCATGTTTGATTCATTCTGGCCTTACAAGAGCAAACACTGGTTTATTTATGTTGTAGCACTGATTCACTGTCATTTCAGAAGGAAATACAGAGAGATTTATACTGCTGTGTACAGTTCATATTTTTGTTTCTGTTTTTGTCTCTTAATTCCAAATTCTTTCACTTCCCAGTACTGTCACAATCTCTCAAATATGAACTACATTAAAAAAGACAAAACAAGCTAACATTGTAGTATAAATGAGAATGAACCATGATACTTTGTTTTTGACATATTTTCCAAATCTCAAGTAAAAACGAATCATAGCATGCTTCACATGACACTCTATCATTAAATAAAAAATATTTTCTAATAAAAATTATTGAGTAATGGCTGCCCTTTCTGTGTGACTTCTGTATGGCTTATTAATTCTGAAAAGTCTGTGTAAGAATCACTGTTATCAACTTCACAAAGATAATCAAGCATTAATCCTACAGCAGTATCTCATTATTTTTAAACTTAATTTATTTTATGACCAATGACTTAGATGACTTAGATGATCAAATAGAGTGCTTCTTGGGTTTTAAATAGTGAAAAATTTTAGTTTAGTATTGAGTGAAAGATGACAGAATCCTGCCAATATATTTTAATAATGTGAATCTTAGCATTTAATAATTAGACATTTCTCTAAGAGAAGCATTTCATCTTTCTCTTTTTCTTTTTATTTTTGGACTGGAGAAATAACATTCCCCCAAAATATCATCAAAAGGTTTGTAGGAATTAAAGCTGAAGATATTTCAGAAATAATTAATAATAGCTGAACCACCCACCAACTGAATGGGTTATTGACAATTGGGTGTGTAAATGACTGACCTTGCTGTTTATTTTACTGAAGTTGTTAGAAGTGTGTCATACAAAGTCTAGCTAGAGTACAAGTAGTAAATTAACTAAACTTAGGAATTCTAGTACTGATAGAGTAATCTTTTCTGAAATGTACTTCAGTTAAATCTTTCACAACAGGCAGACTTAAGAGGTGAAATCATTTCACTACTCAGTTTCTGAAAGTGGATTTCTACTGAAAAGGTGTAAAACAAGTATCACAAAGATAGCTTTTTATTTCTATGCCACTTGTAGATGAGAACTGTGTGTTTTTTTTCAGAAAACTGCTAGGGACGTATCTAGGATCAGCTGCTGGGGAACAGCCCTGATGTTGCTGTCATCTTGCAGAACCTGAACAGGGTGAGCAGAGCCAAGGGGTTGCAGCA
Source organism: Streptopelia decaocto (assembly GCF_964273445.1). Lineage (NCBI taxonomy): Eukaryota > Metazoa > Chordata > Aves > Columbiformes > Columbidae > Streptopelia > Streptopelia decaocto. The sequence goes on from NC_138663.1 coordinate 22,865,900, forward strand.
GCAGGTCCAATCCAGCCAGCAATCATCAGGCACAGATGTCCTGTCTGAGGTTGATCCTGGGAGGGCAGTCGCCAGAAGTGGGCTCAACGCCTCTACCGCATTGCTGGAAGCTGAGACAAAATGGATCTTCTTGGCTCCTGTGATGGGATGAGGGAGACCCACGGAAGGTTGATCAGGTCCTGACAGCAGCAGTTACAAATAGATAAAACAGACTGACAACCGGTCAATACAGCTTAACTTTCTTACCCTCCCAAAGGAGCTGAAAATTTAATAGTACAGATGACTGCACACTGATGTTTAGGCTAGAAAACCAATACTGCTTCATTGACTAATATAAATGTGACCAACTGTGCCAGAAGAAATCTACTTCAATAACATTTCAGATTAAAAATACATGCAATTGAAATCAGCATCTGAGCCTGGAATTCTGTAGAGAGAAATTAAATATCATAACAATCTGCCTTTGTAGACAAGAAAAACCCTGCTTAGTTCTTAAGTGTTGAATTCATTCCATCAGATGAAATTTCTGATCGGCATTATCATTGGGTTATTTAATGAAAACCTCAGATAAATACATTTTTCCCTTTAAGAACCTTCAGCTATTAATTAAAAAAGTGATTTCAAATAAACTAAATCCATCTCCTGCTTTGAAACCTTAGTTTTGTGTGTGAGTGTATATCTGACTGTCCAGCTATATAGATACAGATCTGTGTAAACTTACACCAGCAACTCAAACCTCTTAGCCTTCTATATACTGTAATGGCAATCAAATGTATATATTCAAATTTGGTGAATGCATTATCAAGTATTAGGGTTATAGAACTACACACAATGATGCAGACTTCTCTGTTTCACCTGCTAAACCTTTCAAAGCAGCCTAAAAATAAAAGGACTTAATTTAATCTGCTTCCTCTCAAAAGTAACATTAAGTTAGATGCTAAGAATTGAGAAATGTCTTAATAAAAGTGAGAAGAAACCCATCTAAAACAATAATATGTTCGTATCAGGAAATAATTAATTTTATTAAAATACTTCCTAAAAACTGATAATGCTACTGAACACAATGATTACTTGAAGCAAATGGATAGTAAGTACTGTTTTATGTATCTTCTGTGTTTCTGCGGGATTTTCAACTATGTTATCTAAATCATTACACAACAACTATGCTAGCTTGGCTGTGCTCTTGATAGAGTTTATTTTAAGTCACTATAGGTGCCATGCAGTACTCATATGACTGGGAGTTGCATAATTGGATTTTCAATTTTCTTTCTTTCCTAGTAAAGACCAGTTTTTGCTCATTCCATAGCTAGACTACTTTGGGATCAAATTTTCAGCCAGCTTTATAAGATTATTTGGATTTATGTGGCTATTCAAAAATATTTAACTGGGTAACTTGAAAAACTTAAATTTTAGTGAAAGGTGATACTAGTTTTATTGTATTTCCCAGAAACTGTATGACAGACATGTGCTGTGAGAGCTTGGAAGCAGAATCTCTAAAATTTGCCACAACATCTTCATTAGGGCATCATGTAAATCACTGTCCTTATCTTTTGGTAGTTTATCACTTTTTTCTTTTGAGTCTTAAGGTCAAATATCTTGCAGAAATTTTCCTGTGACGTGTTGACAAAGATGATGGCTTCTGATGAAGGACAGTATTCTGTAGGCTGTATAGTGAACTAAAAGCTTTTGGTTCACATGCTTGTCAGTTATCTGTGATTTCCACATTGATATCAAGAAACAGGCTCTTGGATTCAAAAGGTGAGGAATCTGAAATGAAGCTGAAAGCAAGCTCTCTCTGTCCTGCTCAGAAAATATATTCATTTAATGATAGTAATGCATTATATCTGTCTTACAGAAATTACAATTTAATTAACTGGAGTGTTATCATGGTGCAATTAGCAAGAGTATAATCAGCAAATATCTACAAAAAAGTAAATCCAAGCAATCCTTCAGAACTGAAATAATAATAAAAAATATATGCTGTTTCCAGTGTAGTTACATGGCAACACTTCCGAACAGTTAAATGAATCAATATTTCTTTCAGTTGTGTAGTTTTTTGCCAAAAACCGACACGTAAGTTTGTTGAATACATTTCCATTGTCAGTGAAAAAGTCAGTGAAAAATAAAAAGTAAAAGCTTAAATGAAACCATGTAGGCAGATCTGGGAAATTATATATTTAGTTTTTTAATTTCTGTATCATACTAAAAACATTCTGCTAAATATTTACAGCATTTGCATTTGATAGAGCTTGGTGAATCATTACCCTGCAAAAAGGATAGTTATATAACGGATTGCAAGGAAATAATAAATACGGGAGACTTACAGTTGATAAATATTCACCCCTTGTATTATAAATATAAATATAAGTAGGAATATAAATATTTTGTATATATATATATATATAAATGAACCTTTATGACATTTATGATACTGGCAAACTAAAGTGTATTGTGGGAGAGTTCTAGCCCTTTTCATTAAAATACATATTTTGGATATACTTTTAGAATAGGTATGAATAAATATTCTACTGAAAAAAAGATCTAGTTTGCTGATAGTGTTTCAGTTTCATCAGGGCAAACAGTAGATTTGTTTCACTTAGCTTTTCCTCTATTTAGAATATGTTCCATCACTTAATTCAAGTGTTTGTACGCTTAAACTTCCCCTGTCCCTAAGAGGGAAATTAATCTTCCAGGCAATGAGGAGTGACCTGAGTAACCCTGGAGAGCAGGGAACTTGACACTAACCAGTTGAGACTGGTAGTAATCTCATGCTGTGCAGAAGGTCTAAGAGAACAGTCTGCAAGGTTAATGTGTTAGTACTTCAAGACAGTGTCATAGGAAAAAAAATGTAGATAATTAACTCACCCAAAGCCACAGGCTATTTTGTGTGTCTACTGTCATTATGATGATAGAGATAGACGGCATAGACTTTTTCTTTTGAGAGTTTGTGCTCTGATGCATTATAAGGGCTCAAATTAAAACAGTGCTTGCCTGTGAACTTAATGCAGTCAAACAGCAGTAGAGCAGAGGGATGCTCTGAAGTTCTTCCCTGATGAAGTGTTTGCACCTCCTCATAACAGAAATGGTAACTTTGCTGAATGTGCTGCTTTCATAGCATCAGTGGGACAATACACAACAAATATACAATTTATATTGTTATCAGTGCTAATAATGATATTCACAGTAGCTTTTGTTACTGTGGTTGTATGCGGGGGTGAATTTGTTGTTTTAGATTGGAATAAAATTTTATGTGAAAGCTCCTTAATGAAAGACTATAGTTTTTCTTTAAAAAGGATCTAGAAATAAAAATAAAATAGTAAGATGCTTGGATTTTACTCTTAGGGACACTAGCATTTAAAAAAACCCCAAAAACCGAAACAAAACAGCCCTCATCATATTCCAGCTGTAGAGTCCTAGGAAAAAAAAAAAAAAAAAAAAGAAAGGTATATCTTGTAATCCATTGCATTCATTGTGTTTGTGATGCTGCCAAAGGAGATTCTGAGTGATGTAGAAATTAAATGCTAGCAATATTCTGGTGACATCAGGACTGTCAAGTCCATCTCCTGATAACTGTAATTACTTTTGAGGTAGCAATCGAGAACTCTGGCCTGGATTAAAAAAATAACCTATCTCAGTTTCATGAAGGCAGAAGAGATGCAAATGAGTATGCTAAAAACAGTTATGTATTAACAGGAGCATGAGTGAACTGATGGGAATATTAACAAGTGTGACTGATCCTTTTGTCATAGCTCTCATCTATACATCAAGTCTGGGTTTCAAAGAAGGCCTCCTCAGCCATAGCTCTCCTTTGTTGGCATGTTGTTCACATAAAGCCTTTGTTTTTGGCTTGGGGAGCAATACAATGGGTTTTCTGCAGATTAGTTGTTCAGAAAATAATTTTGAAGGTCAAATCTTGAAAAAGAGTTAGCAAGGCATATGTATTGATAGCACTCAGGGACAGTTTTACCTAAGTCCAAGTCCTTGTGTAATACTCATTTTGTGTATCTCTGAGTTGTTTGTTACTATTTCACCAAAATTAGAGCAATTTTAGATGTTCACTTGCAGTTATTCCAGATCATAATGGGACTGCATTTTAAATACAGGGATTTAAACCATAGTGCTCCCATTGTTCCTATTTAGCTGCCTTCCTTAAATGATTTTGCACATTTCCACCTGAAAACTTTCCAAATGAAGCAAGGGCATGGTAGAACCAAATTTGACCTAGGCCTAATCAGCTGTTGTTTGGAGACTTTGTCATGCCTACCCCACCCACCAGCCTGGGGAGCCAGGCTGGTTGCTGCCAGCTACCCTGAGAGTTACAAGAAAGTGGCTTCAAGTGACAAATGGATGAAGTCACTTGTGGTTATGGCAAATGCTGCTTCCATCCTTTTCATCTTTTGGTGACAGTGTCAAGAGCAAGCCTAGTGTTTCAGAGTTCTGCAAGATTTCTGTCTTTCTCTGTCTGACTTCTCTTCCTGTGGTAAAAGTGGCCCATCCTGGGGCAGAAAAAACTCATTTTTGCCTATACAGTGGGCAAAAGTATTTTGGTTTCTTTTGGCTAGCTGTCCTGAACAAGCTTTTCACATCGGCGTGTCATAGGTCTAGCACATCTATTCAAAGACTTTCCTTCAAATGTAGCAAGCATTCAGTCATGCTGGTCTGGTGTCCTAGATTGCATTGATTAACCACAACCACTTCTTCAGTACGCTGCCAGGCAGACCTGCTTAGTCATTTTGTAATGGTAATTATATAGTTTATGCACAGCCTGACACTCACATACATTTTTCCATATCATGCTGGTAAATATGTATTTTGAGTATGAACTAATTCTTCCTCATTGATGGTTCTTATCATGGTTCTCTTTGATTTCTCATGAGCAAAAAAATTATCAACAATTATTTCCAGAAAGCTCTAGGACAAATAATGTAAAACAAATACAGCTCAGATTCTGCTATTACACAGAATCACAAAGTGGTTAGGGTTGGAAAGGACCTCTGGAGATCTGGACCAACCCATTTGCTAAAGCAGGTTCACCTAGAGTAGATTGCACAAACGTGTTCAGGTGGGTCTTTAGTGTCTCCAGAGGAGACTCCACAACCTCTCTAGGCAGCCTGTTCCAGTACTCTGGCACTCTCAAAGTAAAGAAGTTTCTCCTCATATTCAGATGAAGCCTTCTATGCTTCAGCCTGTGCCCATTGCGCCTCATCCTATCACTGGGCACCACTGAAAAGAGTCTGGTCCCATCCTCTTGACATCCACCCTTGAGATATTTGTAAGCATTGATGAGATCCCCTCTCAGCCTTCTCCAGGCTGAACAGACACAGCTCTCTCAGTCTCTCCTCATAACAAAGATGCTCCAGACCCCTAATCATCTTCATAGCCCACTTCTGGACTCCTTCTAGTAGTTCCTTGTTTTTCTTAAACCGCAGAGCCCAGTACTCCAGATATGGCCTCACCAGGGCAGGGTAGAGGGGGAGGAGAACCTTCCTGGACCTGCTGGTCACACTTTTCTTAATGCACCCCAGGATTCTGTTGGTCTTCTTGACCATATGGACACATTGCTGACTCATAGTCAACCTGTTGTCGACCAGAACTCCCAGGTCCTTCTTTGCAGTGCTGCTTTCCAGCAGGTCCACCCCCAACCTACACTGGTGCTTGGGGCTTTTCCTCCCCAGGCGCATGACTCTGCACTTGCCCTTGTTGAATTTCACCAGGTTCTTCTCTGCCCAGTCCTCCAGCCTGTCCAGGCCTTGCTGAATAACAGCATAGCCTTCTGGTGTGTCAGCCATCCTCCCAGTTTGGTATCATCAGCACACTTATTGAGGATGGACTCAGTCTCTTAATCCAGGTCATTGATGAACAGGTTAAACAGGACTGGACCTAATACTGACCCCTGGGGAACCCCGATAACTACAGGCCTTCAACCAGACTCTGCACCATTGATCACAACCCTCTGAGCTCGTCATCCACCCAGTTCATGATGTATATCACCATGTATTCATCCAGCCTGCACTTTGTGAATTTGGCTATGGGGATATTGCGAGAGACAGTGTCAAAAGTCTTGCTGAATTCAAGGTAGACGACATCCACTGTTCTTCCGTCATCTACCTAGCCAGTCATGCCATTGTAGAAGGCTATCAGGTTGGTCAAACATGATTTCCCCTTGGTGAACACATGCTGACTACTCCTGATAACCTCATTTTCCTCCATGTGTTTGGAGATGGCATCCAGAATAAGTTGTTCCATCACCTTTCAAACATGGTAGAGAGAGGCTTAGCAATAGCATCTGCCAACTCTCTCAGCGCTCGTGGGTGCACCCCATCAGGGCCCATGGGTTTGTGGATGTCCAGTTTGTGTAAATGATCTCTAACCTGATTCTCCTCAACCAAGGGAAAGTCTTTCTTTTGCCATACTTTCTCTCCTGTCTCTAGGGTCTGGGATTCCTGAGGGCTAGTTTTAGCAGTAAAGGCGGCAGCGAATAAGGCATTCAGTAACTCGGCCTTCTTTGTATCATTCGTCATCAGGGCACCCTCCTCATTCAGCAGAGGACTCTAGATGCATATCACTATATTACTATATTACTCTCTCTCAATATAATAAATATACTATACTATACTATACTATACTATACTATACTATACTATACTATACTATACTATACTATTTATATTATATATTTGTCATTCTCCATGGTACTTTTTTTAGTAAACTGGCTTCTATGGAGAGTTAACCTGTACCTCTGGATGGTGCTACTGATGAAGAGAACTACAGTCTAAAAAATAGACGTGTCCAATTGAATATAAAGGCAATGAAGGTAAAAAGCCATAAGAGACCACAGATATATAGAACAGAGCAAGGCGCTAGTTTCTAGTTGTTTCTTTCGGGGTTGCCTTTTTGTGGGGCCATAATTACACACTGATTACATCTAGAAAAAAAATCTTTGTTGTTCCTCATCCTGAATAGTAATTACTGTGTTACTGTGTTTCATTCCCATTCCTTTCTTTTGCTCTTTCTGAATGTTATTGTATCTATTTTAGGTTTTAACATAGCTTTTGGGAAACATAAATTACAATATATTGTTTACATTTTTTACAAGGATGGTCATTTTGTGAATTATATATCAGCTATTGTAAATTAGTAACTAATTAACTTGGTGTAACTAAGTGCATGTACCCATGAGACTGGGGAATGTTAAAATGAAAGTCTGACTGCATCTTCTCTGAGCTATCTGATCTAGGTTGTACATGAATTTCTGTCCCTTCAGGTGCCCTCTCTTCAACCAAATTAAAATAGAGGATGTCAGAATTGGTCTACTTTAATGAACCAATAAGTCTACTGCTACAGAAAATAGTGTAATTTTTTTAAAAAATAGAATTCTTGTCCTTACCCCTCTGGCATTCTCATACTACATCAGATTTTGAGACAAAATTGGAGGGGCTGTAAATCATCCTTGCTGAATTGACTTCTACTGGAACTGAGCTGGGCCAGGTCAGTAGAAGTCAATGTTGAGAGCTCCGAATGCTTTCAGTTATGAAACAAATCACTCAGAGATCATTAGACTGGCTTAAAAATTAACTTACCAAAGTACATTTGGGCTTTCCTTTCTGTTTTTTAAAACTTTCGTGTCTACCGAGAACACAGTGAGTGAGCTCCCTACTATTAAAATGTTTGAAAGGGACCAAGGTTCCCACCACAACTTTCCATCAGTAAACTTTTTTTTGTCCTCTCACTGCCACAGAGCTCCAGCCTTATGTGAATGAGTGAAAAAGTCTTGGTTATACAAATCTCACAATAAGTGATACAGTAGTCACAATAGAAAGCATTCAGTGTGGCAACACTAAATGTATTGTGCCCCTGTCTATGCAACTTGTACTTAAAGATGCAGACATCTTACATGATGAGGTCAAATCCAGTAATATTTTTCATGCAAATCCATGTTATTTTTTATTTGCCTTGAACTGTTCTTAATCACCTCAGGACTTCGAGAGAAATCAAGAAAAGACCCCACTGTCAGAACCCTTGTTATCCAAACCTGCCTTTTGTGTCTGGAGACAAGGTGAGAGGGAGGTAATTCTTCACCTAGGGAGGCCCCATACCCTCTCCCAAATGAGCTCAATCTAGACTGTTGTGGATTTCCACATGCTCATCTGCATGAGCATGTGCACTTCTATGCATGGATATGTACATACACACTTGAGATTGTTTAGTAACATTGGCTAAGACATTTTTGTCACAGTGGCATCTGGATATTGAATCACGGGATATTTCAGGTTGGAAGGGACCTCAGAAGGTTTCTAGTCCAACTTCCGGCTCATGAACTTCTGGGTGACTCTGGACTTTATCCACTCAAGTTTTGAAAACCTCCACGGGTTGAGAGAGACTGTTTATCTTCTCTGGGCAGCCTGTTCTACTGCCTGAGCATCCTCATTTGGAAAAAGATTTTGCCACTATAAAACTCTTGAAGTTATGCCCATTACGTCCTGTCCTTGCATCATGCACCACTGTGAAGAGCCTGGCTCTATCTCCCTGTATGCATTGTGGTTTGTTGTCTCGGGACTTGATTCCAAAGCTGCTTCTCAAGGCTGAACAAAACCATCTCCCCCAGTCTTCCTTCACAGGTCATTTGCTCTGGCCTCTGGAACATCTTGGTGGCTCTCTGCTGAACTTGCTCCAGTTTATTGATATATTTCTTATATAGAGAGGCTCAAAACACATTTACACACAAAACACTTAAACGATTTTGCGGCTTTTCCCATCAGTTTGTGCATTAAAGGCTATGATAAAAGTTACAAGAACAAGGAGAATTGAAACAGCCTTGGTAAAATGAGATCAAATTGCACTTGGAACATGAACTGCACAAGATTGTGTCATTCTGTGGAGAAGTTTTGATTTCTCCAGAAGTGTACCTATAATTGTAAAATGTGTTTTAATAAAGTAGATGGGAGCCTTTAAAATTTTGTTCTAGATCTGGTAAAAAATACTTTTGACTAGCCTTAGGATACTATAATAAGCTTATAATAATAAATGGTTATCACAGGCAGTTTTTTCTTTCAATGCAAGAATCAGCATACCTAAAAAGTCATGTCCTTTTTTATTTGCTTTCAGAGTGTATGATAACAAACAAGTAGGTGATCACTGTCTCAGTGATCTGTGATATCTACAGACTACTAAAGATGTGCTTTTTTGGAGGTACATATTATCAGTAGAAATTACCGATGAAAAGAAAACTTCAGGCTTAGAATACCATGATAAGATTGTACAGTGAATTGCAAGTCTGAAGACTCACTGTGCTCATAACAATTCATGCTAAGGGCTTTGCTGGTTTAGGTATGTCAAATATGGCAATGTGAGTGCATCCTATCAAGAGAAAGCCTATGCTTTAACAGTACTTTGCATATTTATTGCATTATTATTATCAGTGCACTAGCACCTAAAGGAGAAATTTAATTCCTGAGAAAGTGCTTAATCACTAACACTTTTAAGGAAAAGATGAGAATCAGATGTCTATATTTTGTGTTAAACTCAGTGTAAATGTGGTATACTCAGATATATTTGTTTGATTCATCCCCTGCGAGGAATTAAACTTGTTTCTACTGTGAATTCTAGATGGCCCTCGGCAGAGGGGAAAGGTCTCAAGATGGCTCTGTTTTTATCTGTGTGAAATAACAACTTCAGATACTTTATCAAAGTTTTGAGATTTGAAGTTGTTTATGCAGTTAAGGATGTTTTTGACTACTTTTTAATATTAGATGCCTAAATTGTACTGTAGGGACCTTTATACTTTTCTGGGTGTTATTTGTTGCTTAGTCACAATCATCTTGTTCAGCACTATCTAATTTAGCATGTCTCAGCCAAGGTAATTCTCAAATTTGCTGCAAAAGCTTTGACAGCATATCTTCTACCCCCCACCTCCAAAATACCATCTCCAGATGAGTCGCTTCCTCCTTTCCCCTCCACTCTTTGCAGATACTTTTCCTGATTCACACAGAGGGAGCAAGCAGATCAAATGAATTCTCTGCATCTGAAATGGACAGCACTGTCAATGAGGGAACTTCTCTTCAAGATTGTGATTGCCACTGTTTTGCCCCAGTGAGGATGGGATATGTACAGCTGTAAGAATGCTGCCAATGGAGCATGTACAGTAAACCTGCTAAAGGAGCAAAGCCCCTTAGTGTCCCTAATTTAGCAATGAAGCCAATCAGTTCTAATTACTATGTGATTAAAGAACTAGCTATCTTCTAGGCTCTGGGAAGAGTAGTGTTTGTGGGCAAACTATCTGGTTTAGACTGAAATTTCCTTCCAGAAGCCAATTGTCCATGTCCTGTTCATGACATCAAGCAGTCCATTAATTAGCTGCTTAGTTCTAATTTATGGTGCTTTTAGATTTTTCAGGTGCTGAAGAAACACCTTTAATTAGAGTAATGGGGAAATTACAGACTTTGACCTATTGAAAAATCTTGTGTTTCAGCCATTGTATACATGGCTTGTAGAACAAAGTGATATTTTGCCATCTCCAAAAAATCACGTAGTTTACTTTGACAGTAATACATGATAAAATTATAGCCTATAGCAATTCAAAGTTATTTAACTCCCATTTTCCATTCTGACCATCAAAAATTACCTTTTGTCTTACAGGAAAGTGGAAAATGGAAACAAAAAAGTATTTAATTTTCTATGATATTTTAGCATTTTTTCCTACTGGTTACATCAGTGAAATCAGCTATTTTTTTTCCTCATCATGCCCTACTTCTTGCAGTGTGATGGGATCATTAAAATGGGACACAGCAGGAAGTGACAGTGAATAAGGCAAAAAGAAAAGTCAAAGCAACATTTTCTTCGGCTTTTAATATTGTAAAAAGTTACTATTGGATCTTTTTATATGCTTAAATTGCTGTGAAAATAATTCTTTCTTTCCCTTCCTTTTCAGTTGCAGTTGAAAAAAATCCTCCCACTGTTTCTTCCTGAAAAAAACACTCTGTTTCCACATATGAATTCTGTCATGACTACTGTCTTGTCTGGGTCCAAAAATCTTCTCTTGGAAATTTGATATTGTGAATACAGACCCAGCAGTAACTCATAGTGAAATTATTTTAATATTTATTATTACACTTATTTTTATTTTACATTGATTTTCATTGCATTTGTCTTCAAATATCTTTTCATAATTGCCTTCTTAGCAGTAGCAGGCAGCCCTGTATATTAATCTAAACATGACATATACTCTCATAGCTATAGTCCTTGCAACAACCGTAAGAAAACACAACAACTGAATTTTTTTTCTGCTGCATCTGAGTGTCTATCCCCATAGGAGCTGACTAACCAGTAGATAGTATGTAAGATACTGTTTTATACTAGCAATAGGCTTTATCTGAGGGCTGCAAAATTATCACGCAGTCTTGCAGTAAAATGTGCTTAAAAAGCATGGCTATGATGACACAGTAAGAAAAGGACAATAATACAGACCACCAGCAATGAGCAAGAGGAGTGGGATGAGCGAGCTGGTGGCTGAGGGAATGTCAGGTCTTGGGTTAAGGACACAACACCTGGGAGTGAGTGGATGGAGTATGTGGATACAGAGAAGCTAAATAATGGAGCAGAAACTATTCCAGTGGAAATGCTGGACACCACAGGGAGTTTACCCAAGGCATGCATTGTTCGTTGAACTCTGTTTAAATTCAAGATTAGCAAAAGACTCATCTTCCATAATATTAATACTAGTTCTCCAGGAGTTAACTATGTAGTCCTATGTAGTCTCAACTAGTCACACAAGAAAGTCAGTTCAAGAGGGAACTTTAACTTGTTTTTTTAAATGCTTATTTTCAGAAAGGCTGAGTGAGTTATATTCTGAAACTTCCTACCTGTTGTCCTTGGAGACAAAAAAAAAAAGAGCTTTCTTTAGACTAGACAGTTAACTCTTAGATCACTAGAACTTCATGAGACACATTCTGCCCTAAGCAACTAACTGCAAATAAATACTACAAGCTGATGAAAGCTCCCTTTCAGGAGCAACCAAATTCATTCAATACTTGATGTGAAATCATGACGTCAAAACACTTAGTCTAAGTAGGAATTCACAGTACAGTCCAAATCTATATTTAAATTCTCTGCATAAACAAGCTATCAAATATTAATTGCAGAAATGGCCCTGATGGGATGTTGCTGTCCCTTAGCTTGCAGACTTCAAGCCAAGCCAGAGGAGACATTCATCACACATGATCCTCATTTGATGCAGGAGCAGTAATTCAACCAAACTCTCTGATAATCAGAGAAGGGACTCCTACTTAAAGCTCTTTCAACTGGCTCAGCTGAAGAGGCTTTAAATTCTTACAGAAGGATTAGTAACAAGTAACAATGGATAAAAAAAGGAGCATAATAATATCTGATACTTATGTTTTCTCTGGTAAAAAGCTGACTATGAACCCTTCACAATCTAAATTAGTCCACTTTCATGGGGCTTCTCATCAAACTAAAGGAAAATACTTAAACCTCTAGTCAGTAGTCTCTAATATGACAGTTCAGATGCTGCGATATTTTTGTGAAATCTTGCTCTATCTTAATTCTTTAATCTCCACATAGACTCATGTCAAAGAGTGGCCACAAATACTTAAGAAAGTGATGTGCTTGGATACCTCTGTCTGTTTATACTTCCAACAAATGCTTTGAAATTGCAAGAAACACCTTTCTTAAGCTGGTTCTTAATGAAGTTTGTAACTAAAAATAATACTGCTGAGGACAAAAGTCCCTAGAGTTTCTGGTCTGAAGCTTAAAGTTAAAAGATCTCATGCTCAATAAGCGAAGGATTTCTGTACATACTGTTGCTATGCGCTGAAGGTCCTCTGAGATTAAATGCTAACAGACAAAGAATAAATTCAGTTGGTTGTACTGAATCTTTTCTCTTGCTGATAGCCATTGCTATAGGCTGTGCAGTTATACACTGAAGTCTGCATTAGAAGTGCTTGCAGCCTGTGGGGTTTGAGGGCAATATCAGCTATTTCCACCTATGTGCTTAGACTAGTACACTAGCAATTTCTTCCCATACTTCGAAGTACCCATGGGTAATCTGTAAGTGTATGCATACTCACCTTGAGATCTGAAAAGATGCCCCTTTATGTTTGTTTGATTTAATATTGAGAAATTCAGCAAAACATTCAATTTTCTGTTCATACTAACACCTACCTACATACTGTTGCTATACTGAGAGATTAAGAAAAGTAGTATTTCTCCAAAATTGTGTGTTCTTGCTTATCATACATAAGTATGCTAGACTACTGGGGTGCAGGACTGAATTCCCTGACATGTTTTTGGATCCCAGCTATGAAATGAACAAGATACACAGCAGTGGAAAATTTTCATAGACTTTATAGCAGCTGAAGTGGGATGGGGATTGAAAAATGCTTCCCCATTATTGCATTCTTTTATCTGCTGTTATTAATAAAAGCATTTATATTTGGAGGTACAGAAATTAAAGGTAGAATCAAAAAGGTTGAGCTAACTTTGAGAGTTAAATTTTGAACATTTAAAATGTTTTTGATGTAGTCATCCTTAAATCTGTGTTAGCAAATAATAAGCAATTTTTCTCCATCATCTTCATGTTATTTTGTTTAGAAAGCCCAAATAAAACTTTTGACATGATTTAATTAAGACAAATACATCTCTTTTTGTAACATATTTGAAACTTCTTTTCCTGATTTTTTTAATTTTGTCAAAAATCAGTAAAATAACATTCCTCATTCAGAAATCAAATTGACAACTTTAAAGGTTTAAATTTCCTATTTTTGTAGAATTTAAGGAAGAATAAAGAATGGTAAAACTCATGGATTTACATTCAAAACTGAATTTTGCTTTTTATTATATACCAATAGATGTAAAAGAAAATCTTAAATCTGACAAATATAGGAAGTGAATTTCTGCATTAGAGTTTTGTTTTTATGAGTAAAGCAAGATAGAAATGACTAAAGGGTTAAAAAAATTAAATACTGTAGTAAGAATCAAACCAACTACATTACGTTAATAAGTATTAAAACTAGAAATATAGAGGAAAGAAAGAGGCACTACTAATTCTAAATTATATATGGTAGAAAATTTGCAGAAGTATAAGACTCAGGCAAAACTGAGATGTCAATCTCTGGCTCGAGTGCCTTTTCTAAAACAAAAATAAAACAAGCAAGAGGAGACTTGAGTGATATTTAAATGACTAGGTAAATATTTAGGAAACCTGCAAAATACATGGAATGAATTATAAAGAAAACTTTGGAAAATTTGACAGTAGTTTGCCCTCTGACATAAAACCTGGAGAAAATCTGACAAAATCTGTCATTATATTAAATTTATTAATTGCTGTGGATCCTTGCTTAGTACTTAGATCCTAAATAGTCTCTTCCCCTTTTATCTAAACTTCTACAGTGTCTTCCTCTTCTATTCTGCAGGTATTTCTGGAGCTGATACGTGCTCTCAAGTTGTCAGATGTATTGTAGCTAGAAAGTGAACCAGTATAGGTGAATGGGTCTCTGCCAGAGCACCATTTTTAACAGGGCAAGAGTCCTCTTGCAGTAACATTGGTAATAATCTGCCTGCAGTTTTAAAGCTGCAGCCTGTTGATAGCAAGGTCATATAACTTTTTAAAATGTTATACCCAGCTTTGAGTTTTGTCCACACTAAATAATAAATATTCCTACATGGGCAGTATCTTGAGACTGACTAGTGAAAGAAATATTGCTTATCACACTGTATTTTTGATACAACTTTTCTTTTATAGTCATAGTGTGCTTCTTAGTGTGGTTGACAAAAACAATACCCAGTGGTGTCTCCTTGTTATCTGAATGAAGTTATTACTGTTTAGCCTAACATATACATCACAGCAAATCTTGAATCAGCAAGGTGGTATTAACATTTTACACAATACTGCTGCTGTTAGTTGTAGATGCAGGTTTTAAATGCTTGAGAGTTCTGAATGTCTTTGTTCTCCAACTCTATACACTGTTTCAAGAGCTATAATTAGGCAATATGAAGGCATTAACTAGAAAAGGGAACATTTTTTCACTCTAATAACATTCAAACTGTTGTTAGAGGCTCTCTCAAAGCACAGAAATGAGGGAAAAAATAATCTACTAGCAATGCAACTTCAGTTTGTTTTTCTAAGTGAGAACATTCTAGTAAATGTCACATATAGTAGCAGGAACAAAAAAACCCAGTATCACTAGAATAAAGGTTTAATTCAAATTTGATATATGCTATTGTGCATTTGTTCGAAGTGTTTTGTTGAAACAAATTTCCGATTTACTGTGAAGGTCAGGAAAAATGTTATGGTATTTCCAATGAGAAATGTTTGTGGGCATGGACAGAATTCTTAAGGTACTTCTTTAAAGAACCAGACAAACAAAAAAGGTAATTTCTCATTTATGGTGATGTTGAAACATATTCACTTACAGGAAATGGTCATTTTGCTGTCTTAAAATCTCCATATTATTCTAGGAATAGAAAAAACTGTTTATTTTTCAGACTTTTGCTAACTGGTCTTGCTGTCTTACTTTTTGTTTTGGTGTTTGTTTTGTTTGATTGTTTGTTTGTTTGTTTGTTTTTGTGTTTTGGTTTTTTTTTGGGAAGCTGGCATAAAGAGGCATAATCCCAGAAAAATTATATCAAATGACAGGTCATTAAACCACAAAACCACGTTTGTCACTTGTTGGAAAAGAGCAGTCAAACTGCTTCATTTCACTACCATTGCTTCTACATTCTCTATTTTCTTTATGGAATGGCTGAGAAAATTGATATAATCCTTCATTTCCTCTCTGAATTGCTTCCTAAACTGACACCATACTATTACAGAGGAGCCACAGGTTCTGTGATGCTCTCTGCAAACTAACTCATGCACAAAACAAGCACCACAGTTACTATGTAGCTATTATTATAGCAAACTCAACTCCCCCACTATAAAAATATATCATCCCCTTAAGTTTAGTAAAAGAAGACTATGATCTTTACTGCATTATTTGCTTATAGCAGACTCTATAATGTGTGAGGAAAACAGCTGAATAATCGGGAAGACTTCAATGGGAGCAACATATGCTCCTGGTGCTTCCTGCTGAGCCTGCTGAAATAGCTTACAGTTACAAACTCCAACTTTCTGTGGAAAAAGTGTTACTGCAAAGATGGCAAGTTCTATCCAGTTCTTACAAATAGAGGACTGTCATGCCTGAGCTGAAGAGTAGTGGGAGCCTGCTTACAAATTATTGTGATTCAGTTGTGATTGTGACTGCCATGCACAGAAAGATCAATCTCGACACAGTAATATTTATCTTTTTGTTTGCTTCCAAGTGCAGCTTAAGTAAAACTGTTTTATGAGCCAAGTAATGGGGAAAAATAATTTAGCTGTGAGTAAAGAATGTGAATTGTAATAGTGAACTGAAAAAATGTTACTAGATATTGAAGACCCAGGACTGTCAAAACAGAAGTTTGGGAAAAAAAAACAAGACTTGCACGGATGCACCAACTGGCTTTAAGCAGTACTTATACACTAACATATATAATGAGAGCAGGTAAAAGGAAACAAGTGGAATAAAGGCTATTAATGAGTAACCATTTTGCCTGTTATAATTTTCACAAATATATTTATTGTAATTTTTCTCCCTGTCCTCCCTGCCCTTACTTGCCCTCCTATTGTTACGCAGAAAGTTTTCTCCCCTTATTTAAAGCACAGTCAATAAAAGAGCTGATTTGACACTCAACAAATGCGAGAGGGTACAAAGAAACAGAAAAGTGGCAGGAAATGTGCAAAGGAGGGAGGAATACAAGCTCTTGCAAAGGGTCTTTCCTTGACAGTGACAAATCCACATTTAGGAGATTTCTGGCTCTCCTACAGTAGGACTCATGCCACTACTAAGCCAATTGTTCACATTGCTGTTTCCCAAATCAAGGACAAGACATGCAAGTCTTGGGTTTTTTTGTAAGCTTTTCTTTTTTCCTGATAAATAGTGATTTTGACCAAAATTACCAACCACAGGATACATATTTCAAGTGATAGCAAACATAGAAATAAGTGACATAAATTAGCATAAATGGAATCTATAGTTGGTAGTTGAGTGTTTCAGGCAGACATAGAATGTTAGTCCATTGATAGACTGTGGTGGGTTGACCCTGCCTGGATGCCAGGTGCCCACCAAAGCCACTCTATCACTCCCCTCCTCAACTGGAAAGGAGACAGAAAATATAATGAGAGGCTCATGGATTGAGATAAGGGCAGGGTGATCACTCAGCAAGTAGCACCACAGGAAAAGCAGACTCAACTCAGGGAAATTAATTTAATTTATTACCAATCAAATCAGAGTAGGATAATGAGAAATTAACCGCAAATCTTAAAACACCTCCCCCTTGCTTCCCTTCTTCCTATGTTAAACTTGTGATTTCTCTGCCTCTACCTCTTGAGCAGCGCAGGGGGATGGGGAATAGGGGTTGTGGTCTGTTCATCACATGTGGTCTGTGCCACTCCTTCCTCCTTAGTGGGAGGAATTCTCACACTCTTCCCTTCCTCCAGTGTGGGGTCCATCCCATGGGAGACAGTCCTCCACAAACTTCTCCAACATGAGATCATTCCATGGGCTGCAGATCTTCATGAGGTGCATAAACCTGAGTTTATGATAATTATTCTATCAAAATTAGGATCCTATTCCCAGGCACACTTCATCCCCATACCAGATATCTCTGTTCCTCTAAACTATGGACTTCTGTCTCCCAACGCTGTCCAGTGCCCAAACTTTCTCAAACCCCGCACCCTCACATGATTGTTCCAATATGAAGCTCTAATCAACTGTTGTATACAAGGTCCTTGACTTCAACCTTTGGTCTTCAAGATTTTAACTAGATAAATGGTTTGGATTCTTGAAACTATAGAAATAATCAGTGTAGGCTGCACTTTTACATAAATTGCTTTCAGTAATGCTAAATGGAAACAGAAAGATTTGTGAGAAAACAGGAATGGAATTGCTCAGAAATGTTAGGTGAACTTGCAGTTTCCAGAAACAGGTCAGTTAAATAAAGAAATATTTGTTTCCCTGTATCACAAGTTGCAAAACAGGTATATCCATTTGCCTTATTTGGAGTTTTTTGAATTCTTAAGAGAATAATATCTAGGAACTCTGCTCTGAAGCTCTCCCATTGCCATGGACTTACATGTGAACAGAAGTTAGTTCTACTTATACTTTAAGATCATCATTAAGAACGTGATTTCTAAAACTTAGATGAATTATGTAACATTTATCACCTAGCAGATTAGTCTCCTGTTAGTGAGGTCAGCAGTTTATGTTTTGATTGTTTAAGCTAGTTGTTTGTATCCCACAGTTGGTATCGTCATCCATGTATGAATTAATTATCTTAGCCACATTATTCTACAGGAATCTTTATTTACTTGCTGTATGCTGTTACTAAGTTTTTAACTATGATACATTTTAATTTATTGTTGTAAAGACCTAATTTATCTTGATTATATTTCCTGAAATTTCTTGATTCCCATTTCTCACCTGAGGAACTGACAATGTCACCTGCTTCATCTTCCCTCCCAGACCAGTAGTCCCAGCCACATCCCCTTATTCACCTAACCTACGTCTCAGCTGCCTACTGTTTTTCTCCTTATCTTTTCTGAGGCATAGCTGAGCAGGATGCACAATTATTCCTGCAGCATAGGAACTGCTGAAACAAAGGAAGAAATGGCGAGAAGGTATGGAGATAATAAATCCTGCAACACTCACGCTTGTCACTCTTGCTCAGGAAGTGCAAGAGTAGTTGCAGCAACACTTCCACATGTACAGCTCCTATAGGATCATTTCTGTGCTCACTCTAAGGTTCCCAAAAGAGATTTCAAATGGAAGAAGTCAGGAGCAGTTGACAGTTCTTCTGGGCTACTGTTACACCTCTCCTAGCTCTTCTCTAGCCCTAGATGATAAAATTAATGCATGTGTCTATGTATTTTCTCCATTGGTCAGGGAAAGACTTGACATCTTGCTGAAATTTCCCACAAGCTTGCAGTTCTCAATAGCTGGATTGGAAGACCTGCTGGAAAGCACCATGATACATTTCTCTGGGTTTCCTTCATGTGGACATCAGAATAGGGAGGGACAGTGGGACAGTGTGAGCCCAGTTCTTTGTCTCAGTTCTTTGACATGCTGCCAGACCATGGGGGTATCAAATGCCCAGATTCAAGAACTGGGAATATCTTTTTTTTCTTTTTTTTTTTTTTTTTTTGATAAAGACACAGACTAAGCGATTTTTCCAGAGGAAAAACTGTAGTTTAAGAAATTGAAGTGGTCATTAAGAAAGCATTAAAATGTTTCTATTATGAGATAAAAAAAAATTTAATCTTTCAAGTCACCACTGTGTACAGAAACATGACTTTTAGAGCTCAGATTCAAGCTATAAATGAAACTGTTATTACTTGATATACAAGTCTGAAGAAAAATTATAATCATGTCTTCCAAATGTGTGATATTATCTCTGTAGTAGCTGACCATATTTATGGCTTAGGCAATATGCATTATTTTACTACTATACATTAACATTTATTTATGGCAGTGTAATGTAATTTAAGTTGATGAGTTCTTGTCATCTTTATAAAGTATTGTTTTATACATTTGTGAGTTCTAGAAAGCAAAGATGAAAAAAACCCTCAAGACTACATAGTCCTTTTTATTTATTTCGTTATTGATTTTTAGTTATGCAAATCACAGAGACTTTTATTTTGCTTCTCTATTGCCTTATCACCTTCTGAGTTTGTCAGGTTTAAAACTGATAATTCTGTGGTGTTCATAACTCTTTTGTATGTAAGGAAACATATTCAGTCTTAGTATTTTTTTGTCTGTAATTTATAAGATAAATTAGTTTATGAACATATATCTGTGAAAGGTAAAGGTAAAATGTTATGCTGTGGAAGAAATTTATGCAAATCCAAAGTGTGTTTAAACTTTATTATAATATAGAGGAGAGTGATACTGATTTTTTTCCCTTTAAAAACCTGTGCCACTTAGTACAATGCAGTTGCATAAGTGCTTGCAACTTAGTATTTCCTACAGAAAACTGTTCTCTGTCTTTCACCAGATGCCCACCCTTCAACATACACATCTATCCATCTGATATGTGAGCAGAATTATATTTAGCTTGACAATTAACTTGGATTTATCTCCTTCAAACTCCTCCTGTCCTGCCCATCCTGTTGAAAGGATGAGGAAACTCTGGGGAGCACATACAGGTTATTGGGTGCTGCGTGCCTGCAGCAGTTCTGTGAACCCTGTCCTTCACTTGTTGACTAGCAGTCTTAACAAGGAAGGAACAATCAAGGTAGGGATCCTGAGCTCTACCCGTCACTTACTGTTGGAAGCTATTTCCCATGTGAAATAAGTTAATAAAGTTGCAGTATAATTAAGCCATATTTCATATTTTCTTTTATCTCTTGGCAAAGCATTGCAACTAATTGTGTAGTTTTTAGACTGTGAAAACTTTCTATGTTTGTTTATTTGCAATAGAATCACACTATTTTGTGGTTATTTGCCAATCATTAGATAGCATGTCTTGAAAAGTGTCTAAGAAGTTACTTGGTAACAAATTGCAAAAATGGGTTATATTCTTTCCTCTCCAAATGTTTAACACGTTTCCAAGAGGTAGCGATTTTTTTTTTTTTTTTTTAACCATTTCCTTTGGAGAAATAAAAGTACATCATGATTTTTTGAAGCTGTCTATCGCTCCCAGTGCTCAGGGATGTTTAAAGCACAAAACACTACTGATTGTCAGATTACAAATTGATTCATATGTTATCATTGTAATGTGAGACAGTGGAACTGAAGTGCAGCAGGCAAACAGAAGAAAGGCTTCTGAGCAGACTCCCTGGCTTTTCTTTTCATGTCATATGGACTTGAATTCATTGTTTAAAGAAACATCTTGCATACAGTATTTTTTCACACATGAACAATGAGCTTTTGGATACAACAAAATTGGTATCTTGAACTGATAAAACCCCATGTTTAGATTAAAAAAAAAAAAAACAAAAACCAAAAAAAATAGAATGTCAGAATAAAAAAAAGGTACATAAACTTTTGTTTAACTTCTAAATAGTCTTAAATAATGTGAATAGCTTATTTTCAAACTGATTGAGTTGTTAATCTGTTCAATAACCTAGATATTTAATTTTGTGTTCACTGAGTCAATGGGAACTTTACTGTATATTTCAGCAAGGCAGAATTCATCTTGATATCTGCAGATCCTTCTTTTCCTTTCTAAATCAATTGAAATTAGTAGATGAATTCCTTCTATACAGGACATTGATTTTCGTGTTGGTTGTCTACTTAAAACATGATTTTCCTGAAATTTATTTTCTATCTTCTCCACTCAGTACTATAACCTATAAATGTAAAAGGTTCTCTGGATTTGAACACAGATGATTAATGCGTGCAATTCCCATAGGATCAAAATTTCATAATGTATTGATTTACTCTGTATTTCCTCTGAAGGAAAAATGTCCCTGTAGGAAATAGAAGACAGTACATGATTCCCAATGTGAAGCATAATTCACTAGTGAATGCAGGAAAAAGTCCCAAAATAAGCACTTTTCAATATGGAGACAGATGGCCACATCACTTGGCAAGCATTCAGCTTTTTTTCCCTGACATGTTTAAATAAACTTTATCAAACAATAGACAGGGATAAAAATCAAGGTAGCCTTAAATTTATCTAAAACAGAATAGCAGGCTGCTGTAGAAGTGTCCTATAAATAACAATAAAGAGGTGCTGAACGAAAGTCAATAATGTGGAGAGTTTTTCTACTGGATTGTAGAAATATATATATATATTTATTTTTCTTGTAATGAAATGTTCTGTCCTCTTTCCCAGCTCAGAACTCAGCATATTGTTTATATACCTGGCACAGTGTACAGTGATTAGAGACAAACCCAGATGGCCGTATTTTTCCTTGTCTTGTTTATTTAGGTGATGGATAAATG
Source organism: Streptopelia decaocto (assembly GCF_964273445.1). Taxonomy (NCBI): domain Eukaryota; kingdom Metazoa; phylum Chordata; class Aves; order Columbiformes; family Columbidae; genus Streptopelia; species Streptopelia decaocto. The sequence goes on from NC_138663.1 coordinate 22,887,877, forward strand.
AGTCCCAACTTTATCTATCAATCTGACTGTAATTATTTATGTTCTACTGTGAATTTTTGCATGCAAATACTCATGCATGTACACACAAATACAAACAGAAGTAAACTGACTCTTTCCCTTTCTTCCTCAGGCTTAGAAAGAATTGCAAGAGATTCAGCCTATGAGCAAGAAGGAAAAGTTCAGTTTGTAATTGATGCAGTATATTCCATGGCCTATGCACTGCACAACATGCATAAAGATCTCTGTCCTGGATATATTGGTCTGTGTCCGAGGATGAGCACAATTGATGGTAAAGAGCTACTTACTTATATCCGTGCAGTAAACTTCAATGGTAAGTTACACGTACTCTTTCCACATCTCCCCCACCTCCCCTCTCCAGCTTTTTTCTTTCAATGTTTCAGAAGCAACAAGATGTGTTTTCTTCTTTATATAAGTGCTTTAAGGCACAGTGGAAAACAGGATTAGAAGCAATTCTCATTTAATCAGAACTGTGAGGTTTTTCCACCTGCTTTGAAACCTCAAGTGTATTTTTTTGTCTTAACATTAAGCTGCTCCCAAAAGAGGCAGATGTTAAAATAATCTGTCGATCAAAATATTCTGGTGAAAAGCTGCTATTATAGAAACAAGTTGAGGACTCATGCAGTCCTACTGACAGATTAAAATCCTTTGACAAAGGTTGTTTATGTTTTTGCAAGAGAATGAATTGAAAAAAATACCCTTTTGAAAATGGCCTTCTGAAATCACTGTTAACAATTTCCTTACAAAAGTGAATAGTGAGGATTTGGTTTTCAATTTGCATATTTGAATCTCAATTAAAACACTCACTAGCAGTTCCAACTTCTTTTCCATTTCATAGTTTTTCACTTGGTGATTTAGTGAGCTTCAACAAAACTGCAATATATATTTGTAACCACTAGTACATAATCTGTGCAGCTGGGATCTGCCCGCTGGGGAAATGTCATTACAGATGCTTATGCTGTTAACAGTAGAGGCCAATAAAGAACAGGATTAATTTATGAATGTAGAATTAAAAAGGGTAGAACCTATCTGATCATGAAATAAAGTTCCTGAAAATATACATTATTTTGTGAAAGTCAGAATTATTGTAGACTGTATTTACCATTCTTTTACAAAGAAATGGAACAATGTTCTTTGTTGTGTTTTGTTGTTCTTTTATTTTTTTCCCTTTACATGATGGTAACTCACATTCTAGACATGCCCTCTAACTATATAGAGAGAAGCACTGTCTATCACAATTTATTCCAATGACCTCAGCTGCCAGCCTTTTTGAAAAAAGCACAAGGTCATTTTGAATTTAGCTTCTGAGTGGAAGCTTTTTTTTTTGCTTTAGGTAATGTACCAGACCTTCTGGTTGGTATGAATGTTGGCTGTAGTTTACAGTTTTTTCCTCTTCTAAACCTTTTTTATTCCTATGCAATTTTCATGAAAAGGGAATCCCTGTCTACAGGAATATAAAGATAGAAGGAGTTTAAATGATTCTTTAATGATTTTAAAGAAAACCTGGAGCAAAATATCTTGCTGGCAAATGGGAAATGTTATGATGACAAAGGTAGGCGGCATATTGTAAGGTTTGCAGTGATAATTATCTACATTTCCAGTAGATATTCTTCTGGGTCTATGTCATTAAAGCACAAAGAAAGTGATCTATTTTCATTTTGTGAGCATGAAAGTTTAGAGTAAAAAGATAAGCTGTACATTTTGTATGAAATCTTTCTCCGCCTGGATTGTTTCATCAATACATGTCATGATTTCTCTGGCTAAGTATTGCAACAAGGGGAGATGAAAGAGTGGGATAAAGTAGTTTGGACACTAATGAAAAAGTATCTGCTTTTGAACTAGTAATTTACTGAAAGAGGGGGGGGGGAAGGAAAAAAAAAAGAGAAACATTTCTGTGAGGTTAGCTTTCCATCCCATGGGATCTGTTAACTCCTCCCTGCACTCGGCTAGTCCATATTATGCATAGGTGTACCAATTTTTCAGGTGCATTATATGCCCAAATATTTCCTTCTTTTTGGGTCGTGCATTAGGAGGCATAAGCGGAGTACTGTCTATAACCCTTTGCCTTTTCCTGTTAATCCCAAATTCCTGTTCCTCAGGACAGCACTGCCACGGTATCCGGTTTGGTTTATGTAGGTAAATACTTACACAGATTCACAGAATCGCAGAATGTTAGGGATTGGAAGGGACCTCAAAAGATTATCTAGTCCAATCCCCCTTCTGGAGCAGGAACACCCAGATGAGGTTACACAGCAATGTGTCCAGGTGGGTTTTGAATGTCTCCAGAGAAGGAGACTCCACAACCTCCCTGGGCAGCCTGTTCCAGTGCTCTGTTACCCTCACTGAGAAGAAGTTTCTTCTCATATTTAAGTGGAACCACCTATGTTCCAGTTTGCGCCCATTACCCCTTGTCTTACAATTGGTTGTCACTGAGAAGAGCCTGGCTCCATCCTCATGACACTCACCCTTTATATATTTATAACATTAATGAGGTCACCCCTCAGTCTCCTCTTCTCCACGCTAAAGAGACCCAGCTCCCTCAGCCTTTCCTCATAAGTGAGATGCTCCACTCCCTTAATCATCTTTGTTGCCCTGTGCTGGACTCTCTCCAGCAGTTCCCTGTCCTTCTGGAACTGAGGGGCCCAGAACTGGACACAATATTCCAAATGTGGTCTCACCAGGGCAGAGTAGAGGGGAAGGAGAACGCCTCTCAACCTACTAACCACCCCCCTTCTAATAAACCCCAGGATGCCATTGGCCTTCCTGGCCACAAGGGCACACTGCTGGATCATGGTCATCCTGCCGTCCACCAGGAGCCCCAGGTCCCTTTGCCCTATGCTGCTCTCTAATAGGTCATTCCTTAACTTGTGCTGGAACCTGGGGATTGCTAGACCTCCTGTGCTGGGACTTGACAGTAGTGCCGTCTGTCAATTTTGACGTGCATCCTAGGTTCAGTCATTAACAATGTAGCGTATTAAAAGTGAACTGACAGATGAAAGGAAAACCTGACTTTCACAGCTGTTCAAGGTAGCATTTTTCTCTGCTAACAATCACAGGATTGCAGGATTGCTGAAATTGGCAGCGACCTCTGGAGATCACCTACTCCAACACACTGCACAGATCAGGAACAGCCAAATCAGGTTACTTAAGACAATGTCCAGCCAGGTTTTAAATATACAGAAAGATGGAAAATCCAAAATTCTCTCTGAGCAATCAGTTCCAGTATTTGATCACCTTCACAGAAAAAAAAATAAGTTTTTTCTTAAGCTTGAAGATTTTTTCCTGTCTTTAAAATTAAGCCTCTGATTTTCAAGAAGATACAAATTTCTAAATCAAGAAATAACTGACATTTTTAAGATAGGCAGTTTTACTTTTTATTCATTATCAGTTTCCCCACATGATTCTACCTTCATGCATATTAAACCAAATTCTCGCCTCTCTTAATTCAGTATATCCTCCTTAACTAAGGTAGTAATGAGTGGGTGCAAGTCCAATTAGTATGCTGTCACATTCAACTTAGTGGGTCTCACCTCACAAAGTATGACCTGCACTATGGACACCATTCTTCATTATGGAGGGTGTTTGCAAGGGGAAGAAATCACACATATTTCTGTTTATTGGAGTAACTGTTTTGCTTTTGATTGCAAATAATAACTTTGAAATGCATTCATTTTTTCTTTACTCTGTTTATTTTTATTTACAAATTATGAAGAAGATTTTTTCCCCTGAAGGATTCATCTGTGTAATATTCCATGACACCATCATGACTGAAGGGTGATCATAACCACCAGCACACAGTGTACTGATGTAATTGATATGACATTTGTTTCTGCTTAGATGTTCTTCTACTAGTTATATGTTATATGTAGAAAATCTCACAGTTCAGCATGATTTTGAAGGGGAAATTTACTTGTACATGAGATTTGACTGACTGCTGAGTGTAGTCTTCTGTTTTATCACCTGTGTTTTTCTTAGGACAGCTAGCAAAGTGTGGTGTCTAAAAGCAATTGCTTTTCATTTGTAATGGGCAGTTTAATAATTGATTTAATTTAATAGGAAAAGAAACCTCTAACATGTAACTGATACAGCCTATTGCTTCTGTAATCAAAGAATACTTAGAACTTTCAAAAGTTTCATACTCCTACTTATCTTCGGGTTTCCAAGGCAAAACGTGAATTTTGTCACTTTGTGGTGTTCTTATTTTAATAAAGGTGCCACATTTGAAAGGTTTTCCCTACCAGTTTTTGTATCCAAACAAAATGAGATATTTACGTGAAAATGGTGTTTCGTATTTGAAGTTGTGTAAAGCAAATAATGTTTCTTTTAATTAGGTTTATAAGTGGTGATATGCATATGTTGTGGCATGATTCAATATGTTTTTCCATCACATCATTAACTCTATTATTCTGCCTACAAAAGAAATAGATGTTTTGTAAGAGGTTTACCCTGGCATGTGCGGAGTGTTTTATAAGTGCTCTGCTGAATTCAATGTAAGTGTTCCTCGTTTAGCAGAAACAGGACTTGAACATGCCTTTGTGGTGAATAGAGGTATTTCAAATGTCATTTTTGTTTGTTTGTTTGTTTTAGGAAAATATTTGTCTCTGTATTTCCTTCTGGTTAAAGCAAAAAAAAAAAAAAAAAGACAAAAGGTTGACAACATGGATGCAATGTTATTTCTTGAGTGGTAATAAACCACAAAGTGATAAGACTGATCAGTGTTCCTTCCTCTGTTTTCCCACTACAAAAGTGAAGATCAAAATTTATAGTTAAATTCCAAAGATACTTGTTTATATTGTACATAAAGCATTTGATACAGAAGGAAGTACGCTTTTTCCATATGTGTAGATTTATAGCTAGCATGAGGTAGCTCTTTTTTTGCCTACCTTTAGTCACATATTGGTATTTATATTTACTCTAATGCACTGTAGTAGTTCCAGGGATAAGTACTGAAGAAACATCACAAACTAGAACATAATATAGATATAGCAACATGAGTCTTATCTTAAAGGCAAGGGAAGAATTTGACCTATACTCCCATACATGCATACAGACATTTTATTAGCCTTGATGAGCGATGTATCCTGCGAGTGAACCAGGATACTTACTACTTTGACACTTTTTTAGGAGGGTGGGGCTAAGCAAGAAGGGAGCAGAGAATAGGTGGGAGCACTGACTCCCCAACACTGTCAATGCTTAGATAAATGTTATGTCCTTCTGCAGGAGGTCACTGCAACATCACTTCTGCCTCCTGGTGAACAGGAGGCTCTTCTGAGTCTCACTGTGCAACCTTTTCTTTAGTCTTCTCTGGGACAAATCAAGCAACTATGTTTCTTGCTGGGTTTTTGTAACAAATCTACAGTAACACTGGAACAGGTTGCCTGGAAAGGTTTTGGATTCTTTATCCTTGGAGATATTCAAATGTGGCTGCAGATGGGCACCCTGGTCTAGCTGAACCTGCTTTAGGCAAAGGGTGATCTCCAAAAGTCTCTTACCATCTCAGCCATGCTGTGGTTCTGAGGCCCTAGCTGGACTTGAAAGAAAATACTATCAATTACCCTTGATTTACAATACCGAATGAACATGTTACCTTTATTCTTCTGGAACTAGTTTCATAGTCTGAGTGGATTAGTAAAATTTGCTGTTATTTAGGTTTCAGATAAGTTAATTAAATGCCTTTGAGAAAATATAAATTTTGGCTACACAGACAGCATGCATGTGGCATTAGCCTCATTAAAAAAAGGCAAACAAACAAACAAACAAACAAACCCCCAAAACAACTAACCAAATACAAAAACAAACAAAAAAACCACTCCAAAACCCAACCAAATAAAAAAACCAACACATGCAAAATTTCATCCTGAAAGGGCAGAATGATATCAGAATATGAAACATAAGAACAGAAACTAGCAGAAAAACTCAAAATAAGGCATCTACACTTGTAAACTAAAAATTAATGATCATTCTACATTGTGGTTTGTTGTTGTTTTTTTTTTTTTTTCTGCTAAAGTGGTATCTACAGAGAAGAGGGGTTTTTTTGTTTTGTTTTTTTTTGTTTGTTTGTTTGTTTGTTTTGTTTTTGTTTTCTTTTTAAGAAGAATGGGGTTTCTCATGGAGAATTTTGAAACCTTCAGAGAATCATTATTGTGGAATCAGCAATTTACAAAATTCTTCTTCTCCTGTTATCTTTTGAAGTTGCTAAGACATCAGTCTGTGCAAAACTCTCCTGACTAAATACACAGCTCAGACTGTTTTAAATGTTTTCTTGAAGAAAGCTGACACCTCTCTATTCTTTCACTGAGTACAAAATCTGCATTTTCAAATCATTATTTATCATTAAAACAGAAGCTTTAAAATGGTGCCTTTTGAGACTGATAAGTTTTGACATTTTTTAAGGCATTAAGCACAATAGAACTAAATGTCCCACTTAAAATGTACTAGAGCTATGCTTCTAGCTCAGATTTTTAAAAATCCAACTCTCAAGCCTACAACTACCAAGAGAAATAAAAAAAAAACCACCTTTTTTAAATAGTTGAAGTTGGGCATATCTGTGATTTTTAAACTTATGAATTATTATTGTCAGTTCATAAATTAGGGGTTTGTACAGTTAGAAACACTTAACATCAGATGACACCACTGGTCCCAAATTCTGACAGGGTTAAAAGCTACCTCAGTATAATGGGAGATAATACCAGATCAGTAGATCAGATAGGGACAAACAAGATTAACAATGAGTTGGGAAGGGCTGAACTCTGCTGACCTTGCTAGGATTCATTGTGGTAGCAAAACTAGTTTCACTAATGTGTATTCTGCTGAAGAAATTAAGACACTTCTTTCAGCTGCAGAAGTTTTTGTGGAATGGGTAATGTCTGGTGCAATTTTATAAAGATCTGTGATGTTTATTCTGTCATAATTTAATCACATGACATAATTCAATGTGGTTTTTGTTTGTTTGTTTGTTTGTTTGTTTATCTTGGTGATACAGAGGAATGTTTGAAAACATGGCTAACACTTAAACTAACATAGACTGGAACTCATCAAATCTGAGAATTCAAAAGAGTTCAGTCTTTTCATGTACTTTTGTCATGGTTTCAGAAGTGTCTAATTTGATCTGTGAATGCACTGGGACTAAGGCAGACCATTTGTAATCCTGATATCTATTTTCCCATACCTTTATGTTAAATTAAGAAAAGAGTTCCTACCTTTCTTAATTTATTATTGGGGATGAGCAGGGGGTGATTTCAAATAAGTTCTGCTTTGGCATGCTAAGTATTTTAATGGAATTAATCCAGGTAGCTATACAAGAGACCAAAATTTCGCAGTGGTCTGAATCACTTTTAATGGATGTAAGTAACACATGGTTCTAATGTAAGCACACGCAACAGACAAAGCTTGGAGCTGCTCTGATGCTTAGGTACTTCATAAATCCATGTGATTAATATCTGAAATGATGAAAATGCTGTGAGTGAAAGTAGAAGGTATAACCTAAAAGTAGGTGCAATTTGTAGTTGTGCTCTTGTTTATGTACAGATCTTAAGTACTGATTAATTGAGCAATATATATGCTTCACATACACAATTCGTGATCCAGAATGTGACTGAGGTTGATTCTTTGTTTTGAGGAACAAGGTCTAATTCATAAGGTATTTTAATAATTAATATGTAAAGGGAGGTGATGAAGGTTTTACCCTCATTACCCATGAAAATTGATTTGCATTTCCTGATAGGTGAAGATATTCAGATACATTACAGTCTTCTAATATGATCAAGTGAAAAACTCAAACAATAGTGAGTAGTACAAATTAATCCTTGCCATTCCAATTGAAAAGGTATCTAAGAGTAAAGAAGCTGGATCCATAAGGCTTGTCTCTTACTTTCTTTTAGTCAGTGTAAGAAACATTGTAGATGTGGTGCTGTAGTGTTATTAAGCCACTCAGGTATCATTTTTACAATTATTAACAGGAAAAAGATGTGTCATATGTTTTGAGGAAAAGAATCTCTTGACAAGCTTCCTAACTTAAATGTTTAAATTTAAAACTTCCTCTTAAATCTGTTAGATCAAGTAAGAAAGTTTGTACAAGTTACTAATTATCTCGTATGTGAATTTATGACCCTTTTGTTAAGACAACAGTTCTGCAAGCCAGCAGGACAGTCATGAGGGGAAATGAATTGCTTTGCAGTTCCTCCATAACAGAATAATCTGAGCCTTTTTCATTTTCCTACAACAACTTCTACTTACAAAATGAAATAGACACATCAGAGAGAATATCAAGGGAAAAATGTAACAAGGATTTTGTTAAGGGTATTTGGTAGTATAGATATGCTACATTTATAGTTCATTCATGTAAAAAGTGATCCATCTGGTAATGGCTGATAAATGACAAACTCAAAAAATAGATTAATTCTTCAGGGAGGTCATTGTCAGGGAAATTATCTTGACAAATCTTGGATTCTCATATAAGGAGGAAAATAGCCATTTCTCTATGTTAAAGGGAATGACAGTGAAATCAGGTAGAATTAATACTGTAGGGCAGGTAGGAATTACAGTGAGGAGAGAATAAATTTGCAATTAACAGGCATGGCCGACATTGTCAGACAGCACTATTTAGTTTTTCTACTCTAGTGAAACGTTGTGTTCAGCAGTAATCAACCAAGTTCACATCTATAGTCAAAGCAGTACTGGATTCAAGACCAGGTCCTTGCTAACAGATTTGATCTTAAGCAAAACCAAGGAAAACTAAAGGAAACCAAACAAGACATCCAAGAGAAAAGTGATGGGATTCAGTTCAACTCTTGCAGGCAAGTAGGTTTTCCTCATTTTCAGTAGCTGTTGAAATTTAAAAGAACTGTCTAGTTCTCCATATAGCTGGTGGGAAAGGCTGATACCTCTAAAGGCTACCAGAGAGCCAATCTGTCCATTAGCATTTCAGCACCATAGCAACTCGTCTGCTTCTGTATGTTTTTCTGCAAACAGCTATGAGTTAGAGAGATTTTTCTCAAAGGCTGGTTAAAGAATTTCTAATAGTATGAAATATTCAATATGTGGAAAATAGCTTATCTTAGAAGCTTCTCTAATTTACTCCAGCAGAGGAAGCATTTGCTGTTATTCCTGAAGATTAAGGTATCCAATCATTTTGACCACACAGCAGGTTATGTTTTATATGGAACATATTGGAACCAAAATGTTGCTCCCCATAGTCACAGTTAAATCTCTCACTTGTAAGCCTGAAATAAAACTGATTTGATGCACAAATTCCTGAGGCATTCTATTTTAAGTAAGGAGACTGTTTCAGTTCTCCTGTTATCCTTATAATCAAAACTGAACATTTGATAATTAAAGGTAAGATCATTTTCACTAAAGATTTTAGTTGCAATTTTGTGGATTCTGTGCACTGCACCCATTCAAAGCAATGATGCATTATTGAGGCTTCCATATTAACATTTTTCAATTTGTACTAATTCGTTTAGGCTATTAACTTTATAATTACATTAGCATTTAATAAAAAAATAGTTTGGAATATAGGAAATACAGAATATTCTTTATTATTAGTTACACTTGGAAGCTTAAACTCTTTTAAGCCAAGTCATAGGAGCCTACGTGGTCAGATGGATTTGAAAATGGTGCTTCTCTCTATTACTTACAGCTATATTAACAAATTATTAGCTTGACTGGTACTCTACTTGAATACAGTTTTATTTACTGGTAGTTGAGCTAATATGTACAGGTAAAATTATTAGAGGATATCCAGCTACATTTCAGAGTATGAAAATTTGATTGTGTTTTTAACTATTGTGTCAAAATTTACACACTAATAATAGCTTACTCCTTAGACCTTCCAGTTACAATGGTTGAGATTTATTATCCAGTATGATTAACTTTGATACTGACTTTTTTTAGGAGTTCAGCTGGAGGGTAAGAGGGCGTGGTACAACCCTTCTATGTTCACAGTATCGCACAGTATCACAGTATGTTTGGGATTGGAAGGGACCTCAAAAGATCATCTAGTCCAATCCCCCTGCTGGAGCAGGAACGCCTAGGTGAGGTCGCACAGGAACATGTCCAGGCGGGTTTTGAATGTCTCCAGAGAAGGAGACTCCACAACCGCCCTGGGCAGCCTGTTCCAGTGCTCTGTCACCCTTACTGAGAAGAAGTTTTTTCTCAAATTTAAGTGGAACCTCTTGTGTTCCAGTTTGATCCCATTACCCCTTGTCCTATCATTGTTTGCCACCGAGAAGAGCCTGGCTCCATCCTCATGGCACTCACCCTTTATATATTTATAAACATTAATAAGGTCACCCCTCAGTCTTCTCTTCTCCACACTAAAGAGACCCAGCTCCCTCAGCCTTTCTTCATAAGGGAGGTGTTAAGTCAAGGGGAAGAGATTTATGCCTCTGAACAGTTCCAGAAAGGAACCAGAAATATTTAATACACTAGTGATAACTTTGCTTTGAGATGAAGACAGTAGAAACACTGGAGCTTGACCCTCCCCAAACTTTTCATATTAGTCTGGGAATTGGATGTTCAATAAGGAAATAAAGTAATTGACTCCTAAGCCTATAATCTAAAGGAGCCTGAAGCCATGTCCCAGAAGCATGTCTTAAACAATGACTGGGAGGATATTCGTTACTTTTGTTGCATTTGGGTCACAGTTCAGCCAGGAATGCAAGACTTCCTAGAAGTCTTATTCAAATGGACTCTCCTTATCCTATTTTAGTAGCACTAAGTGGCTATTAGTTTATATGAAGTTGTAGTTTTTATTGTATTTTTATTCTAGTGAAAGCACAATCAAACCAGCTAAAAACGTATGACTCCATATTTCTTCCCAGCCATTACTGAAACAAGAAATCTTAGTGCAGTACAGAACAAATCTTATGCATTTGCTGGAGTGTTTTTTATTGTGCACCACACACAAAGAAAGACCTATCATCAACATCCGGATTATTTTTTGTTCTCATTCAGATGAAGATGAATTACAAGTTACCCTTTGGGATTAAAGCAATATATCTGTATTATCTCCAAGGGTTTGGAGAAGATAGTATGATTTTAAAACAAGATTTTTTGCTAATGAGCATTTTTAATTATTGTCCAATAAGAAAACAAAACAAGTCAAACCAAAACCAACCAACCAATTTTGGCCATCAACCATCATTATTACATTGTTACTGTTTTTATTATTATTTATTATTATTAAATATTTTTTTTTGCCTAAACCTACATCTTCTTCTTTATATTAAAACTATGGTAATACACTGATAGTTTCTTTTGCTAAAGAAAAATAAGGTAAAGCAAAATCAAGGTCAGTTGGCAAGCAAGCAGATAGAAAAAACACTTGCAAATACAATTATTTTTATTGTAAGTGTCCCCTTAGATATGGCTTCAAGTTCGGGTGTTGCATGTATTCTGTACAGGAAAGCAGTTCCTAAGAGATTGGAAAGCATTGTAATAACATAACAGTTACCTGACCTGTCTGGGGAATTCAGAATATCCTGAGTTTACAGATGTGCTCTTTGTCACATGTGTTTCTCTGCAGGAGTAGAAGAACAGCACAGTAAGAGACAGTCCCTATGTTCACTAAATTAATATTTCCCTGGTAGTTATGTGTTCTTCAGTGAAAAAGTGAGGGAGTTTTTCTTTGCTTGTGGTAGACAAAGGTGTATAGACAGTTTGTATAGACTCAGTGGAAAGGAACAGCTATAGTTCACCCATGCATTGTATTCTGCTGTCTCCTCAGAATTTATTTTCTTTCAAGATTTTTCATAGATAGACTCACCAAACTCTTTAAAATAACAAGAAATCCTCAATTCTGTATGTTGTATCTTATGGAATAGTAACATGGAGACTTCCACAGTAGATTGCTTTCCTTCGCCTGTAAAGCTGAGCAAACAGATATAATTATAGAAGTCACATTATTGCTCGCTCTAAGTTCCAGCTGAATCAACGTTTGATTTTCCTGTTTGGCCCTGCAGCCACTCTAAGACTACCCTGGCTTTGCTCCAATACTACTTGATCCTGAGTGGAGAAACAAAAATGTATGGGCACTGTTCCCATACCACGCATAATCACATTTCGTAAGTATATCCCTAGGTAGCATTAAGTCACAACTCATAATATGGCCAGTTATGGTAGCTGTATACCACTTTTTGGAGGTAATTATTATTCATTTTAAATGAAAGTGAAAGTGATGTGTGGAGCCTGAAGTCATCATCTGTGTGTGGGATATGCAGCTACAGGGCAGTCAAGCTCCTCAGCACAGGCCAGGCTGTGCAAACTTGAAAGGTTTATTTAGTGCAGTCTCTGCGTGGTTCTTCCAAGTCCCTACTAAGAGATCTGAAGAGAAAGCCCCAGGATATTAGAGTCCACTGCTTATCATGTTGGAGAAAAACAACTAAAGGTGCTTGGAAGTAACAGTTATATTGACATACAGCCACTGTGGGAAGGTTTGTGCTAAGCCAGCTGGCTTTAAAGGCTCCAGCTCTTGATAGTTACAAATTGTTGTATTGATCCTCCCTTATACATGGACTAAATGCAGCTCAAACATGGATAATTTTTTCTCTGTTTTGCACTTTCCCTGCTTCTTGCCAGCAAGGGATATTGTTCATGCACAAAATGCTTAGGGAGGATTTCTTGCTTACCTGAGCATAAAATGCACATGGTTTTGTTCTTATTGTAGTGAGTTGTCCTGAGCCCTGTATGATGAATTCTGAGGAACATGTAAAATAAAAAAGAAAGTAATGTCCAATCAGATGTTCCCAAACCTAAGAAAGTTTTTGGTTTTTAGTTCCCGTTATGGCTGAATGTTGAGATTACTCCTTATTTCAGCTGATTTTTCCCTAGATCTAATTTGACCTTTTGAAGATTCCTCATGTTTCTATGTCATTTTCCTGACTTCTGGTGACCCTAGGCTACTGCTTTACTAACACAAAAAGTACCTATAAATGTTATTTTATTTAATTGTTGATTGTTTCTTTGCTTAGGTAGTCCTGGGACAAGTGTTTAGCTTTCCAAGGCATTTTTAGATAATATAGGTATTTTTTAGCCAGTAAGTTTCATAAGTCCACAAGTGCTGGGGACAGAATTTTCAGGACTACTAAAGTTCATTTTTTGCAAGGTGTGAAGAGTCAGAACAAAGATACATGCCTTCTGCCAGCTATCCTATAGCAGGCATATCCATCTGCTACATGCACCTACAGCCTCTGTTATTAAAAGATTCAGGTTCTTCATGGTTAGAGCAATTAGAACAAGAAAGGTAAAGGTGTATGTGTGAATGTGTTTTAATGACAATGTTTTCATGAATTATTGCATGGTATGTAGCAGACATAACTGGCTGTTATCTCAGTCCACCATATTTTTAAAATAAATACATGAACCATTCTCTTTAAATAAAGACTCTGAACCTGTGTTCAAAGGTGATTTAAGCTAACTTATTTTGGTTTGAATAGTAGGAACTTTCCCCTCCTATGGAGATGAAAGGTTGTAGCTGCTGAAAAGGAGTTAGGCAAAGAATGGGAGAAAAATAAGTTAGAAAATGGCAACTGAGAAATTCACTTTTTATTTGAGTCCTCCAAATACACACAAGGAGATTTTTTTTGTGTTCTATATTGATGTATAATCAGATTAAAGATTTCCTATGAAGATAAGCTGATAATAGACATTAACTACACTTGCTCAACAACAAATAGCACTAGTGCCACTTGAGAAGTACAGGCTGTTTTTTTCCTCGCATAGAGAAGAGGTGGCAATTTGTGTTTACAGAAGTGGCCTGCTAACACCTATCAATGCACACCTTGTGAGCTCTGTGGCCAGGGACTAATGTGTGAAAAAAAGTCTACGAGTCTGTGCAGCCAAGGTGTTATTATGTTCTCCTAATAAAGTATATTGAACTCATCTTTCTGGCATCTAACATTTAAAAAATGTTTTCTTATTGTTTTCTGTAGTTGATGGAACAGTAAAGTATATTCTAATTCTGGAGTCATTAAATGCTACTATAGACCAAGAAAGCCAAAAGGTTTGTAAAATAGTTCAATTATTAAACTAGAATGAAATAGTATTACAAAGCATAACTGGCCTTCAGAGAGAAATTTGTTTATCCAGATTATCTTGTGTCACCTGAAAAACAAACAAACAAACAAAACCAAAACCAAAACCACACACACACACACAAAACAAAACAAAACAAAATAAACAAAATATTCCCCAAACCAAACAAACAGCAAAACAAACCAACCAACCAAACAAAAAACAAAACAAAAATAAAACCCCTACAAAAGCAAAACAAAGATGGGCTTTGATTTGAAGGATTTTTTTTTCTACTGCCTTTTTGTTTAATTGTTTGATTTTGGTCTGAATGAAACTAAAATTAATTTTATGAAGAATCAGCATCTCTCAAGGCCCTAAAACTGTACTGGTGAGTAATGTTCTTATTAGTTCATTCACTAGTGAAAACCAGCCATTAATTGACATTCCTGACAAGGATGTTGATTTCATTGAGCAATTGCAAGAAACTCTGGTCCTTGAGTGAAAACCTCTGGGAAATTGATTCCAGGAATGGAGTCTCTCAGCTTCCAATATTGCTAACCTTCAGGGGAGGCCCAACTGAATTTTGGGCAGGACTCCATCATGCCAAAGTAGTGCCATGTCAGCAGAACTGAGAGTTGTCTCTCTTAGTAGCCAGGATCCCCATGAGTTTGTAGCTGCATTTGTCTTGAATTCTTTCCAGAGAGGACAACTCAGATCAGAGATATAGGCAAAAAAAGAATGGTCCCTCTTGATGAGCTAAAAGGGCGGTGAAGAAGAAGCTGTGTGCCTCACTGGTTGAAATAAGGAACTTCTGAAAATAGAAAAGTAAATGCTGGTCCACCAGAAACTTTGAGATGAGAATCAGTGCTGCTTGGACAGTTCTCAAATAACTAAATTCAACTCAGGTCTTGGTCACTAAAACAGACAGTTGAAATTTTGACCTTCCTATTGGTCCATTTCCTGTAAAAAGTTCTTCCTGTTTCATATGGGTGATTTTTGGATTGTGAAGTCCTTGGGCTCTGTGATAACGGAGACCTTGTAAATATAGATGCATTGTGGTTAAATGGGAGATGATCAAGAAAGGAGATCAAGAAAGGGTTCAATGTCTCCAGTTATTGCATATAGATCTTTTATTGAGACTCATATACAAAAAATGAATACACATCTATTGTTACAAACATGCACTTTTATTTTCTTTATTTGGTATGTCCATTTGTTACTCCTAAGATGTTGTAAAGACTATTATAAACATTCTTAGTTTTTCTCCCATGCTACTGCTACAATTGCTTCTTTGTCCTCCCTCAGAGGTCCCTCTGACAGAATCAATAACATCCAGATCAATGGAAGAATTTTTCTAAAAATGTAAATCTTTCATCTTCATGGTCCTGACTTGCTAATGCTTTCTAATGGAGTATTTAACAGGAATGAGCACAGACCTTGATATGAATTGTCAGACAGATATGTAACAAGAGGAGTTCTGAGTAGGGAAATGCAGAAGGATAATGAAACCCGACAATAACAGAAAACTGTGGACAAAGAGCTGAGGGCGAGAACAAATGAATATGACTCCCATAGAACAGGGTCACAAGCTGGTGCCTGTACCATAAGGTTTGTTGCCAGGAAATGGAAAGTAATAAGGTTAGGCACTGAAAAACAGAAGGGCTTATAACTTCAGCAGATTGACATGCTACAAATATTGAACAGTAGATAGATTAGAGACAAGGGCTATTTATAAAGGTGTTTTTTTTTTCCTCCATGGGAAATAACAACAAACAATACAGACACATCATGATGTAAGTGACAAAAGATGCATTTTTTTTCCTGGTATTGTAAAAGATAGTAGAAAAACTACTATGATATCTCAGGTTGACCTTGTTTCATTTGTGTCATGCAACTAGATAAAGTGGAAAAGGGGACAAATATAAAACCAGAATAATACAGGGGCACATACATTTTAGCAATTTATAAAGCAAAACAGCATAGGAATGGAAACCAATTTATTTTGCATTGCATATGTACATTGTGGATGTCTACAAATGTACTAGTTGATTACACTGCTTTTATAGTGAATAGAAAGAAAGTCACTTAGTGGGACATGGTTCACCTCATTATTTACTTGTCTAAAATAAGCTGGATGAATTGTGCTATAGAGGTGCCTCCACTGACAGCAGAGCACATCTATAAAATTATATCAGCTTTAAGTGTCTATGCTGCAGATTTCCAGAGACAATTCCAATACTACTCGGTGTTTTGGGGAAAAAATAAGCTTGAGGAAGGAAACTAGGAATAAAGTGCTAAGATTTGTTATTGTAAATAATCTGAAAGTTGTCTAGCAAATGAAAGAAGAATTAGTAGAAAAAAAATCATGGATAGAAACACGTACACACAGAATGTAACATATTGTATGTTTGTACAACAGACAAGTAATTGTGACAATAAGTGACAGGGGTTGACAAGGCTGGGGAAATGAACATTAAACAAAAAAAAGAGTGGGCATGGGAGCAAGCAACAGTACTTAGAAGGTTATTTGTTATGTGGAACTCAAGTAAACTAGAGGAGATACCTGGGAAAAAGAATTGGATGTTGTAGAAAAACATTCTGTTTAATTCTGGAGACTTTGAGAAACCCAATAAAATAATGCTGGTTTTCAGTTGCCATTTTTCAATAGTCTACTAAGAAGGAAGGAATTTTGACAATCCTGGTTATAGAAATAAGATGAAGAAGAGATATATAATTCAGTGCTCTGTGTCATTCACCCAGTCTGTCATTTTGGCATCTGTCTGTCCAGTGCAAAATGACCAAGTATTTCCAAGAAGAAATGCAGTGTATTCTAAGAAATGTATGCAAAATTGTTTGATATGTGAGTGAAAAAGAAAAACAAATGAAAATCTAGACAGAAATCTAGAAGTTAGATTTACAGGAGATGAATTTGAAAGTTTAACAACAAGTTGCCTTTCATGATTTTTTATGATGGCCTATTAAGGGATCTGAGAAGATCTATATCAAATCTCTGCAAGATTTACTGCTCTGAGGTTATAATAAGGAAGGTCTACAAAATAGATTGGGAAAATTTTTGAATAATATAGAGAATCACAGTGTAATTATACTAGAGATCAAAATATGAAATAAAAATAATTTTACAACATTGTGAAGGTAGATAACACATCCTTAATGTGCTTGAAGTAAGGGACTGAAGAGAAAGGTAGCGATCTATTATGAGATTTATCTGAACTATTACACACTTTCTCTTCTCTAGTATGTGGAAATGCATGTACTTTTTACTCTTAGCAAAGTTCCTATTACTAGCCTGTAAATGGATTAGAATATATATATCATCTTGGGTTTTATTGCCTCAGTTGCTAAGTTTACCCAGATTCTGCCATGTGATTTTTTATCTCATTCCATATTACTGATCCATCCCATCTTTGCATTATACATTTCATTAGCACATTCTATGCCCCCAAAGGACATTTTTTTTTTGCCTTTGGGTGCATAGTCCCTAGTGAAAACACTAAAATTTTCCAAAAATGGACTATGCAGAACTGCACAGGGATTCCACCAATACCCACTTTCGTCACAACCTGTTTAATCTCTTTTTTGATCAGGTCCTTATTCACTTTACAGTGCAGCTTCTATTCTCCATTTTTTCCATTTTAATCAGTCATCTTCCATGGGATAAAATTCTGAAAACCAGAAACTTTATTTCTGTCTTGTTTTCTTTGTAAAGTAAATAACTTATCTGTCAAAGAATGACACCAAGATCATTGCCATGTTCTTTTTCTGAAAAATGTATGTAGCTTTTATTCTCATTTACGTTTATTTATGGAAATGCATCATGAAAGACTATATCAATAAATATAAAAAGAGGAATTCAGAATCTATTTGAAGAAATAAGATATTTACATGTAGATAAGTGATTCTCCACAAACCTCATTCTAGCTTTTGTTGACCATTCCGCATCATGGAATTCTTTTGGGAATTCACTGAAACAATATGCCATGAAACCTGACTTCAGTGGATTTTTTTTCAGAGGACAGCAGGTAGTAAACAAGCTTTTTTGAAGGACTAATTTCAGAGCTGACTCTGCCTGTTGGCAAACTGGATTAAACTAGTGGTATCTGGAGACATGTTAATGAATTTCAGATTAACACAAGTGCTAAACCTAATGCCGTAATTAAGAAAGGCCTGCCAATCACTGTCTCTTTTGCATTGGCACAATTTATTTTGTAGATTTCTAAAGCAGCATTATCAGTTAGTGAGGACTGCAATTAATAGCTAAATGCATCCTAAAAGAGCAGTTCACAGGAAGGAGAAAAACGACTGTAAGAGAAGAGTTATATAGTCCATTCATTGTGGATATCCTAAGGTTATATCATTTTGAGTGCAATTTTCTACACTGCATGTCCACTGCCATTCCTGAAAGCAGGTTTTCCAAAAAGTGGCGCTTCTCAAAAACACCCTGTCTATTTTTAATTAAAATGACTTTTATTAATTTCTGGCAATATTCACTGCATTGTCAAGAATTATCTATAACAGACAAGATCTGTGGAACTGCAATAAAGGTTTTCACTTGGATCTGTTACATGTACTGTATTGTTTGCTTCTTTTTCTGTTGCATCAGCTGCAACAGCAAGCGTCATTGTAAGCTTCACTTGTTTGTGGTAATATCTACATTTGTATGCTTCAAAAATTAGAAGAAAACTACCTATTCATTTCTAATTATATTCTAGAGCTACATTTTTACAGAGAGATGAAAAGATTTGTTTCTATTTACACATATCTTCAGCTATTCAATTTATTATTCAATTTTATTTCTAAAGAGAAAGCATTATACATTTCTATGCCAGAATAAGCATAAGACTCATCAAAAGACTACAGGTATAACTTCTTAAATGCCTGAGCCTTTGTATCTGCCCAACACACAGCTATCGAAAGCTGAGGTCCTGAAGCTTTTCCGCTGGACTGATAGCAATTAATAGTGTGGATGTTTCATGGGTCATCTTTCTTTCTCATTTGGGATTGTGTAGTCTGCATTGCATAGATATACACAGACAATACATGCATAGAATTATAATATCCCTTTGCATTTAGAGATGAGGCTCATGAAACATAATAGGTTGATTTTTCAGATATTCCTCATTTGATATTTAATAGTGGGAAATGAGGCAGCAAAGATGTCTCTCTGCAGCTGTTTTACAGCTGTCCTGGCTTGGTGATGCAGCCAAATGGCTGAAATTATTAATGTCATTGTCACTGATCATTTGCAACTTTCTGAAAGTCTGGGATCACTAGACCTCAGGAAGGGGATTACTACTCACAAAGTCACAGAACGGTTGAGGCTGACCCTCTGGAGATGTCCAGTCCAACCCCCTCTGCTCAGAGTAGACTGACACACAGCAGCAGGTTGCTCAGGTCTGCATCCAGTTGAATGCTGAATATCTCCAGGAATGGAGAGTCCACAACTTTTCAGGACAACCTCTTCCACTGTTTGGCTGCTTGTTCACTAATACAGTTTTTCTTATGCTTAAACAGAATTTTCTGCGGTTTTGTATATGCTCACTGCTTTTTGTCCTGTCACCGGACATGGATGAGAAGAGTCTGGCTCCATCTTCTTTATTTTCCTCCATCAGCCATCAGATAATTTATACACACTGAGAAGATCCCTCTCTCAAGCCTTCCTTTCTCCAAGCTGATAGGTTCCAGTTCTCTCAGCTTCTCCTTGTATGACAGATGTTCCAGTCCCTTAATTATCTTTGTGACCCTTTGCTGGACTCACACTGCAGTATGTCTCCCTTTCTGAACACACTAAGGACAGACTCTCCTTGCACGTCCTAGAGCACATCTCCTCTATTTGGTGATGTGGATGCTCCCCAGTACACACCTCCTGCAAAGAGGGAGCCAGTCATCCCCCAGCCCCAGCCTCAGGCCTGCAGAGATGTGCTCTCCCTTGGGAGGGTGTGCTGGGGTAGTTACTTGGGTGTGTACTGGGGACACACTCTGCTGCACACCACCATGACTGCTGAGCACATGAACATTTCCCTCAGTGGCAGGGTTTCTAGCCAGCTTTTGTGCATCCTCTGCAGAAACTGCTTCTCTGGGAACTGCACCCTGGGCTGACCCTCATATGCACCTTTCCCAGCACCTGCTGTATTGGTGCTTGACTCTCCCTGCTCAGAGTCAGCTCCAACCTCAAAGGGCACTTTGATTAGGAACAGCTTCGTTAGAAGCTGCTGGAAGTCATGGCCCCCTGCAGCTGCCTTTTTCTGGACAGCAGGCACCCTGCTGCTCCTCCTGGAGTTTCGAGGAGTCTCCAGCCATGACAGGAGGAGTTCACAGATCTACAAGCACAACCCAGAAAACACACAGCAAGCTGCTGCATATGCTGCCTCCCTCTGTTAACTTTGTTCTGCCATGACATTCCTGTTCCTTTAACTTTTTTTAATAGAATAAAAAAGATCTACATTCCTATTTGTATCTGGTTGAAGGTTCTTCTATGTTGCTGCAATATTTATTAGAGTTTGGCATGCATTTTACGAAGATCTGGTAATTATTGCCTCAAGAAACTGCAGAACAATGTTAAATGGACTTTTATTTACATGGAATCAAATTAGTTCTTTCTTCTTCAGGATCAGTAGTACCTTTGTTGATAAAGCTAGAAGTCTTATTCTACAGGAACAATCAGGTAATACATGTAAACATAATCAGATTTTCACCTATGATATGTTCCTGATGAATTGTTGAGACACAGTGATACTGGTATACATATCATTGTTGTGCAGTCCTTGAGCGTTACAATGTTATCATGGTAATTTATTTCACCTGGTAAATCTTCTAGTGGTCTCAGAGGAAAATGAATTTCAAACTTTTCTTATGATATATGAAATAATATTAAGTCAGATTTCAAGATCGAGGTTATAACCTTTCATTCAGGCAAGCACACAAGAATCTCCTTAAGGCATAAAACTGCAGTTAACGAGCAAGCCATCTATTTACTCCCTGCATTTAGTGACACTGTCTGTGTAATGTCATGCATGTGCCTAACTGCTTTGTTAGTGGTCACCTTAATGGAGTTGTAAGTAGTACTCAGCTGGCAGAAATATAATCAAGATTAATTGTAATAATAACTACTCTTGCAAACAAACAGAAATAATTTTGACAATATGAGAAGCTTCCTGGAAGTAATGATCTGAATATCTTTTATTTCAGGAAGACTTAAGTGACAAAAGTTGTATGTATAAACAATAAAAAAGGGATATAAGTGCTAGAGATTATTATACTATTTCAGTTGACAAACCTGATTTTTTTAAGTGTTATCTGTTCCATATTTATAACTGTAGTACTTGATACAGGGTTAAAGTTATGCCCTTTTATTAACATGCTTGAAGAAATAGGGTTCTGAAATGCCAGGTGCTGATAACTAAACAGAATTGTACCCATTAAGGTACAGTGAGGTTTTTGTAGTCAGAACCAGCAAAAGGATGGGGCATGACTAGAGACCTCAATGAAAGAAGAGAGATGAATAACAGCATCTGTAAATCAGTGCCTCTGCTTTGAGCAGCCCACCTTACAGCTCCCACCCACTGTACATCTGGCACTAGAAGTGCAGTGAAGATGTGACAGTTTCAGAACTTCTTGGATATTTTGTCAGTCACCATTATCTGAAGGCTTGAGGACTTCATCTTCTGAAAGAGATGGATATGGGCTCTGTTGTTGGAATGGAGAATATCAAACTGGTATCTTCTCCATAAGGCTCAATATTTGCTCTGGTTGTATAAATACTTAATAACAACATTAATGGAGAAGTCATTTAAAACCCATTAAAAAAAAAAAAAAAGACATATGAGAAAAAAAGGACATAATTTAAGTAAAAATTCAAATTAATGTCAGATGTGTGCTTTTTAGCCCTAAGTTCTAATGCAAAACTAAATCACTACTTGTGCAGACTTACATATTTCCCTTGAGATCACCACAGGCATAGAGGTGTTTGAGTTAACACTGTGATTATGACTGAAATCACAGAATCGCTTTTAAAACTTGTCAGACAGGTTTCTGCAGGTTGTGATGTGAAAAGTGGAACACTCCTGCTTCCATTCCACATATGTAATATTGTATGTCTTCAAATATTTAAAACTGAAAACTGTTTGTTTGGTTTTCTTGTTTGTTTGTCAGTTCTTAATGGAATCAGCATTATAGTACATTAAGCTGCAATGTGTAAATGTAAGTCTAAAGAAGAATGACGTTTTAACTGCCTATCAGTTTTATTCTTTAGTAGAAACCTGTTATATGTGATTTTAGGGTCACATTGTTACCCCTCATATCTATATTTAACATGCAGGTACTCATTTGATTATTCCCATAGGTTCAGACCTTGAGTAAATACTCTGGTCAAGTTTCATCAAATGTCAAACATACGTGATAATTTTACAGATAGTTCTTAAAAGTAGGTTACCATATATTGTACACTAGAACTTATTCCATAAACTTCTACTTGTGTAGTGATGGATAATTACCAATCAGTGTAGGATCACAAAAATAATATAAAGTACACTTGAAAGTGATTTTGAAAAGTTCAGTTCTATCCTACTGCCAAAGTCAGGATAAACCATACTGTTGTGTCTGCTGACAGATGCTTGTCCAGCCTGTTCTTGAAAAAAAACTGCTAGAAAGATTTCACAGCCCTTGCAGGCAATGCATTGCTTCACTGCCTTCTGCTAGAGAGTTTTTCCTCAAGTTTAACTTAAATCCTCATTCTTGCAAATGAAAGTGGTTATTCCACATCTTGGAATAATGATCTTACATTTTCAGTTTATTTTAAACTCACATGCACGGTGGACAACAATAAGGGGTTTTTGCTTTCTTACTATTCCTGCCTTTTGAATTTTTTCAATATTACCATATTGCCCCTCAGTCTTTTCTTCTCTGGACTAAAAAGAACTGGTTCCTTCAACCACTTACTGTAGGTTTTGTTTTCTTAATCTTTCCTCTGAAGCTTCTTTTTGTTGTTCCATATCCTTCCTAAAATAGTGTTCTCAAAATTAGATAGAGTATTCCAGCTAAGGCCATGTTAGTGTTGAATGGGATGGAAGAGTGCTCTCCCACATTTGACAGAAAATAATCTCTTTATACAGCTGAAAATGATGTTTTTGCATAAGATATTGTCATGTTCAGCCTGTGCTGGTTAGAGCCACTGGTATTAATGAGATACTCTTGCTCTCTACCCATCATTCCCATTCCGCAATGATGTGGTTAATTCTTCTGCCATGAAATGTAGATCTTGTCCTTATTTGTACTGTTCCTCAATTTGTTGAGATCACTTTGATCCAATATGTTTGCAGCTCTCTCAGCATGGTGTCATCTTCCAGATGTAATAACCATACATTTGATTTCTTTATCTAGATTGTTAAAGAAAATAATGAATATGCTCAGACACCTGCGGAACAATACTGCAAACTCCTGTCCTGCCTGACAGTGAACTGTTAATAACTATACCCAGTATTCATTCCATCCAGGAAGAGTTTCCCTAGTTTGCTTATCAAAATGCCATGTGAAAACCATTAGGTGGCTTTTTGAAGTGAAGGTAGATGACAATGTGACTGCTCTTTCTCTATTCAAGAAGCCTATTATGCTATCATGGAAAAAAAAAACCCTATTATTTTGACATGGCTTATTCTTGATCAATCCACTGTCAGTGTTACTCATCTTCATATCTTTCTTATCTAGTAACTGTTCAGAGAGCATTTGATTATTTTTTCTGACACCTTTTAGGAACTGAAATGGACCTAATTGGCCTTTAATTTTGTGGCTTTTCCCTCCTTCTCCTACTTTAAGACAGAAACGGTATTTATCTCATTCCACTTTCTTTGAATTTTATCTTCCCTCAGTCCTTATGAAAAATATAGTCTCTTAAAAAGGATAAGTGCCATTTATTAAAATTTGTTAAGATCTTGAAAATCTGTGAGAGCAGAAATTGTTTAGAATACATTAACTACAGTAAAATTGTGTACTCTAAATTCTGGCTTTTAGAAATGTGGATAATCATGGTAGTATGGACTAATTCATTATACTATATAGCACATTGCTATATATGATAAATTATTTGTTTTAGAACAATATAATATTTAGAGCAATATAATATTTAGGAAAAGTTTACGAAACACAGAAGATGCAGTGAGAGGGCTAAAACAGAAATGTTCAAAACTTTCAGTATTAATTTTTCAAAGGGCAGAGACATGTTGTTCATATAAAACTGACATCAAATTGCTTTTTGTAACCAACAATTTTAAAAGGTTCTGTGAGAAAAACTTTTCTTCTCAGTCCTTTCCAGAAAATTTCAGTTCTGATTTGTTTTTCAGCTTCCCTACAGAGAACTTCCAGGGTATTAATATTTAGAGCTAGTAAGTGGACTATCACAGCCTCACCAATGACCAACTGGTCCCTATGAACTCATATTTTTTATGATATCTAATAAAAGTGAATATTTATTGAATAAACTGTAGCATTTTATGGAGGAAGTAGTCTCTAAAATTAAATCTTTTGACAGCATTTGAAGAACAAACTGAAAATAATAAATGTATTTATCGGTAATTAAAACATATAAAAAGGCAAGGTTGATAACAGTCATCCTGAAAGTACAGTGAGTTAGCAAATGGATGAAATGATTGACATCTGACCAGGGCAGTCTTCCTGCATCTCTACAGTGTCAAGTCTCCTCAGGTAACTTTTAAAATCTGTTCAATATAATATTTCAGTTGGATATTACAATAAATAAAAAATGAAATTTCAACCATTATTTTCTTTCCTTGTTGTGGGATCTAACTCCTTTTCAACTGTGATGTTGAATGAAATTTTGAGGTAAATTTATTATAGTGAATCATGGTGTGAATGCATTACATTAAAGATCTGTATAGTTTATATATAAAAACAATCAACCAACAAACCACGAAAATAACAACCAAAAAAAACCCCAAACCCAACAGAAAACGCAAACCAAACAAAAAACCAAACCATCCTATGTAATTAATAGTTCTTTATTCTGAATCTCATTTCATTCTAAATTGCCTTATTGCTTCCTCTTCGCTATTATAAGTCCTGCATTGGTAGCTTCTTATATATTATTTTTTTGTTTCATCTAATTGGAATAGAGAAAATGAAATGAGAAAAGAAAAAAAAAAATTATATTCACCTTTATAATCAATTGGTGAGATTAAATCATTAAAACCAATACCCTTGCTATGACCACTTTATGTTACATATGTGGAACTTTTCTGGCATGGGAATTTTAATGTAGAAGACCAAACTCTAAATGTGCATGTCTGTGTGTGAAAAAGAAGGCTTTGGGAAGGGGAAGTGAATTATATTAGTCCATCATTTTAACAAAATTCACGATAACTGAAGACAGGTAAGTACTTCTGTTCATAGTGGCATTTCTATCTATCTAGATTATGCTTGACTGGCATTTCTTGTAAACACATAACATCTGAACTTTTGGAAAGTTTGCAATGTGGATTATTATGACTGAGTTCTTTGTGAAACCTTCCATAAGAAATGTTTGCTACACTGTCACCTTGATATTACTAATGCACTAGCAATTACAATTCAGAACCCTTGCAATCTGCAATAGATTGTCTTTAAATACTCTGTAGTTCTGTATTTTATTTTCTTCCTGACAATTTTCTCTGAAAGTTATAAACCTTCTATCTTTGCTAAGGAAGAATTAGAAAGAAAACAACAACAAAGAAATGGAACCTGGTTTAATTGCAGGGTTGAAAATTGCTTCAGATAGTTTTTGGAGCAGCAATTTATTCTTAGGTGGACATTTTAAGAGAGTTTGCTTGTATATTTTAAGACTTTTTGGCAGAACTTATTAAAATAAAGTAACATATTGAATTTCTGTAGGAAGCACTTTAGAACAGGTACACTTTTATTGTTGGGCTGCTATCACCATTAATAATTTTCTTAACTGCCTTTTTATGCTCTGCATTTTCACAGGATTTACTGCATTTGCACTCCTATAATACTAGTTTGCTGAAGACACAAATAGATAAGATTTGTAAGGCTTGTGTCTCAAGTAAAAATTAAAATGCACTCATCACTCATCACCAAAATCACAGGTGTGAGAGGTAGGCCTGCTGGTTACTTACATGTGTTACAGTAGTAAAAAACAATCCTGTATTGCCAATGGTTTAGATTTTATTTTTTTCATACTCTATATATATGTATATATACATACTATATGTAAAAGTGATCTGGAAAAAAAAAAATGTTGTGGGGGATTAGGAGCATGTGTTCAGTATGTATGCCAGGGCTTAATCTCCCTAGAGGTTTAAAAAACAGTAATAATATCCAAATCCACTTTCTGCTAAAGCTAACAAATAAACAAGAGTGAATGCATCCATACCTTCAAGAGGAGGAATAACCCTGTTTTTCCAATGACAAATGTCTTTGCATACTAATATGAAGACAATGGCCAACCTGCTGGAGGTGAGGAGGGGTTGGCATCAATGTGTGTTTGAGTGTTGCTGGGACTCCAGTGCAGGAGGTTCCTAATTCTAGTATCACCACTCTCAGACTCACGCTTGCCAGGCATGGACTGAAGAGTTTTTTTCCACCTAACTCATACTAAATGGCAGCCTCTTGTAAATGTGTGTAGAACAGGAGCGCCATCAACACTGAGTCAGCATCACAGCTATTTTTAAAAGACAGTTTCAGTCTGCTCTCACCGACACGTCTTGTTCTTTCATTGCCATGAAAACTATTTCTCAATAAATTTTCAGGTCTGCCTTATGCTTCTTTACCAAACCAGTATTGTCTCTTGTTTCTTTCTTTATCACTAGTCAAAACAATCTTGTCCTTTGAATGGATTAAGAGCTAGCTGATTCAGCTGGAGCTTTTGAGAGGAAACAAAAATATCCATAAACCCTAATACTCTAATTATGCACCACATAAAGAGGGCTGTATTGATACCACAACATTTCCACTGATCTCTCTGTTTTACCTCCTGGGTAGTGTTTTATTTGAAGAATAAACAAACTCAAAACTTCCAGTCTTTTTGAGCTTTATTATTATCCTGAGAATAATGAGATATGATGGGCCCGTAGAAACCAAAGCTGTTTGTGTATTAAGATATCATTGTAGCTAATATATTTTGAAAATAACTCATTAATTAGATGTGACTGGTTCAATACAGAGTCTCAAACAGACAGAGATGAATAAGGACCTTAAGGTTCCTGTCTCAGAAATGGGTTTTTCTTCATTTTACAAGGCCTTTCAGTTTTTAGGGATACAATAGCACCCCTTGCCTAACCTTGCTATGAAAACATAAGTTCCATTTCCCCAGGATGTTTTGAGATAGTTACGGTTTTCAAGTGGGATATGTAGGGGAGGCTGAGAGAACGTTGACAAAATCTTTTTCTACTTCAAAATGTTAATTTCTGGAAACAAACTCTTGTGGAAGTGAAGCTGATTTGACCACACTTTCATCATCAAACCTTCACGTGAACACTTCACAGTGAATGGAGGTGGATAAAAATAAAAGAAGGGGGGGTAGGAAAAAAAAGTGAAGAAGAAATAAACAGTAACTTTTTGACTGGAATATGTGATACTCTGGTTGAGGGAAAGGACTTGAACTGGTGATATATTGTGATCCCCTAACATTTGGGCTGCCTATCTTGCTTTTCCTAGAAAAATCCACAACTCCTTAAAATTGGTTCCATTTTGTGATTGATATAATGCTGGAATCTAAAATGCTTTCATAAAACTGATCTCATTTTGGTCAGATCTACTGTCAGAGATGTAAATCCTCAGTGTTGTAGTATAGACTATGCTCAGGTCAGTGCAGCATCAGAGCAATCTTAATTCAATTAGCCATTTACACAGTATTTGATAGATTTGATCTTCTCCATTATGTAAAAATTTTGAAGGGAAACACAAAATATATTTTGTGATGGGGAGCTGAAATAGAGTTAATGCAAAGCCCCTGCTACAGTTATCTGGCTTGCTATATCTTTTTGAGATGCCTCATATCACTTATGTCACACTGCATAAAAGAACGGCAATGATATAAATGGATATCATCATCTTCAGTCAGAAATTCAACATGATGGGAAATGTCTAAAATAATCTAGGGGCAGGGGGAATCAATCATTTTGCTCCTACTTAGAAAGCAGCCTCACTGCTTTTGTATGACGTATGTGGATTGGCCAAGCACTCCATTAACATTTTAATGCTTATGTGTGCCTGATATTATGCTAGCACAATTCTGTACTTTTTATAATATATTTATTATTTCTTCTGCTGTCTTTAAGAACATTTAGATCCAAATTCTCATCCATCCACATAGGGCTGTGCATTTGTACACTATTTGCATACTAGAAATCTCCATTTGTGCAATGATATTAATACTTAGAAGCAAAAAATTGCCTCTCAGGGTGCAACTGGTATTTGCAGATCAAACAGGAAACCCCGCTTTGGCAGTAATTTATAAAATTAGTTATCGTGTTGTGTGGTCTTTTGGCCTTGATTTGTATGGGCTGCCTCTTCACTTTGTTTCTCTGTAACTGCCTCTTTTTCCTTAGAAATGCATATCTGGTTTATTTGCATTTGCAGAATTCACACTTGAGAATTGATGTGCGTTGCTCAGGGATAATGACACACACATAAGTTTGCAGGTGCTTGTAAATACTTTATGTTTGCATATGTGCATCCCATAAGATCTGTGTTCTTAAACAGAGAGATTGTATTTTGAGCAATCTTTATCTTTAGAGGTGTTTAGCAACAAATGAGTAACTGCACTTGCTTTGTGGGAAATCAAGAGATTTTCCCCATAATCATCATGGGTTATAAGGATTTGTAGATGCAGTAATGAAGAAATGAAGTTTTTATTATTCATTTAACTGACGTGTTTCCAAACTAAATATGTACATGTCACTTAACTTTTGTCCTGGGGTTGAAAAGCTTAATTCTGGCTTAATATCTGAGTTTAATATCTGAGTTTAATATCTGGCTTAATTCTGAGTCTAAATGCAAGTCTAATCTTGAAGTGATATTATTCAAGTAAGGAGTGGGATCCAAGTCTTCAGAATGCCATATGTATTCCATCTGACCATTTGTCTTCAAGAGACATTAAATTCATTGCATTTGTTTCAATTTATCTTATTCTGCTTCTTGTTTGAGGAAGCCCTTGGGCAGAAATTGTGTGTTGTCAAGGCATAGAGCTAATTAATGTCATTAATTCACCACTGAGAATATAAAAGCCCAGTGTCACAGATAGGAAAAGGGATGTCACTAGAGTAATTACTAAGTATTTTAAAAACCAAACAGAAAGCTGTAATAACCATTGATTGCATAGATATCATAAGTAATGAAGAAAGAGATATTATGATAAACTCATACTAAGGATGTAAATGAAGATAATTTTATGAATGATTCACCATCTGGGACTGAGGTTTAAATTCTCTAAATTAGAAATCTCTGAAGAAAACTCAGCTGCTGCACATTTTACTTAAATTTTTCTCACTCATGAGGTTGTGTTTTACCTCAGCAGCTGCTTGTTTTAAAGTTACACCCATGTTTTACTAACATATGTTGGCATGATAGTATGTTACTATAAAGTCTTGCTGCTGGCTTAGTGAGGTCACTCTTGGAGTGAGCAGTTCAGAGCAGAGGTGTGAAATAGCTGCTGGTACTGACAACTTGGTCAATGGGCTTTGTTTAAACTGAGGTGGACGTGAAAATGTGTGTAGACTTGCTTCTGAGCTGACACCAGCATAAATCAAAAATATAGTTATTGAAATCAATATGGTTATACCAACATATTGTCAGAGTTGTTCCTTGTTACAGAATTGTAATGCCTGACCTTGTCCTATTTCTGCCTGCGGTTTCAGTGAGAATGATGCTTGCACAGACCTAATTTACCAGGTTTCTGCCTGATCTATTTATATACTGTTTATGTGGTTACATTTTATTAAAGACTGCCAAGGTCTCCAAGATACACACTTCTACGGAGAAAGGTGTTATAATTAATTTACTTTCTTCATCTCTGTGATGTTATAAAAGCTCATAAAATAAGTGGATATTTTTTTCTTAGCAATGAGCAGCTTGGATACAGAAATGTCCAGATTTTAATGCAATCACTGTAAATTGGCTGTGGTCTCTGATATGCTAATTAATGATGGTTTTAATTGACACATTTTTTACTCATAGTGATAAACATTTTAATGACTTAAGATCATATTTTGGACACCAACTCATTACATGTATAGTGTGTTAAATTCTGGAAGTCCTTTGGAAAAAGTAGTTGCCCTGTGATTAATTTCTTTCACTGTTCTGTAGACTTGGTTATGAAGTGGAAAATTACTCGCAAACCATACTTAGTTCTTTTAAAGTTATGACACTTCCCCTGAAAATGTGAGGTTTGATATAGTTTCTGGGCATCACAATGAATTTAAAACTATGGCAATAAGAACTCAGAGTCCTCTTATTTTGGTTCTCCTGTTTCCTCCTGACCCTATCCTAATAGAGTCCTGTTTTCTGAAAACTGCTTCTTTGCCCAAATAATACCTTGAAAGACACTAAAATCAACATCAATACTTGCAGTTGTGTTTTCTTCCTGTCTTCTATAGTAATGATGTCTTTATCTGAATTTTATCTCCTGCTCATAAACTAATGTGTACTTCGGCTACACTGCTTTCCCAAAGGCTGGAAATAAGACATCCTGGGAATTTTTAAAGAATGTTAGGTTAATACAGATAATATTTACACTGGCAATTGTCATACAGTTTCTTTATGGGTTGCTATTCTGCTTTGGCTCATTCATCTACTGCTATCCAAGGCAGTATCAAATACAGAGGACTGAAATTTTCTGTTATTAAAACAAACGTTTATGTGGATATTATATCTATGCAGTGGTTATTTGCCCATATGTTCTAAATGTGAAATAAAATTGAAATGGTAAACTTCTGGTTAACGTCTATGCTACTATAAATTACTTTTTCCTTTACCATGTTTAAATACTAGTGTCAGAAAATAGAGTGAGATGAATCCTCAAGAGGTTGTTTAGTCCATTCTTCTACTATTGGGCAGGAAAAATGTGTTTAAAAATCTAACTATTCCACAGCCTTTCCCAAGTAGTTAACTTTTTAATTAACCAATATCACAACATGTTTATAAACAATCCCTCTGTTTTCTCTCAGCCTACCTTACAATCTTTTACTACTCAAGTCAGATGAACTAGCACCTGAAACACAGGTATTACTCTGGCCAGAATTAGGTCATGTTTTTTTCATAAAGATATTTAAGTTACTTCCCCTGAAAACTCTGGCAATATGATATTATTGAATTTTTAACTCTTTGACCTTGTTTCACAAGCCCACTGTGGCATTACTGTCATATGGATGTAGAATCTTTTATCACTACTAGCCAGGAGAACAATGTTAGAGGTACACTTAAGATAGAGCCTTTAAAATTTGCTTTTGCATGGAAAATGTTTGAGCCACACTTAGTTTCCTATTATCCTAAGCAGAGAAACTATGAGAGATGTTCAAACATAAAAGTATTAATCAAAATGAGCAAAAATGGGAAGAAAGAAGTGTAAGGAATAATTAAGAACTGACAACTGAAATAAATTTTTAACTTAAGTTCGGGAGGTCAAGATATATCTTCTTAGATACCTCAGCAGAACACGTAATTGAAATGCACTGAGATTTTCATTTTAGATAGAAATATAACCTTGTTAATAGTTCTGATTAAGTGAGCTCAGAAGATAAAACTGCAGCATTCCTTATTTGCTGGATTCAGATTATGTTATGTTATACTCAACACTAACAATTCAGTTAAGACTGAATTCAGTTGAGACAATTCTGTTATGTGCCACTAGCTTTACAAAATTAATTAAATAAATAAATTAAACAAAACAAACAAATTAAAAAACAAACAAACAAACAAACAAAGAAAAAATCAAACAGAAGTAAATATATGTCCTGATACATTGATCAAGGAGGTTCCAAAACCACAGCATTGCTCTTTCTTAAAGCTGCACTGGTTTCCTTCTGGGATGCTTGTGTCAAAGTTAATGGAATTCCATCCTACGAGACTGCTATGCTGATGTTCTTGACCTCTGTCCTGTTTTAGCAAGTGTCCTCATGTGCCTTTACAGAATTGGATGATGAAAAAAAAACAGTTAGAGAAGCCTCTAGAGAAACAGAGGAAGCATTAGTGTATAGTTCTGTTGACATTGTTTCATTGCTTGCTTAAACACTTGGGTTTATTATAGAATTAAATCTGTTACTTGATCCTGTTTAAGAAATATACAGTTATGTTATGCTTGATTTTTTCCAGATCTGCTAAATGGTTGGTATAAAAGACGTGTTCGTCTAGGATGCTGTAGTGATTTAAGACCTAATTATTTAGTTATACTCCTACAATCAGAGTTTAATAAAGTGATCAATTTTATAGCCCTTTTTTATAAAGATGACTTCCAATGTGGAATAATCTCATAAAATTATTTGGCAATAGCACTTTCCAGCTAAATCAATGTCAATAGTGCCTGGTTGGTGTAATGTTTCTTACCAAAATTAATGGAGCATACTTGTCTTACTCACTTGTGCTTAGTGTATGTTTCAGACTGATTTCTTTGTGTTTGTACAATCCACCCACCATATTTTATAAACACATGTATTTATAATAATTTATTATACATATATAATGTGGTAGTTCATTGTTTGTGATTTCAGAGCTGTAGAAAATAAGTTTCCTTCATTTCTTGCACAGATTTGGAATCTGAATCCCATTAAATAGCCTGGAAACTCTTACCTTTAGATTATTTTTTAAAGTTCAGAAATTATATGAGAATATTATCCACATATTTTTTCTTAAACGCACAACAAGGAAAAGTATCCTGTCAATCTGCTGAATGGCAGCTCTGAGGTTGGGACTGCTATTTGCTGTTAAAACAGATCAGAAAACATGCACTCCTGAAATACTGTGATGTAAGGTTGCTTAAAAGCACTTGGGAGCAAACCTTGCTTGGATCCTAAAGGAATTAGGATGCTGTTGCCTTCTTAGTAAGTTACTACAAATGTTTAAGTTATTGCCTTTTTAGGGAAGATATTTTCAGTCCATCTGGAGAAAACAGATAAAGTTAGACCCATTAGAGCAGTAGCCCAGTCCAGACTTTCATGTTCAGTGGGCCTGACTTTCATATTTATTACTGCTTTTTATCCAGGAAATCCATAATTCTTAAAACAGTGAGAAACACTATATCAAGAGCAAAGTGCAACTTGGCATTTTAATTAATGATGGGCTAAACCAGATCTTGAACATATGTATATAATCTCAAAGCGAAACCTGATTTTAATATACAGATGTGTACAGTAGAAATACATGGGTGTTGAATCATGGACCTGTGGCCACTGGCCCAGTTGGATGAAACAAAGTAGGAATGATGAGTGAAACAGCTGCCGTTGAACATAACATCAACTGTCAATTATATTGGCAATAACAACTGCCTGACATCTTGCTGGCAGTGCTGTATTGCTCAGATAATAAATTTTCTATACCAAACGAAATAACATAAAGTCTGGACATGCAGTGCTACATTCATTTGAATACCCTGTCCCTTTTCCTTTTAGCATCTGCAGCTTTTGCATATGTATATTGAAAAACGCAGCACTAAGAGTTTCTACTTACTATTAGCTTTGTCATCAAGCAAGTTTACCTTTTGATACAAAAATATGTACTCGGGCCCAAAATGTCCCTTCTTATCTTGAAAAAATAGCTTTGGTTTTCAGCAGCTGTGTAAATATCTGAGGGGAATCCACTGAACTGAAAAAGAAAAATTGATGGAAACAATGACGTTGGGATTTTCCATTAATGATTACTGAGACTTGCAGTTTTCATGTTGTGATAGCTACTGCTATAGATGATGAAGGAAAGTATTTAGCTGATAAGGAAGATCAACACATCTGTTCAATTCAAAATACCTTTGAAATTACATCCTCTGAAAAGAAAACAGAAGATATCATAATATGTTCGAACCTTTTCTTCATGAATGAAGATCTTCATCTGCAGAAAAGAAAATGAATCTGAATAATTCAAATTAGGTGTTTATTTCAAAAGTGTGTTATGAATAATTTTTATAATTTTCAGTTAGTTTTGTTTTGTGTAGAGAAAAGTATCTATGACGTAGGGCTAAAGAACATTGTTTTTTTTTTTTTTTTTTACTTTTCATTACATACCCTAAACATTTAAGGCATCGATTTTGTTTCACCTAACTTTGTGTAAAACCAGACATTTAGCTGAATTTAGCCATTTAGACTCCTTCTACAGTTTATAAAAAATCTAGGAATCATGAGAGAGGTGATTCACTCACGTATTAAAAACCAGCTTTAGAATAAGATGAATCACACTATCTGTTTCCACTTATTGTATAATGTAAAATAGCTAAGTGAAATATGATGAATTCTATCCATGCTGAGTCCATGCACTCTTAAATAATTAATCATATACCATACAATTAAAAATGCCTCTTCTAGAGCACAACAGGCACATACATGAGGCAGTTTTCTTCAAGTGGGCTTTCTTTTGTCATTTCTAACCTAGTCTGTAATGTATATGATTCTTTTAATCAATGATCATTATGAACTGATCTTGTTTGCTTTTTCTGGACAACTGAATGAATCAGTAGATTATACTTTATCTTTCCTATTATTTTAATTTTCTTTCATTTAAAAATTCTTCACTGACTGTTATTAAACTTTCCCTAGGCTTGGAAGCTTATAACACTTTTTAATGAGCTGATGTCTGAACTTCTCATGATAGTCTAATAATATGGGTATATGGAACACCATGTATTTGATGATCTTAAATATGACTCTGAATGATACAAACATTATATTATCTGGCTGAATAAAATGTTTTATTATGTTGACACTTCCCTATTACAAGTACAGATAAAGCACGTAAAGCAAAGTTAGTTAGTATTTCTCACAGATTAGTGATTTCACAGGAAAATCCAAAAATTAGGGCAAATATAATCGTGCTTGAGAGAATTTTTGGTTATGGTCTAACAGAATGAAAAGTACCTAAGTGGTCACTTTGGGCATTGAACAGCATATCTATATTCGCTCGCTTTCAGTTATTGCTCCCATATTATGCATCAGTGGAATCATTACATTGCTTGTTGGTATTGTTAATAGTACTTCGCAAACAATCAAACTAATGACCCAACCAGTATTTTTGCATGATGCTTCTTTTACATATTTTTGTATAAAAAAACCCATTTTTCTCCCTTTACCAAGGCATTAATTAATTAGTATTTTTACTTAACCATTAACATTGCTTAATGATTTATTTTCTTTCGTAGCCTTAAGAAAAAAAATTACAAAAAATGAGCAAGTGACCCCTAAGATGTTGACAGTTTAGTCTGTTAACTAATACTCTGGACCCTACATATTTTTTAAAAGAAAAAATATCATACACTCAATAGACATTGAGTTGTGCCCTAATGAGTGGGAACCATGAAAATAATTTAGGGCTCAGGACAGATAGTCAGCTGAACCTCAGTTCATCAGGAGAATTTTGATAATGAAACAAATGTGATTATGAGTGTATAAATAGCAGAATGAAAAGCGTTATTAAAATCACTGTCTTTGACGTGTGTGGTACTATCACTGGAAGTCATTATCCATTTCTAGTATTCACTGTTTAAAAATTATGCTTGCATATTGCAAAAAGACTAAAAAAAGTGTTACAAGACTTCAGCAAGTATTACTTTTTGCAATGTGAAACTTGAGAATCTTTATCTAATGAAAGGTTAAGAGGTTGTTTGATGTCTTTCTTGTCTCATGAATAAATATAATCTAATAAAAGAGAACTTAAATTTATTTTGCTTTTCCAAACATGGCATGGTTTGAAAGCTGAAGCTAGACAAACTGAAACTAGAAATATTGTAATATTTTTAGAGTGTGAGATTGCTTACATATCCATAATGGTAAGACAGTTCTTAACTCGGGGAGCAATCAGGTAGAAGCTGAAAATGTGATCTCTTGCAGAGAATCAGAATAGTTTGGGTTGGGAGGGCCCTTTAAAGATCATCTAGTCCAACACCCCTGCCATGGGCAGGGACATCTTTTGCTCAGGTGGCCCAAAGCTCCATTCAAACCTGAC
This sequence comes from Streptopelia decaocto, assembly GCF_964273445.1. NCBI lineage: Eukaryota > Metazoa > Chordata > Aves > Columbiformes > Columbidae > Streptopelia > Streptopelia decaocto. Next base: position 22,924,069 of record NC_138663.1, read on the forward strand.
CTTGAGGACTTCCTTGGATGCACAATTTCTCTGGGCAACCTGTTCCGGTGTCTTATCACCCTCAGTGTAAAAAATTTCTTCCTTATATACAATCTAATTCTACACTCTTTCAGATTAAAACCATTGCACCTTGTACTGTCACCACAAGCCTTGGTAAAAAGTCTTTTTCTGTCTTTCTTATAAGTCCCTTTATACATTGAAAGGCCACAATAAGGTCTCCCCGGAGCCTTGTCTTCTCCGGGCTGAACATCTCCAACTCTCTCCGCCTTTCTTCACAACAGAGGTGTTCCAGCCCCTTGATCATTTTTGTGGCCTCCACTGGCCACACTCTAACAGGTCTATGCTTTTCTTGTACTGGGCAACCCAGGGCTGGACACTACTCCAGGTGGAGTCTCACCAGAGCAGAGGAGGAGAATCAACTCTCTCTGCCTGCTAGCCATGCTTCTTTTGATGCAGCCCAAGATACTGCCAGCTTTCAGGCCTGCAAACACAGATTGCTGGCTCATGTCCAATTTTCTGTTTGCCAGTGTCCCCAAGTCCTTCTTCACAGGTTTGTTCTCAATCCATTCCTCTCCCTGTCTGTACTGACTGGGAATTACCTTGACCCAAATGCAGGACCTTGCACTCAACATTCATGAGTTTCACATGTGTCCACTTGTTAAACCTGTCAAGGATGAAAGAACAGGAAAAGAGACTGTCTCCACAGGTAAGCAAATGAGGAAAGGAGCTGGTCTTCAGAAAACATCAGCAGTTTGCAAGAGACTGGTAGATAAGACACCTGGAGACTGAATGGGTGGGCTGTGAAGGACTTGCCTGCTCAATGGGACAGAAGGTGCATCTTGCTGTGCTTGATTGGACAAGGCTGGGAAAACCAGTGCATTTCCCTGCCACTTGAATTAACCAAGATTAGGATTCTACCTAAGGCTCATGGTCCAATCCATAACTATAGATTTGAAGCTGGATCAAATACTTAGGAATTTGTCAGGCAGGACACCACTTATATTTTGGACTTGGTATTTCCAGGGCCACTTCCAGAACATACGGGTTTTCTGCTCTATGATAATGTGCTGAATGAATGCTTCACTGTGTTCCACGTTATGCATTTCTTAAGGAATTTTTGTTTGACATGATTATAAAATGTTCCCCGGTGCCTTATACTTTTAGCGGAAAGTTGTTCTAGTGGGAGTCAATGATAATTTAAATTGGTAGGATTTCACTGCTTTTGTTTTCAGACAACATGTTTTCAGCAGGATATCTCTGACTAAAGGAAAAGAATGGAATGCATCCTGTGGCATTACATCTCAAGCCCAGTAGGTCATTTCAATAGATGCATTGCAGCTAGGAAAATGTGCTTCCATTGTTATAAATGAATAGTGAATTAACCTAACTAGATTAACTTAATTATGAGCAGATTAAGAAAGGCTTAGGTGTTCATTTGCTCATTGCCGTTCATCAGCAGTTGACATAAGTCCACAGGAAGTTTTCTGTGTATAAGTTATATACATTACCATTTTACTCATTTGTTTTTTAGTCCTGTTTCTTTTTTTAAGGCAAACAAAGGCAAATCAAAGTTTGAACTTGGAAAGTTGTTTCTGTGCAGCAACTGTTTAAGGAGAATTTCTAAAATATATCTGATAAACTTTAAACAATTTTAGCTAATCTTATGTACAGGAGAATGTTTTAATTTTCCATTATAAATAACCTAGTACATGAAATTTCATTTTTAAAAAAGTATAAGTTCTGCATATTTTTATGTGGTGATGTTTCTGAAAGAAAAAAAAATAATTAAAAAATAGTCATGAATTAACTACACTGAAATAAGAATTTTGGTACTATAGATGTGTAAACATTCTGATGTCAGGGTAAAATTTAAGATGAAAGAGAAAATAAAATAACTAGAGGCTTTAAAAGACTACCAGATTTTTTTTTTCCCAGTATTATTTACTGCAACTTTCTCCCTTCCCTCTCACTCAAATACTTTCAGCTTCAGCTCTGTGATTCATCTTTTACAGCATAAATACTTGCAGAGAAGGCATTTAGGACAGAAAAATATAATTCTTCCCTTTTCCATGCAACTCGACACTTAAGAATTCAGATAATTGGTTTGTGCGGGACAAAAGTCAATTTGAATCCAAAATGACTACAAAAAACTGTGGAGATGTCCAGTATAATTTGAAGTATTTGATTTTTAAGATTTTTTTTTTTCCCAGGAATTAATATTACCTAAAGCGCATAGTGAAATTTTCTACCCTTCTGCTTCTCTTTTCTTTTATAGTTACTTCAAATTTTATGGTACAAGAGGCAATGTTTATTAATTTATTGTTAGTAAATCTGTAGAAAGTATTTTTTATTGGCCTTCTTCTGAAAACTTGCAAAAAATGCTCACTAAAAATCATGGCTTTCATTTTTAAATTGCAGTAATTTGACTGCTCATAGAGAAAAATGTTGGTAACAAAAATAACACTCTTTTTTGCCTAGATAGGTTCTTCTGATGGCAGATTTGATACAGACTGTTAAATGCAAAAAAAATAGCTGTATTTGAATTACTGTTTCAGTGAACTTGGGACTGTTTGCAGATCAGTGTTGGTGTATAACAATCATGTTTTGCTATTCTGTGATAGAGTCTACACTGTAAAATGAGCAACAGTTCCTTTTTAGAAACTGATTTATCAAAACTTCTGTGTTCAGACAAACTTCCAGTGGAAGACAGTGTCTTTAAAATTTTGTTTCTTCCTTATAATAATTACTTGGAAATTACAACTGTTCCAAAATCTACTGTATGTGTTGTATCATAGGGTTTTCAGGAGTTGGAAAAGGCTGCACAGGGAAGTGGTTGAGTCACAATCTCTGAAAGGTATTTAGAAGACACGTAGATGTGGCACTTAGGGACATGGTCGAGTGGTGGACTTGGCAGTGTTACATTTATAGTTGATGATCTTAAGGGTTTTTTTCAATCTAAATTATTCTATGATTCACTAGAAAAAATGTGATAGTTGGTTCTGTCCTTGTGTTTTTGGTCTCAATGCATTCAGTTCAACGATGGTCTAGAGCAATCTTTTATCTGTCAAAATATGTGCAGATTGATGAACAGAGATGTTAATCAGCATGGTATAGACTGCACGTAAGTCATAGTCACGTCTATTTATATGGATATGTATTCACTTTCCTCCTCTCTGCATGGAAACGAAAGTGTATCCTAGTCCCAGTACAAAGTTCTTTGTCTTTTAAAACTCCAGGTGTGTTTGTTCTTTCCCCAGCTATTGACATTACAAGAAAAAATCATTAGCTTATTTGGTAAGCCCTGGAAAGCACAGTCAAAGGAATGTCAGTGTGTTCCTTATACCACCTATAGATAAAGTCCACAGGATGTCTTTGAAACTGTGCTCAATAACCAAAAGGATATCTCTGTGCCTATAGAATCCCTTTGTAAAGAGGAAATATGCAATAAAAATTTAACAAATCACTATTTTGAATTTTGAAACATATCTAACTAGGATTTGAGTTGCCTTTGTGTATTACACAGATATTTACATGCCAGTTTCTGCACATTAGTATTAAATACGATGACACTGAAAGATAGCATCAAGGATTTTTGTTTGTATTTGAAAAATTACATCTGAAATTGATAAAGATGTCCTATGTTTGTGTATTTTATTGATTAGATATTCTCTGCACTTGACATTTCACTGCATATAAAACAGACACTAAAATACCAGACACTTGGTCTTGGAAAACCAGACCCTTGTATTTCTAAATTAAGAATAAAATTATGAATTTATGGTTTTCTTAAGCTGAAACAAGATTTGTTTGAGCCACTTCTAATATCTTTCACAACACCAGCAGAGTAAAAATTGCTTAATTTCTTTTTACTTTTTGCAGAAATAACGTACATGTGACATACTTATTAATATGAAGTGGGTTAATGTAATAGGTTATAACAAGCAGGTTTAATGGTTCATTAATACATTCTTCGGGAGTAGCTATGAGGTCAGATAAATGGAGTTTCACGCCTTTGAACACCAAAGATGTATACTAATGTTCTGATAGAATTTCACACAAAATGGCTAATGGTGCTAAAATTGGTATTAAGTAAATAGCTGAAGGTTTAGATGCTGTGTGTAGTTCAAGAAAGCTTCCACAGGTTATCCCGGTTCCTCCTTAGTTCAACCTTTTACACTGTGGCTTGGTCTAGAAATCTAGAGAGTATGTGAGTGTGCGTTCTGTTTGTTTTCTGAGTTTTCAACAATTCTGCATTATTGTGACCAAAGCCTTACAACAAAATCTCTTGCTGTGGTAGGATGGCATAGTTAACAGTTTTTTTTCTCTTTTTCTTTTTCTTTTTCTTTTTCTTTTTCTTTTTCTTTTTCTTTTTCTTTTTCTTTTTCTTTTTCTTTTTCTTTTTCTTTTTCTTTTTCTTTTTCTTTTTCTTTTTTCTTTTTCTTTTTCTTTTTCTTTTTCTTTTTCTTTTTCTTTTTCTTTTTCTTTTTCTTTTTTCTTTTTCTTTTTCTTTTTCTTTTTCTTTTTCTTTTTCTTTTTCTTTTTCTTTTTCTTTTTCTTTTTCTTTTTCTTTTTCTTTTTCTTTCTCTTTTTCTTTCTCTTTTTCTTTCTCTTTCTCTTTTTTCTTTCTCTTTTTCTTTCTTTCCCTTAAAGCAGTGCATCCAGCTTTAACTCAACTCAATTTCTTTGTCTTTCAATGCATGCAGATTTTAGTAATTTATTTTTTTTTAATCCAAAGCTTTTTAGAAATTTTACTGAAAAAGAAATCTACAAAAATTTTCAATGACAGGCCACAAAAATATTTTTGTTTAAAAAGATTTTTGGTATGACAACATCCATAATAAAAATATTTTGGTTTAACTCTGTTTTTAAGTAAAATGATATGCATTTCATTATCTTTAAAAATATTAACTGCAGGATTTTATATATATATATATAAGGAATTTCAGAAAAGATGAATTTAGCAATAACATAATCTAAGTTCAAACATGCATACATTGTTTATATTATGCTATGAGACTCAGAGAGCCTTACAGTTTAAGTATATTGCTAAAGAGTATTATTTTCATGCCATATCAAGCAATTCTGAAAAAGAGCATTTAATTTTGTATATTAACTTGTATATTTCATGACAATTTAAAGACAAGGATAAAATCTATCGAGCAGCAGTAAATTACAAAAAGTCCTTAGTTGTCAGTGAAGTTTTTAACATAGGAGAAAGAAACAATCTATATGAATACTAGAGTTAAGTTTAGAAAAGTAGAATGTGTTTTATTATACAGCACTTGGAGTCTAATGCCTGCAACATATCACAGGTGAGATATTGCTGCAGGTGGTAAAGACTGTGTTTTCCTATATCATCATGCATAACTGATTAGATTTAGGTCGCTGTATTAGGAAATGAACATTATAGACTTAAATGAATAGCCTGACTCTCTCTTCATGGTGTTTTGAGTCATTATTCTGCTCTTCTAAACATTGTTCATATACTTCACATTCTCAATCCTGGAATGGATAACGTGCATGTGGATTTTAGCTCCCACACACAGCTTGACTGCAGCAAATTAAGATCTTTTATAGAGGTTATTGTAGCTGTAAGGAGTCTGTATAAAAAAAAATCTGAAGTCTTTCTAACAGAGTGGATTATATCTGCAAAGAAAATCTTCTCAACAACCTGGCAAATATTAGTGCCTTTTGCAAAATACGAGAGGATTTTTTGTTTGTTTGTTTGTGCTTTTTTTGTTTGTTTTGTGTGGTTTTTTTTTATTTATTTTTTTAAAAATTTATTTTGCTTCAATAGTTTAACATCTGGACACAAGTTGTAAATATGATACTGTGAATAAACTGTTCTCTGGACAGATTTTTGAAAGGGTTGTGAGTGATCTATCAGATTATTTTAGCTTTGCTTTGGTTGATGAAATACCATTACTCATTCATTTAAATGAGTCCATCAGATTATCAGCTAGTGGAAATTAGTTTAGATGCATGAATTTCAGAACGTTTCTCAAGAAACCAACTCTTGATTTTGGTGATTACCTGTATTTATAGCTGTATTTATTCAACCACTGTTTATGAAACTGAACTCTATCCCATGACGTGATTTTGTTCTTCTGATAGAGGGGCATCCTAAAGAAAAAAAGCAATAAGAAATTAAAGGAGAGCATAAAAGGAATGCAATGATCAGAACAGGATTTTATAATCTTAAAATACAAAATGTCACAGTGAGAAAAAGTGTGAAAAAAAGAGCAATAGAAGAAAAAATATGAAATATCATCTGACGGGTATGAGGGACAATCTTGTATATTCATTGGGTAAGACCACTCCGGCTGAACCTTGGCATGTGAATGTCTATACTCTGATTGCAAGAAAAGAGGTGAAAATTCTCAGTCTGGCACCTATATACCTGTCAAACTCACACTGATTGCAAAAAAAACCTGTAAAACCTGGAGAACTGCATATAATGATTTCAGATATCAGAGTGCAAGTGGGAATGCAGCAGGAGCTTTAGAATTTTGTTGAATACAAACTGGCATACAGTTGGATGTAAGTAGCAATATCTGTGACATTATCAGCTACAGGAGTAGAAAGACTAACTAACTGGTTAATGTGTGTGGTATGCACAGAATACCATTCCCTAGTGACAACTGGCACCAGTTTTAGTTTACTTATTGGTAGTAACTATGATCATGGTACCATAACCACTGAATGATTAAATCTTTGCCTTAGAGCTGTATTGCAACAATTTGACAGAACTGTCAGGGGCTCAACTACTTTAAAGTCTTTCAGGTAAGAAAACAGGAAATTTTAGCAGGTCCAGTGTCAAGGGTGGTAAGGGTGTTGTGGTAGTAACGGTGCTGGGAACAAGTCACACACACACGTAGTAAGCCATGAGAAGGAAAAGCACCAGCTTCTGCTGTTCTGCTGTGCTGAACATTCTGTACACTACGAGTTGAACATCAAAGCAGGACAAGGCACAGTTGTGACCAAACAAACAGTGTTTTACTTGAAAGTTTATTCTTAGCTAAGGCTAGATATACAAATTGCAACTATAAGTAATACCTTTAACGTCCAGGTGAAAAGGCAGTCATGAACAACTAGAAAGGCATCATGTGGTGCTCTGCTGAGGTTAATGCCAATGCTGGAAAGGTCTGTCAGGACAAGAAGACATCCTTTTCTAAAAGAAACCTTGCATAAACAACTTTTCAAATGCATCCTTTCTAGGAGTCAAATCTGCCTTTCTTTCACCCCAGGTTCAAGTACTTGAATTGAGGAGCTGCGGAAACAGTGAAGAGAATGCATACCTGACTTTCTGGGGGGTGGAGGGAAATAATACATATATATATAAAATACACTATTTTATCTCATTTGGCCTCTGCTTTTCTACAGTTAATTCCTCTAATGAGAGATAATGATGAACTTTGAGAGCATATTTTCAGCCAGGGATGTGAGAGAAGTCAGCAGTTTTTCTAATAGCATGGAATATTGTTATAAGACGTTTTCAGTCAGATCAGCCAGTCAAAAATTAGTTAAACCCGTTTTACTAGACGATTTTCTTCTTCAACAAATGTGTCAGTAAAGCCTCTTTAAAAACTAAAATTTCTGTAAATACTGAGAAACGTAGTTCCAAGTAATGAGCTATACAGCCACAGTGGATCAGATGTTACACAGTGCCTGGTGAAGGTCCTGGCTTTCACTCTCAGGTTTCATGAGGTGGAGAGTGGAGTTCTGTAGGTGGCTGATAAAGAAAGGAAAGAGTAAAAAGGCTGTAAGGATGTATCACCGGCTGTACAGTGGAAAGCATCAATGAGGGGATATTTTAGTTCACTGTGACTGCTTTGAGCACCAAAACTATGCCAGTGCTATGACATGGGGCTTGCTGAATCTGATCCAGCAAGGTGCTAGCAGAGCTGTGCTGGTGGTGGAGGTTGTGCTGCTAAGGTACAATGCATGATACTATGTGGATGTGGTGGCTTTTCTGAAGTAGTTCAGGGGATACCTTCTTGCAGTCTTTCCCGTGTAGATGTGTTGGGAAAATCAGCTATAAATGTGACCTAAGATTTGCTTGATCTACAGAAATAGCAGAAAAGCCAGATGTGTTTGAAGAAAATGGGAGTTTATATGCATTACTTTTTAATTTATCTTAATAAGGTTGCAACTACATGCTTTGTATAATCAAGTTTATCTTTAAAAGAAACAAATATGAAGGACTCGAGATAACTGCAGAGGTGCAGAGGTTGTGAAGTTCTTTGTTTCCTCAAAAGGTTTTGCAGTATTTTCCTGAATAACAAATCACCTCCTTGTTTCTCTTTTTGGGATTTTGCTAGGTGATAAAGCCATTGTTCTAAGGGTATGTAATATGGACAAAGAAAGGAGCAATATTTGAGTGGACTGAACTGATGGAGTTTTTACTGTAAGACAAAGCAGTGGAAATCTGACAGGTTGTGTAACAAAATAGGATTCTTTTTCTGAAGTAGGATCCTTCCTTGAAAAAATTTTTGCAACTCTTTGGCAGTTGCTGCAAGATTAGCATCTATAATCTTGTCCTTGTTAAGGATGTGGGAGGGAATTAGTTCGTAAATAATCTTTTTATGAAATCAGTCAATGTGATTAAAAGCCTCAAATACTGGTCGTGTATAGTGTTAGCTGAAGTTTACACAATGAGATCAACAAATCTTAAATCTTCAGCTCTTTGGACTTAACACTACCTGTAGATATGTGGATGCAACTGTGACTGAAGATTGCACAAGTTAAAATGATTAGCACAGGCTGTGTCTCAGTGCACTTGCTTAGGTTATGGTAAGCAGAGATGCCCACTACCACACTTCAGTTTTATGGTCTTTCAGATCCCATGAAAATTTGGACCTTTTTTTTTTTTTTTTTTTTGTAGGGGAATTTGGTCTGCTCTGAAGGTGGCAAAGGCAAATATTGATTTTTACTCTTACAGGGTACAGAAGTCCAACTTTCTTACAAGGAAATACTGAAAGGAAATGAGAATCTATATAAGACCTTTTCCATTTTATATCTGTCAGGTATCTGTTGCATGTACCTAGTGCAATAACAAAATAATACAGCTTTTCCTTTAACCGCTTGCAAGAATTATCAAATTATTTTAAGCAGTTGGAGCTACAATTAGTAAGTGAGGTTTTTTCATGTAGTCTTTGAAATACTTCATGGTATCAGTTAAATCTTCATATAATATCTTAGTTATCAGTACTAGAATTACTGCCATATTTAAAATAGTAAATTTGGGCATGATAATAAGTAAGTACACAATGCTGGAATCTGTGGCTACTATATTAAATACCTGAGATAATCCATGGCTATATGATTTCCAATAAGTGCATTGAATCTAGATACTAAACTTTCCATTATGATTTATTTTTATGTGCTGCACAGTAATCTTAGATTTTGGATGTCTGGGTATAATTAGATGAGTTTGATAACCCAATCAACACTTTCTCCAAGGTAGTTCTAAAAGCTTATTTTCATATATGCTGAATAGCATCAGGAGCAAGACGGTCGTCTTTTTGTCTTTGTGTGTCGCTTTTTCAACTCAGTGTTGCTGGGTTCAGCCCTCTTGCCAGGTATGCCTTTTGCCAAGTCAAGATGTATGACTTCATCTCTAGGCAATTTAACAGGTCTCTGTACTCCATGAGCTTCCAAAAGGCCTACTGACATTTAAATCAGATAAAAAATACCCTTTGTGATAAACAGATAATCAGGACAGTGTCATTAGTGTTGTTGAGTGTTAGTTGAGATAAGAATGGTATCTATTTTGATTGCCCAACTGTGAAAATAGTATCTTTTTTAGGTTTTAAACCCAAACCATCATAGTAAACATTAAAAGCCTTGATAAATGTGGTACAAGAAAAAAATTAGGCTTTATGTTTTTGTGACTCTCATTGTATAGTGATAAACTATAAAGATTTATTCTAGGAATTTTGAGCCAAAGACATCTATAAAATCTCTCTCTTGTTTTTGTGATTTTTTAAAAAACTTTTATCTTGTTTTACATGAGGCAAATCAGTTGTAAACCTGATTTAAGTAACTAGTTAACTAGTATATGTCTAGTAGAACTAGTAACTAGTATATGTCTTCGTTATAATACTGAAGGAAGAAGGAGTATTTTTTTGATGAATGTCTTTTAGTTATTACATATTTTACTTACGTAGGGAAGATAATGCCAAGATTTGAAGGATGTCTAATGTTAGCATTTTCCATTATATCTCTTACTATAAGTATTCCAATATCATGAGCTCAGATGTCTTGAGTCAGGCTCCTGAAGAAGATTAAAAATACTCTTGGAGCAATGCTTTTACACCATCTGTTTCTTTGAATAGCAGTTTGGCTGTGTACGAAAGCTTTTCTCTGGGGCCCTGACGATTCAGAACTTTTTAAAGAAAGCTGAAAAGATTATCCCATGTTTACAGGAATGTAGTGTCTGGGGTCCAAAAAGAAGTTTTATAAGATTGCCATAAAATTTCAGTACACTTAATAATGTTAGTGGTCAGTATTTCTACTTGCAGTTTTTGGAATGTGAATTTTTCACAGCAGTAGGCAAGACTAAGATGTACAGTCTGAAGCTTTACTGCATTAGCAATATGGCCTGTGTTATTCACTAACATTAATACAGAACTGTACCTGTAAAAATGCGTTAATGATGTCCCCTCATCATCAGTTTCATTGAATGGAGATATTAACTGTTGAGAGAATATGTTGTTACCCTCATATAGATTTATTGTGCTGTTAAAAAAAAAAAAAGTGCTCATTTGTCTTCAATTAAAGTAAATAACTGCCCCAGATACCAACAGCTTCTAATATGCTCCATGTAAAGAGGTGAATAATCTTTTATCCTAGGCAAAAGAGTCAATAAAAAAAAAAAAAAAATCAGTTATACTCTTTCACAAAAACCATAAAGGTATAAAATTAGAATAACATTGCTATATAAGTTTCTGAAAAGTCAGTACGGAAAGACTCCAGGGACTTCCTAGAAGGCCAGTGTGCTCTCTGAAGCAGGATCCTTAAAAAGTGCTAAGTGTGGGGGTGAGTATATAAGTCACAGCTGTATTAAATGATTTCACTTCCAAATCTAAGTCAGTTCTTCAGCAAGACTGTGACTCATAGATGTTTTAAAACACTGTAGATTAAAGTTGCTTCTTAAAGGTTTTATAGATATCACGTTAATATTGTTTTATGTCTCTAGAAATTAGTAGCTCTACAATTACCTGAAATAACATATCAACAGAGTAAATTTTCACTGGGTACCAGTTACTTGCTGTAATTACAAAGAAAAAAAATGAAAAAAATGCAGAAATTATTTGTTGTCCTTCAACTTCAATACATTTACTGTTGCTGTGCAGAGTTGAAAGACTCAGGAATTTCAAGTATTTTTTCCATGCTGCAGCGCATCAGACTTCTCAGTAGCTGCTCTGTGGTCTGACCCCTCTTTTTGTCTCAAGGTAATATTTTAATGAGTAACGTAGTATTTGTTGTGAACATTTTGCATTCTGGAAACATCAAAGAATTAGACATGACAAGGTCATGAGGCTGAAATTACATTACCTTGGATAGTCTGGAATATCTAAAACTAAATATCTAAATATCTAAAGCTGTGATTCAGACAGAGACATCTCTGATGCCTTTCTTTAAATTTTTTGTGATAATTGAAGCATGACCTGAAGCTCTGTGTGCGTCTATGTGTGCATGGTTGTGTGAGTCAGCTGGTTTTCAATGTAGACCTTGCAAAAGACACTTAGCTAGAAAATGGGTTATGGACATTTAACAGCTCCTCTTTGGAGCTGTGTCTTCTCTAAACATCAGAGTTTAAGCACCAGATGAAGCATTGAAAGGAAGGTCTTTTGTGATCCCTGTCAAGTGAATAGAAATCGGTATTAGGAAATTCCCTGATATTCTTCTAACCTGCTTAATTATCTTAAATATCACATACCTTATTGCACTAAGAAATCTACAAGAACTAGCTTAATTTCAAAGAGGATCTTGTTCAGCAAGATGAACTAGCATCATGGATTGTTGATAGTACATTGGTCATACTAAGCTGCATGTGAAGTAAAATGTTAAGTGGAGTTTGGTTAGAGAGGAAAATGACATTTATGTTTCAGGTGTCAACTAAATGTTAATGGACTAATGTCTGTGTCAGAATGACCATACAATGGGACAGAGGATGTGTCTTGTCTGGATGCAGATACATCTGCTTTGAGAAATCTGTGTGTTTTGTGAACATTCTCACAGTTTGTGGCTTCTGGCTGTGGGTTTGTATGTTGGGCTCTTTTATTTTGTTTTGTTTTGTAAACCAACTACACTTTGAATAAAGTTTATATGGGAAATTGTTTATTTCCTTCATTTTCTTTGTAATCCATTATTTCAGCTATGATTATGTGACAATATCTTTCTTTTGTGTTTGTTTTCTCTTCAGTTTTATTGTAGCAATACCTAATTTTTGGAAAAAGAATGAAGGCTCAGACATGAAATGCTACAGTCATTTCATGTCAGTATTAATGCAATTAATCACATGTTGGTATCTGAGAACTGTGAGCATGGTTTAGGTTAGCTAAGGAACTGACTATTTCACTTCATCTCTGATTGCAAACTTTATGTTTAAAAATATCACAGTGACAAAGAAGCTGATGAAAGGAGCTGTGTCAAAGCCCAGCCACCAGCTTCAGTACAGTTAGTGACCTTAGTGCAGAGTAACTCAGTGTAAAGCTCTGTTTCGCTGAACAAAGAGCTCATCAGGTAGAGACTACAAGAATTGAGCCTGGAGACAGAGGAGTGGAATCACAAATAAAAGCTCTATTGGAATTAGGACAGAAGTCCCTGTGATGGGATGATGCCTGTTAGCAGGTTTATTTACCCCCTTTTCCATGTTGATGCTTTTTTAACAATTACACAAAGATGGCAGTTACCTTTCCTCGCCAGGATGCTGCCTTGTTCCCCAGGCAGCTATCACCTGAGGCAAAGCACTATTAAGTACCTCCTGTCGGCCTCAGGAATCGATTTGTAGAGAAGAGTACACAGTCTCTGTGTTGATTCCTGTACTAATATGTGGCTCCCTTTGACACACTTCCTTATATGAGCCCCACCTCCACTCGGGCAGGGCTTTTACTTTGCTCCACACTCTTTTCTCCCATGGTTCAGTACTAGAGGTGTTGCTCTGTAGTGCAAGTGGAAGAAATCTTTCTTTTTGAGATTGTACAGACACTTGCAAGGTACTGATAGTCACTGAAGTTTTTTCTCTGTCTGAAACACTTTATCTTAGTGCTTTTTGACTTCAGAAGGCCACAGAGGCGGGTATGTGTCTGCTCAGCACATTTTCATCCTGGCCTGAAGTAAATGCTCAGACTGGAATCCAAAGTGGGAGATCTGTAAATCATCTCTGCCTACCCGTATTCAATAAGTGCGAGCTGATGAGAAAATTCTGGTATCATCTAAATGACACTATGTAAATTGTCAGCTTGATAGGCTCCTACCAGAAACATTTCAGAGTGCCAGAAGTGAAATGCAGAGTAAAAACTATGCTACAGGCACACCTGATCTGAAGTGCTTTTTCCAGAGGAAACAAGCTAATTACCAAAGCAAAAAAGGAGGAGCCTTATAAACTCAGATGATACATAAAACTTTGACCAGAACTCTTTGAAAGATTAAAATAAAGAAAAAAGAAAATGAATATTCATACTTGCATCTATTCTAATAGGACTACTGCTGCAGAAAAATGTATCAGTATTAATCTAGGAAGGGAACATGCTTTTTTCCCATATAACACACAGTGTCTTAGGTAAGACCTACCTAGATATGACATGACAAACATGGCAGGTGATCCAAGTGGAAGTCCATTGTATTCAGTGACAGAGGTCAGTAGTGCTGAAAAAATTACATCTTTCTGGGAATAAAACAAAAACAACAAACCAAACCAACCAACCAACCAACCAAAAAAAAAAAAAAAGAGAAGAGGGGAATGAAGTGCCACACCACTTTATCCAAATAATGTCACAAAGCAGGAAAAATGGAAAATGTGGAAAAGGTGGCATAACAAGGATCCTCAGTACTTCATGAAGCACTGAAGACTGTCTACTGCTGAAGACAGATGCAGGTAGGGTGCACCCAGGCTCTTTGTCATATGTAGTTCTCACAGTTGCCCTGGTGTGTCCTTCTTGTTTACTCTAAGACAACCTGATGGACAGATATGTGGCCGCATGGAAGTTGTTCTGTGGTTCATAGTAACATATTAGAGTTTTAGGTAACAAAAAACTACTAGTGTAGAAGTCCTTGGACACTTCTGGATGCTCTGAAGTCTCTTTTTATCTCTTCCAGTGGCACTATATAACTACAGCTTCTTGGAAGAGTTTTTTTGCCTGAAAAATCATGAGAATGGAAATAAACGATATGAAGACCCTTTTAAAATGGGCATCTATTGTATATTTGCATTGCTGGGGACTAGAAGTGATTGTGATTCTGTAGAGAAATGCACATTTACTTAAAGTGTGTTCATTTTGGCAATACTGAAACAAATGACATGAAGTTATATTTGTGGTAAAGATTCCTCACACTTTCACTCCCACTTACTTCCTAGCATATGTGTAAGCTACTTTATTTTCTCTATTTTTTTTTTTTCTTGTGAAAAATATAGCCATGAACTTTTATCAGAAAGATTAGAAGAAATGTGCTTGCTATTATTGGTGCTGCAAAATATATTTAAAAAGAAAAAAATATCCAACAACATTTTTTTTTTTAAAAAAAGAACGTATACTTGATAACAGTAAAATTATTATCCATCCACAAACATTCATGCATTTATTTAAACATTCATGTAGTTATTATCTCAAAAACCTAACCACCCTCTTATAACTCCCTCTTCCAGTACAAGCTGTTAGCATTAACTAGATAATGTCATATCACCTTGCTGGTATTTTAGTATGTCACTGAAGTAATATTTATGTTGCAGTTGAATTTTACATCGTGCTCATTTTTAGGGGACTGAGTTTTGTGTCCCCATGGCATACAACATAGGTTGCCAGAGCCTGTTGACTTTTTTTTAACTGAGTTCTTCAGTTGCAGAACTCATAGAATCATAGAATCAGTCCTCTCTGCCCCACAATGTATGCTGTAGATTTTAAGATGATACCTGTAACTATGGATTTCGTGAATGCAGAATAAAACCAGGCTGGATTCTTCCAAGTATACTGGTAGCACTGAGCATTTTTTGGCTACAGGTAGGGAATGGCAAGCTTTTTCTCTCACTCTCTGCCTCCTCTCCTCAAATCCCCCTCCCTATCTGCTGTGATGTCATTGTGTGGACAGGGCTGTCCCTTTTCCAGAGCTGAAATGAACAAAGTTAAGGCAACAGAGGTGCAAAGAGGCTCATTTTCTTTTTCTCAGTCGTTCCTACCCCATCAGACCACCCTTCTTCACACTTCTTCCTAGAGTTGATTGGTGTCTCTATGAATGCCACAGTGCTAATACCTGCCTTACTTTAGCACCTACTCACAAAGAGGTTCATCTACATCTTCTGCCCCTCCCACTCAGTCCTGGAGTAGGGAAACTCATTTACGCAGCATTGTCCCATGTCTGGCAGGAGAAGTAAATGTAGAGGTATATCCTCACTGCGCAGAGACGAATGAAATCAGCCCAGTCTTGAAAATATAAGACTGCCTTCACAATACTAT
This sequence comes from Streptopelia decaocto, assembly GCF_964273445.1. NCBI lineage: Eukaryota > Metazoa > Chordata > Aves > Columbiformes > Columbidae > Streptopelia > Streptopelia decaocto. The sequence continues at coordinate 22,939,746 of NC_138663.1, forward strand.
ATTCTCATAGCAGGATTGATATCTAGAAACTGTACTTCCTTATCTGGCAAAATATGAAGTTTAATCCATGATGCAGTTCTATTATAGGTATACTTATTGTCAGTTCCTAGACTCAAGGTACTGTAAGAGGAGGACCTAGAGTTCTGTGCTTTTATACTCTGGAGTGAGTATTACTTATTAGAGGATATGAACACAAATTTCACCTGTGTAATTTATTTGCTGAGAGTGGCCAATAATAGATGTTTGGGGAGAGAATGTAGGGAACAAAGAATGTGTAGAAGAATTTTTCTCCTGTATATACTTCTTTCAATTGGTAGCTGAAGGATTACGTGAACCAGACTTGCATCTAGATCACTGCTTTTGATAATGAGTGCTGGATGTACTATTGAATGATGAGGCAAATTGTTTTTTAATATATCTATAGTGTTGGTTACAACAGCTCAGTCTCATCTTCAAATTTTATTCATTTTAGGGTAAGTTTTACAAGACACTGTGTCTCTGTGTTTGCTGTGCCAAGATGTATTAATCAGTTCTGGAAAGAAAAAAAACACTAGTTGTTATTTGTTTTTTTTATATAATATGTGTTCACGATACTTGCCTGGACTGACGTTCTCATGCAGAGGTGGAATGAACTGTTCCTTTCACAAAAGTACAGTTTTAATCATTGACTGTGCTGAGGATCAAGATATCAAATAAATTATAGGCATATCTGCAGACTCACAACTAAAGTTCTTGTCCATGAGCTTCAATAATATAAAGTTGTACTGCCTGACCTGGAATTGATTTATATCAGTTTATTTTAATACCAAATTCTTTACTATCTCTATGAGCCTTGTAGTGGGTAACACCATAATTTATATCAGGTATCCCCTAAATCTGTATCTATTTCCTGTAGCACTCTCAGTTACTCTTTCATTCTATTTTGTGCGTTCATACATGAACAGCCAGAATATGCCCCATAGTAAGTAAGATAAATTGCCTAAACATGGGCATCGAATGCCATTTCAGATACCCCAGGGTATCCATCTGTCCTCCAGCTGCCACCTCAGAAAGGCAAAAGTTCTCTGTCATATGCATATTCTGCATATCTGTGTGGATGGCTCCTGTATTTTAGGATATTTAAAATGTCAATAAGCTCCTATGTTTATATCAACTGGATGCAATCCTGCTTTATTTTCCCAATCTTGAACTGAGATATTTAGAGTAAGCATCAAGAGAAGTCTTTTTGGATTTTGAATCAGTGTAAGACAATCATCATTTGTTATTCTAGTAACCACATTGCTCATTGTTTGAAAATGTTTGCTGTATGGAGATTGAACAGATAATGGCTTCATTTATCACAAACATTACATAGTTTGATACAGTGTGTATTCCTCCTCTGTCTGCCAGCCAAACATTATAACATTCACAAATTAACTTCTTTGAGTTCTGATTAGTTGTTTTTACTTCTCTGTTTTTTTTTTGTGGGTCTTTTGTTTGTTTGTTTGCTTTTGGTTGTTTGCCCCACCCAGTATTAAATGTTTTAACACCTTGTATTGACTCGATCCATTGATTCCATTTCAACATTCTATTCCATTTGTCACGTTGAAATACTTATCAGGGACAATTTTCTTATTTAATTTTACAGATGCATTCTCTGGGAACTCTCCGTACTGAAAGTTCAAATGGTTACTCTCCCTCTTTCTGTTTTACTGAGAACAATTTAATTCATGTACATCTCTGTAGTACATTTTTGTTTTAACAGCTAATTAAAATAATAATCTGAACCCCTAACTCTAGCACTTGAAACAAGTTAGATAAATGAATGAAATAAGGATTGATTCTATAAATCTTAGCAGCCTTACAGAAAAGTCAAATTCTAACAGATGGTGCATTCTGAAGTTTTTGATACACAACAGTTAACTGTATTATAGTGTATAAGAAACCGCTTGACTTCACATACTCTTGGATCCATGCTGACTGCATTAGGATTCATAACACATAAAACAGCCTCTATGGAGCAGCTCAAAGGATGAAGACTTAGCTTAAGTAATTTTCATTTCAGTTTAAAAGATGAAATTAGTATCAATAGCCACTGAAATCTGGTGAAACACCAGTTTGCATCTGGTATCAAGCTTTGTAACAGAATCAGCACCACCAGAGCTGGAATATTCTCTTAAATGGCAGTTGTGAGACTTAGCAGTATAATAATTTTTCCACACTTCTGTCAAGGTACTGAAGTAGCTGTGCTTAAAATAGGTAAATTTTATTAAAGGTTTTTATTTAAGAAAAATACAAGGCTGTTGATTAAATTTAACAGGTGTTTGGTTTTTTTAAATTATTATTTTTTATTATGGCTCACCACTATTCTAGGTTTAATATCTCTTACAGGTTAATCACTTTACTATGCAGCTGGCCACTATTACATGTGAACTTGTGGTTTTCCAGTCAGTCCACTTTTTTTCTACTATGTGAGATATAAAGAGAACTTCACTGGAAGGCATCTGGGCAAGTGTGCTCCATAACCTCACAGGGAACTGAGATTGCAGTTTGCATTAGAAGCAGGAATGTTTTAGATTCATGTGAAATGTAACTTAATAAAGTAGGCACACGCAGGATAAGGTAGTTGCTGAGCAGCATCTTAAGAATATTAAGGTACATTTTTTCAGAAATATGTGAATTTTCAAGTTCAGTGCACAAAGAACCTGTCATAAAACAGTTGTTTAGTAGAAGGAGTCTCCTTGGCATCAGGGTAAGACATTAAAAATTCTAAAGGATCCATTACATCCTTGATTCTGAATTAAAAACATACACTTAATTTTTTCTTCTCTAAATAACATTTCTGGCTAGTTTAAGCTGCATTTTGAAAGGCTTGTAAACAGCCTAGGTCACAGACACATTGCTTCAGTAATGTTTAGCTAATGTGCTAGTTTAACATCCAGAGTTGTTTAATGCTTCTGGCTGTAAACTGGGAGGGAGGAGGGAGAATTTCTTTTAGGACCAGATTAATACTTTATAGCTCCAATAGGTAAATGTGTCCTTAGGCTTAATAAAATGTAACTTATTTTATGCCATGGATGTGAATTGTCTCCAAATGAATGGTAACAGAACTACTGTACATAGCACCCTTCTACAGGATTTATAGAAGATTATTTATTTATTTAGTCTGATTTTGGAACGATTTTGAAGTAAGATCCACTTACCAGCCACTCAGTGTTTCAAAAAATCAGAGGGACTTGGTACACAATACAGGAAAGACTGAAGCTTTCAGGTGACCACATCATACTTGCAGTATATATGGCTGTTAAAAGCAGTAGTAGTAGTCCTGTAGTAGACAAAGGCTTATGTTTATGACTTGAGAAACTCAGAACACCAGGTGAACAATCTGGTATCTCTTTGTATGTATTTTGAACCACATCACTGGATGTAGCCACAGTTTTGCTGTCATGACAGTATAATCACTTCATGCTGTGATGTCTTTGAAGCAGTAGAAGAATGAATGGAGCTCTGTCTCCATGTGTTTCTCACTGTATCTCATCCCTTTTGTCCCTTTTGGTTAAGTAGGTCCTGTAAACAAAAATGAGCAATTTCATCCTATGCTAACCATGAGACTGACTTGCTGCTGGTCTTTCTTTTACAAACTGATGACATTAAATGAGCTGCATTTTCCTGTTTTGTTTTACCTGTTTAACTCTAAAGAATGCGATTTCAAAACAAGTCTATGAACCTTTTGAACACTGCTTCATTGTTAAATTTGAAGTTTTCCTTCCAATTATTAGTCTACAGTTGTACATCAGAAAAAAAAATAAAAAGAAAAAGAAGAAAAGACTTTCTGAAAGTATCCTGGAATTGCTCAGCAAAGAGAAATTTCAGAAACAAATCTCAAAAATAAGCTGGTAACTTTGTTTATATATTTAAAAGAAAAAAAGAAAAAAAGAAAAAAAGAAAAAAAGAAAAAAAGAAAAAAAGAAAAAAAGAAAAAAGAAAAAAAGAAAAAAAGAAAAAAGAAAAAAGAAAAAAAGAAAAAAATAAAAAAGAAAAAAAGAAAGAAAAGGATTGGCACAAAGCAAAGATGAAGAAGATGAAAGATCACAGATGAATTTCCATAGTAAGGCAAGCTTATTACGGATTCTTGAAATTCTACCTTATACTTCTGTTTAGGCATTCAGGACATATTAAAAATTAGTCAAGATGGTGACAGATTGAATATAACCACCTGAGTCAATCATGGGTTAAAATTATGCATGGCAACATAGTCACACAGAGAATATAATGTGAAAAGGCCCAACGACACAGTTCCCTCACTGCTCTTTGACTACCTTCTTAAATGATTGCTGCCAAATTATGAAAAACAAAACAAATCAAAACAAACAACCAAACCAAAACAAAATAAACAACAACGAAAATCAACCAACACAAACAAACAAACAAACAGAAGAACCCAACGAAACAACAAAACCCAAACTGAAAAACATGCATGTCTTTGTATTCTCTGAGGTGGTCTACACTAGTGTTACAAGGACATTTTTCCAAAGCAAAAGTAACATTTTTCCTATGATGGTTCCCAGAAAATGTAGTTTCTGGATGAGGATATCCAAGTTATTTCTCTAAGATTGATGTCCTATTGAAGCACTATTTAGTGTGGCTTCCCAAAATCTTTTTATCTAAGCTGTAATTTATATAGCCTGGTCTCACTGACTCAGGTCAATGGTGTGCTCTGTATTACTTTCTCTCCGCAGTGTGTGGTATTTAGATTTAGCAGCCAGTCCTCAATGACCATGAAGTGGAGCAATTAAACAGTGTCTTAAACTAGAACTAAGATGCAATTCCCTCTAGTGGTAATGATACAGTATAAGCATTTATGGCAGTGCAGTGCCAGATATCAAGAGAGCTCAGCTCTACATACCTGGTTGTTGAAAAGAAGAGGTACTTGTACAACTCAATGGTATTTGTTACAGAATTATATACTGAATCTAGATGTGCTTTGATCTATGCTATTAGTTACGGTCAGCTACTATGTTTCTCCACGTGGTTTAAGTATCTGATCTCTATACAACATAAATCAGTTTTTCCACAGAACTATTTACTTTAATTGGGTGAACTACCCAACACAGTATATTTCCTAAAGAAACCTTTTCACTTTGTGGACTATCCATTCTCAAACAAACTGTTCACCCAGATCATTCACTAGAGCATATTTTTCTTCAGATGAGGTTAATATTTTTTTAAGAACATTAATTAAACATTGGTGATTTGTTTGTAGCCCTGAGGCCTCCAGTTTCTGTCCTTACACTTTCAAGTCTACTGCTGCCATCTGACGTTAATAATTTTGGAAACCCTTGGTAAAATCCCCAGTTTTTCTTCAGATGTCTTTGTATTTTGCTTTCCTGACTATGTAGCTAGTGGTTTATTAGCACAATCCAGCTATGCATACCTCCCTGTTTTAGGCCCATTAAAAGTTTCATTCCACAAAGTAACAATGAACTAGAAGACATATGTAAGTTGCAAGACATTAAGACACAAAAAGATGAAATAATAGTCTGGTACCACTTGCTAACAGTGTCTACTAGTTATGGAAGCATTGCTGGAACATCATAATAAAATTTACTTTACAGCAGGCACTGTGACTGTTATTGTACTTTCTAAATTTGCTATTTAACAGAGGGATAGCATGTTATTCCCAGTGTATGGAGGTCTGAAACTTCTGTGACTTATTACAGCTTTTAACAAGCCTAATTTTATTAACTTGGCAAAGGTTGTTTTAACTTCTATTATATGAGAAAGATCTTGTTGGACTCGGAGTGGCAGTTGAATTCAGCAGGATGCCATGTTCATGTCACCTAAGGTGCACAGCATGAGATGCTGTTATGCCCTAACTGAGAACACCACTACATCAAAGGAAGAGATGGTTCTCAACTGTGCTATAGTCTGTCAGTTTGTATGTGATATTTCTAAACCCAGCAATAATTTATAAGTTCACATTGTTATTGCTGAGCATAATAGCATCTGAAGTTCCCATTGGTCTTAAGGGACACAAAGGACATTTTGTGTCTGTTGGTAAAAGATATCTGTTCTTTATATAAGCTCTTCAAGTGCTGCTTAGTGGAAAGATGAATTCTATCATTACTTGAGAGTAATATTTTGCAGGTTACATCAATGCCTACACACCAACAACAGCTGAGTATGTGTTTATTAGGCGGAAGAAATTTATTAGATCAACCTACTATTTGAGCAGTGAAGAATAACTTAATTGCTTGGAAGTTCATAGACTGGCATTTTTCTTGCCCTTCATTCTGTTAAATGAATTGGGAGCAAAGCATGAAGAGCTTTCCAAAATTTTGCATTGAGTGTCTTGTATCTTTATGGAGTCTTAAGACTTTATCACACAAACTTTTTTATACTCTTCTTCCGTAGTTGCTCACATCTATTTTTTGCAGCTAGACTTCTGCTGGCAAAACTGTGGCACAGTAGTTAATTTGTCACTTGTCGCTTTTAAAGCACTGTTTATTTAACTGGATATTAGTTTTGTATGAAAGCTGCTATACAAACAAACAAACAAACAAACAAAAATGAACAAGATACTTTACGAGAGACAGGCACACATATTTATGCTGAAATTCTGTGGTATGTAGATTGCTGTCACCACTTCTACTGGCTAATCTCTGTTTGATATGTACCTAGAATTTCAAGCTTTTATTTGCATTCCCTGGAAAACACAGTGGACTTAGTGCCTCTAAGTGCTACATTAACAAGTCTTGTACTGTAGGAATTTACTATGAACTTGATATTCTCCTTTTCCTGGGTGTTTGTATGGAGAAATGTGAAAACATTGTGGGGTGGGTTTTGTGATGGTTTGCATTTTTGTCCAGTAAAGATGGATTTCATTCTTCAGTCACTGAAATGGGACTTTAACATACTTGAATTTGTCTTCAATGGACCTCAGATATAAGTATGATTCACCTATACATATGAATTTGGGGGATGGGTGAAAATGGCATTCTTTGTGTAGTCTCTGTAGGAGTGCAGATCCTTGATGTCACCTTGAAAGAATTCATCAAAATGTGTTCTAATCTGACTGGCCTAGTTGTCAGGGTAGACATGTAGTTTTCAATCTTTGAACATTTTGTTGATCGAAGTAAGAACAGAGTGTCGATTTATAACTTTTGACAGCTTCAGCAAGGGCCCTTTCTGTCAGGCAGTATAAAGGAGAGAGCAACAAGCCCAGCTGCTCTCCTTAATTTATTTTGATAAAACAATTTTACACAGGTGGTCAGTGTTAGAAACTGATCACATTAACTGTGACCACATTTAGACACTTGCATCCCAAGGTCTTTTATGAGCATTGGCTCCTAAACTGATGATATTAATTTTGTTGTTTATACTTAACAGGGTAATACTTTACGAACTTCATTACATGATTTCTATTTTGTGTCTACTGCACTGTATTCACATCATTAAGTGAAATAGTGCCCTTCTGCAAGCCAAATGAATTTCTCTTCTTCTATCACAGATTTTCCTAGTGTTCTGTAATACACACACACTCTATAAAAAACAAACAAACAATCAAAACCAATCAACCAAACAAAAAGATTGCAAAAGATTCTATTTTCAAATTGTTTTACTTAATTCTAGATAAGGTAGATTTTGTGATGGTAAGAAAAACACACATTTTCTCCTTGTGAGGTTTGTGGATTTATTACCATACTAGTCTTGCATTGCAAAGAACCTGCTCAATCTTTAATTAGTATTTTTCTTCTAAAATATATTTTCTCAAAAATGGTTTTTAAAGTTTTTATTTATTTGTTTCAGGGAGTGCTGGAACACCTGTTATCTTCAATGAAAATGGAGATGCTCCTGGGCGTTATGATATTTTCCAGTATCAAATTACCAACAAGAGTGCAGAATACAAAGTAATTGGTCAGTGGACTAACCAACTTCGTCTAAATGTAAGTACTAGTTTGATTATGATGCTGGTATAAGAGAATACTCATTTGAGTATTATATTACTTCAAAGCACTTCAAAAATGTTGATGATTTCTTCTTTGTCAGTTCACAGAAGAAAGGCCTTGCATTCTCTTCTTGAGAAGGCATTAAAAATAGCACAATGGCCCATAACCTGAACCAAGTATTTTTATTTTGAATGATGTTGGGTTGTGTATTTACCTGTTCCTTTAAATGTGATTTTAGAATAATTACATATATGGTATTCCTCATACTGATTACGAAGTTAGGCAGGGAAATAGTAACTCATCCTTCAAAATAGAGTATCAGACAAAATAATGGGTACATATATATTGTCCATGTATTTAAAATAATATAAGGGGATGGAAATGTATTTCGTAAAAGAAAGTTTAGACTCTAAACACTTCTGATTTAGATGTAATACTAGGATGATGAACTACTGCAACAAAAAATATCTTGAATATAAAGGGAGTATTTGGCATTTTTCTATATAGTTAAATAGGATTAAGATAGTCCCTTATTACTTAATAGCAGAAGAAACAAAAAAGACACGACAACTTGCCCATCCTTGGGAGGTATTTTTAATTGATGCCTTAATATATTCTGCAAGTTTTGTAGAAGTTAATACCCACCTGTGTGTGGAATTATATTTGTTTCAAAAATCACCATCCCAATAAGATTCAGATTACATAATATGTAATATTTGTATGATAGCTAAGTACCAAGCCACAGTTATCACTTCAGAAATTGTTGGATCCAAAGCACTTCTTTCTGTTAGATAATGGCTCCATGTAAGGAGATGAGAAGAGCAAGATGAAGTTAAGCTGTGTTCTTGTTAACTGTGAAATATTTACAAGGCTTACTTCAGGTATGTTAGCGATTTGGGTAGCTCTGCAACTGTGAAATATCGAGTATTGTTTTGCTAAGGGCTGATGAGAACGGCAACAGTGTAAATTGATGACTAGATTCACCAAAGGGAGTTTATTCAGTGACTTTAATCAAACCACAAAAGGCAGGTTACAAACACCTCTGGTTTTCCTGAAGAAGAGTGAAAAAGACCATAAGTAAATATTTACAAATTATTCTCCTGTTGAGACTACTTTGCAATAATTATCTGAGTGCTATCAACAACAACACACATGATAGTTCTACATTTTCAGCTACAGCTGTTAAACCACTTTGCCATATCTACCATTTAATATCTGTAACTACTTGACAAGGTCTCATTTATTTAATTCTTCTGCCCAGATATAAAAAGACTCTACCAACAGAAACTGTGTGTAGCAGATTGTATGGCAGTGTTATCTCCTTCCACTAATCTGATATGTCGGTTGAAAGGCATGAAAGGAAAAAAAAATGGTTAAACAAATTTAAGGATTAATACTAAATAGTAATTTATGGAAAATACTAGAGTTAGACTCTTATCAAAACTATTATGGCATACATTCCAGATCTTCATAATTGCTACAGTTTTCTGAAAAGTTACTGTTTGGTAAGTGAGCTGAAAAACTGATACACAAATTTTGCACAAATGTTAGTAGTAATGTAACAGTTACATAGTAGTAGCTAAAAGATACCTTAGAATTTATTTAAATTTTAATTCCATTCCAATCTGCCTTTTTCTATCCCCCTCCGACTCCTAAATTTTTCATTAGGCCTGTAGCTTTTCAGTCCCATTATTTCTGCCCAATGTATGTGTACTCCAGGGAGTTCTCAGAAATATTACATTGGCTGTTATTCAGGCTACTGAAACTACACCATGCTAACCACATTGACCACAAAGCTAACAGGAAACGAATTATCTAAGGGCATTCCTTGTTAACTCCAAATAAGAATGGTTGTGTTAGGGTGTTCTTTGGCTCTTTTTTTTTCATCTCTTTTTTTTGTCTTCATGAGCTCACATGCTGAACACAACTGGTTGTCCAGCTTCCCAGGCAAGCTCTCTCTAGATTATGAAGTGGTGGAAATGCAAGCAGGCTGGCACACTGCTCCTCAGTGGATGTTTCTGCTCCCAGCAGCATGCCATGGCCCTGCTCTTGTCCTGCTGCACCTACTCTGTTGCGCACCCCCTGATCACATGGACCAGGAGGTGAGCAGGGACACAGGGCTCCAGCCATGTGCACAGTACAACTGGATTGATTCAGCAAGGAGAGGTACTCCTGTTTCTCTACTCATCTTTATCTAAAACCTAGAGGATTTCTAAAAGGAAGATTGGGTTTTATTTCTTAAAGTTTGTCAGGGTTTGAGATGCTGGATGGTGGTCTCCATTGGTGTCAGCAGGTGCTGGTATAGTAACAATGAAGAAGGAAGTCATAATAGGGGTGATACACTTTGTTTCCATCTGTTTCTGTATTTACTACCCTTAATTAGCACGTGTTGGTGGTGGTTATGTCACATGAAGATATGTTCTGGCAAAGCTGTTGCCTCCTCTCACTAGACAAAGTGTATTAAACCCAAGTAAACTTTGTGAATGATTGTCAATACTCAAAATCATCATATTGCAAATTAGGTAGTGCCTTTGATTGCCAGTGGATCAGATGGAACACAGTGGATGTTTTCATTGGCTCCTGTGAAAATATCTTTATGTATTGCAGGCAAAGCACTAATAAGATAACAGCACTTTTTTGCCCTGTTGTCTCTAAAGGAGATTCTTTTAACATAAAATACTTTCTCCACTGTATCCTTCTTTCTCTTAATGAAGACATGTGTCACTATGATATTTAATGAATCTGTCAGCTAGGTATCCTCTATAGATACTTCTGCTCCTGTTTGTACAGATATTTCTACTTCAAATTGTGTGATAGCGTATAATAGCTATGACCATTTACGATTGTGTACACCTATACAGCTGGTATTGCGCTTCAGAAAATGTGTAGCTTTTATTTGTTTGTTTATTTTCTATTCCAGAAAAATAAATCATGAAAGTACCAGGTTTGCAGTACAGTTCAACCTTGGGAACAATTAATGTAACTAAGATTAGAGCATGTCTTGCATCTAAATAATTGAATCAAAGGGTTTCCTTTTTTTTCTTTCTAATGTTTTCCCCCCTTTCTTTTTGTTTTCCTTTTCCTTAGGATCCTCTTTGATATTTTCTCTGTGGGGTTTCAGCAGCAGGTCTCTGTTCTGTGGGCTATGGCCCCTCACTTGGTTGCCAGCCCTGGCTCTGTCTCTGACTCCAGTCCTCAGCATTCAGGATTCCTCTGCTCGGGTCCCTGGTTCCTCAAAGTTTTTGCTGACTCTACAGGGTCCTTGTGGTCAGGCTTTAGACTTGTTCCTTTGCTGGTGCAGTGCTGGCTTTCCCTTTGGGCAGAAAGTGCTGACTGTCAAGATGAAGGTTCCATATCATGCTCCCTAAGGGTCTGTTTGTCAGCAGGCTTCACCAGCTGCAAAGACTCTTCTAGCTGTGGTGCGGGGTTCTCCCTGTGGTCCTCAGTAACATTAATGCTCTCCTTTAGGCAGACTGACCTTTCAGATTTCCTCTGAAGCAGCTATAGCTTCTAGATATAGGAGCTTCATGATTACTGATCACCACTACTCTTGCAATACTTACAAAAAAAATGCATGTGTGACAATGCTGAAAGATATGGTATAGAAGTTAAATCTAAAAAGAATCATGATCTCAAAAATTTAAACTTCTGTGGGATTCTTGAGTTTGAATAAGGTATCTCAGTCTTTAACAGATGCAAGGCACCTCTGAAAGCAGATATGTAGAAACATCAAACTACAATCTCAAATAACCTAATTGTATTTTTTTGCAGTTATTACTTTACATGATTCTGACAATGTAGATTTACACCCCTTTTAAAGTCATTTTAGTCTCTAAGGTTGTCTAATTTTAAGTAATCTTAATGTATTGGAAATAACCATAGCCTGAGATTTTTCTGTATCACTTTGAAGGAAAAATATAATTGTGTTAGAACTTCTGATAATTGACTATACATTAGCTGTCAGGGTTTTTGGTTGTTTGCTTTCCTCTTTCTCTTTATCAATATAAGCAGATATCTTAGTGTTCAGAAAACTCTGACAGTTAAAATCCTTTCTTCCAGAAAATATTCTGGTATTCATAATGAATAAAAACCCAGGAAAAGGTAGTTGTTTCTGCAAAAGTTATGTTTTATTCATATTGCAACAGTATTTTGCATACCAGGTCACACGAAAAGTTCCCTACAAATGTGTGGGTTTAGCAAATTTGAGCTCTCAACCATGTAATCTCTGTAGGAGGAAAGTTGTTAAAAACAAGTTTTCCTTCCTGGCACTTATGATTTGAAATCAACTTCCTTTTATGATTAATAATGAATTCCCTCTTAGAAACTGTGTTCTGTATTTCACGTGTTATAATACAAGTTAGATTGAGATATTGACTAATGACTTTTGTCAGAGGCAGTAAATGAAAATAGTCCCAGTCCTCAAGTTTTAATAACAAGTTTCTCAGCACCCTTTTCCTAGGAACCCATTCAGTTTGTTCTGGTTGATTTCTGAGGGATGTTTTTCTCCTCTTTAAAAATGTTCTCTTTTGAAATCTAAGTGCCAGTTAGAAAAATAATAGTTTAAATGTTAAAGAATTTTAAAATATAATATTTTGACTTTTCAAAAAAATCCTTTTAAATACAATTTAAAGCATTCCTGGATTTTATTTTACTCATGCCTTGTTTTGATCTACCATAATCTGTGTTTAAAGATGCTAATCTGAAAAAAAATGTACATCGAAATCCATATTCTTCCAAGTTAGTAATTTTGATTGATGTGCCTTCAGGCAGACACAATTATTAGTGTTTTCAGAATCAGGTGTTTAGCTGATGCAGCTAAAAATCTTGAGTGGATATCCATTCATGTGATACTGTTCCTTAAGAAAAAAACAAAGCATATTAAAAAAAATATGTTTCAAGTGAAAACAGTAAAATTTTAAAGATAGAAGTTACTTGTGATTGTTTTGTGTTGTTTAGGTTTTTTGTTGTTGTTGTTTTTTGAGCAAGTAGTTCTGTTACAAGGCAAGAGAAATTTTAGAATAACGTATTTTCTTAGAATTAATAGGATGCATAAGCATATGGACTGTATACACTGAGGATATAAATGACTCAAGGGCAGCCATTTTTCTGTAATGGTCTTGATTTATGACTAAGAAAACCATAAATTAAATTTACACTAATATGATGAAATCTCAGAGAGACAGCCGTAATCATCATCAGCCTTAAGCACAGTGTTTGGTGAACTAGTAAAAATTGGGAACCCCGCATCGTCAATGAGCTTCCCTTCAGGCATCTGTATCACAAAAAGATTTGAATCTATTTGATTTCTCTTGTGAATTTTGTATCTAATCCTGAAGGATACTATCAACACTGACATTAGTCAATTATTTCTGGAAGAAACAGATTCAAAATGCATTAGTTCCCTTTCTTGTGACATAGTAAGAGAAAATAATTCAAGAAGCTTCTGATGTTTTCTCTAACTGCAGCAAAAGGTCTGAAGATTTGCTGTAGGCCACTATATTTCATTAAAGAAGCCAGAGAGCCTCTTTTTTCCTGTGGTGGCTATTATATAATGGATATATGTTTTCAAATTGCTGAACCTAGTCCCTGTATTTTACAAAAAAACATAGTACAGTGAAATACACAAATGGAGCACTTAGTGCTATATATGATTATATCTATAAACAAAATATGACAATCATACTGCCTGTAGGGTATTCTTCTGCCCATATATTACAGTGCAGTAGGGTTCAAACTTACACTCCATCCATGTTTTCTCTCTGAAAATTGTTGAGGCTGGGATAAAAATAAAACTTAATGAGATAAGAAAAAATGTTTTAGGTTCTTCTATTCTTCTTCTCAAAATTATACTGCAGTCTTTCTTTATTCAACCAGGGCTGAAAGTAGAAAGATACTGTTATGGTTTTTGGAAGACTACTTAGGTTTTACAAAGCTAGTCCTGATTTTAGCACTGGTCAATAAGTATGACTCAAGATTTATTCCTCTTTACTGTCAGAGTCTTAGGTCAATATGAAACTTGTGGTCACTAAGTACAAATGCGAGGCTGAAGAGATCAGTCAACAGTAGGCTACAGTGGATGCAGACTGTAGATAAGCCAACAAAATACACAAAACATTGAACAAATTGGGGATTTTATGATTTTGAAAGGTTCCAGATTGTATTAATAAAGAAAAAAATATTGCTTTGAGGTAGGGGGAAATAAGCTGAATACAGATATTGAAAAAACATTACATGATTTTGAGATGTGCTTGTAGCAGAACAGATGCTATTTCAGATGTGGCTGAAAATCAAAACAACTTGTGGATTCAAGAGTCAACAACCTTAGAAGAACCCAAGAAGACTGACAACTTGTCTTCCTTCTAAAGCTTTTTACTTTGTTGATCCTAATAGTTGTTTTATTTGTCTTTTTTTTTTTTCTCAATGAAACAGACAACTTGACTAATTCTCTAGAGAAAAAAACAAAAACAAACAAACAAAATGCAAACAATAAAAAACAAGAAAATGCAAAAAAAGATAGCCTCTAAGAAAATATCCTGAGCCTGCTGAACCTGGATAACCATTTCTTTTTCTTTAAAATGATACCAGATTGCCAATGAAAGAGCCTCTGCTTGAGAGCTAGGATGAATAGGGATTTTTTTTCCCAACTTGTCAGGGTGAGTGAAAATCAGGTTTGCAGTTCCAGGCTTGGCTATGAATTTGTCACAGGATTCTTGAGTAGATGGTAGATATTTTATAGTTTTTTGTGAACATCCTTTGTAAGAAATGTTACAATTAGAATGAAGTGTTCTTTAAATAACCATAGCCAAATGGACTGTGGAGGTTTGTTTTTTGTGTGGTTTGGTTTTGTTTTTGTTTCTGTTTTGTTTGTGGGTTTTTTGTGTGGGGGGTGTTTTTTTTTGTTTTTGTTTTTTTTTTCTTTTTTAATTCCAAAAAAACCCCAGAAAAGTTGCCATGCCATGCATAACAAATAAAATAAATTGGTTGTGTTTAAAATAATATTTTTTTTCTCTTTCCCAGTAGAAACAATTGTGCAGTGACAAAACAATGAAAAATCAGGAGCTTTTACCAGAAGAGTTATGTATTCATATATAGGACTTCGGAGGAGGGTTAGCTGCTCCCTTGGTATCAACTAATATTGTGACTTTTAGAATAGACCAACAACTGTTGGGTATGGAAGGTAGTTCGGATTACGCATAATTGGACACAAGTCTGTAGTGAATTGATTTGTGAGGTACCAGTGTGAGGCATAGAGTATCAGCATGTTTCTTTCATTTTTCTCCTCTCCCTCACAGAAATTTATATATGTACTATAATTTGAAGACTGAGCTGCCCTTTAAACCTAGAAGGAAAATCTTCATGCTTAAAAGCAAAAATAGTAGATTAAATTATTTTAATTATTGTTCATTTGTGTTACAGAATGGAAGCCTACTACTAAATTAAAAATCATGAAATGGAAAATGAAAGGGACATTCAGTGGTTATGATATGATGAAAGAGAATAACTAGCAGTTAGCAGTACATTAGTATATGATTATTTTTTCTGTTTGCTTTACTGTAATTTCTCTTCATTTTGCAGTAATATTAATTTCATTTATTTAAGATTGTCATCTATTATTTATCCAGGACTTTTCACTGTGGTAAATCCCCATTTACAAAATAGTATCCCTGGTTTTAGTGGTGATATTACAGTATAAGGCAGGGAATGAAGAATGTGTAGCTAATCTCATTGTAACTTTAGCTTGCAGTAAACAGATTTAGTGTTGAGTGGGACAACAGGATGTGCTGGGAATGACTGGATCAAATAGAGAGGATTTCAGTAATGGAAAAGCATAGGCAAAAAGTAGAGAAATGGCTCTGGAATGGTTAACTGAAATTTGTATCACCAGAGGCTGTTGTAGCAATGAACTCCTAAACTTGTGATGTAATTCATCTGTTCTCTTCCCCAGTGCTATGACCTCAATAGCAGAACAGTGACTTCACTTTGAAAAGTATAGTACCTGGAGAGAGTCCAGCTGCAAGTGATGACAATGATCAGCCATCTAAAAGTTTGCCTGCAGGGAAAGGTTGAACCAACTAGGATTGTTTAGTCTGGAGAAGACTGAACTGAAGGGAGTTATGTTAATCTCTTTCAATATAGAGAAGATTATTCAGTAAAAGAACAAACTGTTAGTCATGGTTAATTTGGCTATTAGGAGAAGTAGTGGATTTGAATTACAGTGAGAGAGATTTAATGTGGACGTGCTGGAAAATTCTGATGATGAGCATAATTAAGCACTGGGTTGCATTACCTGGGATGCTGGGCAGTCTTCAACACTTTGGGGTGGTTGGAGCAGGTGAGCTGTACAGACAGATTTTGCAGAGTTGATTCACGAATGGGGCCAGAGGAGTACTCCCAAGATCTCCTTCAGCCATCATTTCTGTCTTCTGTTTTCTGTCTTTTGTTAGTTTGTTTTGTTTGAATTGGTAGTAATCCCCTCGAAGGTAGATTTCCTATATTCCTTGAGCAAAAGCTCAGAGGGATACAGGCAACTGGTTTCCTGAGTGAATGCAAGACTCCATTTGTCTTTAGCAAGAACTCTGTAAGAATGTAATAACAGATTTATTAGTTTACAAACTCGGCTACTTATTTAGGACCTTTTTTTTTTTTTTTTTTACATGACAGCTGTTTAATACTTCCCAAACTGATTTATGTTTGTTTATGTGGACAACAGTTTCTTATTGTGACACTGGTGATATCTTTTACCTAGAACTTCTTTCCCTACCATTTCTCAGAGAAGCATTTTCCCTGTAACCAAAAGCAATACATCAGCTCTACACATCATAATATTTAAAATGCATCATTAATTAACTAAAAAGTAGGAAAAGTATGATCATCAGCATTTCTTATTTACCTTATTCTTCTAAATATATTAAAAAATGGTTTCTTAAATAAGTATTCTGTAAAATTGAAAGACAATCTAAAGAATTTAGTTGTCATGAAAATACATTGAAATTTTTCTATCTGTCTGCCCTAGTTATGATTTTAGTTTTTCATTTGTGCTCAAAATATATAGCACCTGAAATCTGCCCAGTCAGATTTTTCTAGGCCTTTCATAAAGTTAACATCTTCTATACTTATGTTACTCCAAGGACGAAGACACTCCAGCCTCTGAAGGCATTCTCCTCCATTTTTTAACTCCCCTTATCACTCTGAAGTGTCTTATAAATACCTGACTTTACTTCTCTTTGCTATAATTTAAGCCCAATATTTCTTATTTTATTATATTCAGTATACATTGAGCACATCATTATTTTCACATATTCAAAGACTGTTGTTTTACCCCCTAGGCTGTGTTGTTTCTTCAGGTTATGCAGCCTGAATTCGTTTAATTTAGTCACACATATACTGTTTTCTAAACACACTTCTGATCTTTGTTGATTTCCTCTGGACTCCCTATTTGATCCTCCTTCAAACTGAAACACCGTGACCTTCAGCCTTTGTGAAGTGCTCTGGCTGAAGTCTCACTAGTGTAGAGTACAGGAGGAACATCATTTCACGTGTTAATGAACGCAGAGGGGAAAGATTGTTTTATCAACCTGGATTTATCAGGATTGCAATTGCCCTTTTTGCAACAGTGTGACATTGGTTCAACATATTATAATCCACTAAAGCCCTGAGATCTATTTTTATTCTGAAGACCTGATATCTTTCTGTCCTTCCTGATCCATATGGTGCTATCTTTTAGTTGTTCCTGTTAAACTGCATGCTCCTTTTTTTTCAGACTTTCTGCAGTGTCATTTGGAATAAGTGTCTCAACCTTCAACATAGCTTCAACCTCTTCCACTGTCATTGCCCAAATTTGATCACTATATATTATATTTTACCACCCAAACTGCATTGAGTGGTTATTACAAGTACTGAATAATAGCAGACTAAGAATAGGCCCTATTCAGGCCTCACTCCGTACCATCTCTTCCATTCTGACAGTGAATCAATGAAAAAAATTATCTTCCTATAGCTTTCTGATATAATTTGCACCTGGCCCTTAGGGGCCAGATCTGTTTCAATAGGTTGCTTATGACTGAGAGTGTAATTTAAAGTAGTGTCAAAAATCTTTCTAATGTTAAGATAAATGACACCTAGCTGCTTGCCTCTCCACAATGCCTGTTACCCTCTCACTGAAGGAAATGTCACAGCTCACTGTTGACAGATCCCTGTTGGCTGTTATTTGTCTTGTTTGATTTCTCTGTATTTTTGAAATGTGTTTGTTTATTTCTTTAAGGATTTTTTTCTGTGAATTCAAGTTAAACTGAATGATTGATAATTCCCTGGCTGCTCCTTTCCCCCCCTTTTCTGAGCATAAGCACTAGGTTTCCCATTAGTATGTTCTTCATACTTCCCCATAAAGTCTCAAGACCTTTCTATCTCCTCAGTCAGTTTTTTAAGTACCATAGAATAAAACTCAATATGTTCAGTCCATATGAAAACGCCTGACTTCCTGAAGTACTCTCATTTTGAACATATTCATCTTTCTTTCCTTAGAAACAAGGATTTTTTTTTTTCTGACTAAATGTGCTGTGTGGTATTTTCTCTAGCTTAAACTTCTTCCACATGCTTGTTTTGTGCCTGCCAGATCACTAAGTCTCTCCACAGAATTTTCAATTTAATTATTGACTCTTCATTCTAAGCAGCAGTATAGACTTGGCAGAGAGAGCTCTTCCCCTGCTGCTGAATATCTCAGTGTAAAACAGAGCCTGTTTTCTGCCAGTTCCAAACTAGTTCAGACATTTTGTATGTGATTTTGTTACCTGACTGGAGTTGTGCTTAAAGGGCCAGTGTGATTTTGTTTCTGTAATGCTTAAAATTCAAAATTATTGTAGTGGAAATATCTACCTGTTCACTAAGAGGAACTGGAAAAAAAAAGGTATGGGCTTTTACAATGGAAAACCATCTTAAAGTAATGTCAACATGCGCATCTCAGTCATTAGGATTTTGCAGTGCTGTGGAGTAGAATGTACTACACATATTAACAGCTTCTTTTCCTAGAAACAGGTTAGACAAATATATCAGGAATGTTTTGGGTATAGTGGCTCTTTTCTTGAGACAGGGAAATAAACATGATCCCTACATTTCAACTAAGCTTGTCTGTTACTCTGTCACAGTCAATTAAGGTACAAGGTTGCTGAGGTGAGGGCAGCTTTGCTCAAAATTTCAAGTGCTTCACTTTGCTGAAACACTGGTTAGAGGCTGAGAAACACAGAATCGCAGGTCTGTTTTCTGTTATTCTTTGAGAGATCAATGATGAAGTTACTGCCTTTGTGTTTTCTATCTTGCTGCTGCTTATGCTTGGATGGAAAGCTCAGGAAAAATATGGAAAATTACCTTGCTCTCTTCTTTCAGTTCCCTCATTATAAGTATTTTTGCCATAATTTCCTTAAAAAGCACCTGTTTGGAGGTATGTTACAGCTGATGGCTATCATGCTGACCAGTGTTACCTTATTGTAGTTAGGATGTCTTTTTCTGTATTCTGCTGATACTCTGCTTTCCTTTATCTTATGGTTTGAATGTGAATTGAGGCCATCATTTTTTCTTTCAGATTTGTACAACCCTTAGTGCAATTGAGGTCTTGGTCTGCGAGCATTATGGGAATAAAAATAATACATTGTTTCTGTATTGGTATTATTTTGTGGGAAAGGTTTTGAGGGTTGGAATTTAGAGCTATTCATTCTTCAGTTTCATATGCATAATGTCTTTTCAACTGATCAAGAAACAGGAAATAGATTAAAACATTTAAAATAATGGGGCAGGATCAACATCTTTTTTCATACTGAATTGAGGCTTTTTGTGATTAGCTAATTTCTAGTTTTAAAATAATGAAATATTAAAGATAAGAAAAAAGGCGACAAATAATCTCCTCAAGTAATATTATATATGTGTATGGGTCATGCCCTTATGAGCATAACTCTACTGTAGTTGCTGGACTGATCTAAATCTGCTGAAGGTCTAGCCCAGTATATAGTCCCATGTTTTGCAGGCCATCATAGAGGTGTTTAGGGACAGAATTCTCAAGCTTTTTGTTTTGATAAAGAAATTCACATTTAAACCAATAGAATGATTAAAACAAGTAATGGTGACTATTGTTTTCATTAAATAATGGGATTTATTCAACAAATTTGTCTTAATTTTAAATTTTTAAAAAATCCATATAAGATTCCTTTAAAGTAAAATGGCAGCTGTGCTTAGGCCCTTGTGTTACTTCTGTTTACTCTGACCTACGAAGTGGGGGAGAATCTGAACACCATTGGGAAGAAAGGCATCTGACACAGATTGAAGGGAAATGTAGTAGTTATGGACCAATGGACTTGGGATGGGTCAACACAAACTTCAACTTAGGTAACTATAAATAAAAGCATCAGATTTGGGAGGAGCATGTTTGTTATGAGTATTAAAAGCTTCAAGAAGAAATGTGATTAGTCAATTAAACTAGTGATGGCACGGACCTTGGGCAAAACTGAGAAGATTCACCAGGCACAAAGAGAGTGATGTTAAAATCTCTTTGCCAGAACTGGGCTCATTTTCTTTTCTCCAAGCACTAAATTTTTTGAAGTATGCTTGCAGGCTATTTCTGCATGATCAACTGCAGGAAGATAGTACTTCCAAGCCTTATTGTTCAAATGGCCTTAGTACTAGAGCTGGTCAAAAATTGCTTGACTAAAAAGGGCAATGGTGGAAGGTTTCCTTGCAAAACAGCATTTTCTTAAAGAAAAATCTAAATCAAACAAGTTGTGTTTGTCTTCTTTAATTTGAAGGTTTTGGGACATATTTAATGATTAGAAAAGTTATGGCACAGTTTGCTTTTGATAGCATTTAATGACTTCACTCCCCATGTGTACATTGTAAGTTATATATGTAAATACTCATTAAAATCTCTCCAAGTTCATATCAGGCACATATAAGGGCAATGATGACCTATAGCTAAGGATACGCGATAGAGATTGTCTGTGGGAAAATGGTCTGCATAAAAAGTAGCATTGGAAACCTGATTTTCAGTCTGATTTGCTGATAATAATTACGTATTTTCAAAATATAGACAATAGGTCATGTAAAGCATGTCCAAAAATCTGAGATTGTTGATGTCATCTTGAAAAGGATATTTCTTTGTCATGAAATTATTAAGGAAATAATCGGGGGGGTGGTGGGGAGGTGGTGTTTGGGGCTTTTGCTTTGGTTTTGGGTTTTTAGTCTCACTTGCAAATAGAGACTATCTCCAGAATCAGGTGCTTCAAAATCAATTGTGATTCATGCTTTCGAGAAAGAAAAAAAATCTTGCTTGTGTTGAATAGAAGTGTCCACTACATTGCTGTAAAATTCCATCTGATAGGTATAGGGTGCAGTAACAGTAGGCGCTTACTTGGTGACCTGCTAATCACTGTACTTTGTGCTAACCTACTCCCCAAGACTGAGAATAAAATGATGTTTTCTGGATATTCCATGCACATTAATAAGTTTGTTGTTTGGCAAACTGAAGAAGGGAATATATTGTTGCTCCTCCTACCCTTGTACAAGAGGTCTGTTAGGGTCAGCACTTCTGTAGCCCATCAGTACCAACAAAACCTCAGGTAGAGAAAAGTAAAAGTAAAAAAAGTAAAATAAACAGATGCCAAAACATGTGAAGGCTTAGCATTTAAGACTGGGGTTTAAAGTCTGTATAGCACTAATAAACACTCTCTGTGACTATGGTACAGTGGTACAATTATTCCCTGTTTAAGGTTTCCACAGTATGGTTCTCTATGTAAGTATTCAGCAGTCATGAATTAAATGACCTAACTCATGAGACTGGTTCCTTTGAGGTAAAATTACAGTCTAAGCACATTAAATCACATATTTCCATTGATACAGCAAGGCTAGTATTTAACCTTTTCTGTTTATGAGCAAAAGAAACTTAATATTTATTCACATCTTTCTTTTCTGTTTGTATGTATTACCTCAGAGCATCCTTTAATTATTTTACCCTAGCTGAGAATGACTTGTTAATATGGACAGAACATTAAAAATGCATTCTCTCAGCTTTAATAATTCCAGAGATTGGTGATATTGTAGCTCTGGGAAACTGGAGATGAAAGGAAAGTTTTTTGACATGCTGAGGAAGCACAGAAATGTTCTTGATGTTTCTGGTACTAATTCTTTGAAAAATATTACTCAGTTTTAAAAATAAAAATTGTTTCAATCAAGTTTTCTAAAATATAACTTCTTCCTATGCAGAAAGCTTTCCAGACCTGAGAGACAGATATCATTTATATCCCTGCTTAAATTTCTTACTCAAATTCTAAACTTTCTTAAATGTCTCTACAGCTCCTGTCTGCATGACAGTTTTCCTCCAGCTAATTGCAGAGTTGAAATTTAAGAGAGTTAAATAGTTTGCCCAAGGTCACTGAGAAATTCAGACTGTGTCAGAGGCATGTAAGCTAACTCTCAGCTTAGAGACCAAAGTTGTTTAACTGTTCTGTAGCACTGCTTTCAAATAATATATACATCGCCTTCATTCCTGTAGTCCAGGACATTTTAAATCTTACATGAATATAAATCATTATACACACATGCAGGTATTAAAATTTAAATGACAGTAAATTTAACTGTGTTGTTTTTTCTGTAGAGAAACTGTGACATAAAGACGGTTAGTGTTGTGCCCAGGTTGAACTTTGGGCAGATGGATTCACAGTTAGGAGAAATCAGCTTCCCTTTGGGTTGTAACAGCAACCTGTGCTTCTGTCCCTGTAGTATTTCAGACTGGTCTTTTAATGGCCATTGCATCTGATCAAACTTCTCAGGCTTCTCTTCAAACTGCTATTTGACTGCTTCAATTTTCAACCAGTATGTATTAAAACCAAAGATATGATCCCATGTTCTTTGCAAAGTTCAAGGAACGTTTATGCTTGAAATTCTAGGATATAACATCCCAGTTGTTAGGAAAACATCTGTATGGGGTGAACAAGGCAAATTATTTACAGCAATTATGGCAAATTTGGTAATGATTGTGATTTTATGCTGCTGTCGACAATCTGGATTATATTTTTAAAAAAATTTAAAACTGTATTTTTTGG
Organism: Streptopelia decaocto; assembly: GCF_964273445.1. Lineage (NCBI taxonomy): Eukaryota > Metazoa > Chordata > Aves > Columbiformes > Columbidae > Streptopelia > Streptopelia decaocto. Next base: position 22,962,754 of record NC_138663.1, read on the forward strand.
CTTTGACTTATTTCTCATTTGCATATGCCTACTTAAATATTTGCAAGTTCAGTATACCCAGCTTTTCTCTAGAGGGATAAAATCTTTCTGGCAGACTGAATGCAATGATCGTTATATTTAGATTCATAATGAATTCCTTTTAGTTGAACCAGTTTCAGTTTAATTTTGGTTTTTGATAGTTCAGATGACTTGACTGGACAAGGTACATAAGAGACTTGAACTGTTACTGTGAGAATAGATGCATTTGACAATTTAAAAAGGTAAATGTTAGACTAAATTGCCTTAATTCACTTTCTTGCTATACTACTCTGATGAACTTTTGTCAGAAGATAAATACTTCCAGGAACTCAAGACAAAATTAAGAACAACTCTTTGTGACAGCTGGAGGTGATATTTCAGTTCCTTGTCATTTTTATAGCTTAGAATCTGAATATCTATTGAAAGCCATATGAATTTATATGTGATAGCTTTGATACTTCTGAAAGTCTTGGCTAACTGACTACAAAATAAGATGTTTGCCTGACAACTCTAGTAGCATGCACTGCTTGCATTCCTCCTGTCCATATCTATTATAATTCCATTCATTATAATTATCCTTAAACACATATTTTCCATTATTTTAAACAAATATCTACCTCTGAAATAAGATTTCAAAAATGAAAATTCCTACAAGTGACAACATAATAAAACCCATAAAAATATTATCCACCAATGTCCTTGATATAAACTCTCTGAAGGCTGTCCAAGTGCCTTTATATTGTCACTGGCTGCTGAATCATGTAAGTGATAAATTATTCCATGATCATTTAGAATGGAAAACAGTGTGTTTTTGTGCACATAAGTGGTTCAGGAATGATATGTGACCGACTAGCAGCATTTTTGAGGGCATTGCTAAGTAAGTGTTGTTTGATTACTGGACGAACACAGTTGCCAGTAATGTGAATGTGCTACTTGTACTGTGTCATGTAAATCTCATCTTGTTTTAGCCTAGTTCTTCATCATTAAATTTTAACTTTATTATTAGGTATTAGAGGAAATTGTATTTTTAGTGTTCATGAAGGATAGAGGTGTTTACTTGATTGTGATATGAAATGGCATTTTGTCTGTATTTTAATGGTTTAGTGATCTGTAAATCTTAGTACTGCAAATTAAAGCAAATTGCAGCTCTGTCAGGCAGATATCTCATATAGAGATGATTTTTATGTCTATTTAAATAGCAGTGAAGCCATTCTCTTCTTGTATCATGATGCATTTCACAGAAAATGAGTACATGTCTTACAGACATGCTGTCATACTCTTTCTGATGTTTTCACTTGAGTAAGTATTAGAATAGTAGAAAATGGAACATTGTCTTAGGAGAATGTGAGGTTCTTCATTATAACACATCAATATATCAGACACTGTCTAAATTCAGACAAGCTACTCAAATAAAATTAATAATAATGTTTAAACTGTTATTAATAATAGATACAGAGCTAGGCTATGCCAGTCTGACCTGTATGATGAATTCAGATACATTTAACAATGAACTTTGCCTTGTCATGTATCATACTGTAGTGAAGAGCAGCTACAAGATGTCACATGAAAATGAAGGTGGCAAAATAAGTCTTCTAGAAACTAAGTTTACCTAGGGCTACTTAATAATCTGAGACTCACACAGCCTTAGCGGAGTCTAAGCAGTATAAAGACTGCTGCAGACCCAGATATTTTGATGAAGAGTTGCAGAACTTCTTCATTCTTTTTCAGTGTCAGAAACCTCCTTCTTTTCTGTCTTTCTTTTGTCTGGCTTTGGCTTCTTTGTCAGTTTTTTTCCCTCATGAGAATTTTGTTCAAAATGTGTGCCTAAAGTTAAGCTCCCCTGAAGTCAGTTTTGTAACATTTGAACTTCTAGATCACTTTGGGGCAGGTTTTCCAAAGTGTTTAGATTGTGAAAAATGCAGATGGAAGCATAGTGGGATTTTCAAAAGCACTTAGATAAGGCACTTAGCTCCCATATAAATTAATTAGCTGGATTGAATAAGTTCCCCTTGGTACTTTTGAAAGTTCCACTGCTAAGTGTTTATGTCTACATAAAAAAATATGATTTTCAAAACAGGCTGAGCGTTCAGCAACTCCCTTTAAAGTTTATGACTACTATATGTTTTCAGCTATTCTGAAAATTATACAATGTCCCTGGCTTTATGTTCCCAAATGATCCTCCTTTGCTTTCTTGTTTCTTAACAGTTTCTACTATCATTTATTGTCTAAAGTCAATCTCAGAGAATAAATGGAATCAATAGTATTGTAACCTAAGGATCAAAAAATAATTACGCAGGTGAATCTTCTGCACAGGTTTGAGAAGTCACGTCCCTTGGCACACACATTCAGTGGCTCTAAAAAATGATAGAGCTTTAAACCCATTGTTGTGATTATATCTCATACTGGATTTCCTTATTATGTTCACATTATGCAAAATAATAGCTAAAAAATACATTACAGGCAAAGAATGCTGCAGGTTATGAATAGCTGGGAATGAACCAGATGACCAGAAATAGCATGACATTTCAGTCTTTAATTGCTGCATATACAGAAACCCTTAGCAGACCTGTTTGGATGTAATAAAACAAAGCAGTGCTTACTCTGAGGTAGAGATTCCCCTGCTCTTTAGTCTGCCTCTGTTATAGTAGTGTCTAAGTAGCAGTCTGAGGGTGTACACACATTTTGGTTTGTACATGCATTTTGGTTTCAATCAAGAATATGCTCTTGAAATGAATCAGATAATTATCCCCACTCAGCAAACCTTGTTGTGGAGTGGGTCTCAGGCTATGTGAACTGGGTCAATTTGGCTGAAATGAAAACAGACGACGTATTTCAGAAGGACATCTCATCTTTAATCATTACTGGGTGTTAAGTCCACTGAACTATGGCAAACTTAGTTCAACATAATCCTCCTTCCCTGACTCTAGTTTCAAATTCTGACCAATGTGATCATCAAGTCCTCAGACCTGGCACCTTTGCTCCAGAGATTGGTCCTTACTATGCCATGTTGCTTATTATTGAAGCTATAAACTGAGTTGTCAGGATAGTTGGGTTCATGGGAGAATCCCTTCTTTGCACCCGCTTCCAGAGTTAAAAATCCTACAATACCACAATTTTCTCAGATCTGCAAGCATATTATAGAGGATCTCTAAATTCAAACACGGGCCATCGTTTCTTGGGACTATGTCTTTTCTTTCTTGTTAGGTAGAAATGAAATATAAAACTCATGAGGAAGAACTCATAAAGTTTCTGTTAAGAGCTTTTTCAGAAATGTAGGTCAACCTGAGTGTAGCTGCAGGATTTGCATAACTTGTATGCCTTGTAAAATATACCTGTACCAGCCATTCATTCTGGTTATTCTCTATGTTGATTTGGATTTTTTTTATGCTTTAAGGGTCCATTCTTGTTTGAGTTCTTCCATTGGTAACAGCTAATAGTGGTTATATTCATAATTAATAAAAAAAAAAAAAAGACTCAGGTGGTTTACCTTGTGTAGTTTATGTATCAGATGTACTAGAATGAAAAACATAATATGAATCTTTACCAGTGACTTTCAGAAATAGGTATTTATTATCTCTTGTTGCCACTGAGATGCATAACCTGAGGCATTCTAATGTTTTACCAACCAGGAAGAGTTTTTAAGCATGTTTTTAGTCAATTAAACCACCATCAAGACAAAAGTATGTGAAATCATAAATAGCTGTACAGTAAAAGGATATTTTTTCACCTTTTATTCTTTGTTAAAGTAGAAACTCTGAAAGACACAGAGGAATTATGTGTATCTATCTGAACTATGGATTCACAATATAAATGTGGCTTTAGGTTGCTTAATGCCAGATAAGCAACACTGTAGCCTCATGGTATTAAATGCTGATCTGGTATAAACTCACTGTCTAGTATAACCTCACTTTGCTGGTTCAAATGTGTTTAAAAAATTGGGTACCTTAGCTTTATTCTATCAGGCTTTCTGCCAGATCAGATATTGCCTGTCCATGCCATTTCAAGTTTATGATGGATCAGGTGTTGTGCACTCTCCTGTTGATTCTGTGTTATGTGCTATAATCTGACAAATATGCAGTACTGTTCTTTTTTGAGTCACCCCAAACTTATCCACAGATCTGGATTAATGACCGTGGCCTCCTGTTTCCCCTATTACCATAGTATCTGACTAAATCACAAGCTTTGATGTATTTATTTTCCTAACAACACTGTGAAGGAGAATATGTCTTTGTTATCACACTGATTTCATCATAACATGTTTTCTCTCTTGTCTAGTAGATGAAACAGTAGGGGTTATGCAGGCTTTGAGAATTTCAGTGATTAAAACCAGGGGATTGCAACAGAGGTGGATATTTTCTTAGAGTGTCAAGTGCTCTGCTAGGGCTCTGTCAAAGCTGTGTCGTGCAACTGGGTTATTCTTATCATTTTTAGGAAGCTAATTACTTAAATGATTTCCTTTAGATATTCACCAGATGCTGCATTTTGTGTAATTATCACAGTCCTTGATATAAAGTATGGCTAACTTCTGTAGGTTCAGAACCAATCCAAATCCCTCTGAAGTCCTTGAGTGACTCTGGGGATTCACAGAGCTGGTTGTATCAGTACATTTCTTGTCTCCTCATTATTGTGTGCTTCGTTGTTCACCCCCCTGAGTGGTGTAAAAGAGCAAAGTCCTACATGGAGCAGAAGCATGGACAGCGGAGACAAAGTGCCCGGCTGCTTGTTGCTGCTTTATTTACCTTGTGTGGTGCTGTAGCAGGTGCTCCGGCTCTCTGAGGAAGGTAAATGAGGCTGGTAACATTACATTGTGATTTTCTCTCAAACCTATTGAAAAATTGCTGGAAAAATAAACTGTTAAGGCCACAATTATCCTCTGTCCTCATTCTGTCCTCCTCCAGAAGGAACTGAAAACATTCCTGACACATGAAGTTTTATTATTGCTGTTTCACTTATAAATAAAGCCTCCAAAGGAAACAAAAGTGCTAAGCACTCAAGAATAAGGCAAGTCCTTTGTTCTTGAGTGCTTACCACCTACTAAAGGTATGAGAGATGGAACATGGGAGCAACACTGAGTGATTCTGGTGCTTACAAGTAACTCTTTGCTCCTGGCACTGCTCTGGTTCACTCAGTGTGAACCCTGGCAGAGCATGGGTTCACTAAGGGTGGGCTAAGCAGAGTTAGGACCAACCTGAGTGACAATTTTAAGCAGGAGATGCTTTAAATCCATGACTTTCCTATTCAGATGGAGGGCATGTAGGAAGAATAGATAAGTGGATGAAAAAAGTATATATTTTTAATGTGCTGCTGTGGAGAAATCTGGGATTTACAAAACAAGAATGCCCTATGTGCATCTGCTCTGTACAACAAAAAGATCCTTGGACTTTTTAAATCAGGAAGACTAAAGCAGCAGTCATGACATCTTTTCCATTATTATTCAGAAAATGATATATACTCATTTTAATCTTCTAGAAATATAAACAAAACACTTATGTGCATTTCAGGAATTATAAAGTGGAAAAGTATAAAATATGCAGATTTGTGGAAGAGGTGGCATCACAGATCTTTTTTTTTTTTTCTGGCATTATTTGTTCAACCAGAGCTGATGCAAGGAAATTTTAATCTATTTTTTTACTGTACCAGAAACTTATTTGAAACTCACATAGCTGTATTTTGTAATTAAATGTTTGAGAACTATTGGTATTTATATTTGCATGTGATTAACATAAAGCACTTTGGATGGGGTTTTTTGCTTTTAAACTGGCCTGGAGTCAATAAATATCTTTACAGACATCAATTTGGTCAGCAGTAAAGAGGTAAATAGAAACTAATGACACTTATCAAGCCTGTGGCATGAATGATTTATTGGATACAATCATTTAACACTTTCATAAAGTCAATACAAGGGAAAGAAACAGGTTTCTTATTATGGTAAACTGTATTTGTACTGTCAGCATGTAGTGATTTATGACAAACCTGTGGCCAGGATTAGGGTATTACAAATGGAGGAAAATAGAAGGCTCATTAATTTTTTATACCCACAGGTAGAAGACATGCAGTGGGCTAATAGAGAACGCACTCATCCAGCATCTGTCTGCAGCCTGCCCTGTAAAGCGGGAGAAAGAAAGAAAACCGTGAAGGGAGTGCCCTGCTGCTGGCACTGTGAGCGCTGCGAGGGGTACCATTACCAGGTGGATGAATTCAATTGTGAACTGTGCCCAATAAATAAGAGACCAAACGTCAACCGCACAGATTGCCAGCTTATCCCTATAATCAAACTGGAGTGGCATTCTCCTTGGGCCATCGTGCCCGTCTTCATAGCTATTCTCGGCATAATTGCCACCACCTTTGTGATTGTGACATTTGTTCGGTACAACGACACACCAATCGTCAGGGCCTCTGGACGGGAGCTCAGTTACGTGCTTTTGACTGGGATTTTTCTCTGTTACTCCATTACTTTTCTAATGATTGCAACTCCTGATACAGTGGTCTGCTCATTTCGAAGGATCTTTTTAGGCCTTGGCATGTGTTTCAGCTATGCTGCCTTGCTTACCAAAACAAACAGGATTCACAGAATATTTGAACAAGGTAAAAAATCTGTTACAGCTCCCAAGTTTATTAGTCCAGCTTCCCAGCTGGTGATCACTTTCAGTCTCATATCCATGCAGCTTATTGGAGTCTTCATCTGGTTTGCTATTGATCCACCACATACCATTGTAGACTATGGAGAGCAGAGGACACTTGAACCAGAAAATGCCAGGGGAGTTCTCAAATGTGACATTTCAGATCTTTCTCTCATTTGTTCCCTTGGATACAGTATTCTCTTGATGGTCACATGTACTGTTTATGCTATTAAAACAAGAGGGGTTCCAGAGACCTTCAACGAAGCAAAGCCCATCGGATTTACTATGTACACAACCTGCATAATTTGGTTAGCTTTTATTCCAATCTTTTTTGGTACGGCCCAATCAGCAGAGAAGGTAAGTGATAATAAGTTTACAAAGAAAATATTATCCTCCTCTTATATTCGTCTAACTACTACAATATTTTCACTATTACAAATGAGATATTCTTAATACTAATTGCAAATAAACTCTCAGAATTCACAGATAATAAAATATATCATTCAAAATTTAGATTTCCTATGTTTTAACACAAGAAATTGAATGTGATTGTGGTGTGGCTGGCACAAAAATGTTGACATTTTTCTCAGTATATCCTTAAGTTACTGTTTCTTCTAATGTTTATTATTACCATTCAGTGACGCCCTAGTCTGTTACATGAAGCACTATAAATCTTTGTTATCATCTGCAGATCTGATAGAAATAGTTGCATTTTAAAATTCCTAGAAGATCGACTTTCATTTGTCAAAAATAATGAAGAAGAATGCCTGGGCAGAACGAAAAAGAATTAGTTTTCTATCTGGTTGATGCACATAACTTAAAAAAAAAGAAAAGAAAAAAAAAATAAAAAGGAGTGTATGATGTGTATGTGAAATCAGACAAAGCATAATCCACTGATTATTCTCTCAGATCAAAAAGAAAATATTTTCCGGATCTTTTAATGATAAATTTAATGCTGCATACTTGGATATCTGTTATTCTTTGTTCAACTGGCATGGAACATTCTTGATATCGGTCATGGTGGGCAGTACAAAACACATCAGACATTTAACTCTTCTCTAATGGAAAGGCAGATGTAAATGTTGATTGTGTGAGTTTTTATCTAGCTGATAGTGGAGAAAATGACAAGTTAGGTAGGAAAGAGCAATAATACCAGCATCAATCTTCAAAACTGAAAATCTATGAGATTTAGAAAATCTTAGAAATAAGAAATTGAAGTAATCTACCTTTTATATAAACTGTTTCCCCTTCTCTTCTAGCAGGTCATTTTTATAAGGTTTAAAAATGTACATTTATATTTAGTTAATTTAATTGGAAAAGTCAGCATGTGCCCAGTTATAATTGTGCAAGGGTTTGACATGTCTCTGGTTTAGGGGGCACTCTTGTCTGCAGAATTAGAGAATAAGACTGTACAGCTTGATAAAACACCTACTAATTCAAGCAGAGGAATTGTATTGGGGATTGAGAATTGCAGAAAAATATTTTCCTCACTAAAATTAAAGTAAGCAGGCTTGCTGAATTGGATAAGGCTTCATTTCCTTGGCTTTTTGGATTAAGTCAGGGGAAGTGAGCACTAAGGTAATGGCATATCATATATACAGTAAGTAAAGATAAAAAATCCTGTTTGATATAGGAAAACATGTTAAGGTGAACCGTATTTACATTCTGACTTTTTGTACATGCACGCATAAGTCAGAAAAATACTTTGTTATATATATGTGGGGTATGTTTTATTTTAACAGCTTCGGCCAGTCAGTTTTTTATCAAGTATCTATAACAAAAGAAATGTATTTCTGAGTATTGAAGCACAGAAAATATTACTTGACTGGTAACTACACAGTGATTTTTGATTTACACCATTGATTCACCCTAACTTGTAGTAAAGGATGATTTTGTTTTCACTTCTGAAGATAAGTGAACACCTCTTTTGCATTTCTTTTATGAAGCCCAAGACTGAATACACAAATTATACTAAATAGCACAGCTTCTAACACTAAATTTCACTTGTAAGTTTCTCTTTTTCTTTTCCTAAATGATTTGTTATTCTTCAGATAATGACATTCAGGAGGACAAAACCCAAATTAATATGCTAATACAGTAGCTCTGTAATTCAAATAATACTTTTTGCAGTGTTTCTTTTTTTTGCTGCAAATAAAAACATGTTTCCACACTGAGTCTTATAGACATCATCATAATAGCTTGTGGATTCATACAATTAAATTGCTTGTTTGAATAGGACAAAAATGTAATATCTTAGTCCACACATTTATACATCTTCTGAATAAACTCAGTTACTTGTAGGTTTCTCAGTTAATGCATAACAACAAAAGAATTATTTTCAAAAAAACCTAAAACATTATAGAATATCTTGCCTGAAATTCGGTATTATGATCCTTTTGTATGATGGAAGAAATGAAAGAAGATAAATAGACTTTTTTTTTAGGTGTTTGCAGTTGATTTTAGAATCCTGAATTTTTTTTTTTTTTATTTTTTTTTTTTATGGCTTGAGTTTGTTCAGAGAACTGTGCAATAAGCTGGGCCAGTTGAAGTACTGTTTGAAAGCAATGGTTCCTTTTTTTAAATGTTGACAGTAATAAAATTTAACACAGCATTCATTACAAGCCAGGTGTCCTTCCAACTAGCAATTCCTTGAACTACTAGTTTTATACACATTTCTGTTTGAATAAAGGGTAGTTGAAACTTCTCCAAAATGTTTTGAGGAACTTCTGTTTTTCTAAACATTAGTAGTGCTTACAACAATAGCAGAAGTCATCATGCATTTTTTTGAAAGCAAGGTTATATTTACTTAACTATTCCATGAACACAGGTTAAGTAGAAAGCATATTGAGAAGTTTTTTATTTTTATTTCACTGTCAAAATATTTCCACTGATGAAAAATAAGGACCATTGGTGCTAAAACCAGGTGTCTAGATTCAAAACTCATAGCTAATCATGGAAAGGTTACCTTTATTTTTAGTGGCCTTGGATCAGATCCCAAAAGTGTAAATATACTAAGACATTATGGATAGAAACTGGAGGAGTATAAACCTGTACGGTGGGCACAAGTCCATAAATTGAGTGTTCAAACTTCAAATATGCATGATGAAGGCCGTGTAAATAACCATAAGTGCATTACTGTAGAGAGACTGTATCTTAAGTGTTCTTGCTGTGAAGTACAGGATGGGAAACTCATCTCTCTCCCTTGTGCATGTGAGGAACCCTGGGTCTCCAGCTGGTTAATACAGCTGAGTTAAATGCCTGAATTTGCATGTTGTGACACATCCGTAAGAGAAAACATAGTAAAAGTTAAGGTGACTTGGCAAGACTCAGTGAGAATATGTTGATTTATAGTCTTGACATTTGTAACATTTTTAACAGCCCTTTATAACAGATGCTGTTTCTACACATATTATCTCAGTTTATGTGTAAGTTTAAACAAATACAAAAATGAAAAAACTATTATATAATATTCAAGAAATTAAAAATAATATATATATGGAAAATTAACAACAGGTTAAAATATCAGTCCAAAATAACCTTGTATAACCCAGGCTTGGTGGCTTTTTTAGGGCTTCGTGTTTATTGTTTGTCCTTAATCTCAAAGAGTAGATTATAAACCCCTGTGTTTTTAAAGATGCCATATTTAGATTGTAATTTTTACAGATGTTCCCAAGGAAAAAGAGGTGTTGATTTTTTTTTTTGGTCTAATTAATTATTTTATCAATTCATGATCAAGCCTGTTTTGACAGCTGCTTCTTTACAAAAGGAACCTACTATGAATAGTTAAATTATTCCAGTGCATCATTGAACTAAATCGAAAATGTAACCCTAAGACATAAGATACTAATTTTCTAACACTTGCATAAATGTCAGTGAGGTGCTTTAGAAGAAAAGGGGTGAAATTCTATGAGAAAGCATTCTGTGAATATAGCCTTCATCTGTGTCATGCATGTTTACATGGCAAAACACTGGAAGTACTAGGATCATCCGGAATAGAGATGTTTAAAATGTCATGAATACTGGAATGTTACAGAAAAAAACCAGTGAAATTAGCTTAGTGATTAAAACATATGTTTGATGAACCTCTGGGTAGAATTAAGTTACAACAGCAGACTGCACAAAAACCAGCTGAGGATAGATGGCTGTCTAAATTACATCCCTATTTGATAAACTAAACTTCTAAAATATCTTTATTTTGCTAGTTTTGACAGGTGGATTAATTATGTTCATTTACTGGTAATAAAGACATAATTTATTTTATTAACCTGGAAATACTGTTTTGAGTGAGAAGAATACTATTTGTTTTCCATACTGTAAAAGAGAAGAGGTTGCACTTTCTGCTAAGGAAAGAGGACCATAGAAAACACTGAAGGACTTTTTTCTTCTCTTCCCACTGGAAGCACTTGCAAGGTTTAATCTAACAAGGCAGACAAATTTTAAAATATTTCAAATTATTCTGAGAAGTTTGGTCTCTCTTTTCATAGCTGCAGTAAAGGCAAAGCAAATTTTAAAGTATGGCAGAAATCTTCCCATAAATTATTATCCTTATGATCTTAGTATTCCAGATGTTTTCATCTGGATTTGCTAATCATGTAGATCTTATGGTTATAACCAGCTGTAAGTGACAGTAAAAGAAGACAAGAACACTTCCAAGAGTATCTCAATATTAATTTGACCTGTAACCTGCTGTTGTAGTTGTCAAGTAGAAGCTACCCGGTTCTCAGTTTGAGGGAGAAGTAGCTCCATCAGTCTAGTAAGATATGCTATTTATATTTAAAAAAAAAAAAAAAAAAAAAAAAGCTACTAGTAACAATTCAGGTAGAGACCCACTGCTTCCCCCCACATTTCTACAAAATTTAAACAAATAACATTTGTATGTGTGAGTGTTTATGTTATGAATTCTTGGCTAATACCATTCCTGTGCCTGTAAGAAAATAAAGCATCTCAATGATGCCTCAGGCTGTGTTTTAAGGAAGCAGATGGCACCAAGCCTTTTCTTTGCCTTGAAGCATAATCTTCCAGTTCTGATCATATTCAGAGATTTAGCTCTGCAGGTAGTCCATGCAGTACACATCAGAGGAAAAATAAAGGCAACTTATCATGATAGTATTTCTTCTATTTTATCAATAATGTTTGGCTTGATTAAACAAGTATCTTTAGTGCCAACACTGTGCAGATCATGTGGATTAATCCAAGGGATCTTTGGAACAGTTTCTAATTTTCATTCTTATGGGATTTGAAGTTAGAAGCCTCCCGAAGTGATACTTTCCAGAGTTTATCACTGTTCAAAACTCAATTTCTGTACTATTGCTGATTTTTTCAGAAACTTTAGAATACAGGAGGACATGCTGGTTTAAAAAAAACCCGAACTATTAGTAACTGAATATTTGCATGTTTAGGAATATAACAAATTAGATAAAATTAACCAGATCATCTGATAAATATGTCGTCCTTCTCATTGGAAAGTGTACGTTAAGAAAGGGCATGCTTTTTGTAATATTTTATCACTTCACATTTTTCCAAATGTAAATATGTAATGCCATAAATTATTTATAGATCTGATAATTTCCTGGGATTTTTTACCTAATCCTCAACAGAAATTAAGACTTCGTTGTTCTCCTGTAGAAGCAGAATGGGAAAGAAGATGTGAATAAGAGTTAGACTGAATTACAACTTATGGCCCAATCCTCCTACTCCCCCTTTCCCTCTGCAAGGGAAGTGCCTCACTCCTTGGTTACCCCTAAGAAAGCATGGTTCTCTCCAGCTGATGAAGATATTCAGTGCAGTGCAGGCCATGAACATTGCTGAGCCTGCCCATCAGCTGAACAAAGCAGCTCCATAAACCTTTTCTTCCTTCTCCAGCCTTCCATGAGCTGGTGCAAGAAGACAGAGTGATGGTCATATTTCTCTGGTGAGTGCAGCTGTGCAAATTGCCACATTTTTATGCTAATTCTCCTCTCCTCTCATTCTCCTGATGAGAAACCAGTTAAATATGGTGACCTTTTTTTCTTTCAAAAGTAACTTTGTGGGAAGCCATTCCACAAGATTTTCTTAGGAAAAGCTGCCCTGTTTCCACTATAATCACAGATGAAAATTATGGAAAAAGTTTATTAGCTAATAACTGAGACAAAAATGGGTCATTTAAAATCTTGTTGGCGTTTAGAATGCTTTTTTTTCAGTTTTGACCTTTTCTATCTTTTTGAGTTTAAAACTAATTTTGGAAGCGAAGCACTTTTGAAGTTGAAACAGGATAATTTCATGACTTTTAACCTGTTCTCACTTTCTTGAAGTCAAAAAATATATGAACTGATGGTTAACTGTAACACCAGACTTGTATCAAAACATTTCCAACTGCTTTTAGGAAAGGTGCTGACTTTCTTGGAAACTAAACTATACTATAGTGTAATTATCTAAACTGCATTAAATTAACTAAGAAATAAATAGGGATTACTGTAGTCATCCAAGTCAATCTCTTGTGTAAAAAGATATCTTGAGCTCTGTTAACTTAGACGCTATTCAGGCTCATTTTCATCATTTAAGATCATAACATTCCTTGCAGGGTTGTCACCTGCTTCCCTATTTAGCATCTTCACTCCAGAAGTGAATGATTAGATGAAAAAGAGGCAAGGCTCCCAAGTTTCTTCATGTTCTTTTGAGGTGAAATGCATCTGCAAAGGTTTGCTGAAGGAAAAAGGTGCCTCTGCTTCTGCCGGCTCATTAGGTGTAGGTGTGACCTGCCTGCTTAAAGTACATGAGAGCCACAGGAAAGATTTCTCTCAGACTGTCCTCCTCACTCAATGAAATCTTGTGGAGGGCTGAATCCAGCTGCTTTTAAAAGTGCTAGCTTTTTTGTGCTTTAGATTTTTTGTTATTCATCATAGTGTGTACTCAAGTTTCAGCAGGTGTTTTTGCTGAATGAAGGGCTTAGTGCAAAGCTAATGCATACGTAATTTTAAAGACTGAACTTTATTGTTTTAAGATATGTCTACAGTCTTTAGGTTGTACATTTCATTTCTCTCATTACTTTAATATTAATTAGTTCACTAGCATTTCAAGTATGTACACTGAGCACTGATTTTAATTATAAGGTTATTAGGAGGTATCAGGAAGAAAGAAAATGCCAGCTTCTCTAAGAAAGAAGTAGATCATTTAATAAAATATAAAGCCACTATTTTCACTTTAGTGAGACATTCCTGTGCACCTGTAGATTGTATACGCTGTTATTTTCTGCATGATTGCATATCTATTCCAGTATAAGCACTGAGCTGGCATACATAGTGTGTACGTTGAAGAGATGTGCACCTTTCACTTAATGAGAAACACCCGCATTTTGCTTGTCTGACATGTTTGCTTGTGGTCCCATGTTGAATGATAGCTTCAGGGTCTTTGGGAAAGAAGGAGACAGGAAAGACTTGCCATAAAAATTAAATTAACCTGTGACCTTCTTCCTGTCCTTTTCTGGGGTATGTCAGAGAGTTAGGTACACAAAACAAGAATGCTTGCCAGAAAACATTAAATAGACCTTTTTGGCTGCTTGCTGGCTTCTATGATAGGTACCTAATTCTGAGAAGCAGAAATAATTTTGTAAAGTGCAGATAGCTAGATAATTCTGTCTTCTTCATCTGCTTCAGTAAAGAATCACAGAGGGCAGTTTGGGAAACACCACAAATGTTTCACAGAGATAACCTGGAAAAAAAATATGCCTTATCTACTGCATATCTACTGTAAACAGATTCACCTCATGAAAATGTTGATCTTTTGGCTCTGATTTGTTCAGTGCTAAAAATCTGGTTTTCTTCAACATGTGCAGGTAAATAAGAAATCCTTCCAGTTCTATTAGATGAACTTAGCACAGCAAGAAAGAGACTGCTTGTTGATATTAGTATGCTATAAGCTGTCATTATTGTGTTTCATCTACAAGTGTAACTGTGAGATGGGGTCCTCTATGTCATTATTACACACAGGTCAACATCAGAGTCACTGATGGTTTTGTATAAAAAGAAAAAGTATATAATATGTCTTAGATTTTAATCTTGCTCTTGGCTGCTTCATGTCCTGATGATCACGTACTGACAACTGGTGTTCAGCCACACTGCATCTGAAGAAGACCACAGACAGTTTAACAGTTCATTAAAAGCAAGCATATTTCCTTTGATCAATTGCAAGCCTCTCTGTATGCAACAATAATGGATTTGGGGATTCAAAAGATGCACATGAAAAGTTGCATCATGGGACCTTACAAAAAATGGATTGAGATAAATATAGCTCCTGCACCTTGTTTTGTATTCAATACAGTCCATTCTTATACATTCAGAATGAAGGAGTATGTAGCATTTTTTTGACTCAGACACCTAATAAGAAGCTCATCCTCACAGAAGAGTATGTGACTACAAACTCATTTCAGACTAAAATCTGGTCTTAGATCAGATCAGGTTGATGTGTTACTGACCAACAAATCTTTCAGTGATTAATTCCAGTGCAGCCCTGTGGCCTGACAGGACCCCATTTCTTTCAGCCATTGCTTCAAGACAATGAAGTGACTTGCAATTTATAAATTCTTAGCTCTAGGGCATTGGTAGGGCTAGTTTAATTTGGATAAAGCAAAACTGGTAATAACACAAGCTGAACAGACAATATCTTTAAGCAAATTTATTGCTTACTGAAAAATTGAATTGAATATATTTGTAAATACAGAGGAAGAGGGATTTTTTTTCAGTTAGGAATGATGTGTTAAACCCACATACTTGGAAACAAATATATCTGTGGGTAATAGAAAGTTAATTGCAGCTATTTTTTACACCTTTGTTGAGAAAAATATAAAATCTTTAAATAGAACACTGTTTAGAAATTGATTTAGAACCCCTTCTGGTATGGTCTTGTGAGACTCGTACTTGCGAGCTCCTGCCAAGTTGGAAGCAGTACAAAAATAGCCTTTGTTGTAGCTTTAACAGTGTTCTTACCTTACTGAAACCAAGTAAACACATGCATGAAAGAGAAGAAATGAATTTAAAAGGCTATTAGCTTAGCTTTGAATAGATATTCAGCTTCTTGTCTTATTTCCTACTACAATAATTCCAATTTTGCATGGGTTTCTTAACTCTATCAAGATTTTGATCTTTCAAATACAATAAAATTCTGTGGACTGGTAAATTGCCATGCACAGGCTGAGCTTTAGTAACAATGCATGTACAAGCTCATCATATACCACATCTGGAACTTGACTCATGATCAGAACCTTATCATTACACTATATTTCCTTTAGACTAATAACATTTTCAAGGACAATTATGGTGACTCAACTAAAGTATTAGTTAAGTGAAGCAGTTTGTGCAGCAGAGAATATGTCAGTGAGTTGGACATCCAATAAAAATATAAGATCCAGAACAGAAATTTAATTAGATATAAACCCAGTGAAATTTGTAACAGGTTTGACAAACACCATAAAGGTCTAAAATTTCATTTAGGTGACAGTGAATGTTAAATTCATATCTCATAAAGATGAAAATATCAGGAACCAGAAAATGATGGAAGTCTGATTTCACACTGACTAGCGAGCTTTGTGCTTACTCTTAAAAAGCAAAACTAAATCTATTATGGGAATAAATCTTTAACTAGATTGTTAACACTGGATAAGCACGCAAGTGTGTATGTACAAATATTTCATTTTACATAACTGTAGGCCTTTTCTTTCATGAAACCAGAACAATTAGCTTAAAGGCCCAACAGAAGCAATAATTTCAATATATATATGGTCACCTTCTACAAAACAAAGACTTTAATTAGTCATTTACATCTGTCTTTTTGAAAGTCTATTTCTCTTTCCATTTCCAGTGAAGCTTCTTAACATGCAATAAAATGACAAAGAGAGATCCATATGAGCTAAGCCAAGAGGCACAGAATGTTATACTTCTTTTCTAATAATCCAGCTAAAATGAATCAATTATAAAATATCCTCTTAACTTTAGACATGAATTTTCAGTATGTAAATGCAGTTTGATGTTTTCCTAAAAGGGTGCTTTCCAAACTTTTCGGTGATTTCATAATGTCAGTTTACCAGAAACGTCACCCTAGTAGAACAGTCAAATGATTGTTTTCATGGTGATTATCAAGGCCATGTTTACTTGATATTTTGAAACATATGGATGGGATTAAAGTGTTATTATCAGGCCCATTGATAGAACTGATGACACCAGACCTCCATGTATCTTTTTTTTTTACAGAAAATGTTCTTCTCTTAACCACGGTATAATAAGAATAGTTGAACAATGAAGGGAAGAAAGGCACAGGACTTGATTGTCTCTTTTGTAACTTCACTGAGCTCAGATGGAATAACAGCAGGTATTCAGAAGTATTGTGAGTGCCATTCAAATGGATATGGTAAAACGTTCCCAATTACAAAACAGCAAGGTCAGAAAGAGACCAGAAGTGTGAAACTATTTAAAAGACTTCAATAGCAAACCTGAGAAAAGATTTTTAGCTCTGAAGCTGTGGAACACATGATGTTTTGCAAGTGTCTTTTCTACTAAACTAGCACTTGTAATTGAGTGAGGTATAGCAGAAGTGCTCACAGTAGGCAAAGCATCTATCTCCTAATCTAGTCGTAAAAAAACACAGGCAAACCAGTGTAGCATGATACAGAAATTGGTCCCAAAGCCCAAAACTGCTTTTCAAACAGTATCCCTAAGGGAATTGTTTGCATCATGTGTTTTCCTTAAGAGCTGATCTGCTGAAAAGGTGCTTTGAAAGAGAAATCCTACACATACAATGCAAATTATGATACAGTCTGAAATAGCTTTCTCCAGAACACATCACCTTCTATCCCTCTGAGCCATTACACTGGATGAAATTTTACTGGTCTACAAAGATCAGATATCTCCATCAAGGCTGCCAGATTTCCAAGTTGGAAATGTCTCTGCTATTCCCTCCATACTATTTACCTTGCCAATGAGGCTTGTAATTTCTTTGTTTCCAACCACCACCAGATCCATAACCTTTGTCCTCACCAACCTTCATTTTTTGCTACTGTTTATATCCTCCTCTCTTGTTTCCCTGTTTGCTTACTTTATAATTTGTCCAAGATAGAACAGTTATTCCAGCCAGTTCCACTTTTCTTCCGTGATATCCGAAATCCTAGTTCTTTTCTGTGTGACTTAGCACTTAGACTCCGCAGCCTCTTTCTCACTGACGTTGATGTTGGCTTTTTGTTATTGGGATTTGTTACTTTCACTCTTAAATTTAGCAAAATTTTGTTCTGACTCCATTTCTGAAAGATTCAGGCAAAGCCACAATCCAGTCCAAGTGAGTGGGAGTTTTCTCAATGATATCAATAAATGTTTATGTCCCTGACCCGACTGCTGTTAACTCTTCCTTTAATCTTTCCTCTGTATGCATCTTATCTATTTTCCAAGCCACTAGAAAGTTTTCTAAAGGCATTTGTGTGAGTTAGAATTTTGCGTGTCTGTGTTATATAATAATATAATTGGGGAATTTGACAGCCTATTTTTCATTGTTTATGCAATCATAATATTTGGCTTTATCTCGAGCTGGCTATCCTATTCTTTCACGTAGTTTTAATAAACAGTTAATTCTAACAGTGTGTTAGAATCCTCCTGCATACCACGAGAATGCTATGAAAATACACTGCAGGCAAGTCTGATTTTCTAAACATCCAAAAAAGGAAAAATGCTAAATACATTATCTCCTTAAACTGTGTCATACTGCGCTTAGTTACTACAGTAGAAGTTCGTAAGCATGAAGGAGGCATAGGCGTAGGAAAGAGAAATATGTGGTATGCTTCCTCCTGTCCCCTAGGCAGGGATGTAATAAGCAGATCTTGTTGACTGTTTCCTTTACTGGCCTTTCTCTTCGTATCCATGTAGCTCTGTATGGTACTTGGGAAGGTTCCATGTTAGACTGTGGGCTATTGGGAAGCACTGTTAGCTGGCATTTCTTCAGACACTCCTGCTTTGGGGAGGAGCTTCAGAGTCAGCCATTTTAGTATCCAGACAGACATTTTAGCAGTTGTCTATATCCATTTTCTCTCAAGGTCACCAGAATATACAGGAAATGGCAAAACTGTGATTGAACAGGGCACTTATGCATGACATAACTTAATGTGGTTTCAATACCTGTCTGCTGACAAAAGTTCATTATATTTCAAAACACTGAGAATGGGCTGAAGATCAGCTATGGATAGATTTTTTTTTTTTTTTAATTGCAACAAAGAGATTTTGAAGTGCTTTCAGTTTCATGCTACAGAATGTACTTGTACCTTGCAGAACACTGTTTGACTATAAGCCTGATTAATAATTTCTGTCTCCTATAGATGACTGAAATAAAAGCTTTTGTGAAATTATGCTAGACTTTTCATCTACAGAATCAGAAGGATTAAGCCTGATTTTAATTGTGTCATCTGAATACTAGCACAAGCTCTTTATGCCTCTTTGCCCATGGATGAACACACATATTCCTCTTAATGTTAAAGAAGTTGTGCACACACACCGACAAATGACTAGACCCCTATGGCTGCAAAATTAAACTGCAGGCAGCTCTCCAACACAGGTAATGCCTCAGAGTCAATACCAAGACTTATTTTTACTACAGTTAACACTACCATGTTTTTTGAAATGACAGAGTATAAGCGAGTAACTTAGATCTAACCTGTCAGGTTAGGCAGCAGTGCTGTGTTTCAGAGCACCAGTGTGCTTATTTTCTCTGTGATTTTTTTTTTTTCTGCTTTGGTAAGCAATACTCACTTCCTCCTACAAAGCCATGCACTTGGGTGAAGCATATTTCGCAGAGGACCCACACTCTATGTGTTGACTACTCATTGAAATTGCTTTTTCTATATATTCACAATTCACCTCTCTCTCTTTCCTTAGAGGTTTAAATATACATGTTTTCTTATTCAGATGATGACTGTATTTTGCTCACCATCTAATTAGAGTGTGTGACCAATCTGTATTAAAAAAAGAAAAGAAAAACCCGTGTTGCTTCCTAAAGGCTTAAAGTACTTAGATCCGTCAACGGACATTAATGGAACTAGACTACATGTAACTTTCAAAGACAGGTCTTGTCCTGTTTATTCACATATATACACCACGCCCATTTGCAGTCTATTAAAAAGCCATCATCATGGCATCTTCTTTCAGATGAATAAACAGTTATCTACTAGGAGATATAGGTATTTCAGAGATACAGAACAAATGATGGGGAAATGTTTAAACAAACAGTAGTCTGATTGTGTTTAGGGAGCAGTATTGGAAAGCAGACTGGAGAAAACCGTAAGAAAACCAGGTTTTAGTTTGGAAAGGTTAGAAGTCTGAAATTTTAATATGCCCAAGATATTCTGCTGTAAATTCAGCCACATATCACTTATTTCCTAATCCTGACAATTTTCTATCTAGCAGATATATACAGTTTGTGCAAAGTCCAGCCCTTTAATACTGTGTTTATGTTTTGAGACTCTATATGCATATGTCTTTGTTGCATATCTTTAATTGTCCAATAAGATTACTGAATAACTTTGGGAAAAAAAACCAAAACATCCAATATCTATTCTAGAAAGTTTATGGAGGCATCAAGTTTCTGTTTCCACTGAACAACCTTCCTGTGTAATGAGAATGAATGACTAGCTAAAGATTATAATGAGAAACCTTCTAGGAATGTGCTTAGGTTGAAAGTTTTAGTAATGGCATGCCTTTTTATTTCTATTTTGTCCTTTGAATATGCAGATGAGGAAAAACTAGCTGTCAATAGATGGAAAATCACGTGTGGAGATATTGAATAAAATCTCAGCTAATTATATTTGTCTCACTTACAATGTTGTTTAAGGTGGGAAGGACATTTAGTGGAAACATTGTCCTGAAAGTTTACCATTTAGACAGATTTTCACATGATCACATATTGCTGTACATAGTTCTTGATTATTTTTCACAGCATAAGAGAGTGCCAGGTCAGTAATCTTCAGCTCTGTTCGCAGTATTCCTACAAGTCCAGACCAGAACTTTCAAATTCAGTTTAATTAAATTTTTTTATGTGTGGATTTAAGGTAAGTTAAGCCACTTTCTTGAGTTCAAGAGTGGGTTGTTTAAAGACATACTTGCATACCCAAGGCATGCAAGGATATCATATAGCAAGCATTTCTTACAGCAATATTTGATCCCGTTATCAAACCAGCCATTACTACATGGTCATCATGATTGCTGAATTCAATAGAATAGAATAGAATAGAATAGAATAGAATAGAATAGAATAGAATAGAATAGAATAGAATAGAATAGACAATTTCTGTTGGAAGGGACCTACAGTGATCCAACTGCCTGACTGCTTGAGGGCCAAATTCAAATGTACACTTCTGGAGATTCAGCAAGATATTGTAATTGTTCTGGTACCATGAAGTCCAGTGGAACAGGGTAGCACATCAGCTAAAAAAATATTTAATTCATTAGTGAGAAATGCGGAGTTCCTTTTGGTTATGTCCTATTTCATACCACAAAGGACATTTCAAAGGAGGCACAGAGCCACATCTGCTGTACTGGATCATTTGATGAAGCCACATCAGATATTTTGTCTGAGTTTCCTATTTCTGTTTTCAGTCAATTTTTTTAGTAAATGAATGAATTTAGTAAATGCCACAATGGAGCACAATATGAGAAGAAAAAGGATTGACTAGCTACATAGAGTGATCATAAATATTGAAGGTAGTGAGTAATGAAGGCATGATCTCTTATGACACACTGATGACAGAAGGATCTGATAAACTTATTATGCCTTTGGATGATACTTTCTCTTAAGAGAAAATATTATTCTGTGCTGTAGGTGGTTGCCATGTTCCAGTGATTTCATGTGGTATGTGTGGCTACTTGCAAAACAAGATAAAATATGACTCCTAGGTTGATCAGAGGAGTTTTTTCCACACAGCAGTTTGAGAAGCTTGTAGTACCTTTGAGAAAAGCACTCAAGAAAAAGACCTGGAGACGTTACTTCTGAGTGTGGACCTCAGTGTGTCCCTACATCTTGATTCAGTCACTGCCACACATCTCTGCAGTTGCAGCACTCTTATGTGACCAATGAAACCTTCATACAGCTATGTTGCTTGCTCCAAGGTCAGGTGGAATTTAATTTTCTGAGCTTGGACTACTTTTACAAACATACAGGTGTCTGAAGATGAACTACAGATCTCCCACCACTGGTAACATGGAGGAGCAAATCTAAATTAGCAAGCACAGAATGCCTAAGTTTTACCATCCCTTTTTAAGATCAGTATAAACTATCCACAGTAGGACTCAAAGGTAGAGAACAACCTTTCTGGGGAATGTTGTGTCCTTTTGATCAGCTGGGTTAGACAGTTGAACTTTCTATAAGACATTGCCCTATCATTAATGTGAAATCTTTGTAGAGAAAGGAAATATTCTTTATTAAAAATTGGTGAAAATATCATCAGAAAAAAAAAAAAAGAAATTGAAGAAAAAAAGAGAAAAAAAAGCAAGCTAGATCTTTGGTATTTAAGACTTTTTGTCTCTGTCTTTAGTGCTGAACAAAGCAGGAATAGAAATAAAAATTACTACATCCATGCAACAGGATGCTTGAAAATATGTCTCTTCTGCATCCCACATGGTGTATCTGTGGACCTGAGACATAATTGTTACTTTTTTGTGCATTTTTTTCAGTTCAAAGTGGCTGAAATAATTTTGATGACACACAGTTTGTAACTTTTTGTAACAGAAATCTCACTCTGTAATATGGGTTCTTTACCATGACAGCATGTAGAATTTGTGAATTAATTCCGTGCTGGGATAGTAACTGTATAAAATAGAGAGAGGCATATTTGTCAAAGTTTTGTCCATAGTGCCTTTGGAAATCATCCTTGGTTTTATCTCATCACTACTCCTAAGCTTTGAGAATGATACTCTCTAAAGGAGCTAATTGGGCCAAAGAACCTACTAGCAAGAGACTAATTAGGAAGAGAAAGCTGGGATTCTAGTTTCAGTTTTAGTTGTTCATTCATACAGAAAAGTTCCATTTGAAGGTATGGCAAAATAGCATTCCAGGGTGCTCTATAGCAAGGTTATGAAGCTACTATTTTGGTAAATATAAGCCAAAGTCCCTACATTCTCAAGAACGGTTATGATATAAAACAACCAGATCTAAAACCAGTTGTGAGGTAAAAGTACGTTACCCTCTGTTCTGTCTTTGATATATTGGTTTGATTTAATTTGCTTTTCTTTCAAGGGCCTGAAAAAAACCCCATATAGTTCAGTGAGAAATAAAATATTAATAAAAAATGGTGTACATTATTGACTGTTTTTTCCTATTTACAAAACAAAAAAATAAGCATTTGGTTCAATCCCAACAACTTTTCAGATGATGGCTTATTCACCAAACCAAAGGAAAAAATATACCATTGTTTTAACTTCACTATCTCACACCCTTCTTTCATGGCAGTGCTATACACAATGTTCTACAGTAGCCTTAGGGGAAACACAGCCTTTGGTTGCATTCACTTGTAAATGAAAACTGATGACTAACACAGAAAAAATGCACAGCTCCTTTCCTAGGAGAGAAAAGATATCTCAAGATATCTCCACAGAAATAATTGTTGTCCTTGAATCTGTTAGTGACATTAGAAAGTATGACAACAGTCTTTCCTATTCTGTGCAGAATTCAGTGTTGTCCTCCCCAAACACACTGACAACCAAGAGTTACTCGTTAGCCGACAAGTCTGCCTGATGGTCTCAAGCAGTTACATACTTATATTCTCAAACTGTTAAATATAACTTCATGATCAAAATTCCAAATGTACCTGAATAAAAATAGTACAGAATAGGTCCTCAGCTGTAGTGATTCTGTAGGGTCTCTTCTATGGTAAGAATTTTTGTCTTTCCAAGGGATCAGTATTTTATTTTTATAATGTACACCGCTCTTGGATGCAGAAGAGTGAGGTGTTGAACCCTGAGTGCCACTACCCATCACTGTGGTGTTGTACACCGGCAAGAGTGTGGAGATAGGTCCCAAAACAGCTAACAATATTGCAGGTACACAGATAAGCCTGCACACAGATCTGTCAAAAGACCAAGAATTGGACAATACTCAAAAAGAATTAGATTATAAGGATAGGAATAGAGTATGGTAGCATTTGCTAATGATTGAAACAATTTTGTAAGGGAATAAAATGTCATACTTAAGGGTTTAATACAGTCTCCAATGATTGATTATGAAGATAAGAACTTCATGAGAGTAGATTTTCCTGCAACGAACCCTTCTTTATACCATTCTCTGAAACACCTTGCTTTGGCCACGCTCCAAAGCAGGATAATTGACCACATGGCTCATGCTTTTAATCTAATATAAACTTCTACAGTCTTAAATATTTAGAAAACACAGTATTTATCATTTTATATTTTTAAAAAGAAAATACCTATTTTTAGTAGAAGTGAATAAAACTAGATGGGTTTCTTTTTGTCACCAGTGTTTCCTTCTTACTAGTTTACATTTCTATGGCACTTTTGTTAGTGTTTCTGAGCTCCTGAAAAACTTTTATGATGTTTAGTAATCTGAGTTTGGTTCCTCATCTTTTTTTTGCAGCTTTGCTTTACATGAGAGATCTGGCCAGTCATTCTATGCAAAGAATAAGATAGAAAACCAAACAACTCCCCCATTTTTAGGTTGCTGTCGTTATGAAAAAGAAGAACATTTTTTCATTAAGAATCATGTCTTAATTTCTTCATGTCTTCATATTATAAAGTTTGAAATTTTTATTTTCTACAGCAAAGAAAATGTAGAACTGTAAACCTGCTGTGATGTTCCACTTGCATAGCAACAGTATACTTTTTAAGTGGAGAAATGAAATGCTTGTGTTACTCAATTATTTGTGATTACTCCAAGATGCTTTCATCTGATAATGCAAACTGCACTGTTTAATACCTTTCAAATACATAATGTATGACTTTGCATCCTAGTGGAAACTTTTGGGTTTTATGCAGCTGGTGAAATTTCTTAATCTGACATAATTGTTGTGGCACCAACAGTTTAATCTACAGGGTGCCTGTTCTGATGGAAAAGTACTGATGTGGTTTGTGGACATACTGCTTAGTTACCGGTTTGGAAGTAAAATGGGGACAGGTAGCCTCCCTCACTTGGCCTTTTTATCCAGACACCTCTACCTCACGGTGTCTGACTGTATCCTGACACTGCATCAAGTGTGGCCTGAGTGCTCAGCACATGGAGAATCTGTGGTCAGCCCACAAGCAGAATGTAATAGGTGCATCAGCAACTAACTGAATGGCATAAAGTTTAAGAGCACACTAGGGCTTATTTTGTAGTATAAATTATGAGCACTTCAATGGAGCAGGAATAGATTTCATTGCCATATTGATCTATTGATTAAAACTCCTTGCAGCTGCATGTTTTACACAGTTAAATAGTTGTGTTTCAGGGCATGGGAGTTCTCTCATGACTGAAGCACTTTTAAATTGACTTTGTAGAACATTTCCACTTAAATTCTAGTAAGCTGACAAGCCCTTTAAAAATATAATTAACAAAACCAGTTTGCAGTATATTTCAGCAAAAAAAAAGTAAATCAGATTAAAAAAATGTCACATGGTCACGTGAGTATTTGTATTGGTGGAGCTTGACAAATAAATGAATAAACGTTCTTAGTGAGCTTAATGTAAGGGAGCTGGACCTTTCAGTTTCCTTATGCAAGTATTTATTCTCCAGGTAGACAAGGTGGGATTTATTTGACAGTATGCAGACATATAGCATATGTCAACCTAGTCAACCTAGGCTTCTAGTCAGTATGCTGAATCCCAAGCCCATGGTCTTACTAGAAACTGCATTTAGAATAATCATGGAAATGTCAGTGTCCACCTGTCAAGGACTTGTTTGTCATTTCATATTTACAAGTGCAGTATATATCAAATTCTGTGTGTCTGAACATGCAACGTATGGAAGCTATCAAATATAGAAAGGAATGTTTACACTGCACAGAAGCTACTCTTTTATATGTTCTAAAATGGTTAATACAGATTAATTGCCTAGGAAATATAAAAAGAATAATAAAATAAATAATCTTAATACTCTCAGACTTCCGTGGATTAAAATGGTGACTTTCGAGCAAGCAAACACATACCGTTTCATACAACAGTTTTACTAAATTTCTTAGCTGTGTCAATTTTTCAGCTTTTGCTAGCCATTAGAATCAACTCTGTAGCTTCTGCTTTTTAGAGAACGTTACTGTGGTTGATGAATTCTTTCTCAAAGGAAATGGAATGCATTTTACATGAAAGAATTAGCATTGAAGAGTATTTAATTTTTTTCTTCTTTTTGGTTATCACAAGGCATGTGACTTGGAATGACTGCTGAAAGACACGGTAATGTCTTTGCATGTCTCTGATATTCTGTTACTTTGCTATGATAAGATTTTTCATTGGTTTACCCCACGCACAGTTTCAGTCAATATTTTGACACATATAATCTGTCCCTTTAAAATACTATTCTTCATAATAGATCCTTTAATGACCTGTAACTTCTGATAGTCTATAGCTGTGAGTTATCTTTGACTTTTTAGTATTGACAAGAAAGAAAAATGAAAAAATGAAAATGGAGGAAGAACTGTGCTGTCAGAAATAAGAGCATGACTGATAGGATACTTTGTTGGCAGAGGGAGAGAGTGCAGGCAAACTCCTAGTTTCATTACCCATGCATTCAGAAAAGCCTGTTTACTGCAGAGTCACAGGGTTTTTAAGAATGAAAATTAAGACAGTTTTCACCCCCAAAAGACATTAGCAGAAAACCTTCACAGGATGTTATTCACAGAAAAAGAAAAACTTCAAATGATGGCTAACTTGAAAGGTTTTCACTGAGAAGAAAGGAGACAGTTGTGATTTTAAAGAACACTGAGATCCACAATGGAAACTTTAAAGAGTTTTATGATAACATAGCTTCACTCTTCTGTGGTAACTTTGAAATTCAAAATGTTGCTGAGATACACGTCGTTATTGATTTGTTAAAATTGACTTAAATGTTGGGTTAATTGGTGCAAATAAAAAATTTTTTATTCACACTTTTTTCAATCGGGTAATCAGTGTCACCAAAACGTTTATTATTTTCCACCATCACAAATAATAAATTTCAGAATGTTCATTTATAACTTTATAATTCTTAAATAAAGGGATGTAAACATTTAGCTTAGTAGTAACGTAGGCATATGTAGTTACCTTAGACTTTGTAATCTTATTATTTGTCTGATTTTTACTTTTCTTTTTTTGAATAGCAGTCAAAATAAAAGTGGGCAAACAGAGACTAATTATATCAGGGAAGGGCTTATAATAATATTTTTAAAGTATTAGCAGCCTAAGATATAAACCCACAAATATAATGGGGTACATTACTCTAGACACAGACGAGTACTTCCATTTCTGTTTGATGGACCTGTTTTTAAACGACAAAGATCATCTGACATAATATGATACAAATTAGAGTCTTACATTTTGGAAGAAGACCTTAAATCTATTATGTAGATATGAAATGTCTGAATCATCTCTGTTAATAACTTAGGAACAAAGATTTTTCCAAGCATTTGATTGGTATATAAATTGCATCAATAAAATATGAAAGAAAGGTCCTTTCATCTATATACAAACTACATTTTGCTTTTTAAGAATGGAGTAATACAGATATTTATTAGCATAGAAATATCTATGGACAACATTTTAAACTATAGATTCCCTTAGATCTCCTCTGTTCTAAGAAACTCCCTATTTACACTCTCATAAAAATAGTATCAAGTATATTATTTGCTTATTATTGTAGAAGTAAAATTTATGGGCTTAAGTATCTGCTAATGGTGCAACTTGATTTTGCTCGGATCAGGGTACAAGAGTAAAATGCATCCCATTGTCTGACCAGCAATCTGAATTTTTTCCAGAAGGCGGTGCACATCACCTAATTTCAAGGGCAGTGTTAGAGTTGTATTAACTTCACAACTGGTGGAAAAAGTACAGGGATTTCCTCTCACCCCTTTTGGTAGCAATACTAACACATACTATTGTAATGGGGAACATTAATCAATATAGTAAAGGCAGAAAAGAAGGATGATCATGTCTTTACCCATGCTTAATGGAAGCTGGTCATCATGCAGCCTGACAAAAACAGTATAGACATGAGCATCTAACATTTAAAGAAACTACTTTAAATGTTGCATCTGAAATGCTACTTCTTGAGTGGAGGTCTTATGTTGGCAACTGATATCACAACATGTTAGTCCATCATTAAAAAAAATGTCCTTTAGGGCTGTATGGTTCATGTGTTGCAAACATTCACAAACAGAATGCTTGTTAAAAAGTCCCTAGTTTACTGAAATATGTTGCATAGGGTAATGCTCATGTGGCAAATTGAATCTCTCAAACAGAATGGTCTTTCACTGTGTGGTTCCTTGCAGTGACATTTTCAACTTATTCAGATGAGACTCCTGTTCACCTCTCCAGCAAATGCATGAACTTTTCTCATTATTGTTTTGAACTATGTACAAAGCATCTTCAAACTATCTTTATGTATTTACAAAAGACTGTTCTGCATTACCCTTTCTGCTTCTATAGGAACAATATACAAATGGTCCCTATCAATTGCCCATGGCAGCAGGACCTGCTGTTGTGTTGTCCAAAATCCCTGTCTGGAGAACTTCTGTAACAATTACCTAAATGCATTTTCATTCAGTCAGTCACTTTGTCTCAAGTGGGTCTATTGTCTCAAATTAGTCCATTGTTTAATCAGCACTGAGAATAGCAAGGCTGACCTTGTACTACCCTGGGAACTGATGACTAAGTATGCTGCATGTGCAGAAAATCACAGCCCTGCTTACTGATCTACATCACGATTTTATGTAAAGTACTAACCTGAATTTCACCTTCTTGTAGCAATTGTAACTTTATTGCACAGATCTTGCCACACATACCAAATCTTTTCTAACTTTTAGGCTTGGCCACTCTCTGTGAAATGCATGTAAATAACCAACTGAAAGCAAAGATGGAGCAAAGCACTGCAGCTAATGCTTATATAACGTGCTTTGTGTTGAAAATCCTCAAATTCATTTTCCTACCCTGCTGGGCCAAGATGAAGAAGCACATATGGTGAGGAAAGCCACTTGCTGTTGGGAGACCTCTGCATTCCCTCTGCACCGGGAGGAGCGATTTAGCCTCATCCCTCCCTCTCTTCTGCTAATCTGGCACAAATCAATGTGGATAAGTGAGAAGATGCAATTTCCTGTCTCATGTGGCTAAACGCTTCTTGTTAAGTGCCAGGTTTAAGCTGAGTAAACAGTGGAATAATGTATTTATGATTCTGTTTATGAGATTTGACTTGTGATTCCGTAAACACTTCTCTCTCTTTTGTTACAGTTCTATTACATATACAAAAAATGTAGCTTGGCTTGAAGCATATACATGGAGACTGAATGGGCTTTCAGCCCCTCTTTGGCATACCTACTCTTTTGTAGATTTCACATTTTCATGGAGGTCGAGGAAGGCTATCAGTAATATGGATAAGAAAAAATTACTGCAAAATATTTGCATTTGTTAACCAAAATATATGCAATACCATATCAAATGAGGAAAAACAAGGATCATGTATGTAAGAGAAACTGAAAAATTACTTGCAAAGAGAAAGATTGTATGCCACTTCTTTTCTCCACAGTATGGTATGAGAGCTCATCATTAAAGGGCAAATGCCGCAAGGAAACTATAGCCCTCAAACATGCCTTGGACATATCCAGGGAGTGAAAGCCAAGGGGTGCCAGTCATCAGGGTGAGCAGCACTGGTAAAGGAAGGCTGAGAATGGTGACAGAAATAGCAACTAATTGATGTCAAAATGGCAGAGAAAGGACCTGCAAAATTTGCTAAAACTTGTACCTGAGTTAGATTTTGCTCTTCCTTGTGCCTTCAGAACTGAGGACTCCAGAGTTCATATTTACAGCCAAAAATAAACTGCATGCAAAAAGTAAAACGTTGTTGGAGGGATAGGGGAAGAGGCTATGGGAAGGACAGGAAATTATTTTTAATGTTCAAAATGTTTCTATACTGTCTCCTATTATATTCCACATTCTGAAGTAATCTTAGCCTTCACCTGAATAGTCTCAGAGCATTAATAATTATTTAATTCAGCTCTCTTGTTTGCAAAAATTAGGTCATCCAGTCAGGGAAGGCTATGAAGGCAGGATACTATGTCAGTGATGTAGGTGACCTGTCAGATAACAAAAATCTAAAAACACTTTCAGAGATAAAGGCAAAAGAGGTTACAAGGCAGTACACAGGGGAACAAATGAAGTGACCTGAGCTAAGGGTTTACTCTAAAAGGCTCAGCAGGGAGACAGTGGCTAGGGTGACTTTTGGCTGTTAGAGGATTTGTGTAGCTGGTAAATAACAGGGCTTGCCTTTTCATATTTGTTATATCATGCACTATATATTATTTTGCCTCTTAGTGAAGCTTAATAGATGGAATATGATGGGTTTATTAGCTGTGTTACACCAATAATATATTTTAGTCAGGGTTGTCATGGGTCATCTATTACTTCCATTCAAAACATTTCCTCATAGTATTATAGCCTGTCACAAACACAATTTACACAAACGACTACTGAATAAAAACAATAGTGTGCTAAATTTGACTGGACTGTTCCTACTCCAGGCCAGATTGTTTAAACAGTTATAAAGCTAAATAATGAACAAAATAACAACATACATCTTATTGCTTCATGTTTAGTCTTTGTTTACTGTTCGTGCTGATTTGCAAAGCATGAAATGAACATTCCCTTCTTTTCAGAAAATGAATATTGTAGATGTCTGCAATTACTAACCACTGATTAAACAACAGCAAAAACGTTACTTTTCCAGGTTTATAGGAATGATAGAAAGAAATACAGTAAAATGTCAGGCTAACATAGGGATTGGTGAGGTTCTGCTGGACAGAATACAATATGGAAAGTATATGCAGTTGTATAGTTCTTAGGGACATGGTTTGATTCCCGTGTTAGGTTAGTGGTTGGACTCGTGATGTTGAGGGTCTCTTCCAATCAAAATTATTCTATGATTCTGTATCAAAAGTACTTAGAGTTTACTTATGACCAGCCCTAACTTTCCTAATTCCACCACAAATTAAAAAGAAAAGATAAAGAATAGTTTGACATCCAGCTGCAGGCAACTTTTACATAGAAGTGGAGGTCCTACATGGACAACTGGAGAAGAGAGGAACAATCTGTAGTGTGATCTGCACTTTATGAGATATTATAAGATATATCTTCTCCACTGTGAATAATATAAGAAAAACTTCAGAGACTGCTACTTCTTGGACTCTTTGGTTAAACAGCTAGAAGAAACATTTCTGACATTTCTAACCAAATCAAACAGAAGTCTATGGTCCTCAAAGGTACTTTCTATATCTTTAGGTACATATAGGTGGAAGTCATTGTCATCTGCCATTGTGATCACTAATAGCAACATTCTTAGGCCATGTCTATAGAGACTTGCCAACAAAGCTAGGAGAGTGGAAACTAAAGAAAAACCCATACTCACATATTGAGGCTGAACAGCATAGTTACACTGGCAAAACTCCAATGTGTGATTATGCCAATAGAGGAAAGCTAATATTAGTTTTACATCTGTCATTCAGTGAGGTGATGTAACTTTGCTGGCAGGAGAGCATCTCTTCTTGGCATACATCAAGGGGCTTTGACAGGACAGCCCTAGTATTTTGGTTAGTGGCAGAGGTTTTTTTAGTTTAGGCAAGCTTAAATTTTGCATTGAAAAAACTGAGTGATCTGGCAAGATAGAGCATTTAGTTTGGAATAGCTCAAGAAAGCAGTCAAAGGAACCAAAGAGGTTGGCTTTTTTGTCTGTCCACCATTTTGCAGGCTGATGGCTGTGTTCCAACACATTGAATCATGTCCACTGAAAGGGAAGCAAACAGATCATCTCATTAATTTAAAAGAACAAGGAGAGTTGGTCCCTTTATTTAGATGCATTGGAACCATAACTAACAAATCTAGTGATGGTTCTTAATTTTTTCTGATGACATAAGATCAGTATTCAGTAACTAGTAATTGGGTGATCATGTTCCTTTTCACATGCAACTGCTCTCTGTCATTTTGTTATACAGTTACAGATATTACAGTTTAAAAGTAGAAAAAAAACCCAGAAGTAGTGTCTTTTTCTTTTCAATTATTTGGGAATAATACCTTTTAATTCCTTCACTTAACTGAGTTGGTTTTCCTCCAGAGATGGAATGTCCTATTTAATCATTACAGCAGATGTGCAACAACAATCTGAATATATGGGAATGTAAACCAAAGGGATTTTCTGTTTAAAATGTTGGCAACGTCTTAAAAATATGCAATCTGTTGAATTCTGGGTTGGCTTGAAGCACTGGAAACACAATACTGAAGAAAAAACTTTACTATATATTAATAATTAACATTTACAAAATGCCTTGAGAAAGAGAACCCCTTAATTTGTATAAAGTAGCCAAGTAAAATATACCATATAAAATGCAGACTGTTAATTGAACTGACCTGAATCCCATGTACCTTACACAGGTTTCATCATTTTATATCATTTCACTCTGAATACTAATTTGTTATTGATATAATTATTTAGGTTATTTAAATATACATAGTGTGTAAATTGGAGCACATTAAAACAAATTAAAATATGGTCCCTGTTTCAGTCTTCTTTATTTAGTTCAGGAAGACAGAACAAGGAAGGTCAAGATGTCAAGAGTATACCACAGAGAAAAAGAAAGAAAAAATATTAATATAATCATTAGATATTTCAGTAACACTTCTCGATTCTATTTCAGATAATTCAGCAACACTTCTTAATTATTACTACTATTATTATAGGACTTACAATAACTTGTAACGTAACAGCTCTTAATTATCACTACCACTGTTGTACAATTTCTGGTGACACCTTTTCTTCCCCCTTTTCCCTGTAAGTAACTTGGTAGTACTCATTTTTAAGAACAATTTTAACAGCTGTATATATGCAGGCAAGTCTGTCTCACTTTGGTCCCTGGGCAAATCATGGAGCAAGCCCTCTTGGAATATATTTCTGGGTATATGAAGGAGAAGAAGGTTACTGGGATCAGTCAACATGCCTGATCAACCTGACTGTCTCCTGTGATAGGACATCTGGGTCTGTGGATAATGGCAGAGCTGGAGATGTCATTTACCTTGATTTTAGCAAGGCTTCTGGCACTATGTCCCTTAATATTTTGGTACTCAAGTTAGGATATTATAGCCTGGGTGGGTGTGCAACCAAATAGGTAAGAGTCAGTTTGGATGACGAGGCTTAAAGGTTCATAGTTACAGGTTATACTCCACCTGGAGGCCAGTAACAAAGGATCTGCTCTGGGACCTACCCTGTTTAATGCCTTTAGCAATGACTAGTAGGAGACAATGACATGCAGTCTCATGAAGTTTGTAGATGGTACTAAATTGAGGGTTAATAGTTGATATACCAAAGGAAAGGGCCGTCATCCAGAGTCACCCAGACTGGATGGAGGAATGGACCATTGAGAACCTCATAGGTTTCAGCAAAGACAAAAGCAAAGTCTGGCAACTGGAAAGATAGAGCCATTGCAATGATACAGGCTGGAAACTAACTGGCTGGGGTGCAAGTCTGTGGTAAAGGCCATGGAGGCCTCGCAGATAGCAAACTGAGCATGAGTTTACAGTGTTGTGGTCACAAACAGTCTCAGCAGCTTCCTGGGCTGTATTAACAGAAGCAGACAGATAAATCGAGGGAAGGGATTATCCTTCTCTACCTAGCTTTCATTAAACCACATCAGAAATACTGGCCTCCTAGTACAAGACACACATCAATAAGCTGGAGCAAGTTCAAAGAAGTGAGGTTCACCCTGAACACAGAAAGAGCAAAAAGGAAGGGAAAGTTAGAAAGAGGGTTTGTATGTATGCGTGTGGGAAATTGGAAGGGGAGGTACATATGCCAGCACTGCTCTACCTTGTTGCTCTTCTGAGATCCTCTCATGAGTTACCTCAGATATTGTCCTATAAGATACCTTCTTACTGCACTTTTCACAGAATCACAGAATGTTAGGGATTGGAAGGGACCTCAAAAGATCATCTACTCCAATCCCCTGTTGGAGCAGGAACACTTAGATGAGGTTACACAAGAATGTGTCTAGGCAGGTTCTGAATGTCTCCAGAGTAGGAGACTCCACAACCTCCCTGGGCAGCCTGTTCCAGTGCTCTGTCACCCTCACTGAGAAGAAGTTTCTTCTCATATTTAAGTGGAACCTCTTGTGTTCCAATTTGAACCCATTACCCCTTGTCTTATCATTGGTTGTCACCAAGAAGAGCCTAACTCCATCCTCATGACACTCACCCTTTATATATTTGTAAACATTAATGAGGTCACCCCTCAGTCTCCTCTTCTCCACGCTAAAGAGACCCAGCTCCCTCAGCCTTTCCCCATAAGGGAGATGCTCCACTCCCGTAATCAACTTTATTGCCCTGCGCTGGACTCTCTCCAGCAGTTTCCTGTCCTTCTAGAACTGAGGGGCCCAGAACTGGACACAATATTGCAGATGTGGTCTCACCAGGGCAGAGTAGAGGGGGAGGAGAACCTCTCTCGACCTACTAACCAATCTCCTTCTAATACACCCCAGGATGACACTGGCCTTCTTGGCTACAAGGGCACAGTGCTGGCTCATGGTCATCCTGCTGTCCACCAGGACCCCCAAGTCCCTTTCCCCTATGCTGCTCTCTAAGAAGTCATTCCGCAATTCATACTGGAATCTGGGGTTGTTCCTGCCCAGATGCAATAGTCTACACTTTCCCTTGTTACATTTCATTAAATTTTTCCCCGCCCAACTCTCCAGCCTGTCCAGGGATCGCTGGATGGCAGCACAGCCTTCTGGCGTGTCAGCCACTCCTCTCAGCTTTTCTGTGGGAGTCAGTAAAACCCTGCCTTGCTGTGAGAATCCTCCAGGTAGACAAAGAATAAAACTAAAGCTTATCAAAGTTTTCACATAAAAATAGTGTTTGTGTCAGGTCTATGTCATAAGTATGTAGTTATCTGCTGAAGAAACCAAGAAGAGTCTGTAGGCCATATAGAAACCTGGAAGACAAATTAAGAGTTTGGGGAATAGCTAACTAAGCCACATTAAAAACACCCTGCGGTTTTCTTGCTGAATTCTAGTGTAAGTAAAAATGTTGTTAATCAAATTGGTGTCATTGTGCTGGAGGCCTAGAAGCACTGTGATATGATACCTGTAAGTGCCAAATCAGACATTTTCTGGCCATGTTTTTGAGATTGCAATTCTCCCATTCCTTCCCTTAGCCAGGAAACTTTCCATACAAAGTAGATATGTGCAAGCACTTCAAATGGGAGCTGTAGAACTCTGAACAGGTATTGGTTCAGATGATGAAGCATCAAGACTCCATTCCATCATATGACATTATATGTAAAATAAGGATACATGCAGCCAAAAGAAATGGGGCAATTTGGGTTACAGTGTGTACAGCTGGAGTGAAGCATGTAGTGGAATAGCAGGGTTGGGCTTGAAAAGAATTATGGTTAGCCTGATGTTATGTAACTGATTATGTGCTTTTTCAAATGACAGGCTGTTGTACATGGCAGAGAATACATATGAGGTGAGTCCTCCCTGTGCCTGCAAGGAACAACCATGTGTGTGTGTTGGCACTAGTCCTGTGGCACTAAACACATGGCCTGGTGCCGAACTTTCTTCAGATTAAGAATATGCCCTGCCTCTCTTTCCACGCGTGAACCGTTTGACAGATGCAACTGCTTGCTGGGCATAAAGGTCTGCTGTATCCGATAGATGGAGCTATTGAGCAAGAAGGTATCCTAGTTGTAATGAAAATGTGTCAAAACATAGGGCATAGGGAGGCAAAGGGCAAATTAAAGTCATGGCACATCACAAGGCTATGCTATTGAAGTGATTCAGTGGGAAAATGAAGATGTTTTCCCTGACATACCTTTTTTCCATTTGGTAAATCTACATCTGGACAGATGAGAAATAATGGTGAGTTTTTACCAGTTCTGCTCTCTACGAAGAACAGAGGGAGTCCATAATAGCAATGCATATAGAAATCAGATAAGCGTTTGCATAGCCTAAAAAAGGTAATAGATCTTTCTCTTTTGAACAGGTGTACTCAGGTCACTTGAGATGATAGGTGCACAGACACTGAGGGAAAAATGCTGAGATTTTGCATATATGCTTTAATCTGAGCTCTGAGAAAGACTACCAAAGTGAAATTCAGAACATGTAAAGCCACTTAACTAGGAACCAATAAAAACATTGTCAGTAGCCAGCACAAATGAATCTTTCTAGGTTTATATGGCAATCATGTGCCATCACAGAGACACATGAAATATCCTGAAGCAAAGTTCTGCTTTCTAAATTGTCTGTACTCTCATAGTTTCTACCAAATCAGTGTCTTCTGCTATTTGAAATATCTTGTGTAAAATTAGGTAATGAAATCCATGGGGCAGGCACAGATGCTCTGTGTTCTGTGTTTGTGCACTTCCTAGTGTGAATATATTGCCTAAGATTTTTTATTTAGTTACTGTTCATATTAGGCTTTTGACTACAATGATAATTTTCAATATGCACCAGATCCCTTTGTGTCCAGTTGGTGGGTCACCAGCATTTCAACGGTAGTGTGGGTTATACTTAACATGTGAAAAATACAAGAGAAAATGTATGTTAGAGGTTGCTCTCTGTATTCTTACTGCCTCCACAGTTTACAAGCTAACTGCTCAATGTCCCTGGACAATCAAAAAAGTCCTTGGGACAGGATTTTGTGAAGACTTAAAGACTTATTTTGAAAAGTCCTGTTTTGAAAGTCCTTTTGGAGTGGACTATGAAAGGGCTGTGGGTTAGATGCAGTACAGAACCTATGGTGTATAACATGCAATATATCCTCTGTACCACAGCTAGGAATCTGGTGCCTTGTTCTAAAATACAGTTCAGGTTAGTGGAGGTTTCATCCTGCTCCAGAACTAGGCAGGGAATCCACAATGACCTTTTGCAATGAATGAAATCTGATGAAAAAAAAAAAATATTGAAGCAGTATCCCAATGAATTACGGAGCAAGAAAGAACACTAAGGCAAGTAAGAGCTCAAGTAAAACTTCTGGAGAATGGTAGTAGCAGGGAGGAAATACTTTTATAATGAACATACTTTTAAATCCAATATTTGTCGCTTGTACTACAGTTAATTTGTTTTTCTAAAAGATCATAGAAATTTAATAAAAAAAAATTATTAGTTTATATGGATTTTTTTTTCAGTTCACCACTTTGAGCAATTTAGTGTAAATTTTTTGAAGTCGGTGGAACAACCATCAGTAGATTCCTCCTGCTGTCATTAAACTTATTCTGACATAAGGAATGGACTCAGAAAATTTTTCTAGATAAGGCTAGTACTTGAGTACAGACTTTGTAAGATTTTTGTTCTCAAATTGCAATTGAAATGTGCATTAAGGGCTGAAGAGACTTGCTTGATTGTTTGTTTTTCTTTCGTCATTCCATTTTAGCTGCTTCCTTGCTCATTACATTGTTCCCATTAGCATAATGTATTGGTTGTGTTTGCACAGCTTTTCCTGCCAAAGGCTGCCCTGCAGTTGTACAACCATTGGGGTAACCAGCTGTTACTTATTTAAGCCTCCATCATTTTGTATGACAGAGAAACTTAATTATGCCCTGCTTGAAGACGCTAAATAAAATTATCTTCTGAACAAGTGTACTTCACTTCATATTTGTCTCTATCAGGTACTTGAACTCTGACACTTAAAGTCATGTGCACTGAATAATAAAGCACATTTTAAAACTAAACCTACTAGTAAGTTAATTATTACAGAGTTAGAGGTTGTTTTATAGTATCTATAGAGCACAGTTATCTCTTTATCACAGGTATAACATATATTTGGAAGACTTAAGAAAACAAAGTAAACGTTAGTGGCATGATAAACCAGCAATTAAGGTTTATCTTTTTTATGTTTTGTGGATACAGGAAATGGATCTTCAGTCAGTACTAGTCATTTTAAAAAGAGAGGGTTGTAATATTCTATAAGTTTTAAATTTGGACAAGAAAAAAAAGATTGCTTTCTATTCAGCAATATGTTCTTGCTATAAGAATGTGTCAGTCAACAACAATGATCTCTCTGTGTGATACCAAATAATTTAGTTTTTATTTTAAACTAGGAGTATGAATTAAATCCAAGACACACTTTTTTCTTTTCCCTGGTAACATCTTTGCTTAGTTCTCTATAAGTCAGCTTGCTTTCTTTCCCTTTTTCATCACTAGACAATTATGCATTTAGAAGTGACAATTGTGGGGTTGTCAACTGGGTCCTTGAGTTTTGAGTGTTCCAAAATGTCAGCTTACATATTTTAAAATTGATTATAATTGAAGATGTGCCAATCTTCATGAATTTATTTTGAATAGTTGTCTATCTGTCTCAAGTTGCACCAGGAAAGGTTCAGATTGGATATTAGGAAACATTTATTCACAGAAAGGGTTGTGAAGCCGTGGAACGGGCTGCCCAGAAAAGTGGTTGAGTAACTATCCGTGAAGGTGATGCCCAAGGCTTAGGTTATGGTTGGACTCGATGATTATGAGAGTCTCTTTCAACCAGAATGATTCTATGATTCTATGATCTGCTATTTGATCTAACCTTTGGGCAAATACAAACTGCATTCAAAGTAGATACATGAAGACTGAATTAATAATAAACATCTTATATAAAATAAATTTTGCTGAAAATTATAGAAGTGCAAAAATAAATTTATTCTCTACATTGTGCTGCATCTTATCTAGTTGTGCAAATCAGAATGCATTTGACCAAAGAGAATTTTAATTTTGTACATATTTGAAAGGAGTATGAAAGTGATTTGAAGGATAGCCTACAAGTCTGGTAGAAAATATTTGGAAATCTTATGATGAAGGAATATTTTTACTAAATAAAATTGGGAATAAGGTTGAAATTCATCCTTGTACAGATTACCCAGCTGTAGCCCAATAGATATGATTTTTTTTGTTACTAGTAGAAGGCTCCAGACTTTGTATTGACTTGTCATTGTGGGCTTTTGGAATGTATTTTTGCATGTCTCCTGAGCTTTTGTGAGTTGTGATAACAATTGTCCAGCATTTGGGTGGCTATTCCCTAACCTGTTTCAGGTTAGCTCTCTGAATACTGTATATGGTAAAGATCTAACAAACCTGTGAAGCCACTCGGTAATAAAGTAACTGGGACTTAATTTAAATTAATAAGCAGGTAATGGGTGGAGATAGACTGATTATAGATGGGAACTCATTTTTTAAAAGAGAAAATAAGCACACAACATTAGGAAATATGTAAAAGTAACCTCAGCTGGACCCAGCACTGAGAAGGAGGGAACACCTGCCATCGATACCATGTACCTTCTGGTGAAGGACTTGGGATGCTGACAACTTAACATAACATCCACTTCTCTCTATTTTTTTTGTGGACGGATGAATCTGTTGTCCTTAGGAACCAGTGGAGCACAGACAGAGTATGTACCACTGGAGAGAAGGGGACCAACACTCAGAAGTTCATGTCTAACAGATTTACCTTCATTATTAGTGAGATTTCCATGCAATATTACATAATTTGAACAGTAAGAGCTAGTACAATTGTAACTGGATTAATAATAATATTTGCTATAGTTTTTATTAGGCTGCTAAGATTTTAATTCGACTAACAATAAATCCTTTGCTTGGCATTTTGCCCATAAGATCTTAACTATAACACAAAATACCATGAAAATCCTATTACTACATTATGTTGAAGATTCAGTTAATATATAACATAAGAACTACTTTTAAATAATCTCCTTCCTCAGTTTTCCATGCAGCACAGCCTTTTTCCAATATGGTTCTTTAATACTGATTTTTTTTTTTTTTTTTTTTTTTTTTACTAGTATTTGAAGATTTCTTAGCTTAGTTTTACAAATTGTGAGTACCTACTTTCTGCTTGAGATTTCAGCTTTCAGTACTCCTGAATATCAGGACTGACACACATATTATGACAGACATAATAGAAATTGGTCTTTTGTCAGTGACTGACTACTGTGGCTCTATTTATAATAAGGTTCATGAGATCAATGGATCACATGGCCATTTAAAAACCATGATATTGCAATGAATTGTGTTCTGTGGTATATGTAAATTGTATGATACTGTGATATCTCATGTATCTTATAGAAAGAAAGAATAATCAAATTACCTACTGATATTTTAAATTACTTTAAAGGTCCACAAGGTAGTGCCTAGCATTTTCCGTGAGACATATGTCCTGAGGATGGACCACAGTAAAGAAGCAGACTCTAGTTTATTACTGCTCTTAATAAAAAATTGTAATAAATGTTGCAGAGAAAGCTGAACATTTTTTCCCTTCAAAAATGTTGCTCATTTCCAGTGAGCAGAATATTTGATAATGCAACACTTGTGTCAGTCTGATCTCCTCCATCTTTTCCCACAAAATAGCATCATTTCTGATGCCAATGCTCTATGATTTTCTCTCTAAAACCACTGACTAGGTCTACAGGGGTTACCAATCAACAGAAAGTTTTTTCAAATATATCAATTACAGAAGAACAAAAGTATCCTGGGGTGTATTACAAGGGGAGTGGTTGGTAGATCAAGAAAGGTCCTCCTTCCCCTCTACTCCACCCTGGTGAGACCACATCTGGAATATTGTGTCCAGTTCTGGGCCCCTCAGTTCCAGAAGGACAGGGAACTGCTGGAGAGCGTCCAGCATAGGGCAACGAAGATGATTAAGGGAGTGGAGCACCTCCCTTATGAAGAAAGGCTGAGGGAACTGGGTCTCTTTAGTTTGGGGGAGACTGAGGGGTGACCTTATTAATGTTTACAAATATATAAAGGGTGAGTGTCATGAGGATGCACCCAGGCTCCTCTCGGTGGCAAACAATGATTGGACAAGGGGTAATGGGATCAAGCTGGAACACAAGAGGTTCCACTTAAATTTGAGAAAAAACTTCTTCTCAGTGAGGGTGACAGAGCACTGGAACAGGCTGCCCAGGGAGGTTGTGGAGTCTCCTTCTCTGGAGACATTCAAAACCTGCCTGGACATGTTCCTGTGCGACCTCACCTAGGCATTCCTGCTCCAGCAGGGGGATTGGACTAGATGATCTTCTGAGGTCCCTTCCAATTCCAAACATACTGTGATACTGTGTGATACTGTGATCTGAAACTTGTATACTGAAACAAACAAACGGATGAGGAAGGAACAAACTGAAAGAATTAAAGCAGGCTAAAAAGCCAATTTTCTAGATTTTTTTTGTTAGAGTTGACATCTGTCAATAGAAATGACAACTGATATTTATGTCTACCATGTTGAGAAAGTATCATGTTACCGTAAATCACAGAATCATAGAATGGTTTGGGTTGGAAAGGACCTTTAAAGGACATCTAGTTCAACCCCACTGTCATGGGCAGAGACATCTTTCACTGGATCAGGTTGCTTAAAGCTCCATCCAACCTGGTCTTGAACACTTTCAGGGGTGGGACATCCATAACGTCCCTGTACAACTTGTTCCAGTGCCTCACCACCCTCATTATGGCTTTTTTTTTCCTTGTATTCAATCTAAATCAACTCTCAGTTTAAAACTGTTGCCCCTTGTCTTGTCACTACAGGCCTTGTAAAAAGCCTCACTCTCTCCTTCTTGTAATCCTCCTTTATACATTGAAAGACCACAATATGGGCTCCCTGGAGCTTTCTTTTCTCCAGGCTGAACAAACCCAAGTCTCTCAGTCTGTCTTCACAGGAGAGGTGCTCCAGCCCTATGATAATTTTTGTGGCCTCCTCTGGACCCTCTCCAACAGATCCATGTCTTTCTTGTACTGGGCACCCCAGAGCTGGATGCAATACTCCAGGTGGAGTCTCATAAGAACCTTCCTTGGCCTGCTGGTCACGCTTCTTTTTATGCAGCCTGGGATACGACTGGCTTTCTGGTCTGCAAGCAGACATTTCTGGCTCATATCTGATTTTTCATCCACCCTGATTGCCAAGTCCTTCTTTGCAGGTCTGTTCTTAATCAGTCCATTCCCTGGTCTACATGGGTATATTCTGTGTTGTTCTCTTAGACTCTATATAATATAGTAACTATACAGTGTCAAGAGTATTCACAGGCCATGAAGCCAGTTGTCACAGTCCCACTAGGCTTACAATATTAAAATCTCTGAATCTCTCAGCAAGAAAAGCACGGGCACATCACCATTACACAGTGGGAATCAACCCAAACTGCAGGCACACTCCTGCGAATGGTTTGGAACAGTGTGAGTTGGTCCAGGCCCAGGCCCACTTATGCCAGGAGTTCTCTAACAGTTTAACAGTACAGGCATTAAAGTCCAGGCCTATACGTTAGCATTGTTTCATTGTCTACTGCATAGATAAAGTGGTCAAATATTATATTTATATTAATTGTTCCTCAGCCCTAGAGATCAACTATTCCTCTTTTCATTTGATACATTACAATTGCATCCTGATGATACCATCTCTGTGACAGGGGAATCATGTCTTGTTAGGAAATGAGATGAAGAAATACACAGTGTTGGACAACCTTTACTGGTCCAAGGAGAAGTTGTTCCCAAATGACATGGACAGATTAGTAAAGCTTGGTGAAGTGAATGTCTTCAAACTCCTGATATCTGAATTTCAGGAGTTGTCTTTCTTTGGGATACAGTTGTCTTACTCTGCGTCTGTGGTAAAATCAGGTATTGAGAAGTCATGGGAAAAAGTTTGGATGAACTAAAGTTAGTTTCAGGCATGTAGTGAAAAACACTTTTTAAGGAAAACTATGCAATGGAAACTTTGCAATGTGCAGATGTGTAACATGTCATTTCCACTGAGCAGCTGACAACACTGAGTTCTCTGTATCTACTTACCTTAAAATAATAAATACAATGCTATAAAAAGAGATAGTAAAGTCACTCCTTTCTTTGCATAAAATAATTTATATGTAGAAAGTAAATACTTATAAATATTGCAGAAAAGGTCAAAATTAGACTTAAGTGGAAAATCTGAACAGTGAGGTTGTTACTACAATTTAGTTTCTGAAATGCAGGTATATACATGTTCCACTGACGCTGCAAGCTTTTATAGCTCCTCTCCAAGCTTTAATGAAAGTTCATACTTTTGTATACGGCACACATTTAATTTGAAATCATTTATTAGATCTTTCCTTTCTCTTAAAGTTTCTGAAAACAGCTGAAATGTGAAGATAAAAATACAGAGGTTTGTTTGTTTGTTTGTTTGTTTTTTTTCTCATTTCGCTTTGTAATGTACAGAATTACAGCCTACATTTACTGCTTGGGATAATAACCTGATGAATTTTGTACTTTCATGCTTTTGTATTTTAGTTGGATAAAAAATATATATGTTAAGTAGTTTCCCATGTTTTCTAACTGAATAAATATTTGACGAAGACTCATTCTATGAAGTTTATTTTATACTTGGTAAATAATCTTGTTATATGAGAAAAACCACAATTTACTTTTACCTGTGATGTTTTTATCCAAGAATAGATGAATTTTCTTCCCACAGGTCCAGACAGAAAAGTTTATTATGCAGTGAAAACAATAAAATTCCCTGGTTTAAGCTTATGTACATGGAGGTTCTGCAAAGAAGCAAGAATACTTTTGTTTGTGATTGGCACCTTGCCAGCATGGCTGCCTCCCTTTTTGTACTGTCCTGGTTTCAAGTATATTTGCCTGCAGTGAGCCTTTTTGATGATGAATTTAGGTGTGGAATCCATTGCATGGAGTTTCTTTCTGATTTGTGAATACAGCTGTGAAACCCTAAGTGTCATGCAGTCAATTCTTTAGCAAGCAGAAACACATGCAAAAGTGATTGTAGTGTTGTGTCATGGGCATGAATGACTCTAAAAGAAGAAAGGGACTGTCTTTTTCTAAGCACTTTAGATTCTGCAGCAGAGGGAGGATGGCTATGAACACTTTCAGTGTTTTTCTGAGACTAAAAAGACTTGTGCTTTCTCCACCACAAATGGAGAGGGACAGTTTTGCTGTCCTTCCCAACCTATGGGATGCATGTGGATAGATAGCATGTGTCTTTATTTTATGATGTATCATTTGTCTTCTGACTATAGATGATGTGATAAAGGCTTCCAACAGCTGGGAGTGAAGGCAAGAGTGGTGGGCCTTAAAAAATCTAACTGGCTGAAGGATCTGAGAAGACTCATATAAAGGACATGAAGTATTTAGTAACAAGGATGAAGGAAAAATTAAATCATAATTCAATCTTTTGCTTTGTTACTGGTAGTGTGATACATGTTTACGAGTGCCTGTCTGGGTTTTTCTGTCTCGGCAGCATGGTGTAGACCCCATTGTTTGATACTGAGGCTGTTTCTTTAACCTGTGAAGTAAGGCACTTCTAAATGGCAAATTGTATAGAATTAGCCAATAAGAGACATTAAACCAGCTCCTATCTTTTTAATCAGCCACTTTTCTTTGGAGTTTAAGTTGCTGACTTGGATCTGCACTAGGCATTCCAATAGCTTGAGATGTACCAAGCCTTCCCTCTGTGGTTCAGCACTTCACTAATGGTTGGACTTGTTCTTCTTCTGCTTTACAACTACCAGCAGTTAGAGAACTTGCACCAAAGTGGAAAAATTAGATTCAATTCACTCAAGAAGTCACAATAGCTGTGTCTCCCACCTCGGTAGGGTATACTATTAAAACCAGATTAGGGAACAGGTTC
Organism: Streptopelia decaocto; assembly: GCF_964273445.1. NCBI lineage: Eukaryota > Metazoa > Chordata > Aves > Columbiformes > Columbidae > Streptopelia > Streptopelia decaocto. The sequence goes on from NC_138663.1 coordinate 23,007,191, forward strand.
AGTAGGAGGTACCCTTCATTTGACCTATTAAAACTGAACAGAAAAGAAAAATAAAAAGCATGAGAAAATCATAAATTCTGGAGGGACCCTGAATATTACCTTATGTATGAAAGCAGGGGAGGACTCAAACCAAGGAAGCAATCTGGATAAAAATCGTGACATTGCCACTGGATATTTGTGTGTGTGTTTGTTTGGTTTGGTTTTGTTTGATTTGTGGTTTTTTGTTGGTTTGTGGTTTTTTTGTGTGTGTTTTTGCTGTTGTTTGTTTGTTTTTGTTTGTTTGTTTCTGTGGTTTGTTGTTGTTGTTGTGGTTTTTTTTTTCCTCTAATGATAGTTACTACTTTGTGTTGAACTCAAGGTGTGCCTCTGCAAGCACCAAATTGATGAGGTGCTATTTGGGGGATATTTCAGTTCTAAGCAGTGAAGCCTAGCTGAGAGACAGTCATTCAGCTAGCTGCTCAGCTAGCTGCACTGTGACAATTTGGTACACATAGCTGTTTTGAGGCACAGAAATTTTTCAGGTTATCAAGGAGGCAATTTAATTTCAAGTACTTCCAAACTGAAGAATTCATTAGAGTATCTGTATTTTCATATTTGGGTGCCCTGATATTGCCTATATCACATTTTAAGTTTCAAAGTAGAAAGAAGGAGATACATAGTCTTAGAATCAATGGTAGAAGATAGAAAACCCCTAAATATCCATACAACCATTACATATTTTATCTGCTGAGGCAGTCAGAGGTTATGCTACCAAACCTGGCAGGTCCTTCTGATGAAGAAAGGGTCCAGGTCATTTGTGAGACAGACAGATAATATATATGAGTGGGGACACAGGTTCTACATAATTTACATGTGACACAGTCTGTTTTGAGGCATCTTTTGTCATTTGTGGAAGTGGAAACAAGTACGTAAGAGGTGCTGTATCAGTTCAGGTGTGGGGTTAGGGCAGGGGATGCAGACAGAAAGGTATTTAGGCCTCAGTTTTTTCCCATAGTATAAAGATTTATTTTTTTCTTGTGCTACCATGATTTTAGTTTTCTGTCTTATATCTTCGGACTGTCAAGAACAAGGAGAATAGATATAGCAGTCTTTTTTACATCTATGAAAGGCTTTATTGGACAAAAAGTTTGTAGTTCAGAAGGGATTTTGGTGTGAAAAGTGCTGAAATCCTTTCCTGTGTAACAATGAATCATTGTGAGAAAGGGAACTTTATTCTCCTGTAACTTAGAGTAAGATACCACTGTGAGACACATTAAACAGTATTCAGACCTCATATCTTATTAAACTGAACTACTTTTGTTGCTGCTTGATTTTTAGAGCAGTTAATTCTCTAAAAGTTTCAGGTAGCTATGCTCCCAGAATAGCAAAAGTATCCAAAATGCACATCCATAAAACATCATTGTCCTCTTGTGAGGGATGAAACAAAGTGAGAGTCAGACAAAAGTCAAATCAAGTGTGTGGTGTCCTGTTTATTAGACTTGTGCTTTGTCAGGCTGTGAGAATGGGGATTCCAAAATTGGGAATGATTAGATGCAGGGGATGTTCCTGTCCTATAAACAGGCTCTCAGCCTGCAAATGGCCATTTAAAAAGAAGTAGGAAAAGAATCAGACCTAGGCTGTCATTGACAAGTAGTCTCCACCCGAGTATGCAGTTGCATTAGTGTATGGAGTCAGATTGACGTACACACCACACAAAATATGTACATGTAGGTAGTTGTTCAAAGCCTTCCTCTCAAGGTCTAGCAAGTTTCTTAAAGTCCTTCTATCTCCTTAGCTTCATTAAAGAGTAAGTAGTAAGGGTGACCCATGTAAAACAAGATCCCTAAGGCCAAAGTTCTGTAAAGACTATATTCACTATTTGAACACTTTTCTGTTGGAAAATTCCTAACTCATGCTAGTTTTAATGCTTACATAATTATAGTGGCTGGTTCAAAACCACAGCAATAATTAGCAATAAATCCCACTGCATGTGAATTGTAATCTGCAATGTGAAACTGTGATCTGTGATTTTTTATTTTTTTAAACACACTGTTGTGCTGGTCCTTTCAATTAAATCCACAGAAAACACAGTAGATGTAAAGATATAGCTCATGTAAGACACCTGCACTGAGTGCATTGAAATCCATGGGTTCTTATTATTTCAGTGAATGGATGATCGGATTTAGAGTGAATTTACTTACAAAGCAGACATGGTTTCTCTTTAGAATTTATTGATGTTTGGTACTGTGGGACTTCTTATTACAAAAAATGTCATTGAGATCTGCACATATTTGTTGCTAATGTGACTAGTACTATTACATGAATGTATATATTTAACCCTATAACATCCAGAGGTTCATTAACCTTTTTTATTGTCTAACTCTTATACTGAACCCTGAGAGAAAGATGAGCCTTAAAGCTCAGGTACTTGATAAGGATTTAAAACGTTACAAATTTAAATACCAGACATTGTTACAAATTCCACAGGTGAGGCTCTAATAGCCACTTAACTACCATGGTTTGAATTTTTTAAAATTGTAAGGCTTCAAAACCAGGCTTTTTATGTTTAATGGAATTTTCATACATGCTACAGTTTGTTAAAGGTATTGCTTGCATTGATTTCAGTTGTGTAAATCCCATTGGGAAATATATGTATCTTTAGGAACCAAAATATTTTGCCTTTTGACATCACATAATGCAACTCTTAACGCTAAAAGCCACTGCTGTACCAGTTTATTTGGAGATCAGCCATTGTGCTGTTTGCCTCTGAATGTTCATCTGCACAAAGGGCCTTCCACAGAAGTCTGAAAACAACTGCTTGTTAATGTAATCAGGTGAGGTTTTCATTAGAAGTGTTCATGAAGGTAAAACTCTGCTTTCAGGCACATCACTGAAATTTTGGAGATTGGAAGGAATGAAATAATTTCACTGGTGTGAGAAAAGACTGTGTAGTGTATATCTCCTGATATATTGTCTTAATGTATTACTGAAGGGAAGGTGTTTCTCCTATAACTCTCCTGAGCATAACAGGAAATTCTGATTGTCTTTTCATTCTGGTGCTGTCCCTAAAAGCAGGTTCAACTTTAACAAATTTTGAAGCATTGCCAGTCTGTTCTTAAAGACTACATAGGGCTGTCCCTCATTTTGTGGTCAAATTTGTCAGTTTTTTGTACAATTATACAGATGCTTTGCAAGGTGGCCCAGAACAAGAGTCCAGGCTTCCAAAGTACATTTGTCACATTTCTCACCTACAATTGCTTTAAATGAGAGCATCTCTTTAAATGAAAGCATCTAATGGAAAAACTTCATAAGTTGAAAGACATTGAAAATGTTCAACTGTAATAGTGACTGCACACCAGTTTATTATATCTCTACTTTTCCACCAAGGGTCAACTTACCGAAGGGCACTTAATAAAAACAGATGATCTGAAGCTGACATTACATACACACTTACTACCCTATCTCCAGGTTAATGTGTATTGGCCAGTGTTAAAATCATGCCTAACAACGTCAGTGAGTCCTCTACCAAGGCAATGAACAAGTTTTATTTCAGTATCTTTTTCAGTTTAACATCATTACTGAGAGATTTCCTGCCCAGTTTGGGAAACCACACAGAACTGTAAAGTAAAACTGTCATCCCATAAAAGGTCTAATAAAATATTATTTGTTAAGAAAAAAAAAATGTTGAGCAGGACTACAATTAGTATTTCAAATATACTACTGGGATACTTTTCTAAACAGAAACTTTTCTCTGTTGTTCTTATAGAGTAATCATCATCATTTTTTTTTTTTTTATGGGACTATGGGGTTGCTTTCTTGTCAATAGAGACTCACTCAGAAATGTCAGATTTTTCCTTCCCATCTGTTTAAAGGGGAATGAGGTCCCTTGTGATCTGATTTCCTCGTTTCCAGTTTCCTGATTTTTTTTAGTTAGGACTGTGACATGTTAATATGTTTATTGTGAGCCAAAAGAGCATTGTGATTAGAATTCAACAGCAAGGTGGAACAAACAAACATGAAAAAACCCAACAAACTCAAGAATATTCAAGCTTCACTATGGAGGAACAATTTTTTCTTTCCAAGCCTGAAGTTCAATGAGTTTATCAAAGATTTCATTAGATTCTGCATTGTGTCTGCTGTTGGTTGAACCATGCTGCATGTACTGAATTGGCACATGGCATATTGTTATAGAAGCTTCTCTGTATTAAAGTAGATGATACAAGGCTAATCCTATTGTCCCTCCTTTTTTCTTATACAAACATATTTATTTTCTGAAAATGCAGTTGTTACAGCATCTTGATTACTTTTATGAGAATGAAGTTTAATGAATATTATGCTGTTTCTACCTTTTCCTCTTAAGGTTAAAAAAAACCCAAACAAAACAGCCCTACTTGACTATAATGAAAGGCAACCAAAGTCAAGGGTCTTTACAATTTATGTACTTTTTTGTAGAGTGTTATTGGTTCACTTTCCATCTGGAGTTTTAAAGTTAATTATTTTTCTTCTTATGTTAAATCAATATAGCAATGTTTTTTATGTTGTTCTTTCTTTCTTTCTTTCTTTCCTTCCCCAGATGTACATTCAGACCACAACACTTACTGTCTCCATGAGTTTAAGTGCTTCTGTGTCTCTGGGCATGCTCTACATGCCCAAAGTCTATATTATAATTTTTCATCCGGAGCAAAATGTTCAAAAACGGAAGCGGAGCTTCAAGGCTGTAGTGACAGCTGCCACAATGCAAAGCAAACTGTCCCAAAAAGGAAACGACAGACCAAATGGAGAGGTCAAAACTGAACTATGTGAAAGTCTTGAAACCAACAGTAAGTCATCTGTAGACTTTCCCATGGTCAAGAGTGGCAGCACTTCTTAATATATGTACGTTCACAAGAATGCACTTTCTTTTAAAAATAGTTTATTCTTTTTGTTGCTTGTTCTGCATGAATCCAGAGACGTGTCAGAATTCATGTACTGCTGAATGCAGGAATGCCTAGAGTTTTTTGAAACATTCTTTTTAACAGGAGGCTAGTAAAAACAAAACTAAACAAACAAAAGCAAGAAAACAAAAATATTAGATTTTGGAAAGCCACATATTTTTTAAATTATCTGGTTTAGGTTGTGCTAATTTGGTGTGTTGTGTATTGCTGTGACAGTTGTGGTATGTCCTGACAGTTCATGAAATGTATTTATGGCCATCACTGTATATTCAAAACTCAAAGGCTGTTGACAAAAACATAATTAAAACAGTTAACATTTTTTTTTCAAACGTTGCAGTTGCATATGGAAGTGAAAATAATGCTTTTAACCTTTCCACCTTAATATTTGTTGGCTTTTTCCTTTATCACAACTCATCTGTACTAATGCTTCCCAGACTAATCAAGGTTTTTGTTGTGGTCTTCCTTATCTAGGAACAAAATTGTCATAATCCATACATGGCTTAATCATTACACGTTCTGACATGTCATAGGTTAGTAATGGGAAAAAGTTCTTTCCCTTGTCAGAAAACTTCCTGAATCTTGCCACATTTCTAAATTGCTCTGGTGTGGAAGAGAACAGAAGTTATAGCTTCTGTTGCACCACATGACATACAGTCTCATAAACTGGGACTTCACAATAAAAATAATCAAATATGATTAGAACCAGTAACTTCATCCTAAGAGTCTACTAGTAAAGAAGAATTGGTTTCTACTGAGAAGTGAGATGTCATATGGGGTGGACAGCAGGTGTTACAGTTAAAGATAAGTTTTTCAATCATTTTACTCAAAATAAGGTTTTTTTCATTTTCTTTTTTTTTTTTTTTTATTTTTATTACTTTTTGATGATACTGATTGGAGATTGAAAAGTACAGTTTTGTTCGAGCACATTCAGATAAGGCAAAACCAAGTCTGCAGCAAAGTTTTGTATTTACTTCAAAAAATGCAAGGCCCTACTAAATGCAAACAGAGTTTGCATTTGAAGACTGTATAAAAGTCCATGAGTTTACCACACTATAGTTCCTAATGCCTGGAGGATACTGCGTGCAACTGACTGTCTGATATCTAATTGAGAAATCCTGTGTCTAGTGTTCCTTAAACTAAGATTATTCATGGAACCAGCTGCTGTTGGAAGCAAGTCTGTTTCTCTAGTAGTGTGATGTATGCAGGGTAATGCTTATTTACTGTGCTCTAAACATGATTTTAACAGTAGCACATCTATATAAGTCTGAGCTCACTAGAACTATATCTTGACTAGGCTTTGATCCACGCATCATAATGTTTCGTAGGCAAAAATTCAGAGTCAAGTTACTTGCACTCCAGAGAGGTGTCCTTATAATAATTGAACTCTTGGCCTCAAGATTGGTTTCTCTCTTTCCCAAAATTGTTCTGCACTGTTAGGATTTTAACAGCTTCCCTCATTTCTGCCAAAATAGTTATTGTCAAAACTTCGTAATTCCTGTGAATTATCAGCGCATAATGTTACATAAGTCCTTTTCTGTAGATCCATAACAGCAATGTCTCAACATGGCAAAATTTCTGCTTGTACTGACTCCTTGTGAGGTAGATCTTTCTTCTTAGTGATAGTATATGAAGCTGACTGCAAAAATCAGGCTTTTTGTGGTATACCAGAAGTGGGTAGTAAATGTTTCCTGCCCTTTCCCAAGCACAAAAACTGGTAACGATAACAATCATAGAATGGGTTGGGTTGGAAGGGACCTTTAAAGGTCACCTAGTTCAACCCCACTGTCATGGGCAGAGACATCTTTCACTAGACCAGGTTGCTCAAAGTCCCATCCAACCTGGCTTTAAACACTTCCAGGGATGGGGCATCCACAATTTTTCTGGGCAGCCTGTTCCAGTGTCTTATTATCCTCATTTATAAAAATTTCTTCTTTACATCTAATATAAATCTATTTTCTTTCAGTATAAAGCCATTTCTCCTTGTCCTATCACTACACGCTCTTGTAAAAAAAATCCCTCTCTAGCTTTCTTGTAGGTCCCTCTTAGGTACTGGAAGGCTACCATGTGATCTCCCTGGAGCCTTCTCTTCTCCAGGCTGAACAACCCCAACTCTTTCAGTCTGTCTTCATAGGAGGGGTGCTCCAACCTTTTGTGGGCCTTCTCAGGACTCACTCAAATGGGTCCAATACTCATAACTAGGTGAGAAATAGGATGAGGTTGTCAGGTAATTCCTTTTGTTTCCTACTCAGAGACAACTCTGCTCTGTCTTATTCATCCTATTCCATGTAACAGACTTTATTCCATGTTGTCCCTTGCATGAATACAGTCTTTTTTTTTTTGGGAAACACATTCATATTTAGTGAAAAACAAGTTTCATCTGGGAAAAAGGATGAAAAAAAATCCAAACACAATTACAGAAAGAATAACAATAACAAGTACTTTAAATGCATATAGGTCAGATCACAATAAAAATTCTAAATTGCTTTAGATCCTCTTTTATTTTATTCTTTTTCTTTTTGTCTCATTCCAACAGCAATGTAGTAACTGGAGCTAAAAACCAGTGTTCATTCCCAGAAACATTTTGAGCCAAGTCTGTTACTTTTTCTTGCCATCTATGCTTGCCAACTGTGGCACATGTTATTAGTATGAAATGCTAACAGTCTTAAAGAGCAGGACACCAGCTGCTGAAGGTTTCAGATCCCCAAACAGGAACTGTAGGCTTATTACAGTGAACTATAAACACACTTGCAATATTTATCAAGTCAAAAAAACATTGTTTGGAGATGAGATCAGATTTAATACATTTCAAACTATTATCTACACTAGTTTCCTGTGCTATCATTTTTTAAACTAACACCACTCACAACTCAATAGAATAATTTTTGTTTCTTGGTTAATTCTAGATTATTCTGTCAAAACTATTTAAGTCTTAAATATACAGCAAAGTTACAACAAATTAACAAGTTACTCTAAATCAACTGAGGTATAGTAAATACTTATGTTTGTATTTTGAGGTTCTTATAAATGTCCTCATATAACTCAGCTTACTGAGTTGTGATAAATCTGATTATGTTACATTGCCACAGGCTAAAAACATACACATGAGAAGTTATCATAGAACTCAGCTGATACAGGGTAATGTGTAAACTAGCTTAATCTGATCATGTATTTGAGCCTATTTTCCGGGTGAAGGAAAAAATAAGCTCTGCTCCCTCCATTATTTTGTTCCCAAGTGTGTAGAGTTTGCAGATATGCATTTATTTGTTATTTCTTAACCCAGAACAAAATCCTTTTATGCTCTAAGGAACTTGGTGTCATTTCAGCAGGCCTGCATTATTTTCAGAAGGGACTTAGTGGGTCAAAGGAAAAATAGAATCCTCTCAGAAATCCAGCTGTGGGAGCATGGGAGAGTTCAGACTAGAGCAGTACATCCCATCTGAAAGATGTAAATGAGTCTATATTTGCTTCAAGTGTCCCAATACATGCAAATAAAGCTATTTCATGTTGGTGTTTGAATACTGTGATTGATTATGTGAAAGACTTCCTTAATGTGCAAAAAACATTCCTCTCATGAATAAGCTCTTCAGAGATAAAGTACTGGAGCTACCTGTGCAAGTGGAAGAAAAAAAAAACCCTACATTTTGCAGCTCCATTTTAATTATTCATTCTTATATATACATTCTTAGGGAACAAAAATTACACTGGTACATGAATTATAATGGTCTTGTTCTGTTGTGCCATAAAAAATGGCAAATGTTATATTAGAATCAAATTGCTCAGAAACCAAAAGAAAACATGAAGAAAAAAGGGAGCAGCAAACTTAGTTATTTGTAGTACTTTGTATTATTTTAGTGATCTTTGATTTAGTTTAATTTTTGGGGCAGGAGAGAGAAACTTTCATTTCTTGGTTTCTGTAGTCTGTCCTTCCTAAATCATTGGATTGTTAGACTGGATTTAGGAGTTAGCATGAAGAATCATTCCCTATCTATCTCAGCTGTTCTCAAAAGATTACATACCAAAAAAAAAAAAAAAGAAATGGAAAGAAGGAAGTCATGGCAATAGAATTAAGATCTTTGAATCTATAGATCAGACAACTTTAGTGCCATCAAATTACTTTCATCCTGCCAACCACATTCTTCATTATCATAAACAGAACATGTGTTAGAGACAGGACATAAAATGTATTCGGTAAGCCAAATTCCTCTTTATGCAGTGTGACATACACCTTATTATAGAGACAAAAAAAGAGACTCAGTCGCCCTGCAGTCTGATTTCCCACACACCCAAATGGTTTAGAATTAGGGAGCTGCCTGTGAGACCTGATATCACCACTTCCCTCTTCCCACAACTACACTAACACAACAGTGAAGACTTGGGTTGTATATCTTTTTATAGGGTTTAGATATAAGGGCTAGAAGCTGACATAAACTTCCACATAATATTCACAGCTGCTCACTTTTACAATAGCAAAGGTATTTAACTTTCTCAACATATTGCCTCATTCTGAACAAGGGGTATAAATGTTGCTCAAAGGAAGAAGCAATCAGCTGACTATTAGCATAAGGATACCATAATAGCATGGCAACTCTAAAATAGAACCTAGGCTCTCATAAGCACTTCTCCTGTCTCACTTATATGCAGATGCTTTGCGTCTGAAGGATCTCCAGAGAATACGTGTTGTAGGCTCTAGCTATCCAGTTTCACTAACTTGAAGAGATGTTTCCCATCTCTATGGTTTCTTTCAAGGACCATAAGCCGTCTTCTAGATGGACAACCTACCACTAGCTGAACAGTTTTCTTCAACCAGTAGAAGACAGAGAAAAATCTAAGCTCTAAATTAAAAACATGCCTATATCAAAATCAGACAAAATACCAGACAAATAGTATGTTGAAATTCTGTTACAGGTATGCTAATACCACTCATTCCTCTCTATTGCCCTCTCCTTCCCCAAGTCAGCAAATTAAATAAGTTGCCATAAAGAACATGGAACTTGAGACCCATCTTGTTCACCAGCTATATACATGCTTAAATTTTCTTACTTTATTCAATGCACATGGGCCACGTTAATTTGGAAATATAGTTAGTCACGGTCTAATTTCAAATGCTAAATATGTGGGGGTTTTTTCCTTTCTTGATTCTAAAAATTCTGAACCTTTCCTTTTTTTTTTTTTTTTTTTTTTTTTTAATTTTATTTACAGCCTCCTCTACCAAGACAACTTATGTCAGTTACAGCAATCAGGCAAACTGAACAGGGATGAAATTCACTTGAAGACCTGCAGGATGGGATTTTGCAAACAAAGACTTTACCACCACCAGAATTCACTCTTGGAAATATCAGTAGATTACATTCAAATCTATAGTCAGTCTCCTAAAGGACAAGGATTAACAAGAAGCAAAAGACTAAAAGAGACAGAGGAAGGAAAAGTCCAGGTTTATAGCACAGAGATAGTGTCCAGCTTCTGAACTGTTCACTCACAAAAGGAAGAAAATCACAAAAGGAAAACAAATGTTCGCTTGTGAAAAAAAAAAAAAAAAAGCTGTTGAAATAAATCATGTCTGATGTTATATTTGTAAGTACTTTTTTGTGATTGTGACAATTTCCTTTCCTGTCTTACATTGTTCAACTTGTAAAAGAAGATGAGTTTGTTTCTTGTGATGGCTGACTGAATTAAGTCCTGGGCTATGCTAAAATAAATGCAATGGTTAACGCATGCTAATTTTTATACAAAATAATTTATTTCTAATAATAAAGGAATGTTTTGCAAATGTTGAGACTTGTTTTGTTGCAGTTTTAAGAAAAAAAAGTCCTTACACTGTTGTCTATTGTTTGTTTAGAATGTGCAGTAAAGGTGGGTGTACAAATAAAATAATAATCATGGCATCAGAAGAATGCAGTGTAAACTCTAAGCATATGTGTGTGCGTGTGTGTACATGTGCACCTGTGTGTGTATGTACGTGCATGCCTGCATGCATGTGTGTGTGTGTCCTCTGCAGTGTGTGAATTTATTTGTTCAAAGCTTTGTGACTATATTTTTTAATGGAAGGATTTTTCCCACTCTCACCCTTCAGAGTAAGTGCATTTTATATGTTTGTAAAGTGAAGGACTCCTGACAGTAATTATTTTGTATGATTGTATTATATTTTTGAACCTCCACTAATAACTTTGATTCCTTTCATTTCTGGAACTTAGAGTTTGTAAGACTATATGACAGCTAGACTGGATTAAGCTGAAGGTCTATTCAGCCTAGTATCCTGTCTCTGACAGGAGAATGTAGCAGATGCTTATCTCAATAAAGGTGACTTTGAAATAACAGGAGAGAAATCAATGGAGAATTTGGAAAGCAGTTACCCAGCAGATACATGTTTTATTGCCTCATTAACACTTAAAAATCAAGGAAATAGATGTCCATCTACAATCTTCACATCTTCTGACTGTGCATGAATTAGAAATGATTATACAGAGACAAAGAGAAATTCATATAGATATCTATGATGTTAATAACGCTCTCCAAAGAAGTATTTTCATACCATACGCTACTTACCATTTGTCAAGTCAATGAGTCTTCACAATCAGTTGGTTATTAAATGTTACATCTCCTGAATTAGACTGGATGGCTCCTTTTGCTTTTTTCCTCAAAGGAGCTGTATTTTTCTAACAAATATTAAAGAAGCTGTGATGGGTTCTAAATTACATAAATGAAAGTTGAAGTATATGAAATGGAATCTGTTTCTGTTACACTGTCAACACATGAAGTCCAGCACAGCCAGCAAACTGTATAACAGTGAATTTCCATTTTCAAAATATTTGACAAAACATTGTGAGTTTTTTGGGGTTTTGTTTGTTTGTTTTGTTTGGGTTTTTTTTGCTTGTTTTTGTTTTTTAAAGAATGGTCTTTTTTGAGATATTGTGTTTTTTTCTCCAGTTTAGCTATCATTTAAAAAGCAACCTCCTAAAAAATACTATAAAGAAAGAACTAGAGAATTATAGAATACAGTTGAAAGAAAAACTGGTATAATTTTGCAACATGAGTGTAAAAAAGATAAACATCAGAAAAATTATTTCCACTGTTCTTTAATTTTTATGTTACAAGATCCATTTTTTATGAGAAGATTGGGAGCATTCAGTCAGCAATAAGAATAGAAATCTTCATGGAGTCTGTTGTTATTGTGTTTTTGAATACTCCTACAGCTCCTGCATTTTTCTTCTCTGTCAATGAAATAGCCATCCCTTAGTCTTTCTATACAGAAAATTCACTGTTGGAGGTTTTTTTTAGTTTAGCAGCCTCTGTTTCTACCTTGTTCTGCTCTTTATCTGACATTCATGAAGCTACAGTTATACCACTATCAACATTTCCATCATAAATGATATTATCTAACACACACAAAGATCCTGCAGGTTGAAATTTGGCATGTATTATCTTAGTGTATATGCAACACTATGTAAGTGGGGAAATAGAATAATTTAGGTAAGTTGAAATGAAAAGTTTACAAATAAAATGAAGTCCTGAGGCAGATTTAATCAGAAGGTGGTAACAATTTAAAAACTGATATTTGGACAATGATCATATTCTAGTTAGGTATAATACAATCCAAAAAATCAAAGGAAAAATTACAGCAAAGAACATATAAAAATCTAACTTTTCAGTATCCATTTTCACATACCTTTTCACCCTCTTCCCTTCAAAGTATATTTTGAGGGCCTGTGGCCCTAATGTAAAAACTATTCAAGTTAATGAAGGTCTTTCTTACCTTTAATTCAGATTTGCGATCAGACATGAGATGATTTATCATTGAATTAGACTATAGCTTTTTTAATATATTAGCTTTGAATAAATGGCTGTCACTGAAAGCTGCATTACTTAAACATCAATTTTTAATGATCTTTTAGTTAATAATTATAACCCTTAAAACATTTTATGCATACAGGTAACTCTGGTGAATAAATCACTTTTGTGTCATCCTGGTTTTGGCTAAGACAAGACCAATTCTCTTTTAACAATTTTTCCTTTCAGTTGACTTTCTTCTAAGTAACTGTGCTTTAGTGAAGCTGTCTGCATGTTTGTTGTGGAGACCACGGTGGCTGCCGTGCTTGTCATGGAGGCTGCAGTACCTGCAGTGGGGGTTGTGGTGGCTTCAGCACACATTGTAGGAGTTGAAATGGCTTCACAGCACCTACACGTGCACAGAAGCTTAATCCTACACCACACCTGAAAAACATTCCAAAGACCCAGTAATAAATACCAACAAGCTTTGCTTGATTCCCCAAGGATATTCAAAATTCACAAGAGCATGTATGATTATAAAGAAATCTGAGCAAATTAGGTTTTATCAATAAATGATGTTATGGAGCTCCTAATTTAGCTCTTCTGTTGGCCCGACTTTAAGACACAGGGCACTCTTAAATCAACTAGTGTTCACTGGTGTCTGAAAGTGTGCAGCAAGAGCTACACCAGAGCTTATACTAGAGCTACAGAGGATCATTTTAACCTGATCTAAACCAAATTATTGTTGAGAGGGAAAAGAACAAATACTGAAATCATTAAAAGAATGTAGACTATGATAGATAGCTCTTTAAGACTGAATGAAGTTGGTAACTTCATTAAGACTGAATGAAGTTGAATGATCTTGGTAACTAAAAGATTCTAGATCACAGAGCTTTACATTTATAAACAAGGAATGGGTGAAGGTCTTGAACTGACCTGTGATCTTCTGCAAACTTTCATTGCCTCAATTCATGAATGTGGGCAGTGCATTGTACAAAAATTAAAATGCATACAGATCAAGGCCTGCATTGGTGTCTCTAGCTTGCAGACAGGTGACAGCATAAGATCACCTGGCAATGGCACTATCTTCCAATAGAGAAGCTGTGTCAACATATAAAAATAGTGTGCACTAGTTTTAGTATACTTTGGCAAGATTTACTCTCTCCTATCAACCATGCGCTTCCACAGACCCCAAAGACATGCTGTATGCTAAAGATTTAATCCAAAGCCAAGTGAAGTTCACAGGAATCTTAATTAGTTAGAACCACCCATAAGAACTGGATGATTTTATGTATTTCTAGTCCCGACTGTAACCTGAAACCATCTAATAACTTGTAAATCAGATGGGCAATACACAATGTCAAAATCCATTCCAAGCTAATTTTTATCCAGAAGAAACTACTGTTGTTGTGAATGAGGTCCCAGTGGCAAGACCAAAAGATGTATGCCAAAAGCACAGTGACTGAAGTATTATACTAATCATAGAATCATAGTATCGTTTTGGTTGGAAGAGACCCTCAGGATCACCAAATCCAAACATAACCTAAATCCAGCAGCAAACCATATCCCTAAGAACCTTGTCTAAACACCTTTTAAACACCTTCAGGGGTGGTGACCCAACCGCTTCCCTGTGCAGACTGTTCCAATGCCTGACAACCCTTTCCATGAAGAATTTTTTCCTAGTATCCAATATAAACCTTCCCTGGCACAACTTGAGGCCACTTCCCCTTATTCTATCACTTGTTACTTGAGAGAAGAAACCAACACTCTCCATGCTACAACCCCCTTTCAAGTAGTTGTAGACAGCAATAAAGTCTCCACTCAACCTCCTTTTCTCCAGTCTAAACAGCCTGAGTTCCCTCAACTGCTTCTCACCAGACTTGTGCTCCAGACACCTCACCAGATTTGTCACCCTCCTCTGCACTCTCTCTAGTACCTCACTGTCTGTCTTAGGATGAGGAGCCTAAAACTGAATACAATATTTGAGGTGTGGCCTCACCAGTACTGAGTACAGTGGCACCATCACTTCTCTAGTCCTGCTGGCCACACTATTTCTGATATAAGCCAGGATGCTGTTGGCCTTTTTGGCCACCTTAGCAGACTGGTGGCTCATATTCAGCTGGCTGTCAATTAACACTCCCAGATCCTTTTCCATCATGTAGCTTTCCAGCCATTCTGTAGCGTTGCATGGGGTTGTTGTGACCCAAGTGCAGGACCTGGCACTTGACCTTGCTAAACCTTATACAATTGGCCTCAGCTCAATGATCCAGCAGGTCCAAATCCCTCTGTATGGCCTTCCTACCCTCCAGTAGTTCAACATTCCCACCCAATTTAGTGTTGTCTGCAAATTTACTGAGGGTGCACTCAATCCCCTCATCCAGATCATTGATAAAGAGATTAAACAGGACTGTCCCTAATACTGACCCCTGGAGAACAACACTCACGACCAGCTGTCAACTGGATTTGGCTCCATTCACCAGAACATTTTGGGCCCAGCCATCCAGCCAGTTCTTCTTCTATCGCAGAGTACACCCTTCCAGGCCATGAGCTGCCAGCTTCTCCAGGAGAATGCTGTGAGATATGATGTGAAAGGCTTTACCGAAGTCTAAGTACACAACATCCACAGCCTTTCCTTCATCTACTAGTTGGGTCACCTTGTCGTAGAAGGAGATCAGGTTGGTCAAGCAGGACCTGCCTTTCATAAACCCATGTTGACTGGGCCTGATTGCATGGTTTGCTTGTATGTGTCGTGTAATGAAAGCCTGCAGGCTATGCCTTATGCATGTTAGAGAGACAATATCTGAAAAAGTGATTATCTGTTTTTTGTTGAACAAGGGGTTTGTCAAGCATTTTCAGTCCACTCAGATTTCATGGTAATTCACTAGGTGAGACCATGAAGTTTAACAACTAAAATTTTGTGTAGGCACAGTAAACTTTTTTCATCTAAAATTACAAAAAAATATTATTGCATAAACTTTGGGTTTAGTTCTTATCATGGCAAAGCAAAACACACTATTTAAATTGCTATTACTGCTAATATTAGTGTATGCTGAAGGAACTTCATCAGGACAGAAAACTTTTAAGGAACAACTCCTTAATATTGTTCTGTGATGGCAGGATAGATTCAATGAGTGATCTGAATGACTCTCTGTATTAGGGCAATGAACCAGAAATGAAATAGAATTTGTAGACAATACTTGAAGTGTTCTATAGAAAGAGTATTGGGCCACTTTGCCAAAAATCCGTCTTTCAAAAAATGCCTAAATAGCAATTTCCACAGCAGGGTTTTTAACTAATAGTACTAGCTCTCTTCCAATGAATAGATAATTTTTATTACTAACCAAGGAAAGAAATGAAAGAAAACATTCTTAACAGA
This sequence comes from Streptopelia decaocto, assembly GCF_964273445.1. NCBI lineage: Eukaryota > Metazoa > Chordata > Aves > Columbiformes > Columbidae > Streptopelia > Streptopelia decaocto. The sequence continues at coordinate 23,023,244 of NC_138663.1, forward strand.
TCCAGTTTGTAAATGTATTGTATTGGAATACAACTGCCTCATTTATGCTTCTACTTAAAGCCAGATTGTGAAAGCAGAAGACATAGTATGGTGGATGGATAAAGAGAAAACCTCTCTCTTGTAGCATTCCTTTGTAATGCTTTGGTTTGAAAATGCCCATGAATGATCCAGTGTATTTCACCATCACATCAGCCATTAAATAAAATGAGAGCTTATCACTGGACTTTGAAACAACATATGTGTCATGTGGTGTAATTAAGAAATTATATATGGATCTACATATTCTGGTTAAATTTTGAAGAGCAAAAATTAGTGACAGAAGAGGTAAGCATTAATTTTCCCAGTTTCAGTGCTGTCTAATCTAATAGCACCTTTAGCTCTTGTGGTACTGTAATTGTTTGAATCCAGAAAACAACATTTCATGTTTCACATGCATGTTTCATTTGCTGTGCATGATTACCTCCCACAATCTAGTTGTGAAATAGTCTTTTTATCAGAAAGAAGTAATTTCTTTCTGACTTACTCCTGAAATTTCAGTAGTTATCAGGAGAGAGAATTACATGTGGCACTAATACTTATTATGTTTCCTGAGAGAGTAAATGGTTGTGCTTAATGGATTATAGCAAATACAAGAAGGAATAGATTTTATCTCTGTACTGCGTCCTATACTTCTGAATATATGTAAATCCTATTGTCTCCTTTTAGCTTCTTACTTGGCTTCAATTTATCAGTAAAATTATGAGAACTGCAAAATACATTTGGTGGAAATAATCTGTTGCATCTATGCAACAAAAAGAAGTTGGTAAATAAGGACATATTCATCTAGAAAATTTTGGCTGTGATAACTTAAAGGAAATTGGAAATCTTAATAATTATTCTACTTAAAATTTTTGTCAGGAAATTAACTGCAAATTAGAGTTGTGTTAAACTTGTTTCTGTAACACTTTTATGAAGGTTTTCAAAGTTTGTCTACAAAAGATTGCTGTAGAATTCTTTGTACATTTCATGAACGTTGATAATTCTGTAAAGTTTTCCATCACATTGAAAGACTAAACTAATAGATAGCAATAGTTTTTCTCATTTGGCATTGTAGTATGACAGCAGGTGGCTAGCTCCCAGGAAATTACTATTTTCAATGGTATAGCAGCAGGGAAGAGAAAACAGCCGTGTCCCCCAGAGCTAAAACAACGTTAAAAGTACAGTAAGATGCACAATATCCTGAATGGCAAACAAAGCTTTTGTTTGTATTATACAAATGACTTGTCTCTTGGTAGAGTAGAACAATGTGACATGCAGAGGAGTATGGACATGAAAGAAAAAAAATAAAAGAGCAGTGATAGAACCACAATACATAAAACCCTACTGGAAGCAGCAGACTATGTTGGAAAGTTCCACTGTCTATGAACTATGTAATCTGAAAAGAATCCATGCTGACCTCTGTCAAGGGCACATGCCATCCCAGAGTGTGCGTTAATCTTACATACTCCACAGAACTGCAGTATGCAAACATCATGAAATAATTAAGGGAAACCATCACAGCTGATGCTGGATGAGGTAGCAAATAAGAACATGGACTCATTTTTCTTTGAAATTCAAAAAAATATTATGATGGCATCCAAGAAATGCACACAACTCCTGCAAAGACCTGAAAAGACATATATAGTAACATTTTATGCACACGGTGTAGGCTTGGATCAAAGGTTGCAACGGATCCTTTGATATGGCACCTGTCTCTTTTTGTCAATGACTAAATCAGTGCCAGGATTCAGAAAGTTTCTGGAGCCTTCCCGGCTCATTATGATCTTTCCTCAATACAGCTTTTGGTACTTCTGTTGCATTCCCTTTTGAGCTTTTTATCTAAGTACTGGCTTTGGTATCATAGAAGCAAATTTATCAGTGGAGTAAATTCATGGCAACAACAGTCAAATATGAGGAATAACTGGGTGAAAAGTGCTTAAACAACTCCAGAAAACATTGCCGGTTAGAGAGATGACAGATTGCTTTCTTCTGAGGAACTGAAGAATCATATCTAGTTTCTACAGGCTGCTGCTGGAAGTCTGACTTAGTGGTTTACTGGTTTCTTAGAAAATCTCAAGAACTGGATTACACTTTAAATGTTGGTGGTATTTATTTATTTATTTATTTATTTATTTTAATAATAGGATCCCAAAAACATAAAGCAAGAGAGAGTGCACAGGTGAAAATGAATATTGGAGATGCATATGATATATTGAACTGCCAAACTTCTGGGTACTTGCCTGTTACAAGAATATAAAATCTTCATCAGAGATAAACTTATCCATAGTTTTATTTATCTATCTGTCTCTTTACAAACCTCACATATTGCACACTGGAAAGAGTAAACTTCAATATTGCTTGCCTACTGTGTATAACTGTGTTCTTACAGTGTGCATAATTTAGAGAGGATGCAGAGTTGTAAATATAACTGTATCCATATATTCTGCCCTGGCTCCCCATAGATTTTCATTACAAGTGATAGACATTTTTAAAAACAATCTACTGTTTATTTCTTCATTTCTGTAGTTCATACACTTATCTGAAAACACAGAACCAGTTGCAATCATTTTGATATACAGAAGTTATCATTTCTTGTAAGAGTTTTCATCTGTTGCCACTATCTCCAGTGTGACACTGAACAAGGAATGACAGAAAGATTAGTTTTATATGAAATTCAGGGTATTTTTCACTGAATGACATCGATGAAGTGTACAATTTGCAAGATAAAATAACAAAAATGTGATTATTTCAAATGCCAGACTGATGGTACTTTATAAATTACTGCCTAAAGCATTGGAAGTTTAAGACAGATGCCTTAAAAGTGTGTTCTAAAGGCAGTTTCAAATGATGATGTTTCAGAACCTATTTCTTCACTTAAGAAAAATGAACTCCTACTTCAAGAAACAGACCACATAAAACCAGAAAATAGAGAAAAAAACAGCACTGGCAACAGCAACATAAATATTAAAGGTGAAAGAAAGGAATCATTTGTTTTCTCAGGAAGTCTGATTAATTCAGTGCACTTTATAGTTACATAGTATATTGCTTTGCCAAGAAAACAGAAATGAGAAAGTACAGGTAATATGCTCACAAAATGTAATGTCACCATGCATTCTAGTTGTTCTACATACAGAGTGGTGCTATAAATAATTTAAGTCTATAGTATGGTACTACAACTTCCCCCAGGATTTTTTTTTCTTGAACCACACTCATGATCCCCCTGTCATAAGCCTTCTTAAAACATAGAATGAAACAAAACGAAACAAAACGAATAGAATAGGAATAGAATCACAGGATCGCAGCATCACCGAATCAAAGAATGGTTGGGGTTGGAAGGGACCTCTGGAGATCATCTAGTCCAACCCACCTGCTAAAGCAAGTACACCTAGAGTAGATTGCACAGGAATGTGCCCAGGTGGGTTTTGATTACCTCCAGAGAAGAACACTCCACAACCTCTCTGGGCAGCCTGTTCCAATTCTCTGGCACTCTCAAAGTGAAGAAGTGCTTCACTGTGTGCCCATTGCCCCTCATCCTATTGCTGGGCACCACGGAAAGGAGTCTGGTCTCATCCTCTTGACATCCGCCCCTGAGATATTTATGAACATTGATAAGATTCCCTCTCAGCCTTCTCTTCTCCAGGCTGAACAGACTCTGCTCTATCAGTCTTTCCTCATAAGAAAGGTGTTTTAGGCCCCTAATCAACTTCGTAGCCTTCCGCTGGACTCCCTTCAGTAGTTCTTTGTCTTTCTTAGACTGGAGAGCCCAGAACAGGATGCACTACTGGAGACGTGGCCTCACCAGGGCAGAGTAGAGGGCGAGGAGAACCTCCCTTGACCTGCTGGTCACACTCTTGTTAATGCACCCCAGGATACCATTGGCCTTCTTAGGCACATTGTTGACTTATGGTCAACCTGTTGTCGACCAGAACTCCCAAGACCTTCTCTGCAGTGCTGCTTTCCAGCAGGTAAATAGTATAGAATAGAATAATTTCAGTTGGAAGGGACCTACAATGATCATCTACTCCAACTGCCTGACCAAATTAAGGCTGACTAAAAGTTAAAGCAAATTATTAAGGGCATTGTCCAAATGTCTCAAATACTGACAGGCTTGGGGCATCAACCACCTCTCTAGGAAGCTTGTTCCAGTGCCTGACCAAACTCTCAGTAAAGAAATGCTTCCTAATGTTTCTAACCTCCTTGGTGCAGCTTTGAACCATTCACTTGTGTCTGTCATTGGATACCAGGTAGAAGATCTCAGCTCCTCCCTCTCCACATCCCCTCCTCAGGAAGCTGTAGAGAGCCATGAGGTCACTCCTCAGTGTTCTTTTCTCCAAACTAGTTAAGCCCCAAGTCTTCAGCCACACACCACAGGACATTCCTTCCAGCCCTTTCACCAGCTTTGCTGCCCTCCTCTGGATGCATCCAAGGACTTCAACATCCTTCTAAAACTGTGTGGCCTAGAAGTGCACAGTGCTCCATGTGAAGCAACACCAACGCTGAATACAGTGGGATAATCACCTATTTTGACCATCTGGTTATGCTGCGTTTGATGCATCCCAGGATGGGGTTTTCCCTCTTGGCTGCCAGGGCACACACTGCTGACTCATATTAAGCTGCTGTCAATGAGCACGCTCAGATGTCTTTCTGCAGGGCTGCCACTCCTCTCCCAATTTGTGCTTGTGCCCAGCATTACTCCATCCTAGGTGCAGAATCCAGCATTTGGACTTGTAAAATTTCATCATGCTTTGCTTTTAAGAACAAAGAGAATCAGCTGGTCATAAGCAGAATGTCTCTTTTTACTGAATCCTATGTGTCTGTTTAAGGAAGTAATGCTGTCCTATGCAGGTGTTTCAAATTTTCCACCACTGGATCCTACTGTAGACTTCTTAGCACCAAGGCACCTGACAAAGCTCCTGACCTACATTTGATGACACTGTGCTTGAAAGCCAGGCTCTCCCTAGGCAGCACTAATGACAGCAGAATGTTTTTTGTTGTAGGAAAATATCACGAGAACTATTTCCCATCTGGCTGAATTTCTCATAGATATGAAGTCAGGGATCAAAGCAAGACCTTTTACGGAGAGCAGAAGAGTAATGTCAGCTTTTTTGCCCAGTATGGTGGGGTTGAGCTGCCAGCTGCCAGGGCCAAAGGCCTGTTGTGCTACTGATGCAAATGAGAGTCAAAGTTCTCTGGTGTGGGGAAGAAACAACTCATTTGAAAAACATTTGCATAATGTGGGACTTGTGACACATCCTGACCCAATATGTAGATGTTATTGTTTATCCAGTAAAGTGACAGTAGCAGGTAGATCTTCTTGTGTTTTTTCTTCTTTCATTTAATTTGTGACATTTCTAATCAATAAAACACCTTCAGCTGCATGGGAGTGCATTATGAAGCTAATTTCACAATAAATTAACCCATAGCTGCTTGGAGATGCTGAATTGAAGAGACTGGCATCAGGTCACTTTCAAGAATCCACAATGTCTTCATTCATTTCTGTTTTCCACTGAAAGCTGAATCTGAAACCAATCAGATATCTAATACCCAAGCATAATTACAAATTTTACATTGTCTTTCAGGTAAACTGAGTCAGATTCTCAGGAAGAAAGACAGAAACACAAAAAAGTAGGTTGACTGACATACCAGGTAACCCTGTTTTGTATTCAGATATAAAATGTGAATAGCAATGTGCTGACATGTAAAGAGATGAAAGTATTCAGTCAGCCAGATCTTTGCTGAGCAATTAAATGAGTCTATACAGGTACTATTCCTGCACCAGAAAAAAGTGGAAAGTCTTCTGCATTAAGATAAAACGAGTTATCCAGCATTCTGTGAAAATAAATAATTAGAATATCCTACAAAGAATTGCTGGCTGTTGGCATTTTGTACATGATAATTGCCATATTTTAGCTAAAATACTGCTGAACCTGATGAATATTTTAATCACAATAAAATAACCATTTTTTTTTTCTGCTCTAGTTCTACTTCTCATTTACAAACTTTTAGCTTATGACAGCTAGTGGCGGTACTGACAATAACAGAAGCCCAGGACATGATAAGAAGTGGATCCATGTGAATCTGACAAACTTCAGGCACATACTCCTCTGTATGTAAGGATCAAGTTAAAACAGCATGTGTGGATGAGCTCTCAGAGCCCTACAACAAAATATGAGTTTAGGAATATCAGAAGCTGGTGCTTGCTTTCTATATGAGAGTCTCCATTAGGATTTGAAAATGTCTGGTTCTCTCAGCATGCCCCCATCTGCATTCTCAGAAGATGGCCAAAGAACACAAATCCGTATGACCTGTTCTACAAAATACAGCCTATGAGAAGCTTAAGAGGTGCATCATACATAACATGTGTGGTTCATACCATTTAATACAATGTCATTTATTGTTTTAACCAAGGTGTTCATGGGTGAAATACTGTAGCAGGATGATATATTCTAATTATTACTGTTTAAGAGTTTGCAAGCTGCATAAGAACATTAATCTATTTTTCATCAGCAGTATTAAAGAACGTACTTGGGCTCACAGAGGGTGTACCTAGAGAAGCATAAATGGTGAGTCATCCTTAAAGATAATGGTAGTAGTATTGACAAACTCAGATCATTTGTCATTATTCAGCACTTCTATAATGTATTAATTTTGATTCATTTTTTGAAAACTCAAAAGCATTACACTGGCCTTTTCAAGATACTAATATTTATTTTATATTCCATTAGCAGAATTTAATAAAATTAAATTGTGGTGCTATTTCCACATACTTAGTGTATTCTGAACAGTTTTTGCAGTGACAGATTCCTTGATGAGTTTGTGTCTATTTCATGATGATAACGTTCTTACTTTCTTTCAACAGGTATAAGTGATAGAATTCCAAACTATAATCCAATAGATTCTGCCTTTGTTAAACTTTTATCACTATAGTAGTACTGCCTTGTTAAGTGTTAGAAGTACACAGAAATCTGAATAAAATTACTTAAAAAAAAAAGCAAAAAAAAACCCCAAAGCAGTATATCCTAAGTTAAATGGAAAACAAATAAAAAAGAGTTAAGAAAGAAGAATTGCAGCAGCCTGACTTTAGAGGATGTTTGTGCAGTTAATCTACTATGCTTTCTCCTTATAGACACAATATCTAATAACTGATGCATCACTTTGCAAAAGAGAACTTGAAGACTACGTGTCTCAAAAATAATCCAGTATAATGCAAATGTTTGGAAGACATTTCTAATGGTATTAAGCTGAAGACATAATCAACTTAGGGACCTACGCTCTGTGTGCATGTGTGTATCTGTCTGTCTGCCTGCCCATTTCTTAAGAACAACCCAAACTTGTCAGGCCTGAGTGATCTATCTGCAGCAAGCATTTATTAATTGACTTTGTCACAGTAGCCTGTGCTTTGATGGTGTAAAGCAGTATTTTTTAACTATAGTATGCATCTCAGACCTGTAGGTGTACTCAATATAGTCAGTCTAATACATATGAAACTTAGGGACTGAAGGCTTTTCAGTGCTTCACTCAGGATCAAACCAAAAATAAAGATGCACTAAAACTCAGTTCAAACTAGCCTATAACTTGCTTTTACTCCCTTAACCGGAGTGAAACTCTTCACTGAACACAAATCAAAGCTCAACCAGCAGCATTTCTCAGAATTATAGTTCAGTTAAAAACATGATAATCCCAAGGGGTGTTTCTGAATGCTTTGTGTGTTTATGTATTTCTGTGCACATATGGATTCACCTGGCCTCATTCCTCGTTCTCTGCTTCAGAGCCCTGTCCTCTGCCTCAGCCTAAGGCTGCAGTTTCTCCGTAGTTCATCAGTCCTGAATAATTAACACAGGGGGACGGGTGCAAGGAAACGGACTGGGCCTAATGGTGCCCAGTGTCTGCACCAAAGAGGAACTGAAAGCATTTGCTCCATTGTAGAACTTCTTGCAGTTTTAATTATAGGACTTTCCAGTTGAACTGGTTTGAAGGAGTTTAAGGTTAATGAATCATCTCATGAGCCATTGATTACCTGAAATGAAAATAAATGATACCAAGTTCAGGTACATGTGAATCTGTACAAGAACTGAACTCCAAACAATCTCAGGTCCATCTCTCAGCTTATCCTGAGGACACTCTGCTGCATTGTGTAACACACAGTCCCAGGATGAGGCACGCAGGTTTCCAAACACTGTCCTGGATTCACACAATCTGGGGCTGATGAGGAATAGATCACAAACACTTCTAAAGCTCAGAACCTAAACACACCAACCAGGTCTGATTTCTTTGATAAAAAACCAAAACAAAACAAAGAAAAATGTACGATATCGTAACTCTTCAACATGAGTCAAATTATGTGGATGTGCAAATCCAATATTCTAAACAGGTGAGTCTTGTCCACAGAAAGTGCTTGACAGTCCTTGGAAGACCTTCACTGAGGTGTCTTCAAAACTGCACTTTATGGCAGTTTTGAATACTTTTCAAACTAATGTCAGCAAACATTTATTTATTCTTAAACAGAAGTGGCTGAATCTAATTTTACCACAACATAGCAGGAGACTAGGCATAAGGGAACAACAGTGAGCAGAGTGGGACACTGGGGAAGCAAGAATGTCTTACATGAGCAATAGGACCGGTGTTATTGAATGGAATGACTGAAGAAGTTAATGCATGTTGTTTATGTGTTTCAAGTTCTGTAACTCGTAACTATGTTTGTATGAAAGGAGTTTACAGAAAAAAAAAAAAAAGGTTACTTATTTAGAGGGATTTAAATGCTGAAACAATAGCCATTTAGAGAGTTTCTGTGATTCTAAGATTAGCTAAATAGAAATCTAGAGGATCAATATTTGGATGAAGCTAGGGTCTTTGGTGGATAAATGCCCAAATGCATTTTAGATAGACAAGCCTCTCTTCTGTGAAGTACCTGCAGCTGTGTAGCAAAATTTTGTTGTTTAGGACCAGCAAGTACAGAAAGACCATGGAAGCATGCATCTCCAAAGCTGTTGTTGACATGTTGCTTAAGAAAGTACTTCTGCCAAGCAAGGATTTGCATAACGATTCTTTTATCAACTACGAATTTTTAGTATGTAACAAATGAACTTATTCTGCAATGCAAATCCTACTGAGAAGCTATAAAACAGAGTGTTTCAGTTAACTTTCCAATAGTTGCATTTTTTCAGTTACACTCACAAAACAGAAATATCTTTCTTTCATTAAAAATAGAACCTTATAGACTAAGGCACTTCCAGAGAGCAAATCTTTTGGAGAAGATTACAGATATTTCCATTGTGAGCACAGTTATCTTTAATTATATATAAATTGTATGGAAAAAATAATCTCTTCAGAACAGAATAAAGCATTCTTTCAGTAATGGACTAGCTTAAGGATAAGAAAATTATCTAGGATTAAGCTGAAGGATGAAATTATGACTATGAATATATAGCTTGAGAAACGTAGATAATAAAGTCTTACACTTGACAAGCATTTTGATCATTATAGAACAAAACTCCAAAGATTGATTCAATTAGCAGTCTTACATTGTATGTTAAAGTATCACAGCTGTGTTTACAATGAGTAATTAAAATTAGCATTAAAGGTAAAATTTATGCAAAATTAATAAATTACAAAAAAGCATAATGTATTAAAGAATAAAAACTTAGAACCCACTGTGTACATAGATTTTCATCATTAAGAAAGTTGTCTGCAACTAGATCTAAAATCTCTCAGCTATTTCACAGTGGATTACTGACCTTCTCAACAAGCAATGTCTTTAGGTTGATATAATTTTGTTAAAAATGTTGATAAAAAAATCTGTCTAAATGTTTCTTTAACAAAAAAGGACAAAACATCAGATAAAAAATTATAATTATAGTAGCAGAACCACAAATTTATTAGTAATTAAGATTTACTTAGAGATATCTGATGCTATATATTAACATATTAAAATCTATAGTGAAATGGAATACTCTGTTTATTTTCCAACATCATGCAACCGACTTTTCTGAATAATCTCTCAAACCTAGGGACTTAGAAGTCCTGTGGGCACCAAATTGAACATCAGCCAGCAATGTGCTATTGCTTCAAAGGAGGGAAATCATATCCTCAGCTGCATTAGGCAATGTATTGCCAGCAGGTTGAAGGAGCTGATCCTTCCACTCTGATCAGCACTGGTGAGGCCACACCTGTAGCATGGTGTCCTATTCTGAGCTCCCCAGTACCAGAAGGTCATGGATATACTGGAAAGAGTCCAATGAAAGACCACTACAGTGACTAAGGGATTAGGGCATTTCTTACACCAAGAAAGGCTGAGAGAGCTGGGATTGTTTAACCTGAAAAAGAGAAGGCTCAGGAGGAATCTTATCAATGTATATAAATAGTGAAGGAAGGAAGAGTGCAAAGAGTACATGAACATTCTTATCCTCATGCTAATTGTATTTATTGGTTTGTTTGTTTATCTTAAGTAACTTGTAAATATTCACAAACCTTCAAGGATCACCGTCACAATATCTTTCACATATAGAAGAAAAGGCATTAAGAATGAATTCAGCTAACTAGCTGATAATAAACATGAGTGACCATAAAAAAGGATAAGCACTTTGAGTAAAAAAATCAGTAGTGTCAGCTAGTTAAATCTATATACATAATTTTAAGGAGGTGAGTTGTTCCACTCAAGTCATCAGGAGTTGCACACTTCCCTGTATGGTTGTGCATTTTTCTGGATCACGCAAAGGAATGCCTTAGGAAGAACATACTTACACATACTTATGCATTTGAGATGTCCACAATGCTAAAGGCAAGCAAGTCACAGTGTGAATGTATCTTGAGGATATCATAGAGGTTCAAACACTACCATGGTGTCACGGAGGTACCCCAAAGTTAGTTTAGACAGACAACAGGGTCCAAAACAAACTTTTATTTGGCAAAGAAAGTGCAGCAGATTAACTGGTGGAAAACGGGGTTTTAGCTCTCCAATAGTGACATAAATACAGGTTCGAGTATCAGTCGAGCTAATTATTAAAGGTACAGCAAATAATAACAATGAAGATCCACAGTGTGCATACACGTGTCTCACCAAAAACAATGCCAGAGCCATCCCTGACTCCGGGAAAAGTATATACCTGCCTGAATCTGGCAAGGAATTATTAAAGAAAATACACGTGCTTATATTTAAGCATGGAATAAGCACCCGCGATCCTGCGAGGAATTTTTAAGGAAAATTTTATCACTCACCTGCGTGGCTCGGTGGGGGAATCCCGGTCCCAGGAGATTACCTTAGGCAGCCATCTTGCCTAAGCAGGAGGGCTCTCGGCCACAGAGTTTGGCCCATGCTCCAAGAGTTCCACACAACCAGCAGCAAAACCTCGGCAGGGGTCCCGTTTTTATAGCCTTGTCAGATCTGATTGTAGGCATTCCAGAAGCTTCTCTGCACCCCCACTCTGGCTGTGGGGTGCTCTGAAGCTTCTAAGCACCCCCACTCTGGCTGTGGGTGCCCTTGGCGCCTCTACACCCCCACCCCTTCTCTCTCTTAATGACCCTGATCAATGGGTTCTGGGGGCAAAACAAAAGAAGCTGTTAACCCCATTGCAGGAGAGGGGTGGGGCGGGGGGAGATGCGTCTGCACCTTCCCTATCAAAGGAAGATAGGGGGACAGAAGGGGGTGTGCATCTGCCACACATATAAGTCTTACTTAAAGACTTATATTAACTTACTTGCTTTATTGAAGGTAACTTCAGTTTTGAAGGCCTAAAAATCCTTTTGGAACAATCTGCTAGAATTTGTTGCCATAAAGTGGAGATAGTCATATCTCCTTATTCTACATGGATGTAACCAAGGTAAACATATGAAGGCTGGAGAGTCTAAGATGTTCTAATATTACAGCAAGTGAGGCCATATAAATACAATTCTGACTGGTTGAGGAAACTGACATAAATGAGGCAGTAGAATTGTTTCTCTGTTGGCTACAATAGCTGAAGTAATAAACTTACCCAAAACAGGAAAAATTACATTACGTTTTCCAATACTACAGAAGAGATGTGCTTGAGTACTCAAACTGTGTGTGAAAGCCTAAACTTGAGTGAAATTAAATTATTTATTACAGATTTTTTACTACGTTGATGGGATTGATAATACATATTTTTTCTTCTGATATACCAATCCCTCTCTTCTTCCTCTTATGGGAAGGCATGTATTCATGATTTGTCCTTGGTGATGGGAAATGGGTCTGTTTTATTTCTAAGCTTTTTAACATGTCATGTATGAACTTTTGAGAAGAAGGCATTGTCTATTACAAACCTGATGTTTTGAAACCAAGAAAAATTGATTTGCTCATTTAAAAAAACCCCACAAAGCTAATTGTCTACTTAGCTGGCATACTACATGAAGTTACATTTGCAGATTTTAATGTCTCTAACAGTTCACACTCAAGAGTATTAAAGATGACATAAATTAAATAATAATAAATTTGCCATCATGTTTAAAATACCTAATTTAAAGTCTTGTATAAAATGCTAAAGGAAGCAGCAGTTTCCATAGACTTCAGAGTATTCAGTTGGTATAAATATAGCTTGCTCCATGTCCTGTAATATGTCACCTTCTAATTATTCAGTTCTCATTCTGGCAGACGAGCTGAACATCTGGGAATACAAGAAATTTCTTTTTCTTGTAAACTTAACAAGCTGTCAGTGAGAGCATATTGATATTAAAACGGTGCAGGAGATAAGTTATCCAAAGCAACTGACAACAAAAATTCCATGTAGAAACTTATTCCATGGGCAAGATATTACATAATAGTGTTGGTGATTATAGCTAGCAAATTAAGGTGGAAAAAATACACTGTTATTTGCAATGGGCTTTATTCATGCAAATGCATAAGTGTTGATCTACCACACAGTGAAATGGTATATAATAGGTGTCACAGTGTACTCAATTAGAAACCAACCAGATAGAATAAGGCTCACGTTCACAAGGCGGTTGCACGTGGCAGTAACTAAGCTTTAGGTTCTTGGCCCTGCAAAAGAATCCACAGACCTAAATCAGCTGCACAGATTCCCCAAGGGCAGAACTGTGAGAGTGCTTCTGAATGAGCTCTGCAAAGGCCAATGTCCTGTGGGGCAACACAACTAAATTATCTAGCGGGAAATGCAGAAGACAGGAGCGTCTCCAAAATCCTTATCATGGCAGCATGGAACCTCTGAGCTGTTAGGGATTTACAGGTCTGTGGTCTCTTCACAAACAGATGCACTTTCTTTAAGAATCCAAGATGTGGAAATGTAGGTAATGTTAATCTTTCTGGAAGACATGAGAGGAAGATATAATACTGAGGCACTCACACTTTCCAGTGAGGTAAGGATCTTTGCTTGGAAGCACTCCATACCATGATGTCTATCTCTCACAGTGTAGCAACTGCCAGGTTATAAAGAATTCTGAACATGTGCATGACATAAGAGTAGGGAAGAGTGAGCATGGAGCATGATCAGCCTTGAAGCGCATTTACCCTAAATAAAATATCAGTAGATTTGTTGGGTTTCAGAGGACAATATTATTTAACCTCTTCCTGACTGTAAGGGAGGAGGTTTAGGCATATTTGTACTAAACAGCTGTGGGATACAGCACATTAGCAACCCTTCGTCTATGCAGATTCATTCCACCCTGATGCTGATCTCAAGGGTTCAAATATTTGTTGTACAAGACCTTCTCCCAATAAGGCCTGATTGCATAATCTTGTCTTGGACTCATGAGGAAACAGTTTAGTTGTGAGAAGTAACTGTAAGAACATCAGCAGAGTAGAGCCATCCAAGATAAGGATGGTAGAAGTGCTGGTAGAGGCAGGATTTTCGAGGTGATGAGTATTACCATCTCAAGAATAAAAGGGGAAAAGCATTAATATGAAAAGATAAAAATCTGAAGGGAAAATAACCAGAAGAGAGTGAATCAGCAATATCAAGGGCCAGACTACTCCAAAGAACATCAAAGGAAACCCTTTCCACCTGAGTAGCGTCTGCCTGGCCAGCCAAAAGTCATTAGCTGACTTCTGAAAGTGGTGAGCATGTTAATGCTTAACCAAGCAGTTAATCCTATCCATTCTGTATACTAGGCAGTAAATAATTGTTTTAAACTAAATTGTGTATCCTGCTTGCAGAATCTTTTTGCCTAAGGCAACTGTTCTCTGAACAAAGTGACAGAAGGAGAATAACGCCACTTTCAATTTAAAAAGTTTAATTCCTATGATATATGACTGTATGACTGTATTTACGTTTGTATGCATTCTACCTCTGACCCAACAGAGCTCAGCATAACACACAACCTTTTGACTCACTCTTTACAACCAATCCATCTTAAATATATTTTTGCTAATTTGAACTTCTTTAGATAGAAAGGATTTTGTATTTGGTAACCAGGATGCTTTCATTCTGAATAAAGTAGAATTTTATGCAATCTACTTTAAAACCCTTTGTAAAAAAAAAAAAAAAAAAAAGGTCAACTCATACATTTGTTTTATCTATACTTTGAAATACAGGGGTAGATTTCACTGCAGTTTATGTGAAATCTGACAAATGATACAGTACCTCACACGTTCAAGGATTAATAGCTTGAGTTTCTTGAGAAAAATGGGTTAAGAAAAAAATAATTATTAATCTAAACCAAATCTAAGTTAAATGCTTAACTGATTTGATTTGTCAGGTTTGAAGTCACTTTCAAATTAGGAACAAAACAATGGAAACCAAGATGTTTTCATATCAAGATATGGATACCTGTAGATTTTAGATGTCTTTACAAATTAGTTTTAATTATGGTTTAAACACAACAAAATATTTGGACTTATGTGCTTCTGTGTTTATATATAATCTTATACAATTGTCTTTTTGGTTCATCCAGCCCTAAATAACTGTGTCAGAAAGAGTAGCAGAATCTGGCCTACATGTAGGAATTAACATTGTTCAAAGATGACAAATTAATATGGCAACTATCTGTAGCAAGGTAATAATTAAAAATATATATATTTTATACTTGTTGATTTAATTTCATGGGAGAAATAAATTGCCAAGACCTGAAAACATGGGTAGAAATAATTTCAAAGTAAAGTCTAACTCAATAATGGTATGTCTTTTTATCTGCTGACAAATGGAAGATGTTTTGAAACATATCACATAAATCAGCAGTGAACTTTTCTGCCTAAAATGGTATGTAATTTTGAAAAGTAGCTGGACAGTCTCATGGAAGAAATATCCGTGAAGGGATATTAACTGCAAAGACACCACTTCTTAATCAAAAGGTTTTGTAGCTAAAAACCTGGCCAGTATTCTTCTGGAGAGGTATCGTTATATGCATGCTCTGTTCTAACAGTACTTAAACATCTGTTACCAGCTACAGTCAGAGTAATGGGCAGTGAAGACTAGTGATTTCACACAGTGGAACCTTCAAAGTATAAATTTTTCTCATCTCAAAATATATTTTCTGAATATATCCCATATTATCTTCTGTTTCATATTCTGCCTGTTAAGTGGCTTGAGATAGAGGAACTTTGCTCTGCACTTGGTCATTACCTACCATATTTCACATTTTAATTCACAGATTCAGTCCCTCAATACTATTTCCATACTAATAATGGATAATATTAGGTCATAAAATCCTGCAAGATCTTTGTCTCCTTCTTGCAGAACTAGTATTAAAACAAAGAAGAAAGCTAAGCCACAGCCATTTGAATTTATATCAATCCAAAACAAATATAGGAAGAAAAGCAAGATGTAGCACTGATCCAAATACATACAACAAGACGTATATATCAAGGAAAAGAAAGAATGCAGTTTGTAATATGGATAACATCATTCTTTGGTGAAATGCAATACAAACCATTTGAACATCAGCCTCACAAAAGAAACCTATTCAAGATGTGCATCTGAGGGAGAAAAATGCTTGCTCTAATGTGAAAAGGGTAGTCAGGACATGAAATATGTAATACCCATGCCTTGCAGATTATGCTTAGTCAGGATTATGGAGAGCTGCGTTAATCAAAAAAGATATAATTTTAATCAGTGGTTTAGATAATCTGCATCTCAATGTGTCAGACTGATAACTGTGAAAAATCTGAGATTGATGTGGTAACAGGACATGGCATGTATATACTTAGAGAAAAAAAAATCTCTCATAAAACTAAAATAATTTAAAATGAAAATTCTTTTTCATAACAAAAAAAAAGATAAAAATACTGTCACTGAAAAACTCAGAAACTCAAGGAATATATATGCACTAGATCTCCATCAAATAAGTAGTGTTCCTGCAAAAGTTTAGGTCTCCCCTACTGTGATTATTTGAGTAGAACAACGTGAAGCAACACAAGCAAATATCAAAATCCAGTCACTCCATCCTGATTTCTGAAGAGTCAAGTCTGATTGCTATATTTGTGAAAGAAACTGAAGGAGCTTTTCAGGTAATTCAGAAAAATGTGTTTTCCCTGATACCTGTAAATGGCAAAGCTGACCTGCTTTGTTGAGCAAATGGCACATACATATGTAGAATGGTAATTCATATAGAATTGAAGAGGAAAACAGATAGCTGTGCAAAGTGATTCCTGAAACTCTACATTTTAAGATTATTTTAAGATTATTTTGAACCTTACAGGAACAGTCTGAAATTATTCAGTTGAGAGGAAAATGTGAAGGGGAAAGAAAATATGGATTATAGATGTGATAGATTGAGTTCACACAGAAGTCATTAAAAGGAATCTGTTGAATGGAAAGTATACCTAGTACAGTATTGAATATTGAGGTCAGAAGCTTGAATTGAAACAGGGAAGTAGGCTGAAGTTGTAGAGACAAGCAAGATAAAAATCACAATAAAACAAAATACAAAAGTTTTAAAAGAGATATAATTTTGTAAATATATCACACATCTTATGAACAGTACAGAAATAAATATGAGTAATTAGTATGAACAGCAGAACTGGCATGCTGCTATTTTTGTGTGTTAGACAATGAAAAGAGATGACTCGTCAGCCCAACATGAAGTATTTTTGTGATTAAAATTAAATTATGTTCTATGAACCTAAGTCTGAATGTTATGGAGGATGTATCCTATCAACAGGACAAATGGCTGGTGGAGTTCTATTGTCAGTGTAATTCTCTGTTATATTAATAGATTCATAGATTACCCATCAAGAAAGGGTCATGTAATCTGACCTTCTGTAGAGGAAAGAACTTTCTTATACTGATTCCTGTTTGAACTAGAACAAGTCTTCTGGAAAAATAAAATAAAATCTTATCTCAATTTAAAAAAATCTAAATGATGATGAATTAACCATTCTTTTTGGTAATATGTTCCAAAGGTTAGTATCTTCACTATTAAATACTGTGGCTACTTTTCCTCACCTGAATATATCAATTTTCTGCTTTCTGCTTGGATGTAGTGGCACACTAACATCTCTGTTCTCCTTGTAACTACTTATAGGCTGTAATGAGGTTGCTTTTTAATGTCCTTCTTGTTAAGCTAAAGAGGTAGAGGTTCTGGAGACTTTCACAGTGTGACTCTTTAATCATTCCTTCAACTCTGCCATGAAAAAAGTATAGCAATCTTTCTTGAATGGAGGCATCAGATATAGAGAGAAGCTGTGGATTCATTGACTCAGTGACAAATGCACAGACTATGCTTACACTATTAAAGACGTGCTGCCTGAGGGGCGATTCCAGGCCTCCAAACCAAGAGATACACAAGCTCCTGTGTCCGTACTAATGATGAATCCTTCCCCATGGACTGCTGTTCACTGCGCTGTATTTGACTAACGTATTTTCTGGATTTCCTGTATTATACTGTTGGTACCAGGGTGAAGCTGCGGCACTTAAAAATTAAGATTATTTCATAGGCTTAAAAAATAGTGATTTTGTAGCCTAACATTGAGCACCTATTCTTCTTTCCATGAAGGAAAATGGATATTAGGCAACTGGAAGAATCAGTGTAGGCCTTATAGGCTAAAGTAGGGTGAAGGAAGTGAAATTTTGTGCAGTTTCATTCCTTTTCCCTATGCAAAATATTGCCTGTAGTAAAGTAATCTGATATTTACATATATATTTTATCAAGGAGCAAACAGTTGGTTCACTTCAAAAGAGAGCCCAGGAATAAACCATAAATAAACACATAGAGTGGATCAGGGAATCAGACTCTAGGGAACTAGAGTTATTTGACAAGAAAAGCATACATCCAATCTAATATTAACCATGCCAGTTCTGACACATGCAAGAACTATGTTGGTCTACTTGCCTAGAGAGAAGCTCACTACAACCTTAAAATATCTACTGTTTCCCAAATGGGTATCTCTCACACTGTCAGTATACCCTAGAGAATAGTTTACAGTCTTGTGCTGGGAAACTGACTTTCTCTGTTAAATCTTATAGCTATTTGTCTAATGGGAAAATTGTCCTAGAACATTTTCCAGCTGTTGTTAATTAGATAGGCCTTAAGTGGTGGACTCATTTGTTTTAAAGTAAGCTAAAATAGAAGAGCAGCTGTGTTATACTTTTGCTCATTTTTCCCAATAATGAGCACAAGTGTTATTTCTGAACTGCAAACTGTCTACTTGATATACTGAAGCCTTTCCGTTCAAAGGCACAACATGCTAAAAGTGGAGCAAAATCCATGAGCCAGATATATTTTCAAAATATATAATAGCAACAATTATTTGGCCTTCATCACAGAAGGTCTAGATGTATTTGATTGTAATTTAGCAAAACATTTTCAACCTTTTAAGCAGTTCAGCCTTGTTATTAGATCTGCTGGTAAGTGACAAGGTACTCAAGGCTCGAAAAGTCTAGTCCTGCTCATTGAGGTATCAAAGCCAATAGTAAGGCTTAGATATCATATATTGTGTTTGTTTAGAGCAAGGTTGTCCTCTGAATATCGATTTTTTTCAGAGAAAATTGAAAGCTTTAGCAAATTCAAAGGGCAATGTAGGTATCTGGCCCTTAAAGTAAAATTCACAGCTCTGCATTATGCACTTAAGGTCTCAGTCTACTGCATGATGCTACCACTGTTCTGGAGTCCATGCCCAAGGTAACTTTAATTATTCTGATCTACAAAATTAAAGGCAGGAGAACACTTGGCATTTCCTGAAATATAAGTACACCTTAAATATTCCAGAAACTGTATATTATTTGACCATAGTGAATTTTCTTTATCTAGAATCCACACTGCAAACTCTGTTCAGGAATTAAAGATGGGACAGTCTCACCTAACTTCAGATATTGACTATGTGACTATCTACCTCTGAACTAGTCATACTAGGTTCGTTTTATTAGTTAATGGAGAGGAAGAGGACTTTTGATCTAATCCATCTCATCTTAAAGAAGATACCTCAAAAAGGTTAGATGACTTTTATGTATTTGTCTCCTTTGACTATGAAGGAATCCACATGATTAGCTTCAGTGTACATGTTCACACTGTCATGCAAGTCCCAATCTGAGGGTAAGACTGCTCTTTAAAAAAGTGAGCCGGGGTCATGATTTGGTTTCAAAGCAAAAGAAAATAAACTGTATTTCACTTTACTCTTTATTCACAGGTATCATTCTGTGGTCATATAATATACAATTCAGCTAGTGTTTGATAATTTGCATGGGGAAAGTTTCAGATGCAGCTTTCTGGAAGAACTCTGAGAGTCTGCGTACAGTGTGTAAGGAAGTAAATTGCTCCATAGTGAGTGATTTAGTACCTGCTTCCAAAGTGTTTGTCAGGGAACTTTAACACATATTATTTCTAAATTCATCACATCAGTAACTCTTTCACTGTAAGTAAGAACAATACTATGCGAAATATTTTAATGCTTTTAGTTCTTACACACACACACATATTTATACTCATCTTCTTGATAGATGTTCTTACAAAATGGCTCAGAGATAATATGCTTTGCAGATTTGTGGCCTAAAGCCAAGTGGCTGGAGAATCATACTTGTAACTATGACTCATGTGGAAACTATCTTGGGTGATGGGGAACAGGTGCATCTTCTGTTTGCAAGAACATTAGCCACTTTAATTTGTTTCTTTGTAGGTATTTGTACAGGATAAGTTCATTGTTACCTCAAGGCTGTTTTTACAACCCTTCAAGACTTTCTGCTGCAGTTGAAACCTATTCATTTTACTATTAAGTAAGGCAATGTGACTGACACAAGCTGATGTGACACTTCACAGGGCAACTATTTGCTCAGGAAATATAAAACTACAAGAGTTCTGTCACTTTGCTGAAATAATATGCTCTTTGGAACAGAAATGAAAATCCTAAAAAAACATGTTTGGCTATCCTGTTCCCCATCCCCCTAAAAAATAAAGAAACCAAACACAGAAAAGGGGGTACTTGTTTATGAGTTTTACAGCAGTAAAATACTCTAGCCACTTGAGGGTTGAAGCGTATGTGTTTTTATGCTAACTTTTGTGACAACAGCTGAAGTATACATCAAGGATGTCATAACCCAGCTCTACCAGCAATGGATCAGAAAGGTGTCTTTCCTTCAGCTTCACAGAAGACAAGAATAATTACCTGATTAATCTTCTCCCTACTCTCTACCCAATTAACTAGGAAGAGAAGCATTTAGAGGAGGTCTGATCTCTCAAGCAATGACAGAAATTACTCCAGTCTGTGCCTATCAGAGCTGCAGGAATTTGGGTTGCAAGAAACCTTGTAACTATGCATACCAAAAAAAAAAAAAAATTATTTTGCACGTTGTCGAGGGTTTAGATTGCGGGGTGACAATAAAACCCTGGCAGATGTATTGTTAACCTCCTCTTCCCCCAACTTCCCCCTTTTTGCCCCTTCCTCTCCCCCCTTCCCACTAAGGACAGGCGATCAGGAGGGAAAGAAGGACAGAGAGAAGAGAATTGGAAAAAATTAGAGATGTTTTACTAATAAGAATAGAGAAAATAATACAAAATATACAAAACCAATCTTGAAAGTCTCAGCAACTGCAGAGCTGGCACCCAAAGTCCTGGATTGGACTCTGCAGCCAACCGGAGCTGGATTCAGTCTCTCACTAGGCCTCAGTTCGCAGGGACGACTAGCAAGGTCCTCTCCTAATGTCGGCCATAAGGAAAAAGGGAAAAGAGGGATGAGATCCTCGTGATCTCTCACTTTTATATGAAGTATTCACGTGAATGGAATGTTATACACTGTTGGTCAGTTTCTTGGTCACCGGTTTCTCGTTGCCCCTCTCGTGAGATGTCCATCCGTGCTTATCAATAAGTTTGCATTCCATTGCTAGGCTTACCAAAACATGTATCTGGTTCTCCAAGAAAATGCAGCTAATACGAGGCTTTAGCTGACAGGCAGATTCACTAAAAGAGAAACTTGTTTTTTAACAAAACCAGGAGACACGTACAGATTTAAATTATCTCCAGCATGACTTACTGTCCTCCAGTACAAGGCTTTTTCACTTCTGAGGGAGCTTTTGTGCATTCCCTCACGTGTTCAACAATCTAAGTGCATGCGTGAGGTTTGCTTTTGGTTTTAGACACATTACAGATGTCTGCTTGTTCACTTTTAAACCTGATGTTCATCACTTTAGTATGACATGACTCATCAGGCTATTTATTACTGCTTTTTAGTTTTGCTCACTGAAGTAAGGGGGGACTCAGTCTCAAGGACTTCTGCATTATCAGCAGACTTGTAGTGCTGCTTTGTAGGTCATTTGTGTTATTTGAAGGCAACACAGGCCCAAAAAGGTACACCTGGAAACTTCAATTACCGTCAAACTAAGTGGGACCCAATTTCTGTTTTTCACGCTGTTTGCATTTTCTGTCTTGTACCTTCAAGCCCTCTTTCCATTTGTAGTCTGTCTGTGCCTTTCCACAGATGAACAGTGGAACTGTGATACTGTTGAATTTTCAGAAAAGGATACATCAGAAGAATTTACCTACTGGAGAAGGGAAAATCTTCACTCATGTATTTCAGAGTATTAGATAATAAAAGGTGATAAAAGGCAGAAATATAAGATTTTTTATGTGATCACTTTAGTAGGTTGCCTTCCCTTACAGTTACTATTAATCACTTAGTGTGATCTAATAGTGCTTTGTTTGCCCCAGGGCTTGAAATATAACTCTTTTGAAGTATTTTCCTCCTCCTCATATTCAGTTCTCCACTTTTAGTAAATTATATATCTTTAGCATTTGATTTCAATATTCTAAAGGCCTTTTCTTATTTTGAACACTTGAAGTATTGATGTTTCAGAGCATTATCTGTCTGCTTTCCTACTCTTTGATGAAAATATGTCAAAAGACAGCTCCTATCCTCGTATAGAAAGAATGGGTTATTTCCATTCATTTTTTTTTATTTTTATTTTTTCTCTTCTTGCCCCATATATGTTGCAAACATGACATCCTTCAATGTGACTTAGTAAAAGTTCTCCCTTACTTAATCTTACTGTTTAAGTGCTATGTAAGATAAAAACATACTTATAGATGAGGGTCACAGCGAATTTCATAATGCAATATTATATAGTATAGAGGCTTTATTGCTTACTTGACCTCCTGCGGGGCTGATCAGGAACTTCACAGCAGAAAAATACAGATGTTACCCAAATGTTCCAGCTAGACTCTGAAGTAAATGTATATAAAAACCCTATTCCAAAGGATCTGTTCCTTTCTCTGCATCATACCTTTGTTAAAACATGTCACGCTACTAAAAGCATCTATCCCTTAATTCTTTTTCTTTATGTGCTGGTTTTGTTGGGATCAAGTTAATTTTATTCATAGTAGTTAGAATCTTTTATTTTTAGTAGTTAGGCTGCGTTTTGGAGTTGGTACAAAAAGGATGTGAAGACTCCCTGATGCCTTGGCTGTTGCTGAGGAGACCAAGGACTTATTCATCTTTCCAGCTGCTAGTGCACATAGAAGCGAGGAGGGACCATAACCAGACAACATCTAGATTGACATCCAGGCTGGCCAACGAGATATTCTCTACCATTAGCATCATGCTCCGTATATAGCTGTAGTGGGCTTTTCTGGTTTGCTTTTCTTCTGGGACTATCTTGTGGCAGTACACTCTACCCCCCACTCTGCTGAGAACTGATGTGGCAGCTGCATGTGTGCACACACCCCCTCTTCCCCAACACCTTTCCCCTCTCCTGCAATGGGACAAGTTAATGGCTTTTATTGTGAGACCAGGCCAGAGTCGTTAGGAGAGAGGAGGGGGCACACATAGCCACAGTAGGGGGGTGCAGAGGTGTACATAGACATAGTAGAGGGTGCAGAGAAGCCGCGAAGCTTCTAGACTGCCCACAGCTGGATCTGACCAGACTATAAAACGGGACTTCCTGCCAAGGCTGCTTTTTGTGTGGTCCTCTTGGAGCGCGGGCCAAATGCTGCTGCCGAGAGTCCTCCCGGGACTGGGATGCCGTCTAAGGTAACCTCCTGAAAAATGGAACTGCCTCATCTCCACCTGTGGGTGAGTGATAACTTAGTATTTTCCTCTCTGGACCAGTGAGTATATTCCATGCTTAAATATAAGCACGTGTATTTTCTTTAATAATTCCTTGCCAGACTCAGGCAAGTGTATATCCTTAATATAATTCCTCACTAGACACGTGGGTCTATTTTTCCTGGAGTCAGGGACAGCTCTGACATTGTTTTTGATGAGCCACGTGTATGCACACTATGGATCTCCATTATTCTTATTTGCTGTACCCCAATAATTTCCTCAAGTTGATATCTGAATCTGTATTTTATCTTATCGGAGTGCTGATTGTATAAACCCTGTTTCTAATCGGTTGTTTTCCTGGACTTTCCCGGATGGAATAAAAGCCCGTTTTGGACCTTGTTGTCTGCCAAAAACTAGCTTCAGGGTCCCTCCATGACACATCTCTTTGAACGCAAACTCTGGGTCTCCACTCTTCTGGGATCAGCTGTACAGGATGGATGTTCACAATCGGTGCTTGGGAGTGGGCTGAACATTTTTTTTCTGTGTTGTTGAGCGATTGCACTGTGTATTCCTTTCTTTGCATATTGTTTTATTGTTATTATTTTTATTGTATATATTTTCCCTTTTGCTGTCCTGTTAAAAACTGGTTTTATCCCAACCCACAAATTTTGCCTTTTACCTTTTTCAATTCTCCCCCTGCATCCCACCAGGGAGTGAGAGGAGTGAGGGAGAAGACACATGGTCCTAGTTGCTGGCTGTGGCTAAACCACAACATTTAAACAGAAAAAGCTCAACTCTGCTTGGTAAGACTATTTACATAAAAGGTTTTAAGAAAATTTACTCGACATGTTCTGGAAGAATGAAGTCTTCCCTACAGTCTTCCTAGCTTAAAAGTAAATTTACCAAGTCATATATAGGTCTCATAGGTCTCTAGAATAAATGTCTTTCTTTCACTTTAACAAGTGTTGGAAATTTTGCTACCTACCAAAAGCTTTTTTTTTTTTTTTTTACGTGCTAGAGTCGTTTCTCCTTGCTTGTACTTTCCTTCTTGCTCTTCCCAATGTACACTGTGCATCACCTTTCCCTTACTGAGCATATTTATTTGCTTTAAAGGTTGATGCAATCTTTCCCATCCTCCAGAAGTTTCTCCGGTTAGTTGGTACAAATACTGATCAATGATCTGTGTTACCTCACTACATACTTCTTTGGTAGGATGCACAAAATACAACATCATCCATCCCATCAAGGAATCCAGAGTGGTATATCAGGCACTATACACACATTCAGACCAGCCTCTTGTTCCTCCTTGGCTGACCTCAGTGCCCTGAGCCCAGACAGCTCCAGGTGCTCACTGTCACAGCGTGGGGCTGAAAGAGGTTCCTTATCTTCCCTGGTCATGCCAGATGCTAGTACAAATGATGCATGGTTCTTGCATGCAGATCAGGGAGGTGCTTAGACACAGCCAGAGAGAAAAACACCTTCTCTGCTTCAGCAGCTTAGTCAGGACCCACTCCACCCGACTCACTGTGCAAAGACTTTTCTTGGGATAAGCACAGTTCTTGGTGAATGAAAGTGATGGGGTTTTATACAGTAGCTTAAAAGCTAGTACACTTTCCAGTTTTCAAGTGTTTAAAACACAAAGTAACAAGGTAACACAAGAGGGAGCAAGTCTCCATTCCACCTGTTGAAATGATAGTTATGATGCTTCAGAGGCCAGAGGGAGAGTGGGCTGAAGGAACCTACTCTTTGCCAATTGACAAAGACATTGCTGTTGTTCTAAAGAGATCAGTTATAGGCTATATAGGCCTGGCATACCGGAACTCCGTACTCCAGATGAAGTACACCAACAGTGGGAAAACGATTTTTAAAAGTGAAGTGAAAATTCTATTGCTTTTCCTGAAAATCTTTCTGAGAACATACTCTGTGTGTCTGTGGGAGCTATGTGGATAATACAATTCTCTTGCCCATTAAAGAAAAATTACCCAATATATTCGTCATATTCAATGTTCCTCATTGTCTACCAATGTTCTTGCTACAATAGCATAAATAGAGTGCCATGTGTAATTTTCTTCTGTTTTATATGCCACAATGAATCTGATTTTTAAGAGGCATTTTATTCTTTAGCATCTATAGTTTTCTAAGATTTCTGTGACAAATTAGTCACCTAAACTGGCCTAATCTTGCTTTCAATACAGCTGAGTCTGGTAATTAAAACCATGAAGATACTAACAACATAAAGATGGAAGAAAATCTTGTGAAACACAGTCTGATATATCTAGCACTGTACTCATAGGCTTGCTGTTATACATTCTCTTATTGTAGCAGTTAATCTCAGCTTATGACAAAAAGGCACACTGACAAAAATTTTCTACCCTAAAATCTGTCCTAATCAAAGAGCAAGCTGAGAGATCTGATGTCAGTGTGCCACTACTAAATGCACAAAAGTGTAGAGTATTGCACTTGGGTATGAACAACCCCAGGTTCCAGTATAAGTTGGGGAATGACCTTTTAGAGAGCAGTGTAGGGGAAAGGGACCTGGGGGTCCTGGTGGACAACAGGATGACCATGAGCCAGCACTGTGCCCTGTGGCCAAGAAGGCCATTGGCATCCTGGGGTGTACTAGAAGGCGGGTGGTTAGTAGGTCGAGAGAGGTTCTCCTTCACCTCTACTCTGCCCTGGTGAGACCACATCTGGAATATTGTGTCCAGTTCTGGGCCCCTCAGTTCAAGAGGGACTGGGAACTGCTGGAGAGAGTCCAGCGCAGGGCAACAAAGATGATTAAGGGAGTGGAGCATCTCCCATATGAGGAAAGGCTGAGGCAGCTGGGTCTCTTTAGTTTGGAGGAGACTGAGGGATTACCTCATTAATGTTTATAAATATATCAAGGGTGAGTGTCAGGAGGATGGAGCCAGGCTCCTCTCGGTGACAACCAATGATAAGACAAGGGCTAACGGGTATAAACTGGAACACAAGAGGTTCCACTTAAATTTGAGAAGAAACTTCTTCTCAGTGAGGGTAACAGAACACTGGAACAGGCTGCCCAGGGAGATTGTGGAGTCTCCTTCTCTGGAGACATTCAAAACCCGCCTGGACACGTTCCTGTGCAGCCTCATCTAGGTGTTCTTGCTCTGGCAGGGGGATTGGACTAGATGATCTTTTGAGGTCCCTTCCAATCCCTAACATTCTGTGATTCTGTGATTCTGTGAAGCCCTTTCAGAAGTCTCCCCTGTCTTTAGCAGCACTGTCAGAGCAGCCAGCTAAGGGAAGGGGTGATGCCTGCTCACCAGTCCATTTTTACAGACCGCCAGTGGCAAAGGAGTTCTATGCTGGAAGCAAAAGCTTCTTCTGCTTCCTCTGGCGTTTCAGCATACAGAGTGAATCTAACAATGGTCTGTACTATCAGTCACTTACAATGTGACTGAGTGACATATCAGCAGCTACAGGACATGCCAAATAAACTCTGCGTCTTCCCAGATGACCTTCCAGTTAGGTGTGATCTGATCTTACAGGCTAACATATGGGAATCCAGTTCTTCTGGGATTCCTTTTTTTTCACGTCATAATCTTCTTTCTTCTGCTTTCCTCTCTACATCAATACTCCCATGCTCCCATACCTCCATACTCATGTACACGCATTAGTCACTCAAGGTGCCATGCAAAACTAAATTTTCCATCATTCAAAGGCTTTATCATGTCCAGCTGGAACAGCTGGCATTCACTTCCATTTTGCCCTACTTCTTGCAGACTTCCCAGTCCTCTTGTGTAGATTATATCAGTACTCAGGTTGAATGAAACAAAGTCTTTGTTACAAGGCCACCTTTTCTTCCTTCTATGTCTGGTTTCCCTGTGGCCTGGTTGTTTTGGATACTGAAACATTGTTTGAATAATAGCATTTCCCACTGTTTAGGAATGCACAACAGCTTGTAATGTGCTGCGAAGACTCTGGAAATATGTGTCTATAGGCAGAATCCGAGGAAAACTAATAAACAGCATGAGGATGTTCTACTGAGCATAAGTTAATACAGGAACCTAAAATGGTTGCAGAATCACTGTGTCTCATAAAGTATTCAGCAGGAGTGGTCAATCTGGCCTATAAACACCTTTTGAGCTCACAGGCAATGCATTATGTTAGGCAAGCGTGGCCTAATTCCCTCCCCTGTTCCCTGCAAGTGAGAAAATTTAATCTGCTAATTGAATATCCTGTTTCCCTGCAGAGAGTTACTACAGCTGAGATATTATATGAAAAGAAGAATGCAGACTGATAATGATACACTCTTTTTCTGCAAGTGGGAATGGCTTGCCCTGAAGTGGATAATAGCGTTGCTATCCTTACCTGTTTGCCCTCTGAAGTACCCTCTGGAACTGCCACAGTTAAAGCAAACTATAATTTATTTCTTTAGGTTAGGGATTAGGAAAAGTGGAGTTTCTAAGGCCAGACTGGTGCAGCATACCCATCTTATGCTTCAGTTGATTTTAAAATACTTGGCTATAAACTTCTTGACAGATCCATCTGTTTCATGGGCAGATCTGTCAGCAGAAGAAGACGAAGGAATAGACAGACATGAGTTGCAGCCTGGTTCATCTTCAAAAAGTCAATTTTTATTCTCACGAGATGAAGCTCTAGCTTCCTTCATGGGCACTACTGGAAACCAGGACATCCCTTTGTACTTCAAGGCCTGTGCAGCTTTAAAGCATATAACTTAAAGTTCGTAAGTTTTTTAGTGACTCTGACCTTGAGAATACTACAATTTCTGATTACAGTTGTTTCCTTTTCATGTATGCTTGTCCACTACATTTTTATGATCAGAGTCCCAACGTACATTAATACACATAAAATAATAAAAATACTGTCTTTTATTGTTTTTACTCCCCTCTGATTACATCTTGACCATCTCTATTTTAAGAAAGAAAGCCCAAACATTTCTTTCATCTTCTTAATGAATTTTGTGAATTACATCTATTTTAGAAGAAGGGTATATGAAGCCTCAGCTTGTTCTTCATTCTTCTGAATGCTAGGTTTTACCCATTCCACAAGGTACCAAAATGTCTGTAGTGTGAATGATTTGTTCTTGTCAGAAGGTAGAGAACACAATAGATACTATGGTTCTTATTTTTTTTTCCCAGTTCATATTTTGAAGGATAGTGTTAATGATATTTTTACTTTGAAAAAACAATTCAACGGTTGCTAAAACTACAATCAATCAATAAACAGGAGAAAATATGCAGAGTCAGTCAGAAATGCTTGCAATTATTTCAGTAAAAGTTTTGAATATTTTAGATTATATAGAGAACTGACATTGTAACATTGTCTGAGATGGCTGAGAGTATTTGAAATATGAGTTCCTAACTATGCTTTTTATTTCAGCACAGTCACTAAACATTGCATTCTAGCAAACACTTAGTTCATGTGAGATAATATACCTTAAGTTGCTGTTAATGTCATTATATTAATTGAGTAACAATATATTGTAATCATAAACACATTTAATTTTTCAAGTATATCTATTCTTATTAAATTGGGAAGCAGGTAGCATATAAAAATTTAGTTTATAGTTGCACTTTTGCTGGTTTTAATTTTGATGAAAAGGAACATTTTAACCTGGAAATGAGATGTATCAGAGTTCACAAGAAAGAGTAATAGATATATGTACATATTTTTGGTTACCAACCTCAAGTTTTATATAAAAAAAAAAAGTTGACTTTTTTTTTTGCACATTTCTTATGGGAAAATAGACTATCCAGTCATCTAGAAACACGATTCCTTCTGAGCTGTATCTGGAAATGCTAGTCACAATTCTGGTCATCCCAAGTGACCAGATGCAGTCCCTGACCGGAGAAACAATGAAGAATAACCTGAAGGTTCCACCCTTGAGGGCTCTGCTCTTCCCTGTGTGTCAGCAGCAAAGACATTCTCTGGTATCAAAGGTCATTGTTTTTAAAGGAAAAAGCAGACGTTTCTGAAAAGGTGAACAGATTACGGAAGACAACTATTTGTGAAACTAGAGTTGTTCTAACGGTACAAATGGGCTAAAGCTTGCTTTGGCACCTTTACTTCTCTTCAGGATAATTACTTTTGGCTAGAACTCAGTGAGCTCATATCTGTTGCAGAGCCAAAGTACCTCCAAGTGTGAAATATTGAAGGATGGGAGATTGGAGGAGTTCATTAAATTACCTTCCATTTCATCATCTGCTCTACAGCTCGGTGAGGCGGTTTAGTTTCTTTGACAGTCTGACCTTTCTGTTTAAATAGGTTGGCCTGCCATGAAGATGGTCTGGGGATTTCGAGAGCAGAGATATCTTGTGCTTAGTAAAATACATTAAAACTTCCATTTCTAGTCATTCAGGTTACTTTTAGCTGTCATTCACCTCTTGCACTTGTCCAGCTTTGTTTTTTGTTTTTGTTTTTGGTTTTGTTTTTTTTTTTCTTATTTTTAATGTATTTCTTGTCCAAGTAACTTCCAAAACAGAAATCAGGATCAGGCATGGAAAAGTGCTATGCCTTTAGGCAGTGTCTTCTTTTAACTCCTTTTCCCAGTTATCTGAAAATCAGCCAGCAGAGCACTTGGCAATGTCTCCACTATCTTTCCTGAGAGGTTAATTCGCCTTTCTAAATTGGAGAATAAGATCTTGTGTTTAAGAACTGGTATGTCATTTTATACCGGTGTTACTCTACAATTTACATCTGGTTTATGAGAGATAAACCTATATATATAATTTCTGTGGTTGGTTTGTTTTTTTTTTTTTTTTTGGCTCCATCTAATAATAGAAATACAAAGCTGAACATTGGGGAATATATACACATATATATATATATACACACACACACAGGGTTTTGTTGGTTTGTTTGAAACTTGAGAAATGCTTTTGTTCTATGCTGCATCTTTAGAATAAGCTACTTCACCAGAAAAGGCAAGGAAGGAAGAAACAAACAAACAAACAAAAAACAAGCTTACAAAGTAAGTAGTACACAGTACAGCACATACTAAACAAGAGCAGCGTTAACACATTAATTAAAATGTGGGCCACGTCATTCCTAACTGCATCAAGTGTCAGAAATAGGAAGCAGTCTAATCACATTTAAAAACAATTAATGGGAACACTGTAGTAAATTAACATAATAAACAACATTATAATTACAGGAATGATACATACAATTACTAAGAAACAATCATAATTAGCAAGAGAGCTTTGTTACTGCATTTGTATTTACATAATTCACAGTTGTACTACTCAGTGAAAGTTATGCCAAGACAAAGGGCAGCTAACCAGTATTAGAAAATACCAAATCAGTAGTCTTGGGATACTGGGTAACCACAGTGGAGTTGAATGATTTGTTTTTCCTTAGTGAATGGCTAATTTGCCTAAAAATCCCCCATCAAACACAGAATTTTGGTTGTTCCAATGCTATTTGGATTGAAACAGCATTTAATACATCTCATCCAGCAATTCAGAAGAAGGAGCACTTGTTTAGCTTAGAACAAACAAGGGTTAAGCTTTTAATCAATACGTGAACTCACGTTACCCACCTAATTGAAATGCATCTTACCTTGTCTTCCTCTTCTTTGGAGGGGCTGGGTAAGTGACTCTAATAATCTCTGGTGGATCGACGAATGCACTGGTTTTCTACATTATGAAAATAAATTTAGTGTTTGAAAACAGGAACTCAGCTCTTAATTCTGCATTTTGATCTCCAGCATAGTCCAGTGCTCTATGTCAGACATCTCATGCTAACTTAATTTGAAATTTTCTGAAAGGAAGGGCAGTTAAGCCATTGATCTGAAGTGTAGGATCTGATTTCAGATCTGTTCTTCCTCTAAGGTAGGGGCAGGACCAGAATCTGTCTTTTCTCACTTTTTCTACATTCCAGTAAAACAACTGGAGTATTACGAGACATAATACCATCAAAGTAAAACAACTGGAGTATTACGAGACATAATACCATCAATTATCTCCTCTTGGAGTTTTGTCAGTCTGTTGGAAATATTTAAATAGCCATTCTGATGTCAGTGGAAAGCTGGGCCCATGTACATATTACTAACATTTCTGTAAAATTCTCATTTCCCATTGCTCAACAATACATTTAATTATTCAGGGGAAACACGACCATTACACAAAAAATCCCAACTACATTAAAGTAGATTATTAACTTATGTTACCTCAATTTTCAGCCAGTTCTCTAGTTATGTTGCAATTGTTACAATTTCAAGATGCTGACTGTAAAAAAAAAAAAACCATACTGGAATTCAGTAAGGGCAAACACAGGATCAGTCATAAGCTGTTTACTACTTCTATCTGTAATGAGGTTCTGGAGATGTACAGAAGACCATGCCAAAAGCTGTAGAAGCAAGATTAGTTTTTCAGTTCATTCTGCATTTTACTTTTTAATTAAAATGTTGTCCACATTTTCCATTCATTTGTAGTGAAAGAGTTGGGATTAAGAAGAAATAAAATAGTTACTTCCATGGAAACACAAAAGAGTTCTGTGTATTCTACACATAACAAAGTATCCCTATGGTCAGCTCTGAATTTTCACACAGGAAAACTTATCTAAAACCTAAAATAAACTAAATGTGGACAAAGACTGCAAAGTGAATGTTGATGGAATAGGAAAGGAGCTTTGTCATTTTAAGAGGAAATCAAAATATGCTTTCAGTAATATTCATGGGTAATATAATGCTAGTGTTCCTTAATAATTAAATCACATATCAAAAATCACCATGTTATGCTGCATTGCTTTGCCCACAATTGGAATTTCCCAAATGGTTTCTATGGTTACAATAGTAGTCACGTATTCTTACATAATATCTAAAAATACAGGGTCTATTGACTTTGTCCAACTTTCAGTACCTGATTTAGCTAAGTAAAGTAACCAGACAAGCTCCCTGTACTGGAGAGTACACTCTTCCACAAAGTAGTTCAGAACACCTAGGTTAGGATCCTCTGAACCACCCTCTGGAGGAAGCTGCCTCAAATTACTGCTTATAAAGACAACCTACAGAGACCAGCCTAGGCAAATGGATAATTTGAATGGCTAAAACCAAGTGGTATCAACGGTTATCACCGTTTCAACACACTGGCTCTGCATACAATTAATGTTAAGTAAACTTTAGAAATAGCCTTGAGTTCCTGGCCTGCATTTTCCCTTGTTTTCTGCTTCCTTTCATTCACAGTTTCCTGGAAGTGCAGAAGATTTTAAAAGCCATTTAAGTGACTAAAATGGCAAACTAGTATCTAAAAGGGTTTTCAAAAGTGCTTAACTGCATTTGGCATCAGGTACAATATACAAGATCTTCAAAGGAATCTGGGAAGAGAATTTTCCTTTAAATCAGTGAAAACAAGGGAATTCTTGGAAGCCTCATGCATAATCTAGTTGCTCTTTAGGTACCTAAACACCCCTACAACTCTACCCCAGAGGCCTCTGTAAGGATTCTCCTTTGCACTGCCATATTGATGTTTTTGACAGATTTAGCCAGGAAACTCTGAAGGTGTGTAATTCCCCAAGATTAGAGAGAATAGAGAGAGGCAAAAAAAGAGGTCATCAAGAGGCCAAGGAAGGGTCATTTCCTCCTCAGCATGATAATGAAGTAGAGCTGCGTACATATCTGGTAACTTAGTAGACTGAAAACACACTGAAAGTAAAATGTAAAGGTGGAGCTTATGTTTTGACTTCCAGGACCTTATGCTGTATTTTGCACTAGAACACAACCCAGTCTGCTACTTTTTTTCAAATTGAATCCAACCAGTACAACAGGTCAAGTACCTCCTTTCATGTGCTGCAATCCTTCATTTGGCATTTCTTCTTGTATTTGTCACCACAAAGAAATCCATGGGGGATTGCTCCTTGGTATGCAAGGATGTAATCATGAGCAATGTGATAGATGATAAGCCACTAGGCAGCAGAAAACCAGTTCTACAGTGAAGCCTATCAGTTCTACTGCTTTTAAACCATAATTATTTAGGATTGACTCCAGAGTAATAGGAATATCTACAACAAGATTTCTGGAGAGGAGTCTTTCCTGTTTCTCTAAAGAACTTGGAAAGGGTCTCTTTTATAAATATAGGGCACTTCATGCACTCACTCTACTTTGTTTCTTACATTGCTAGTCCTGTTGCTGTAGTAGCTATGTGGTATTTTTCAATTAGCTTTGCAAAGAGTAATCTGTCACCTCTTCTGTGGAATGTGATTGAGAGCCCGGACTTAGTTTCTGCCTAGGAAAATGAATTTCTGTGGTGAACCTCCTATGTATGGGTTGTCTTTCCTAGGAGACTTAAGCCTTAATTTTCTCTAGGAATTTGTGGTTACATGAACTCTTGTTTTCTTACTAAACTGCTTATCATTCGTAGAATCACAGAATGGTTTGGGTTAAAAGGGACCTTAAAGATCATGTAGTTCCAACCTCCCTGCCACAGGCAGGGACACTTTCTGCTAGACCAGATTGCTCACAGCCTCATCCAGCCTGGCCTTGAACACTTCCCTACAGCTTCTCTGGGCAACCGATTTCACTACCTTACTGACCCCACAGTGAAGAATTTCTTCTTTATATCTAATCTAAATATACTCTCTTTCAGTTTAAAGCCAGTACTCCTTGTCCTATGACTAGGACACCCTTGAAAAAAGTCCCTCTCCAGCATTCTTGTAGGTTCCCTTTAGGTACTGGAAGGCTGCTTAGAATCTCCCCAGAGCCTTCTCCTCTCCAGACAGAACAACCCCAGCTTTCTCAGCCTCTCTTCATAGGAGGGGTGCTCCAGCCTTCTGACGATCTTCATGGCCCTTTGTGTAGAAATAATAAGAGTTAGAAGGGAAGGACCAGGTTTTAGAAGGATTTGAAGTATCATTTAAAATAGTAAACAATAATTTGACTTTCATTAAATTAAAGGTGATGTGTATGCTGTTACTTAGGGATGGCTATTCATACTGTTAATCCATCACTGCAAAAATTCACAGCTTTCTGCTTTTCTGTATTATGTTGAACATAGGAGTGGGAGATTAACACTCTTTCCATTCAGCCTCTAGTTCCAAGATCCTTTCTGAAATAGCTAGAAATGCATCAAAATCATATGTATCTTGAACTCAGAAGAATGTCAGGCAGCTCAGGACAGTATGAAGAGCTAATACTAAATAGATAAAATACAAGAACTACATCCCAGGGTGGGAGATAGGTATATTTTTCTACTTAGCTTACTTGCCAGCTTCAGAGGCAGCAAAGTGTTTCTTTTCCCCACTATTAATTAAAAATAGGAAGAAAAAAAAAGAAAAAAAGAAGAAATACTGATTATATAAATACTAAAAGAGTTAATAAAGGAAAAAATATATTCACAGAATATTATTTCTTTGCTGGAATTCAAAGGAGCAAATGAATTTGGGGTTCCCATTAAGTCCTTGTCCAGTAGCTGCTGGAGAAACTACAAGACTGAGCGAACAGGCTTCAAGAGGCTACTTCATTGTTTTCTGTAATTTGCTCAGAAAAAGCACAGAGAAACCAACTATTGGGAGAATTATTCCAAAGGACTTCTGGTGCTGTCGTCACCTTACAAGTCTTTAAAGTGATAGTGGATCCAATTAAGAGTATAGAAAATGTATGTTTCTTATTTTAAGGGTGGACTACTCCAGACTGGGAGGCTCAAGGAGATGTAATGAGTCCTAGAGATCCTCTGCTTATTGTGCACTGTCTAGTTCTGTATAACTAACATACAGTTTGGGAAAAATACATAAGAGGAAAATTTTATTTCTGTGTCTGATTTGTGTTATTATCAACTAACTAACATGACTCCCTGAGTTCTGTTTTTTTTCCTTTTTCTTTTCCTCTCTTCACTCTCAGGTTGTGACCTGTTTTACATCTAGTTAGCTGAAGTCAGCTCTTCCTTACAATTACTCCAATATGAAAACCCACTTATTTTCTAATTTTTTTCTTAATCCTGCCTTTTGAGCTGTGCAGAAATGTTTAGCTCAGATCACTGAAAATAACGTCTTTATACCATAATAAAATTATAATAGCTAAACAAGCTTGTTTCACCATGTTTGACATACAAAGCTTTTACTCAGGCTGGAAAACAATTATCAGACTTGGATTCTTATTAAGGTAGTCTATTGTGATTGCAGTATATAAAGATATGTTAATAAAATTCTTTGCATCCCTGCATTCCTTCTGAGCTCAAAACAACCTGAAGTTATTTGTGTTTAGAGCAAGTTTGTGGACTCTTGTAGGCCTCTAGTATGTTAATTGTATTAAGCCCTCTATTGATAAATAATTTGGAGAAAACAGACAAGGGTGAAAGTAAGGATCAAAAATAATAATGAGGGAGTAGTAAAATATAAGATTAATATGAGTCTCTGAATTTCTGCATCAGCAAGGTATGGAAATACCTATTCTGGTGTCATTATTTCAACAAAAGCTAGTGTAGAAGTCCTTGTTTTGGAGTAGCTATTTTGATAGATTTCCAGCAAATACGAGACTTAAGAGTGAGAGAACGCAAAGTTGCGTTTTAGGAGCATTAGATCTGTTGTCTATTTGACCATAGTGAGAGGGCTAAGTACAACAGATATGGGCACTTAAAAGCCTCAGTGTACTAACAGGACTGGCTCAACAGTTACAGATGTAACAGCCTTGCTATATCTGCTTAGTCCAATAAAGAGATCAAGCATATGAGACACAGAAATACCACAAAGGAGACATTAAAATGGTTCATGATTAAAAATAAAAAAGCATGAAAAACTTTAAAATATTATTATACAACTGAAAGTAGATTCTGATTAATCTTGCGTACTCCTCTATAATTATAAAATCAACCAGCACTTTCTTTGTTAAAATTATACTATTTTGAAGACTTTGGGTCAGCTTGAGCTCACTCAATGTGCCTGGTGAGGGAACAAAGAAGATTGCAAATGTATGTTTCAGTGTGTATATATTATGCTTTTTTTTTGCATAAAAAGTTAATGCATTTTTTATTAAATAAAATATAAGCAGAGGTTACAAAAAGCACGAGTAATCCTTAGGAGTGGGGAATGAAACATAGTTCATCCTCTTATTAGTTAAATGCTTTTATCACTGGGTCAGAGAATTGATTGTCCTTATGCTTGTTCTTTCTTCCTCTGCTTCCAGTTAATCCTCTAATATTCCAAGCAAAGACGAACAACTGTTTTATCTCTTTTTAAAAATATAGCATAGCTTAGTGGTTTCAGACTGACCTTTGTGAGTCAACGATGTGAATTTAATTCCTGTCAGGAACAGAAAGAATTTGAATGCAAGTATACCATTGCCTATCTAAATCTCATAACTGCTGAATTGTTGGCTAAAATCACTTGGCCTCGATTTGAAGGGAATACTTGACCTCTGCTTTTGTTAGAAAGTATTAGGCTGCATCCTTCACCAGGGACATAAGTGCTGAATGAAGCAGAGTGACTCCTTACAGTTCAGAGGTGCCTTAAGAGGGGTAGGATTCATGCAGTCTCATCAGCCAAAGAGCCTGGCTTGCAATCCCCTTGCAGGACTCCAGCTTCTCCTTCCAAATGGGTGCAACAGGAGCTGATAGGATTCTGTCAGCCCAGCAAAGCAGATGGGGAAGATAAAGCATTTAGCTGATGAGGCAGTGTGCTGGTTTTGACTGAGACAAAGTTTATTTTCTTCACAGAGCTACTATGGGACTGTCTTTTGGATTTGAGCTGAAAACTGTTGGTAATACAAGGGTGTTCTAGTAATTGCTGAGCACCTTTTACACAGTGTCAAGGCCTTTTCCGCTCCTCACATCACCCTACCAGCAAGTAGGCTGGGGATGCTCAAGCAGCTGGGAGGGAACACAGCTGGGACAGCTGACCCCAACTGGCCCAAGCAGTGTTCCATACTATATGATGTCATGCTCAGTGATAAAACTAGGGGTACAGTCTTTCGTTGCTCCTCTGCAGGAAGGCAGAGCAGAGTCATTCCGGCAGAAAGCCTGTCAGGCTCCAGCTCAAACCACCAACTGGACCACGTTAGTGAACACATTTCCATGTGTAGTAGTCCTTGCTAACCATGTTGACTTTGCTGGATCTTTTTTCTGAAATAGCAGATTCTTACTCTGTTTTGTACCAAGTATGTAGTTCAGGGCTATGGATTTTGCTTTTGTTCCCCTTCTCTCATTTCCCTTTTAAATCGAATTTTAGTTTTCTTCAGCATCTGTGGGAATTGGACCTTTAAATGCTACCAAAATGTGATTGCCAATTGTGCAACAGTGTTTTACCTATGGCAAGAGCAAAGCTGCCATGAACACCTTTGAAGAGCAAGTATTAATACAATTTCTTCTGTGCTATACAAGGCGCAAACAAACAGATGGTGATTCTGCATGTTTCCCAAGTCTGATGGTAACTGTTACATATTCTACTGTTATGATTGATCAATAAATCTATACTTGCATTTTCTAATTCAATATTTTGTTGTGATAGCCAGTGCTAGACAACTGGAAAAACAAAACCAAAAACAACAACAACAAAAAAACACCCCAAAGTGTTAGCAATCAGGACACATAACCACGGGCGTAGTTATATGCGGTGCTTTATTTCAGCGCTGGGAAACCAGGGGTTCGCACCCAAAGCTGGCTTCGCTGGTCAGTTTAAGTTACACAGTATTTATACAGTCCATTCACATACATATTCATATATTCATTAAGATACGTAACGGTTACTCAATATTGATTACAACATCAATTGCTACATCTTGGAACTATTTTGATCATGTGCAGTGTCCTCACTCTATACGTATTTAGGCTAAGATAAAAGCTAGGTTGTTAAGATAGGAGTGTACTCGAACACGATATGCTTGAACATCCTCTCAGGGACAGTTTACAAAACTGATTCATCCTTTCAGGAACATTTTGTAAAACTGGTTCTGTTACTAACAAAAGCAGAACAAAACAAACCAAACAAAAAAACCCCAAACAAACAAACAAACAAAAAAACCCCCACAAGCAAACAAAAAACCCAAACAAAACAACAACAAAAACCAAATTATTTCTTCCTTTCTCCCAGATTCCTTACACAGCTTCGGATAAGCCTTTTTTTTGTTTGTTTATTATATTATTGTTAATGAAATCAGTTGGCATCACATTTTATTGGAAATCTCTTCTCATAACATCAAATATAACATTTCTCTTACCCTTGTTTAAATACTTAGTGGATTTTGAGGTTCAAGAAATTGTGTTTTCCCACTTCACAACTTGTCAAAGTGACCACACATTGTATGCACAATTGTCTTGCGATATTATAGTGCATATACTAAAAAAATTAGTAGTAGCTAACACATATGGAAATACTTCATGTTGTTATCCTCTACAATACAGAGAAGTCTTGACACTAATATTTACTTATCATAGAATCATAGAGTATCCTGAGGCGGACAGGACCCACAAGGATCATTGAGTCTAACTCCTGTCCCTGAATATGACAACCCCATACTTGTTTGTTTCCTAATAATTTTTTGTGTGCCATCTCACAGATAAAGAACAAAGAGAGTGCTCCTGAAACTATGCATTCATGGCATGTGTCTTCAGCCATTTCCAAATCAGTGGAAGTCTTGTATACGGAATGTCTACACTTCCTACTGAATTTTAAAATGTTAAATCAGTGCTATTTCCATATTGGTCTTGTCTGAAACATTTACAGTAACATGTTATTTTCTCTGCCAGAAATCAAATGTATTCCATGAAGTATAATGAAGGACTAAAGTGTGTTTATTTCAAAGGTAAAAGAAAATGTTCTGTTCAACACTTTGAAATATTATTTTGTATGTATGAACTAGCAGAATATGGTATGGATAAACACAACGCTATCTTTGCCAGAAGATAATCACAAGCTTTGAAATAGCTCAGCAATAACTCTTTCCAGGATGCTGTGATTAGAGACCTCCTCAGTACTCATGGAAAAGAAAAAAGGGATTACAGCTTATGTGATAAATAATAATAGGTTTAATTTAGTATTGCTGGAAAGAAAAAACCTTTTTATTTCTGATACATATTTTAAATGTTATGCAGTTGATGTTTATTCAGCTATACCAAAGCAAATACTGCTATTGCAGTTCTTTTATAACTAAAAATACACCTTCAGTAAAAACAAAAACAAACCACAAAAAAAAACAAAAGAAACAAACGAATAAACAAAACACAACAAAACAAACAAACAAAACCCCCCAAGCTATTATTTTGTTTAAGAACTGTGAAGGCAGAAATAGATACAAACTGTTGCAAAGCTACAGTCCCACAGACACACTTTATGCAGCAAATCATTATTATATGTGGGATGATAATTTCTTTCTGTGTGTTAGCAAAACTGTATGGACTGGAGCATTTCACAAACTGCTTTTGTTTCTCTTTTCCATTTTTAAATCACAGAATCACACAGAATCGACTGGGTTGGAAAAGACCTCAGAGGTCATCAAGTCCAACCCTTGGTCCAACTCTAGTCCGTTTACTAGATCATGGCACTAAGTGCCATGTGCAATCTCAGTTTAAAAACCTCCAGGGACGGCGAGTCCACCACCTCCCTGGGCAGGCCATTCCAATGCCTGACCACTCTCTCTGTAAAGAATTTCTTTCTAATATCCAGCCTAAATTTCCCCTGGCAGAGTTTAAGCCCATGCCCCCTTGTCCTATTGCTAACTGCCTGGGAGAAGAGACCAATCCCCATCTGGCTATAACTTCCCTTCAGGTAGTTATAGAGAGTGATGACGTCACCTCCAAGCCTCCTCTTCTCTAGACTAAACAACCCCAGCTCCCTCAGCCTCTCCCCATAGGGCTTATGTTTTGAAGTCTTAGAAATACTAATTTTAAATGTATAGGAAGGACATGGAGACATTACAGGGCAGTGGTCTAAAGTGACCCTTCCTGAAATTTATATCAAGCTTTTTACTTGTGAATTTTTAATTGATTTTTAGGGAGTACCTGCTGATGGAAGGCATACATAGAGAAAATTATTATGGGAAATTAGTTTTGTATTATCAAAGCTTTTCATGCTTCAAACTTGTTCTGTCATAAATTGAGTCCTGAAAATAAATAAACATTAAATGTACAATATATATTCAAGTATTGAATATTCAGAACCCTCTTCTTGTTGTTATAGGCTTGTAGAATAACCCCATCCTGTATTCATAAGGAAAAAGTGCCATTGTACTCTGCAGGTGGGCTACAACACATCATTGGTATCATTCAGGCTGTAAATAAAAAAGGCAGATGGATATCATTGTACTTCCAGCAGAAGTAAGATGAACACAAGGATTTTGGATATTTGAGGGTGGTCTGTGGGACCAGGTAAGTCTCACTGAGGAATTTTAGGGGGCAGGAACTGGTGAGGAACAGTAGAGAGGAGCAAGTACTAAAGGAGCTGGTCACATGTAAACAGTTGCCAGTCAATATGCCTGATCACTGCAGCCATCCTATCTTATTAAATCACTTCTTAATTGTCTTTCTGTGTAATCTCACTCTTCCACCCGTGTGTGACTACTGCAAGGTCTAGCAGCCAGCAACTGGAGACGTTAGAGTGGCTGGCAAGCATCAGCAACAAGAGTGAGACCTTGGAGACAGTGGTCCATGCGTTCGTGGTGCCAGTAACTGGAAGGTGTGAGGGGCTCTGAGTCAGCAGCTGAGAGGCACCTGGGTCACAGGGACCCATGTGTTTGGTGTGGAGCAGCTGGGGGGCTGCAGTGACTGATCCAACTGCCAGGAGCTGGAGTCAGACCCTGGCCACAGGGCACTTTTGTCCATGGTGCCACCAGATGGACCGAACGAGGGTCCCAGCACCAGCTGGAGTGGCCATAGGGTCCGGGTGCCTGCATGCCCACAGCCACAGGGAGCATTGCCTTCTTATTTTCCCCTAACTTGCTGGTACAGACCAGATGTCAAGGTACCAGGCCCACACACAGGGTCCATGCTGGTATTGGGAGGGATGAGTGTGGAGTGTGTCTGAGACAAGTGTGAGAGTTCATATGCATTTGCTAGAGACTACCAAGAAGGACCAGCCAGCAAGTGGGAGACCAGTGGAACAAGTAAGAGTACCTGCAATGTGGACAAAGCAACGATCAGACAGAGGATGCTGATGCTCGAGGGATATGTAAATGTGCTTGTGCACATGTGTGTGAATCCAGCAAGTGAGGGCATTTGTGTGAACTTCAGGACTGATTGACTGAAGGAGAAGAGGACTTGTCTGTTGATGGGTATGTGTAACATCAGTTCTGGTAACTGACGTATGCCTAGTACATGTGGTTGTTGCTAAATACCACTAGTGCCCTGGCCATGGCAGTCATGTAGGCAGCTGTATCAGTGTCCCCTCTGTGGCTGTGTGCAGGTGTCTGGGATGCACACACAGCCTTGCTGCTGGTTGGACCTGCAAACAGGAAAGCAGTATCTGTGCCTGTCATTCCAGGAGGGATATCATTGGGTATTGGGGCACCCCAGGCTGGAACCCAGCATTTGGGCAGTAGGAAGCCCCTGGTCCACCAGAGTTAGTGGCCCTGAGGGTATCCCTGAACAGTTTTAATGTCTACGGAAAAGATTATGGTCTGTTAATAAGCATAATAGCCACTTTCTGATCAAAGCACATACTCCATTAATTTTACAAGAGATTCCTTACCTCCATCGCTGGAAAGGTGATGGAACAACTTATCCTTGGTGCAGTCTCAAGGCATATCAAGGATAAGAGGGTCATTAGGGGCAGTCAACATGGCTTCACCAAAGGGAAGTCATGCTTAACCAACCTCATAGCCTTTTATGGCAACCAGGTGGATAGATGATAGCAAAGCAGTCGATGTGATCTATCTTGATTTCAGTAAAGCATTTGACACAGTCTCCCACAACTGAGGAAGTGTGGCCTGCATGATCGGGTACTGAGGTGAACTGTGAACTGGCTGAAGGAAAAAAGCCAGAGAGTCGTGGTCAATGGGGCAGAGTCTAGTTGGAGGCCAGTATCTAGAGGAGTCCCTCAGGGTTCGGTACTGGGACCGGTACTATTCAATAT
Source organism: Streptopelia decaocto (assembly GCF_964273445.1). NCBI lineage: Eukaryota > Metazoa > Chordata > Aves > Columbiformes > Columbidae > Streptopelia > Streptopelia decaocto. Next base: position 23,065,608 of record NC_138663.1, read on the forward strand.
ATTCATCAACAACTTGGATGAGGGAATAGAGTGAACTGTCAGCAAATTTGATGATGACACAAAAGTGGGAGGAGTGGCTGACACGCCAGAAGGCTGCGCTGCCATCCAGCAAGACCTGGACAGGCTGGAGAGTTGAGTGGGGAAAAATTTAATGAAATATAACAAGGACAAGTGGAGAGTCTTGCATTTGTGTAGGAAGAACCCCAAGTATAAGTTGGGGAACGACCTGTTGTAGATCAGTGTAGGGGAAAGTGACCTGAGGATCCTGGTGGACAGCAGGATGACCATGAGCCAGCACTGTGCCCTTATGGCCAAGAAGGCCAATGGCATTCTGGGGTGTATTACGAGAGGGGTGGTTAATAGGTCGACAGAGGTTCTCCTCCCCCTCTACTCTGCCCTGATGAAACCACATTTGCAATATTGTGTCCAGTTCTGGGCCCCTCAGTTCCAGAAGGACAGGGAACTGCTGGAGAGAGTCCAGCACAGAGCCACAAAGATGATTAAGAGAGTGGAGCATCTCACTTATGAGGAAAGGCTGAGGGAGCTGGGTCTCTTTAGCTTGGAGAAGAGGAGACTGAGGGGTGACCTCATTAATGTTTATAAATATATAAAGGGTGAATGTCAGGAGGATGGAGCCAGGCTCCTCTCGGTGACAACCAATGATAAGACAAGGGGTAACGGGTGCAAACTGGAACATAGGTGGTTCCACTTAAATATGAGAAGAAACTTCTTCACAGTGAGGGTGACAGAACACTGGAACAGGCTGCCCAGGGAGGTTGTGGAGTCTCCTTCTCTGGAGACATTCAAAACCCACCTGGACACATTCCTGTGTAACCTCATCTAGGTGTTCCTGCTCCAGAAGGGGGATTGGACTAGATGATCTTTCGAGGTCCCTTCCACTCCCTAATATTCTGTGATTCTGTGTGAGGAGCTAATGCTGAACCCACATCAGCATTTGCAAAAGCGCTCACTAGACAAAATGCTGCTACGGGTTCATGGTATGTATTATCAGTCTTCAGGGTGTCTTGAAAATGCCTACTGTTTTACTATACATACCCATAGCAATAGCCAGGGAAGTTTCTATATTTGTCTGTCCAGATTGACAGCAAAGTGACCATATTGTTTTGGCTCTTGTTCGTATTTGCAAAATGGAAACTGATTCTGACATTAGTGAAAACAGTCTTTTTGATTTGCAGAGGAATGCAGTTACACCAAAAATATTACAAAATGAAATAATTATAGTTGTTTTCTTAGTCACTGAGGAATTTGGTGAGTTTGATGCTTGGAACTAGATAACAGTTAGTTTATTAATGGCAGAAAGTGTAGGCCAACCAAGTTAGAGTAATTTGTGTTTAAAATAAAGAAGACTATATTTAAGCGCATATACTCAAATGACAAGAGTGGATGGGAAATATTACACCACTGAATACAAAGTACCTTATTCTTTCATTTTTAACGTAAACATACACGGAGAGTAGTGATGAATTTTTTCAATCTCACCTTACTAGAGCTTACTTTATGAAAAGCAAAAAGCTTGGCTACTCGAAGCATTATTTTAAATTGGTTGAATATTATACTATTGGAAATTTGATTAAGCAAAGAAAATGTCAATTTATAGTTCTCTAGTCTATTGTATCAAGATAGATAAAAAAGTACTGATCTGACTATAAACCATTTAAACGGTCTGAGAGCAAGTTTTCTTTGTGGCTTGAGCCAGGCAATATGAGATTCAGACTATCAAAGAAATAAGCGCAAAGATTTCATTTGAGATATTAAAAGAATAGCTCTCTGTATTATGACACCCAGTTGTGAACTTTATTAAAATGCTAACAATAGCCTGCAGTTACTACACAATGGAATGTAATGATAGATTTCTTCTGGGTGTGGAATCAGAAGACTGATAGAGAGACTTCTAAAATGCATTTGTATAAAATTGCTTTGGTTTTATTGTTTTCTAGAAAAGGCAACATGAATGCAAAATACTGTTCCTAACGGAAAGAACATTATACCTAAGAATTAAAGTGTAACACTATGGATGTTGTGTGCATACTTTTTTTTCAAAGAAAAGAAAAGAAAAGAAAAGAAAAGAAAGAAAAAAAGAAAAGAAAAGAAAAGAAAAGAAAAGAAAAGAAAAGAAAAGAAAAGAAAAGAAAAGAAAAGAAAAGAAAAGAAAAGAAAAGAAAAGAAAAGAAAAGAAAAGAAAAGAAAAGAGAAAAGAAAAGAAAAGAAAGAAAAAAAAAGAAAAGAAAAAAAAGAAAAGAAAAGAAAGAAAAGAAAAGAAAAGAAAAGAAAAGAAAAGAAAAGAAAAGAAAAGAAAAGAAAAGAAAAGAAAAGAAAAGAAAAGAAAAGAAAAAAAAGGAAAAAAGAAAAGAGAAAAGTTCACTGTACCATGGTTCAAGGTCACATGTGAGAAATTAACAGGTCTCTGCTATTTGATGATTATTTTGGAGAAAAAAATAAGCAGATAAACAAAAAGAAATTCCAATGAACCAAAGAAAAAAACCCTGTTTGCTCTAATTTATGTCAAGTAGTAGATTATTATATGCTATAAACATTGAATAAGTCTTCTTAGTGTTACAAGAAAAATAAAAATATTCTAGTCATTACTCTCCAGGAGTGAGTGCTGCTAAATTTTGCACCCAATGCATTCTATGGGAGTTGTGTTACTGACTTCAAACACAAGACAGACAGGTCAAGAGTTCATATTTCTGGATATATTTCAGGCATGTGTATAATACTGACTTGTGTGACTACAAAGGAAAAATAATAAAACAGAAGGCTGAAACTAGGCAGAGGTGAAGAAAAAAATACAGCCAGATGAGGCTACATTAAATATGATGAATTAACCTCTGTCTTCTCCAAGAAAAAAAAGTGAAAAATAATATAATCTAAATATTTAAATTAATAATATAAATTTGTATGATACTGAAAGCAATAAACATATGTCCTGGTTTTAGCTGGTATAAGGTTGATTTTCTTAATAGTATCTGGTATAGTGCTGTGTTTTGGATTTAGTATGAGAATAATGTTGATAATATATTAATGTTTTTAGTTGTTACACAGAGTCAAGGTCTTTTCAGCTTCTCATACCTCCCCATCAGCAAGCAGGCTGGGGTTGAATGAAAAGTCAGGAGATGACACAGCTGGGACAACTGACCCCAACTGACCAAAGGGACAGTCCATACCACATGATGTCATGCTCAGCATATAAAGCTGGGGGAAGAAGGAAGGGATAGACATTCGGAGAGATGGTGTTTGTGTCCCCAAGTAACTGTCATGAGTGATGGAGCCCTGTTATCCTGGAGATGACTGAACATCTGACTGCCCATGGGAAGTAGTGAATTGATTCCTTATTTTTGCTTTGCTTGGGTGTGCAGCTTTTGCTTTACCTATTAAACTCTCTTTATGCCAACCCATGAGTTTTCTCACTGTTGCCCTTCCAGTTGTCTCCCCTATGCCACCAGGGGGGAGTGAGCAAGCGGCTGGGTGGTTTTAATTTGCCAGCTGGGGTTAAACCACAACAGCATGTCTACTTCCTAGGGCGGAGATATTTATCACCTTACTGTCCAGAACTGTAGCTGTGTCTATATTATATGCAGCAGGAATGGACTTAAAATCCTGGTGCACTCTCAGCACATCCCAAGTCCATGATGGGAACAGACTAACCTGAGCATCACATCATCATGCTCCTGAGTTTTCTTCTAAAGGAAACTGAAAATAGCAGTAAGGAGGGAGAGACGGTGTGCTCTGGCATGTCTCTTAGTACAGATTAAGGTTGGCAACTATAATTCAGACACACAGTCAAGCAGGACAGCTGCACTCATCCATGGACCCAGCATGGATTCATCCTGGGACTTTTATTTTTTTAGTTTTGTGTTTGTGTGGTGTTTGTTTATTTTGGTGGTGTTTTTTTCCTTACTCAATATATTGGAAAAATATATTTTTTAAAAATGTCTACTTTATTTTTTTTTACTTCTTCAGAGTATTATAGCAAACTGATTATTGTCATCTAACACTGCCTACAAGAAAACAAACAAAACACCAACAGCTGAATTCTCTGACACAGGAAGCCGGGTTAAGAATAATCCAAATGAAGTGGCACAACAGCAACATTGAAGAAATATGTTTCTGCCTTGCAGAATGAAACAAATGTGTTGGCTTAAATTTCTTTAAAAGTGTGCTACATGTTGCATGCTTACTTTGCATTTTCAGAGTTCTGTATCCATGTTAACCAATGAAAGGGCTGTATGGCTTGACCATAGACATGTTCTGTTAATCTCTGTTCTGCCACTGTGAGACCAGAAGAGAATGAATTTCCACTTTTTACACAGAAATTAAATACATAGGAAACCTTGCAAACAGAGAGCTTTGATTCCACCTTTAACCTAAGGGGCTTGTTCAGCAAGCACACAGATAAATACTGCGTCCTTGATTAGAATAGCTATCATCTTCCCTGAAGCTGATGTGACCCAGTTCCTCCTGAAGCTCCCATAAGCTTAAATACATGCATAACTTCTCTAATGTGGGTTTATTATTCTTTACTACACATGCCATTAACTTTGACATGCATTTTATGCAGCGTATGGCATCCAGTTTTAAGATACTTGCAAGTACGTTCAAAGAATCTTTAACTTGGACATTCTGGTTTGGTTCTGTTTTTCTGACTACTTACTGATCTGTAGATGGAGAGGACATGGTATCTTCTGTATTTGTAAAGCTTTCATAAATAAATGCCATAACCTGCATACTTCATTTATACAGATAAATTTGACAGCAGTTTCATGATTTATTAACAGGCCCACCTTAATACGTGGGTGAGAGTGGACGTGATATCATAACCTATTCAGAGAGTGGCTACTAGTCAGGTATCCCAAGCAAAAAGGATAATTCTCTCTCAAGTGATTGTATGAAGAACTTAGATATTCTGCAGAATGGAATCTAGTAATATAATATTTAAAATTTCTTTAGGATGGACCATTTTCTAACCTATTTTTTAGATGTCATGCTTTGGAACCATATAATTTCTTCAATTAAACATAAGGCTGATGTATTACAAAATCTAGTCTCTGAGAATAGTTTTGACTATTTCATAGAGTTAAATCATAGAACACCTGGAAATTTAATTATAATTTCTTGTATAACACTACCTATAAAGTGAAGGAGGTTTAACCTTGGTTAAAGCCTGTCAAAGCTCACAGTTTAGATTGTACCATAGACAGAGAAAATCAGAGACCGTGAAATCACCATTTGGAGTGAGATACAGCCAAACAATCCAAGCAAATGATCCAAGTCTTTGGCACTGAAAAGGTGATTGCTCTGCCAATCTGAATTTAAGGAAAAATTTATTTCAATCCCAGATTGGAATCTCAAGGTAATCACAACATGCTGAGTCAGTCAAGGACATGAAATACTTGAGACAGAGTTGTCTACTCTCTGTGAGCTTTAGAATATTCTATTTGGTCTCAAATCCATAATATTTCAAAGAGAAAAGAAAAGATAGAATGAAGGCAAGAAAAACTGATTAATTTAAGTCAGTTCTGCGGGAAAAAAAAAGAAACAAAATTTTCTGAATTCTACAAGAAACTAGGTGAAATGATGAAACATAAGATTTGATTATACCCATTGTCCAGATACAGAGCTGTGAATGTTATGAATTCACTGGCAACTCATGTGATTATATACTCCCTGGGGCTCATGTAGAGAAGCAGTAGTAGGGATATTCACCCATTCACAGAGGCAACCAATAGAAAGAACTATCAGGAGTACAAAAAAAAAAAAAAAAAAAAATTATATGCTCTGGACAAATATTTTAACTCAAAATTAGTCCCTTATTTCTTGGCTGGAAAAAAAAATAAAAATAAAGGTAGTTTTAAATAGTTTGCAGCAGAATGCCTTCCTACTCCACTTCAGTGGGTGGCAGTACAAATTTACACCAAGAGAAGAGTTATGATTTTGAGAAGGATAAGAGTAGTAATATGCTGCTATTACATTTCAATTGTCCAACTATTTCCACAAATGTCAGTGAAGTCAATGATCACCCACTGCACACTAGCTTCTTGTCCTTCTCAATATTTGTTATTCTGTTGTAAGCTTGTGTTTTTCAGACTCTTCCAACTAAGATTTTCTATATTTAATGGGATCATAACAGGAAGTACTAAAAAGTACAGAAGCAAAAACCAGTCCCTTAAGGATTCCCAGCAGAAATGTCCCTGCTCATTATTACCTCCTCTGTAACAATTATATTTTGAGATATGTCAATGAAACCATTTTCATTCCCTATGATGTGTGACTTATTAATTCCTTAATGTAATCTTATTAATCAAAATGTTATGTAGAATTAAAATGCCTCAGAGAAAAAGGTGAGTCAAAGCAACCGAACTACATTTATCAATGTGCAATTCTGTCAAAAGAACTCCACTAGAAAAATGGTGGCTTTGCTTTGTGACACCTGCCTTCCATGAAACTATTTTGGCTATGTTACTTATATTTTCATCCTCTAAGTCTTTATGGGTAGAGTGCCAATACAACTATTTGGATATTTTACACAGGAGTAACAACAAACTATTATATTCTGGTTTATCCTTTTAAATCTTTTTACAGGTTTAGGCATATGTTACTAAGTTTTAGTCCCTTAGCTTTGCTCTGGTTTCTTAAGACTTTTTGAAACTGAGTTGTGCAAAGAGCTCCCATGTTAATTCCCTTGTGATTCTGGGCTAAATTATCAGGAATATTTAAGTTAATGAGATTTAATCTTAGTAGATACTGTATTACTTCTTCCTTTTTCACATCAGAACATTATATAAATATGTTCTCCTTGTTTTGTCTAAAAACAGAAATCATAAAACTTTGTATATGTTTTTTTTCCAGTGACTTATGACTTTAAGTCTGTCAGTGAAAAAATTTAACGTTTTATCTACAATTTTATTAGTAACAGAAACAGAAGAGAAAAAAAGGGTAAAAGGCCAAATCTGGTTTGAATTTAACCCCTGAATAACATAACTTCTAATACTTGAGGATAATTTAGGATCTATAACAATAACTTGGAGGCTGAAAATGTAATTAATTAATGACAGCATGATTTTATGAAAGGTAAGTTTTGTCTTTTTTTGTTTCCTAGAACAGATGTCAACACTGAGGAAGTTCTATAGTAACAAATTAGAACCAGGTAAACCTCTTTTGATCTAAGATGTCCCTTACACACTGCTATTAAAGTCTCCCTCATTAAGACTCTAGTTACCCTGCTGAATATAATTAGCAAATAAAAAGAGAAAGGCATCTATAGAGAATGAATCATGAAACCTGAATGTTCTTCTGGTTGTGTCAACCTCATTCTGTACAGTACTACATGATTCTAACATAGGTAACCTAGGTGCCAAAAATTATGTGTGACAGAGGAATATGGAGCACAAATAAGACATTCTTTGTCAGATGGGTATTGTACAGCTTATTAAATACACATTATTGTACAGTTTTAAATATCACATAGAGTCATCAATGAAGAGAAAACTTTTTTATTTACTGTTGTCTTTTTTTTTTTTTAATTTAGCCACTTAAAATAAATATATCTCAAAATAAATATATCTCTATATACAAGAAGTAATAATATGACATAATAGTAACTTGAATAAGGTATGCATAGAGCTTGATGGGATGTTTTAAAATATTTTTAATATTTTGAAATGCAATGTATTTTCATAAAATGTCAACTTGTATTAACCATATAAACAAAAACAAAGAGAAAAATAAAAAGAAATGTGTTGTCTGATTCATCTCAATCAATAAGTTTCACGTTTTGCACCATGAAGATTCTCATTCATCCAGGCACCTTTTCTAGCGTATTTGGTAGTATAATTTTCAGTTCCTGAAGGACCTTAGGGCCTTCAATATGTTTTATGCCATCTGCTGCATATGATACGAAGGTCCCATCTAAATCCTTCTTGATATTTATTTATTGTTTGAAACTATAATTTATGAATGTATTAAATTTATTCTCTAAATCTAGGATTATTGTATAAAGTGTGTGGAATACTAAATAAAAATGAAATGGTCAGTATGACAAAACTTTCGATTTGTGATACTAAGAGCAGAAGGTAAAAATGAAAAGTAGATGTAGACAATGTATCATACATACTTAAGTTTTGTGACATAAAAAGAACATCAGATTCAAGTTAGGTTTATAATTGTAATAACATTTATTATTTTTCATTACCAAAAGACTACCAAATGATTTTGACACGTCTTGGAAGGGATCATTTTTTTTTTCCCCTTTTGTATGTCTCTAAATAAATAGTTAATAATGTTTCTTTGTGACTCAATAAACTTTAAAACATTTGGGAAAGAAGTGGGATTCATGTAGAAAGCTTCAGATCTTCGTAGAAGTAAAATTGGGAGCCTAGACTTCAGATGCTAAAGGGCATTTAGATAGTGAATGATAAATCCGAGGCCCTCAGATTTAGCTTCTAGAACCTATGGCTTAATTTGGTTCTGTAGTAAGAATTTTTTTTAAAGTTATGTTATTAGTATAATAGTCAGCTTTAACTGACTGACAATTAATAAAATTCTATATTTGTTACCTGTTCTTCATTTAAATTCCCATTTTGTTCAAATAAGTTTATGATATTTGTGTGTACCAAGTTACATAGGTCACAGCAAATCAAGATTTAATGTCAATCAAAGTATAGTACACTGCTCTCTGTAGAGCAAGTTAACTCTTCTGTCAATACAACCAGCACTGCACCTTCTGCTTTTCAATGCCGTGTCCCTAACTAGTTTGTAAACTTAATTAAATGTGACTTATGCAAAGCTCTATATTATAGAGGTAAAACTTGATACACATTTTTAAGACGGTTAGCCATAACAATATTATCTCACTGTATCTACACAACGATTAAATGAAGAATAGATATAGAAGTCTTGTGTATATCAACTAGTACACAAGAAGTTGGTTATCTAATGGTGATTAGATATAGGCAGATAATGAATCCATTATTCTTAATTCAATGGAGATACACGCCACAATTATAAATTGGCAAGCAAAAAAATTGCTAATTGCCTCCCCTTAAACAATATGGAAAACAAGGCTGCCTAGCACATTTTAGGATGGTGTAACGAGATCAAATCTGTCACGTTATTATCCCAGCCCTGTTCTCTGCGTAGTGATAAGTAGCCTGCATTGTCCAGCAGTGTTACACTAAACTCTAGACCTGTCTTTATGCTTGCTGGCCACTTTCTGCATAAGAAACTATAATAGTGGGATACAGATATCTAGCAGTACAGTCAAATTTTTCATATACCCCAAAACATGGACCAGAGAGAGACAGAAAGCCCAGTAGCAGATTCTTAATAGTGGCTACCGAATTGAGGGAAGCCTAAATGAAAACATGTAAGGACTTTGAGACTTGTGAGTGTACATAGGGAAGTACATCATCTGATAAGAAAGAAAAAAAAAAGCTTAAAATATGTTTTATTCTTCAAATATAAATACTTTTGTAGTGACATATAGTTCAGTTCATTTTATAAGCCAAGACAGTGTCATTCATTCACAGTTTCCATCATGAGAAAAAAGCATTTTTAAGAGTTATTTTGAACTAGGTGTGTGTAAATTGTGAAGAAATTTTACTGGTTATCTTACATAGATAGTTACCTTTTTAATATTAGAATAGATCAATATTCCATTATCTGAATTACATTTAAAAATAAGAAACTTCATAGCATTCTATAAAGCTGTTAAGTTAAATTGTTAGCTGTTTTATTAAAAATAATCACCTTACCTGAGTTTAATTACAATGCAGCACATTCAAAATTTGTCTTTTTTAGTATCATCTGATTGAAGAACAAAAGTGACCACAAGATTTGTGAGATGAGTTCTGCTTTCCTTACTTGGGAAAAATTTGCATTGATTTTCAAAAGAGAACTGCGAAAGATGGAATGTTGGTTTAGGCTAAGCAGCAATATGTTGCATAGTCAGATATTCTAGGACAGGTGCATATGTTGTTTCAGTCATTACCAGGAATAACTAATATGCAGATAGGTCTGGAGTGATGAAAAACTCTTAGGCAAATAGTGTTTTCTGTCATGGCACTGATGAAGAAAGATATTTGATCTGCATCTTTCCTTCTTTGATATTCCCACCTATATCCTATTCTAATTTGTATACCAATCCCAGTTAAAATTTCCAATATTATTCCTATAAGAACACACAGCAATTAAAAAGAAAAAAAGTTAGAAAGAAATATATTTTTGAAGAGCCTTAGAATTAATTAAAAATATTTCCCTAGTGACTCTTTCAGATAATGTTATTAATCCTTTCATACATAATACATTTCATGCAAATAGTTCCATGCAGGTAGAGATACCTGTGAAAACCAATCCCAAGATATCTTCTCAAGGTGCATCTCCAGTACCTTACTTAATTAAGAATATTATCCTAAGTGAATCTAATGCTATTAGTGCATCTAAAATTTCTTCCTTGGAGAACATTAATTAATTCTAATGTTAAGGTGCTAAATCATCAATAAGACAGACACAGGACAGAAAGTGGTTTTGTGGTGTTTCCTTTATCGTAGCAGTGCAGAACTCATCAGTATAGACATATGCCTGTGAGTTTCTGCAGGACTTTGCTTTCTGCTTTTCAAGGACATCTGTTTTAACAGTGAGAGCTGAAACAGAGATACAGTACTTGGGATGCAGAACTCAGGGTAATCTCTACTAATGTTTGTACCAGAAAAATTTGAGGTGGTTGTGTATTATGAGTAACTTTTCCAAAACAATTGCTGAAATCAAAGTTGTATTCCCTATTACTATTATTTACTTTGAAGTTGGAGAAAACTCATCACCACTATCACGGTGGAAATTATTTATATTAAATATTTTAAAAGATTACACTTATTGAACTAACAAATTGAGTTACCAATGAGCATCCTTCTAAACATGTATAACTTATATGGTTTCAGAAGGCCTGAGAAGAATGCAGTTACACAGAAACTTCGTGTTGTGTTATATATCAATTTTGAAAAGAAAGATTGAAATGCCTACTCTTAAGGCTTCAAGTTTTCACCTTTTTCTGTTCCCTTCTCTGCCAAAATTAGATGACGAATATTACTTACATTTGCACATACAGTCTACTGGCTCAAAAATTGCCATACACAGTATTAACCAAGAATACTATGATCAGTTCTGTTTCAGTATGCGCTGGTAAACTTCAAAACTAAAGTCAAGAGACATGCAAACTACAAATACAATCAAACAAAAAATAACAGCAAGAAGGAAACCACATGTCTTACTTTACACTTCTTGATTACTGTGAGAACTTCAAGTTTCTTATTTCAAGTCAGAAAATGCAAGTAGGATACATGGTGTGTGATTGTTCTCAGAAGTTTTCAAAGATATCTTTGGTAGGAGTCTTACGGAAGCTCCACCTGACCTTCTGCTACATCAGCAGTATATTTGAGCATCGGAAAGGGATTTTTTTAATTTCTCCTTAGGCTGTGAAACAAATATATCCTTACTAATATTTAGAAACTGGATTTTACAATTTCTGTTCATATTATATTTAAACAAAGTTCAGCATATTTGTTAGAACTATATGTGTGTGTATCAAAATGGTGTCATATGGCCATAAATATATGACTTTTTTTGTTTTCAAAAGTCATTCAGGTTTTTAAGTAACCAGGTTTTTGGATGCTTAGTCTCATATAGAAACACAATTGTCATAAAATTCCTTGCACCATAAGTTCTTCATCACTGTCTTGGTTTTGCTAAAAACAAGTTTCTCTTTTAGTGAATTTTGCCTGTCAGCTAAAGCCTTCATATTAACTGCATTTTCCTGGAGAACCAGACCCATGTTTTGGTAAACCTAGCAATGGAATGCAAACTTATTGATAAGCATGGATGGACATCTCGCGAGAGGGGCAACGAGAAACCGGTGACCAAGAAACTGACCAACTGTGTATAACATCCCATTCACATGAATGCTTCATATAAAAGTGGGAGATCACGAGGATCTCGTCCCTTTGCCCTTTTGCCTTTGCTTTTTCCCTTCTGCTTATGGCCGACATTAGGAGAGGACCTTGCTAGTCGTCCCTGCGAACTGAGGCCTAGTGACAGACTGAATCCAGCTCCGGTTGGCTGCAGAGTCCAATCCAGGACTTTGGTTGCCGGCTCTGCAGTTGCTGAGACTTTCAAGATTGGTTTTGTATATTTTGTATTATTTTCTCTATTCTTATTAGTAGCATTAGTAAAACATCTTTAATTTTTCCAACTCTCTTCTCTCTGTCCTTCTTTTCCTCCCGATCGCCTGTCCTGAGTGGGAAGGGGGGAGAGAGAGGGGCAAAAAGGGGGAAGTGGGGGTGGGGAGAGGGGGTTAACGATACATCTGCCAAGGTTTTATTGTCACCCCGCAATCTTAACCTTCGACAATCACTCACCTGACTTGTCTCATAAACTAAGATGCAAGACTGTTTTAGGCTTGCACATGCAAAACTTAGTTGGAACAACTGTAATTAGTACCCTGTATTAATTAATGAACTACATTTCACAGTATTATCCACAACACTCTGATAAGAAATAGCTAAAAAAAGATATCACAACATACAGAACACAAGGAATAAATTACCTTTTGTCCAGTAATTGCTGCTTTGTTATTGAAAGTAAAATAAAAAATTAACATGCTAATAGTAATGCAGATGAGATCAAAAGTGATAATGTAGTTAATATTTAAATTTAAGAGATTCATCCCACTTGGGATTAGAAGAGTCAAAGCAGTCCCTGGCTGTGATGAGAAAAAATGCTGCACACTTGGGCAAAAATTGTTCCACTCTTTCAAAGATTCTGAGAGTTTGAAAAAAAGAGACAGAGGTAGAACAGAGAAGCTGTTATGGAACAAAAAGGAGGAATTAAATTAAATAATAAAATTATTTTGCCTGTGCCAGTTAAAACAACAGGTGGATAATCTGAAAACTCAGTAGGAAAAGCTAAATTATTTTTAGATGGCAAATAAAAACAAAGATGAAAAAGAGAAAATAGAAAAATCTAGATGTGTAGAAAACATAAAACAGATCTCCTTGAAAATAATGTGTATTTATTTATCAAATATGTCTTTTTGTATAGCTACAGCACTCAATACATAAATTCTCTCTTCCTATTTGCAGGGTCTCTGAACTGTTTAATAGAATTTGTGTGATGAAATTCCCTGTTACACAGGCAGTACATTTAGGGTCTATAATTGTACAATCTGTGGAGTGAAATTCTAGCTTATCTGAAGAGAATGGAAGGACTCCTTTCTGGTGAGCTTAATTGGTGCAGGCTTCAACTTTCTGACTGTAGACCTTCCATTTAATTCCTTCTCTTTCTGTTGGTATTTTTCAAAAAAGTATCAACACAATATTTTACTTATCAAAGGAACATGAAATGGTTGGTGTGAACAGTACATTTTTCTAGAAATAATTGCCAAAGACATGGTGTCACAGAGATCTTGCTGCAGAAAAGTTTTTCTTTCTTTCCTTTTGCCTTCAAAAAAGAAAAAAATAAAAAAAAAAAAGTACAGCCTGTAGAAGAGATTCTTGTTCTTGCTTTGCAGACACATTTATGGAGAAGAAACAGAGAAAATTTTCCCAATCCTCCTCAAGATGATTTCCCTCCAAACCTCTTGTACGAAATGTATCTGAAGGCTGTGAAACATTCTCAGTAGACCCTAAAATATTTTATCAGTGAGTCACAGGGCTTATTGTCCTACTTCAGACATATAAATGCAGAATTTCTGTTAAGAGAGTTATAAAAGGTTTCCAGTATTCCCTGTTGTTTGGATAATTTTGCAGGACTGGAACTTTAAAATGCAAGTCTCATATGCAGTCAGGCTTGAATGGAATACTATGATAGGACTATTTTGTGTAAAAACAGTTATCAGAATTAAGCTTCAAAATAGAATGAAAGTTCTGAATCAGATCCCACTATTGCTGTTCATTTGGACTCATGATTTGTGTTAGCTAATGTAATATCTAGCAGCATTTTACAGGCCTGATATCTCATCAATAGGGTTAATTAAATACATAGGCTTTTTGTAAAGTCTGAAGTCAAGTGTTTGCATTGTGGCAAAACTAATAACACTTCACTTCCATTATACTGGTACAGCCCTCAGAGATAAGTGTTTAGAATGTTGTTATAAATATGTGTTGTTATAATAATGGTAATTACCAGAACAATTAATATGAATGGAACCTAGTTATGGAGCCACAAGAAGAACATATTACAAATGTTTGGTTAATTAGTGTAATTATGTATGGAGTGGGAGAAGTACTTAATATGCGGTTTTGTTTTCCTTGTGCAATCACAAATAACAAGGTAAAAAATAACTATTTCAGAATTTTACACACAACCATTCTAAAAGGTTCCATTCTTTGTTTTAGTTATCTGTTTATGTAGAAAACACAACAAATTAATATCTGGCACTTTTTAGATTTTATTAGTTCTATATACTAATAATTAATTCTCTATATAGTGCAAAGTAGTCTATATATATTCTATATCATACATATATTCTATATACATCCCATATTCTACATGTATTTTATAAAAAAGCAATACACAACTACATAAATATTTCTAAACATTTCTTCACTGATGTTTATAATTTGCAAAGCTGCAGGAATTTATTTTTAATAATTAATCTTCTTTATGTTACTTAACTGCTAAGTGATCATTATATTACTAAAGTTTCCAAGCTATCAAAGGTGCAGTGGTAGGGAAATAAGTACTAGAGTGGCAAATGTGCAAGCCTTTCATATTAGCAATAACTGCAGTCTTTTTGTTGCCCTCTCTTTCCTGTTTCTTTATAGCCAGATGTTATTTGGCCACTGTAAAGAATTATTCAGGGATTCACTTTTTTCCTTAAAGGAACATCACAGCAGATTTAGTTGAAGATGCTCCTGCTCACTGCAGGTGGGTTGGACTAGATGACCTTTAAAGGTGCCTTCCATCTGCCACTATTCTATGATTTATCCAATGAATTTTCCTTGTCTTTGTGTTACAATACATTTATCATGTCCACTCTGATTTTTTTTTTTTTGTGGGATGAGTGTACAGCCTCAACAGCATAATTTTTTTTTCTCCTTTCTGTGCTTATATGCAAATGCTTTTTCTATTCTGTCTTATCTGAATTTTTTCCAGCTATTCTGCTCAAAACTATATCTTCTGCACTTCTTGTTTTCAGCTCTCTTCCTCACCTAATTCAAATTTACTTGGGTAATTTCTGTTGCCATCTTGCCAAAGAATAGAGAGGTTGTCAAAGAATGAACCAAGAGGTTTTTGATCTCATTGGCAGCTAAGTACATGAGAAATCCAATCTTCATACATGACTTGCTCAATGCTGTTATGACCAATAACAGAATCCTTTGTCTTATTGCAATGAAAATAATAGTAAAAAAATAGAATAACATTATTAAATTATTAAGGAGTTGTAAATAGTAAAATTCTCACATGAATAACTGAATGACATAGACTAATGTTTACTTAATAATCCTTGCCTTATTTTTTTTCCATTTCATTTAATTTATGATTCTCAAGCATCGTGGCAAATCCCCATCTGATGACATTTAAAATCAGTTCCTGTTTGAATAATATCAGATCCAATGAATATATAGTTTGATGACAGAGAAGCACAGACCCTACTGCTGCTCTTTATTACCACTGCTAATTGTTACTGGCTATGTAAATGGGGGGAGAACAGTGGATATTTTCTATCTCGCCTTCAATAAGGGTTTTGATACTGTGTCCCATAATATCCTTGAAGACAATCTGATGAAATATAGGCTGGATGATTGGACAGTGAGATGAAATGAAAAGCAGGTGCACAGCCAGGCCCAGAAGGTAGTAATCAGTGGCACAAATATAGTTGCAGGCCAGTAACCAGTGCTATGGAAATACACAGTACAGGAGAGAGGCAGAGCTACTGGATAAACTCCAGCAAAGGCTCATCAGGATAGAGCACCTCATATGAGGAAAGAATGACAAAGGTAGAACTATTGAGCCTTGAGAAGAGAGGGCTTGGAGGCAGATCTTATCAATATATATAAATACCTAAAGGAAAGATGCAAAGAAAATAGAGACAGACTCTTTTCAGTCGTGTGCAAGATACTCCCAATTTGATGGACAGAAGCATTCAGGGGATTCCTCCATCTTGGCCTTCTACATCACAATAGTGATGTTGAGCACATTTTCCCAGTAGACGCTCACATGTGCATATGCACACACAGAGTTACTTTTCACGACCAGCAATTTATTTTCTTTTGTGCAGTAGTTTCCTATGTTCTGCTCAATTAACATAACCTCCAGACATGTCTAGTTGTATGCTTGCAGCCTTAACACTCAGCATGTTGTCTTGTGCTGATCTGTCACAATGTGCACTGCAGTTTTGAGTGTTAGTGCAGGATTATAAGGAAATTATATTGGGATTTTTTAGTCTGACATTATATAATCATTCCTGGACATTGAAGGATGTACTTCCAGCAGCTTCTGATACCTTTCTGGTAATTCATGCATATCCTGCTCAACTTCTCTACCACTGGAATCTGTATTTGCTCTGCCTGAAAAGATTTCCAACTAAGATGCTGCAACACCTGAACAGTACATGTCAGGCCCACAGAGAAATTCAGATTTCTTTCTTCATTTTCTCAGGTTCCTCTACAGCCAAGAAAGATGACTATTGACTTCCAAAGGCTCCTTCTGCAGATTGCAATAGGCCTTCGATGCCTATTTTACTTCTTCTGCTTTCAGCAAAATACTTCCTTTAATTTGGCAAGGTCAAGGATGCTCAGCTTTCTTCTAGTGCACTGTCTTCAACTTCAGTCACTCAAAGGTCTTGATCTTTGAATTTTTTTGGAGTTTAAGTATGCCGAGGCTTGAACTAGGGTACTTCTGAGCAGAGATCAGAGCCTGTGTTTTGTTGTTTAAAACACTTTTCACAGTAAAAATAGTTTTTAAACTCTGGTGATCCTAGAATGTGTAAATTCATGATATGAACCTTTGCAGATTGCATCTTTCCAGTTAGAAGCTGTTGATGTCTACCTCTACTTTTTGTGTCCTAACAGAGGTTTTAAAAATGCCTATCATTACTTTTGACTGTGACATATGTTTCCAAATTCTGTTTCCTTGAATGAGTAGAAGAGGAACTAGTTACAACAAAGGTTGCACATGAGACAGACATTCACTTCTCCAATTGTCTGATCCAATAGATTTCAGTTATCCAAGTTCTTACCCTAAAGGCCTCAGGTATCTGCCCTCAATATACTTGACCCCTTATGTCTGCTTGAACTTATTTTTTCCAAATTTTACCACTCAAGATTGTCTTTTTTTCTATTAATTAGACACCCATAAGTGATTTCTTAAATCTTTTGCTAATCTTATTTTATTTAAACAAACGAAGCACAATTCTCCTTCAATTCAATCAGGTTTTTTTTAATTGATCTAATCAGATACAAGTTCCTAGCTAGTTAGCTAATTTCTTCAATAAATGAAGCCAGCTGTTTCACAGTCATGTTATTGGTCATTTTCAGGCCTAAGCATCTGTTATTCTAAGCATTTTAATGGTCATTTCATTAATTCCAGGCATTTTCACTTCTCTTATAACTCTAACACTTCAACTTATTCTTCTTTGAAGAGAAGCACCCTTCCACAGCTAAGAAATCTAAAAGTATTGCTTCCAGAACACATCACTGGCATAATGCCTAAAAATCTTTGCTTAGTAGGGAGCTACTGCATTTCTGTGTTAAACCAGTGTTTCAGCCATCTTTCCTTCCAGCTGTCTGTGGCTTTACTTATTAAACTACAAATTTTTTTGGGGATAGACACTTTCCCAGTAATAAGTTTGAAATACAACTAGTATTCTTTGATTACTATTAAGGTCCTAAATAGTCTACAGGGATAGTGTTCTACTAACTGGAACACCACTGAATTTAGGAGACAAGAATACAGGCACCTTCTGTTCATGGAGCTTGATTATTCTGCTCAACCTCACCTACAAAGTCAAAGAGATAAAGCAGGAATGGATTGCTGAGTGAATCTGGTATCTTGCATAGAGTTATTTTTCAGGATGGTGATATTCACAGCATTGCTCCTTTGCTCTTAATCAAGGATTAAAGTTAGCATTATTTAGTAGAATAATGTAAAACCAAAATGTTCTCTTAGCAGCAAAAGTAAAGATTAAACTTAGACTCTATATATTACTTCAGATCACATACAATTTTGATTATCCAAGTGTTCCTTGTAAACTGCATAGGACTACAAAGGTACCAGAATTAAGCACATTCACTAACTACCATCTAAATTAGAACTTGAGAGTAATGTTCAACAAACAGGGAGGAGTACTACATAACTTTATTTACCCAACCTCAGATTTTTCCGATTTCCAAAACAGAACACCAGATTCTTTCCGTCTGGTAGCCAAATCTATAGTTACCTGGCTTATTTCATGCCATCCAAATCTTTCAAATGACAGAAGATATAATGGAATAAAAAAAAGACTAACTTATTTTCTCATTAAGAAAAATGTAACAAAGAAGTAATTTGCTGCATTTGTTGTAATGCTACTATTAGTAGAAGAATTTTACTGCAAATCCCTTATTTCTATCAAAGAAACACAGCAGACAGTTCCCAGAATTAAAAAAAAATATAAAATTCTATGTGTTCTACTTTGAAAAAAAGCAAAATGCTCTATTTAACAGTTGTGGCTAGTGTTTACTGCTGCAGACAGTGTATGTGCTAGATGAGCTGTGGATTAGTAATGTCTTTTTTCATCCTATTTATTCTGCCATTCCACAGAAATAATCCAGCAAGGTGCTGAGTACTCTTTGGCATGTGCTGAGTGCTCCAAGCATTAGCACAGTACAAACACATCCTTTCTTTCACAGCACTTTGCAGATTTGAGCCTTTGCACTTGTACACATCCCAAGGTACATCAATGACATTTTACCCTTCATTATAGCCTTTAAGAGAGTCACTGTCAGACATTGCCATCCTGAGAGACATCAGAATGACCAATGAACTCATAACTTTGGGAACAAAATATAAATGCAATCTCTTTATAATAAGTTTGCCACACAACTGAGAAAACATTAGAGCCATTTGTTCTGCATTCTTTGTCTTAAAGAGGAAAAGAAGGAAAAAGGGTGAAAAAATTAATTGTGCTTAGTTTTCAAAATTTCAGTTTTCCTTTCCTTCATTCTCCTTTTGTTAGCTTCCCACTTTCATCAATGAGAATATAAATTCTAGCCCTGAAAAACTGGAAAGTCTTAAAATACATATTTTTTAAAAAATCCTTCTATCTCTGAGCATATGCTAGAAGCATGTGCCTGTGTATGAAAGTTGGCACTGTGCATTGTGCACAAAATCCAATAAAACATACTCAGAGAAATTCAAGTATTCACGTTTTGTAATTAATTTCATTGTATCATATGCAAACTACGTTGAGTTTCACAAATTTTTCAATTACTTGTTTTGCTGAAAAATGTTCACAGAGTGAAATTAAAACAGTTGCAATTGCTTGTGAAAACTGAATTTTGAAGATCAAAGAAGAAAATATATACAGTACAATAATTCATATGTTATCAAATCATGGAAAAGGATAATATTTTATATTGATTTCACAGGTATTTCACAGGTGGAGAGGATGTTGGTAATTCTTTTAATAATTAATCAAAAATTATAAGTTTTCCTTTCATTAAAAAAATAAAGTCAGCTATTAATACTGGAGTTTAATGGCTACCTAGTTCAGAATATTCACCCAAACACAGAGGAAAGCTCTTCACAGCAAGATAGGCAGCAGTTACCTATACTGACCTAGAGAACAAGGACATTTTTATAAGCTTCTGAGTTTTCATTCTTTCTTCCATTTCTTACTTTTAACGTTTCTTCCAGAAGTCAATAAATCATATTGTCCTAGAAAATATATGGCTTGTCTTTACACCTCACCTGTTGTCTGCCTGAATATAACATAAGCACATTTAAACTTGCTTCTCACAAAGCTTGTAGAAACACTGCAAGAAGTTCACTTTTTTTCATTTTGGGGAAAAAGTATGAAAGTTGGCATGAAGACACCATTTCAAGACTTTCAAATCAGTTTCTTTCTGTGTGGTTTGATTTTTGATAACTTTCTATCTGAGATCCCAGAAAAATATGGCAAGGGGTTTCAGAACATTTTCAGGAAAAAAAATAATTTTTGAACAGAACTGACTTCCTCAGTTGCAAAACCAACACAAAAATATTCTCTTTTATTGTTTGGTTGGATGTTTTTGAAAAATATGTTTCTGAATAGCACAGTGAGAAGTGTGTTCATGGAAAAATACATAGAGCAATATTCACCTAAGTGTCTCAGTTATTCATCTCAGAGTAGAAGCAATTCCATATTGTTTTGAACTTTGAGTTACTAATATGAACACTAATGTTAACTGTGTTAGTTTTCTGAAGAATTTCTTGCTCGGATAATACATATAAGGCATTTTCATGAATTCTAAGAAGTAAATTTCCCTCACTTTTTTTCTTTTCAAAGTGTTATAACTGGATGTACCTATGCAAATTATCGTTCCATTTCTAAATTCTGATGGGCATGGAAATCCTTGTAGAGGTGTCATTCACCATGTTTTTGACATTATTGAATTACTCACCATTAGTTTAAATGTCACGTGACCTAGTAATGACATATTTCTAATTTCTGGCTCTGTCTGTACTGCAGGATGGAATTTTGGTCTATTCTCTTCAATTTTAATGATCAGCTGAAGCTTTGTATCATACACCTAAGTAAAGCATAAAGAAATTGATCATACTCATCATGTTTCAGTTAAGCAGTAAAACTCTATACTAAATCGCATGCATGTGTGGGACAATTAAATTCATATTCAAAGTTAAATGTCTTAACCTGCTTCCTCAGGAAATTTAGTAATTAATTCTTCAAGGACTAGGACTGACAAGAGAAGTAGAGGGTCTTCAGGGACCTAGAGCTAATCTTGCAACCTTGAAAATGTCCACTGACGTAAAGCCTTACTATGGAGGTGCATAAACTCCACCACGTCAGTGATATTTTAAGTATCCAAGGTGCTAAAAGGTTCTCCTTCTGTGCTTACACAGCACTGATTTCATGCTGACAAGACTAGGGAACTTCTGTTTGTCTCATACAAAAAATCTGTTCTCTGTGTAGAAAGATGTCCTATTAGGACTTAGGTTCAAGTAGGCACTTTCTGAAATTGCCTGATACACACTTTTAAAAAAGACACATAAAGTAGACATCACTGTTCACCTGTTTTCTTGAAGTGAGTAGTTACTCATTGATATCAAAGACATACAAGACTTTCAAATATTAGTCTTTCATATTTCTGTTATAAACTAAAGCACAGTGAAAAGATAAACAATAACCAAACCAACTAACCAACCAACGAACGACAAACAACTACAAATGACCACAAACAAAGAAAAAACAACAGCCAAAGTCCAAACATAACCAGTCCTCTTGTTTCAAATACTCTTGAAATATCTGACCATTCAAAATGCGTTCAAAATTTCTCTTAATAAGGGACATTTTAATGTGGCTGAGATTGGATTCATGAAGAACCCTTGTGCTAACACACGGTGTTACCATGAAGTGTCCTGTCTGACTGTGCTGAAGTATATATTAAATAGAGACAGCAGCATTTCTCTTCAGCATGTCAACTTTCTTTGGGGATTCATTGCTTGTTTCTTTATTTTTTATCCATGACAAACTTATTTGAACTTTTGGCATTTCTGTTTACCGGTCCATTTTGTACAAGACGAAGGGTCTTTACAGGATGCTTAGGTTCCTATTTTCTTTCTCTTTTGAATGACATAACCTCCAGTCAGTTCTCATAAAAAGAAAAGGCCATTGATGTCTCATCTATGGATGATGCTATTTCTTCTGTTGTTATATTTCATCTTATCTTCAGCTGGTATGATTTTTCTGGTTTAGCTGCTTTGGTTACTTTATTTTAGTCTAATCTATCCACCTATAAATTCATTGAGGGAGATTGTTTCTAAGATGGAAGTCAGTAGTAACTAAAAATCACATTTTAGAGTTTGCATATATCTTAATTGGAAATTAAATGTGCTGCAAAAAGTAAAATCCCTCATGAAACTCCATTTGAAAATGCTGAAAGTTCAGTGGATTAGAGATATCATTTGCAAGACCCATTTGGAAGACCTGAATTTTATGCTTTTTTTGATTGTCTGACTAACAGGATTTCGGAGATTTTCATATGTTAATCAAAAAACTTTGTTGGTGGCCTCAGAATGGAGTTATTCACTATTCTGTGCCAGAAGAATAGAAATTATAACAGGAAACCCTAATGTGTATGTTACTCAGTGAATAAAGGTTTTCTAGTACACACAGATGTAGAAGGAGTTTCAGGAAGAAAAATCAATGTGTGTGTTTGCCTGCATGTATCATCTTTAAATGAAAACCAACAAACGAAAACCCCAAAGAACAAATCTCAGGCCAGTTTTAGATTGCAATTTTGAAAAAAGAAAAAAAGTCTGAAGAAACATGTACAATGAGAGCAGAGAAGTAATCTTGAATATATGATGATGATCTCTCTAAGCAATACATTTCTTAAGAACTGTCATAATTTATTTGTTTTTTTAGATATGCTCCTTAAAACTGGTAAATTTGTATAATCATTATTAAAGCTTTACTCACAAACAGAAGTATAAAAAATTGAAGTTAATGAGGAGTGAAGAATGATTGGTCATAGTTATATGGAAATTGATGCAGTTGAAGTAGAAATGTTGAATATATTAGAAGGTTTTCTCCTGCTTCCTTCATAGTTGTACACCCTGGACAACTTTAATATATTTGTGCTTCAGCTCCTTAGCAATGAAATGTGGACTGTTGTATTTCTTTTAAATAATATAGAGTAGGAGTGTACTTCTACCACTTGTGAGCATAAATCACAAGCTATCGTATACTTTTTAGATTTAAATTACAGTTGTGGAGGAACAAAGATATATGAATCCAAGAAAGTGATCTGTTGGTCACTTCTTAACTGCCGACATCTTCTTTCAATGTAGATAATTGCTTGGTGTTCTGTTCCTGAGAGCAGTTAAAAGGCGTCCCTTCATCTTTTCTCATTGCAGCCTTCTCTTATATTTTGTCAATAACTTAGGGGCTGCTCTGCTCCTTATTAGAGATTAGCCACGGCCCCAAGCCTGACAGTATTCTAGAAGAGACTGGACATCACCCTCAGACACATGGTGTGAACTGTGGAGCTGTCATATGCAGGGACAGGAGTTGGACTCAAAGATCCTTGTGGGTCCCTTCCAACTCAGGGCATTTTATGATTCTTTCTCCTGGACAATGAAATAAGAAATTAGAAGCAAACTAAACGATATCTTTACTTGGTTTCTCTCTCCCTTTTTATTGACACAAAAAGTGCATAAATTTGGCTGAAATAAATCAGTTATTTATTATAATAATTGGTGTTATAATATTGAGCCTATTACACTGGAAACTGTATGAGTTCTTACAATATTTAGACTAAATTTTTGCAGTAAACTGCTGAAAGAAAGCTATTTACTTTTCATTATTAATTCTTTTAACTTTTCTTAAATACAAAACAGCACCTGCAAATGATAATGAGAAATTTTTCAGAGTATGGCCAGCAAACAAACTCAATTTTTATTTGAGATAGTGTCCTGAAGTTTATTAAATTAAATTGCAAAATAGTTTTAAATACACAAGAGCTTCACATTACTGTTTGAATCTTCTTTCCTGCCTTGGAGACTTATTAGCTTTTGATTTTTTTTACCATTACAGTAATCTAGGTAGTGTTTGTTTTCCATATTCTCAGACAAGTTTTAGGCTCTGCCAGTAAATACATAAAAACTTTAAAGGCATTAAAGCTTAATCTTAATTTGTTCTAGAATTCCCATTTTTCTGGAAAGTTCAGTGATTTTTCTACATTAAATAATAGACAGAATTTATTCTTGACAGCCTTGACTGCTGAAAATACAGTTGTGATTCTGTAATACCACAGAAATTTTTCAGACAGCTCTTACACCAATAAGTAGCTTTGCTTTCTTGCTATCTCTTTCTACCTACTTGATCTTGCCATGTTGCTAGTATGAAGTAGATATATCGGGTAAGATCTATTACTAAAACAGGTAACTGGGATACCTCTACCTATATTTTGTGACAGGTCAGGATTCAGCATTTTCTGTGTAGCTTGGCTGACCAGCTATGCTTCACTGGGATCCAGGCTGCTGAGGATGTTTTGCTGATTGTATCTGAGTTAGCAATATAATCATAGCTTATATATAAGCTGCAGCACACAGTTGCTTGTGGCAAAGTACAAACATCCTCACTGTTGGCTGGAAATAAACAGGGAATAAACATACTAAATCCTAAATAGTAGCCATTGTAAAGACAATAGAGTAGAAGATATCAATACTGAAATTTCAACAATTAATATAGGAGTGGAATAATTTTCTGCTAAGAAAAAACGTCTTAAAAGAGTGACTATGTCTTATTCTGTCATTAAAAAATCATTTCCAATAGTTTCCAATCTCTTATTTTCTGAATGCAGCTAAAGTATTATTCTGTCCTAAATATATCTACACGTAATTTGAGAATGCTTATGTGCTATATAGATGAAAAAGGTAAATAAAGGGAGAAAGGTTTTGTTTGTTTTGTTGTGTGATTTTTTTGTTTGTTTGTTTGCTTTTTTTTTTTTTTTTCTAGTTCATTAGAAACTCTACAGTGGAAAATCAGTGTTAGCTAAATGGAGGACAGAAAAAGTAAAGGAAAAATCTATCTCAAAATCTCTTGCTAAAAAAACCCTATGTATGATTCATTGGCAATTGAATATATAGTATCAGATAAATCAACCGGTATACTAAAGTCATATGAACCTTACTAGAAACCAATGTTTTAAAAGCCACAATCAATTTTCATGATGTAATAAACTCTCACTGATTATCAAAGGACAACATCAGAATTATCAGTACATGTCTTTGTAGTGGATTGACCCTGGCTGGACATCAGGTTCCCACCAAAGCCACTCTGTCTCTTCCTTCCTCAGCTGGACACTTGAAAAAAAAATATAATGAAAGGCTAGTGGGTTGAGATAAGGACAGGGAGCTCACTCAGCAATTAGTGTCACAGGTAAAACAGACTCCACTTGGGGAAAAAATAATATAACTCATTGCCAATCAGATCAGAGTAAGTCAATAAGAAAATAAAGACAAATCTAAAACCACCTTCCCCCACCCTTCCCTTCTTCCAAAGTTTAACTTTACTCCCGAATTCTCTGCCTCCTCCCTGCACATCCACTCAGGGGGATGGTGAATAGGGGTTGCGGTCAGTTTGTCAAACATTGTCTCTGCTGCTTTTTCCTCTTCATGGAGGAGGACTCATGACACTCTTCCCCTGTCCAGCATGCTGTCCCTCCCATGGGACATAGTCCTCCATGAGCTACTCTAACATGAGTCCTTCTCATGGGCTACAGTTCTTCCCTAACTGCTTCAGCACGGGTTCTTTCCACAGGGTGCAGTCCTTCAGAAACAGCCTGCTCCAGTGTGGGTCCCTCAAGGGGTCACAAGTCCTGCCAGCAAACCTGCTCCAGCCCAGACTCCTCTCTCCATGAGACCCCACGTTCTGCCAGGAGCCTGCTCCAGCATGGGCTTCTATGCGATCACAACCTCCTTTGGGCACTCACCTTCTCTGGCATGGGGTCCTCCGTGGGCTGCAGGTGAAGATTTGGTCCACTGTGGACCTCCATGGGCTGCAGGAGGACAGCCAGCCTCACTATGATCTGTACCACAGGCTGCAGGGGAAAGTCTGCTCTGGTGCCCAGAGCACCTCCTGCCCCTTCTTCACTGACCTGGGTGTCTGCAGAGTTGTTTCTCTCACATATTCTTACTTCTCTCTTCTGGCTGCAGTTGCTGTTATGCAGTTTTATTCATTTTCTTAAAAATGTTATTCCAGCGGTGCTAACACTGCCTTTGATGGGCTCAGCCTTGGCCAGTGGTGGGTCCATCTTGGAGCTGACTGGCATGTGGTCTACTGGACGTGAGGGAATCTTCAAGCAGTTTCTCACAGAAGCTGCCCCTGTAGCCCCTCATTGGGATCTTTCACTTCCATCTTCGCATTCAAAAGGAAGAAAATACCAATTGCTTGGCAAGGCTTCATGTATGTTGAAATTTTTGCTACCATCAGTGGCAGAAGTCCAATTCATTCTACTGAATTCATGATTTTATCCTTCAAGTTCAGTCTAAAGTTAAAAAACTTTGGTGTTTCATTTTGTATTGTTTTGGTTTTTTTAAGTTAGAACTTAATATGCTGCCATTAAATCCAAGTTGGATGTCATAAAGCTATGCCCTAAAGCTAAGCAGAAGATGGTGGCTGAATGTAGCAATTTCTGGGTGTGATTTTATTGCCTTTATAGTTGGTCAGAATAGACCCACAAGACTATTTTATGACTTAGGGAAACTGCAAACTATCTGTGCTGTTTTCTATAAAACAGATTTTTTTACAGAAAAACCTGGAGTTATCTTTCAGGAACAAAATAAGAAACTGGTTTCCACTCAATTACTATTAGAAAACTATCACTTACTCTATTAATAGTATTATCTTATTCAAATAAAACTAGTTAAATTTATTTAAATGTTTACCATTTTAAAAAACAAGCATTTTCTGCAGCAGCTACCAAGCACAAGTAGTGCAAGTCATGAGCAAATGAATGGAACACTAAAACTTGAGGCATAAATTTGGAACAAAATTTCTTCACTGACAGCTGCACATGAATGATCAGGACATACATTTTGGAGCATGCAAAAAAATAATCTGCGTATTGAAAGGTCAGTAGTTGTAAGCATTAACATTAAATGTTAAATTAAATGTAAATTAGCTCTCATCTCATCCAGACTGAACTGAAAGTTCAGGTTTGGCCACGTATGTGTCTATTGCCTGAAATACTACAGACATTTCATATTTTATTTCAAACGGGGTGGTAGAAGAGTCAGTGGAAATAGCAGTCATCTCACATGTCTTTAGCTATTGAATTGTTGTCTAAGCTATGCATCTAGCTTCCTTCCAAAGCAGATGGAGTAACATAGGCACCTCATCCTGCCCTAAAATACATGTCTTTAGTAGGATTAATGATCTGCTGGAGGTAACTTCTTGAGGGACCATAGAATAACTTCAATTATGACATTAAGCATAAAAAATGCTTAACTTTAACAGCAAAAGCCAGATGAGATGAATCATATCTCAAGTGTGGTCATTTTTTAAAATGTGCTGATTTTTTCTAGTACTGACTCTAAACAAGATTTGACAGTATCCATTAATATGTTCTCAGCATGTCAAAAATAATTTCATTGGTAATTTCAGATTTCCATTGGGAATATAGAGGTATTCTGTAATTCAGCAGAAGCATTTTGAGGTGGTTATTATGGTCTCCTTAAAAAGAGCTGGAAGACATACCCAATTCATTTTTGGGTTTATAGTCATTTAGGGGTATGACCCTAAAAGTTTTTAGAGAAAGAGTTAAGATTAATCCATGTTTTGTACCTAGTCTTCACCTGTTGCAAACCACTGAGATGAAAGAAAGTGTGTCTATCAGATCTTTAGATCTGGATCATTAATCTTAGGTAGTGGCATTTTCCTGTCAATGCACAAATGCTTACATTTTAAGAGTAATTAAAGAAAGGTGCCTTCTTTCTCAAATAATATTTTTACTTCAAAGCCTGTGATATACATATAGTTTAATAATGGTGTAACGTTAATTGTCAAGAAAATAAGCTATATTGTTTCTGTGACATAACACAATAGGCATGTGAAAGGAAAAAACATGTTAAATTAAAACGCTTTTTTGCCCTGTAAAAATTGTTAGAGATATTTTGTGGTTGTAAATGGAAAAAACACTTTATGGATGAAATGGTAATAATATTATTACTATTGCTGTTATTATCACTACAATTATTTCCCCGTGTAACATAATTATATATTTTGTTTCATGGTGATAAATTACACTTTTTATTGTTGTTGAGTGAATAATTCCATTGCTCAGGGGAGATACAAAAAGTAGCAGTTGCTTCTAAACAGTTTGTCTTTCACTTATGAGTTTCAGACACACCTACTAGAAATTAATAATAACATGATGCAAATGTTATCTTTTTATATATTTTTTTACTTACAATAACAATAATAGTGATAGTGATAATTTAGAATAGTTTGCTGTAAGAGTCCTTTTTTTTCCTAAGTATCAGAAATATAAAGTACAAGCCAGGGTCTCCTCTATGAAACTTCAGTCATTTTTTTCAAACTGGTAGAGCCTAAACTTCACTTTTTCTTGTTTTGCTGTGAGCACTGGTGGAATAGTTTCATTCAAATAATCAGAGAAAATTAGAGACTTTATGTATATCCAAGTAATATGAGTGCCCAAGGGGAATAAGTATATTTATGTATTATATTCTCACCTGACTATTAATGACTCATGCATGAATTTGATACTTGAAAAGCTAATATTCTCTAGAGAAATTCATCTCCCCCTTAGTCAAGAACATTTTTTCTTAGCTTTGTTTTCCAATGCTTAACAAGGTCATGGATGCTTTTATTTACCTTACACACTAATGAATTCTTGTAGATACATCAAACGTACCGTATAAATGAATCTACCTTTTAAAGACTATGTAATAAGGCTTAGATGAGCCATGAGATGCCAGAAAAGTAGAGTTTTTATATCACTTATTTTTATTTTTGTAAAATCTTTGAAATACTTCTCATTATTAAGCATTTCAATATGATTACATAGAGAATATATTTAAGTAATATATTCTTTTTGTGGTCAATTGGAACTAATCTGTACTGCTACTCATTTTGAAGTAGTCTTATTTCTTCTGTGATATAGATATAAAAAAAAAAAAATTATATACAATGAGTATTTTCTCTTTTCTCCCATGCATACAAATGAAGTTGACTAGTGTTGAACTTTAGCATTCATAACCTTTAGGCACACTGCAACATAGTATAACCTCAGGTCCCAAATTTTAAGGCCAGATTTCTTACACATAGTATAGAGAATGTGGTGCCTACAAGTAGGATTCACAAAAGCTAACAGCTACAAGCTACCCAAGATGGAAATGCCAAAACAAGTGTCCTAATCCTTGAGGTGCTGGATTGTCTGGCATTTTTGTCTTGAAGCAGTTTTACTGTGTATAAATTATTAAATATTCACTGGCATAGGAATTGAAAGAGACATCTCCCAGCATCCCAGGGGAGTACCCTAATCATCAAGATATTGAATGTCCTAGTGTGAACTTGTCTCAGTATACAACTGAAGCTATTTCTCTTTGTATAAATAATTAAACTGAATTTTGGAGCAGAAACTTGTAATCTGACTCTTCCATATCCCAGAAGAGAGCACCAACCAACAGTCTGTACAATCTGGTTTGCAGTTTCTCCTTCTCTCAGTTCCACTGAAAGTTCAATTATTTATTATGGACTGAAGCAGTCTCAGCTGGAACAATTACTAATCATACTAAAATAATCAGTAGTCTGGATGTAAATATATTGCTTGGGAACTTTAACTTTTTATAATAAATTAAGTTGTCATTATATTTCAGAGAAAATAGGAATTTCATGATCCTAAATAATATGATTTGGTCCAAATGACAATTTCCACTGAAATCAAATCTCATATAGCACAGGACTGAGACAATAGGTAGGATGAGACAAACCAGTGGAAAAGACCTGGAACTCTCCCATAGGAATGTATAAAACCACAGTGATTCTGAAATTAAGGAATAGTACCTTCAGTGGGGCCACAAAGCAAATTTAAGTACCAGAGAAAGAAGTAAGAAAATGGAGGCAGAAACTGATTTTAAAATACTGGAGTTTTAAGACCAGGAGCTGTATGCAACACCTCTAAACATGTATTGAATGTATACTTAAATAATCTCATATTCTTCATTGATTTAAGTCTATTAATCATGGATGAGTATGTGCTTATCTTGATGAGAATGTCTAAAATATAAAAAAGATGCTTGTGTAATAAAACTTCTGTACCTGAAATTAAATAGAAAACAGAAAGCACTAGCAAGCCTGAGTAAATAGAAAGAAGTATTCAAGACAATAGTTGTAAGCAATTGAGACTAATATGTGATTTTTCAAAGAAGGCTAAGTTGGCTGTCAGCTTTGATGGTTATATGTATCAAACTTCTGTGTAATTGCATAAAGTGCAAAAGCTTGCCAAGCAACCTATTGTGAAATGTGAAGTATGATGGATCAAATTTTGTATATAGTTAAAAATACAATTTATAGCTGTAGTAGTCTGAATTACTGTTCCTAACTTTTTGGGCTTTGGTCAAAAAAATGCCAGTACTATAAATTGGCTGAATAAAAGAAAATTTGATAACAATTTGAATTAGGGTCTACAAAAGTCAAAACTCTTGTAAGAAACTGAGTTTCTTGTCCTCTTTCAGGAGAGACAACCTGAACAGCATTACTTTCCTACAGTGAAAGTACATGAAGAGTAAACAGTTTCATCTCTGGTGTTTTAATGGAAACCAGCCAGCAAAGGGTATTGACTTGAGCTGAAAGGAGGAGACAGGCATTGGACAAGTAGACTTACTTCAGAAACTTGCAGCAATTCTGAAAATCAGATGGAAGTTTGGAAATTAATTAGTAATTACAATTAATAATTTAAAAAAATAAATGTTTAATAATAAGTGTGTGGTCAAACTGCAGATAGTGTTCCCTAAATTATTGCTAGACAGGCACCAGAGAACCATTGGTACAGGCACTCAATCACTGAGCTGTCATGAGCAGGGATTGCTGATCCAACAGTTTCCTTCAGTCACCTCGCACTGCATTAGAACTCCTTTGGCTATTTCAGGCACACGAGCCACAGGCTCTGACCAGATTCCCAGTGATGTCTCTGAACCTTTTGTTGAACAGCATCTTTGTCTGAAACTTTAACAGGGTAAAACATCAGTGGAAAAATAAAGAATACACAGAAAGAGACATGACTATCTATCTAAAAGAATAAAAATACAAATCTGAAAGATTTTGTATGTTATCGATCACATGGTATCATTTGCTAGACACACATAGAAAGTAGATTAAACATCCTAATAAGAAAATACTTTGATTCAGTGCAGAAATAATGATCCAACTGATGCAACTAAACTAAAATTAAAAATTAAAAATACCAGCTGTTAGTTTATCCAGTAAGAGCAAAAGATATACAGTCAAGAACAAAACAGGATTCTATAAAGAAATCATATGCTTTTTGACACCTTTTTAAACTGGAATTTTCAAATATATAAGCCCAAAACACCAAGTTCTTTTTTTTTCGTTCAGAGGTAACTAAAATGGTTTACCCCGTAAATAACCATCAGTTTATGATTATATTGAGATGAAATTTCTCTAGCTCTTTTTGTTGCAATTTTAGAATTTTAAGGACCCAGTTGGCCTATCAAGACAGCTTTTGGAAGACAGGAACTGGCCAACTGCAACATCAAATGCATAAATCACATTGTCTTGCCACTGCAAAGTCTGTATGTGCCATTTCAATAACTAGAGAGCATATCACTTCCAGTAAATTACAAGGAAACAAGCTTGAGTAAAGAGCAGTATATTGCCCTTTTGCTTAAATCCCTGTGTTTCAGCCTGTCTGCCTTTCTTTCTGACCTCACATAATTAGACCAACAAGTCAGTGAATAATATGACGCTATTAATTCTTTGAACTTATATTTCTGTATTCTAGATGTTTCCAGAAGCTTGAATGTTGTAATTTCATTAGAATATGTTTACATCTGGACTGCACAATTCTAAGTTCTCATTATAGGAGTATTTTGGAATGGTAGATATGAATTAACTAAGAGAGTTGCATAACTTAAAATTGATGGGTGAAAGGTTTCGTGTAGTGTCTTGTGAAAATGAATATTCAGTAAAGTATTGTGATACTGTAGAGTTACTTCATTACCAACAGCTGGTTGTGTCATTCAACTCATATTTCTGACATCTACCTTTACAACAAAAATGTTACTTCATTCTCAAATTATGATGGAATTACATATTCAGGCATGTTGCATAGACACTCTCAGCCAAGTGTAAAATCAGATCTAAACAATGCTCAAGACAGAAGAGGTGTTCTTAATATTGTATGAATACAGTTTAGCCCTTTTCACATTCAGAGCCTAGATGGGGCTTGGAAATTATTTAGTGTATGTTGCTTTTGAAACATATTTTAACAGGAATTTGATATGTCTGTACAACATAGAAATAGATATTAACATACAGTTTTAGGGTTTTCACTGACGGCTGCAAAAGCTGAAGCTAGGCAAGAGCTGAATGAAATACAGAAAGATGTCAGCACAGACCAGTGTACAGTTAAAAAGAGTGGTCTAACCTAGCTCTAAACAACTTAGTTTGGATGTTGACTAGTATTGTAGTGTGGCAGTCTTCCCAGTTAGATCAATGAGAAATGGAGTAAAATAAATTTGGGAAAATGTCATGAAGCACAAATGTTCTTTGGAACTCAAGCTGCTTCATTCAGAGGTACCTAGTGTATCTCTGAACAACTTCAGTATTAAAAAAATAATTTAAAAGACAAACTAAACTGCAGGCATCTTCCAATGCTTATTCTGTTTATGTGTTGGTTTTTTTCAGCTGTTTGAGATCACGCTACATTGTCACTTTCCTTCATATATTTCCATATTTATTTTGATGTTAGGCTGCATGTGTGTGTCTTCCTTACCTCACTGGTACTACAAGCTGCTACACAAATTTCTTGGCAGGCTGTTATACAATGAAAATACCACATCTTATCTTTGAAGAGCCAAACTAAAGACTTTGAAAGCCAAACCCTAAGTGCAAATAGAATGTAGAAAAGAGCCACTGTTAGAAGAGAGGCTGCACCAATTGTACTTGCACAGTGCTCTCTGGATTATGTCTATACACATATTTGTGTTTGCACATTATTTAATGTAAAGTGAAAACCTTTAGAGATTCAAGGGTCAGTAGTTGCCAGAATAAATCTTTCCATCTGTGTTTGTCAAGGACATTGGGCTCATTGTTGGATATAGACATTGCCTTAGGTTATCCATGCTTGTAGTACTTGTTGTCTCAGGTCCTGTGATATGCTGTGAAAGTACACCACACCGTACATATTCAAAATATGCAAAAAAACCCCCATGAATACTGCCTACCTAAGTGACATTTCTTGCTGAGAGCAGACTATGGATGATCTGTCCTAATATCCTGCTTATTTTTGGGAAAAACTTAATTGGAAGGGATATGACTGCAAAAGCTCTACAGATTTGGGGATCTTGTCTACAGATGAGATTGATCATTTCCTAGTCTGCTAGAATGTTTTGGGCTGAAAGAGACCATGGGCAGGGACGTGTCCCACTAAGACCAGGCTGCTCAAAGCCCTGTCCAACCTGGCCTTGAATACTTCCAAGGATGGGGCATACACAACTTCTCTGGGCAGCCTGTTCCAGTGCCTCACCACCCTTGTGGTGAAGAATTTCTTCACCATATTTAATCTAATCTACCCTCTTTCAGTTTAAAACTTTTTCACCTTGTCCTGTCACTACAGGTCTTGGTGAAAAGACTCTCCGTCTTTCTTATAAACTCCCTTTTACATACTGAGAGGCCACCATGAAGTCTCCCAAGAACCTTCTCTTCTCCAAGCTGAACAGCTCCAACTCTCTCAACCTTTCTTCACAGGAGAGGTGTTCCAGCCCTCTGACTGTTTCCAAAGCCCTCCTCTAGACTCACTCTAGTGAGGGACCTCAGAGCCGAATGCAATACTCCAGGTGAGGTCTCACAAGAGCAGAGCAGAGGGGAAGAAGAGCAGAGTAGAAGAGAAATTAAGTCCTGTTTTCTGATTGCATAGGCTTTTACAATGAGACAGAGTACTTTTTGCCTCATATACTAGCATCTCATGTTATTGTGGCTGGTAGGGGCTACTGAAATACAAATAAATAACAACCGAGTTATTAACATTTTTAAACTTTGCTCATGTTCTTCCATTGACACAGCTAGTGACACATAAAGTAGCACAACAGCTTAAAGCTATGTTTATGCAAGAATTTAGTGATCCCATTAACATAATCGTTGCAGCCACCTTTCTCTGTAGCAGCTGTGCCATCACAAACTCTCTTCATTTTATAGATTGTAGCAGTAACAATAGGTAACTGCTGACATACAGAAAAGAACACTCACAGAAAACTGTGAACCTCTGATGTTATGGGGAAATGGTTAGCTGCTTAACAGGAAATTTGGATGTCAAATGGAAAGTGAAGTGACATTTCTGCCTCTTATTTGGGAAAGCACCATAAGCAAATCTTAGATTTGTAACAATCTTTCTGGTTTGGGCCA
The DNA here is from genome assembly GCF_964273445.1 of Streptopelia decaocto. Lineage (NCBI taxonomy): Eukaryota > Metazoa > Chordata > Aves > Columbiformes > Columbidae > Streptopelia > Streptopelia decaocto. Next base: position 23,099,986 of record NC_138663.1, read on the forward strand.
TTTTTTTTGGAAAATTTTCTTTTGGCTTTGATGTTTTTCTTCTAGCATTAATGTGGATGTTATCAACTATACAAACTGCATTATGAATGTATGTTCAAAGCTGTAGTAATAAAGTATATTTGTAAAAATACCTCAAAACCCATTAAAATTGATTTTATAAGAAAAATTTGACCTTAAGCTAATGTCATTTCCTGGCAGTCCAGATTCTTTTTTTAAACTCAAAATGTTTCAGCCTTCTCCTGTTGAGCCTTCAGTTCCTGCTATTGTCAGAAGTCATATGACAGATGCAGGGACATTACTTTTGCATTAGGAAAGGTTGCTCTTGCAGTGTAGCCAAATTTTTACAAGGTCTAGCTCCTCCTCATTATGTGAGGGCATTGTTTCAGTTAGATTGTTCAGTCCTTGCCTATCAGCATTAGGTAGAAGACAAGTCTTCACTGGCTGTTCCCCAAGATAACGCTTTACTGTGCCAAAACATTGACAGAGGCCTTATGTGACAGGATGAAGTGGAATCATGACTCTTGTGATAGTTAATAGGAGTTTTACCATTTCTCTGACTAGACATAGAGATTTTGAGGCTTTTTTTTTTTTGATTGTAATATCATTTTATTTTAAAGAACAATATAGCTTGATGCTATACATTGTCCTGTGTGAGGACATGCATTTTATTAGACAAATGGCTACTTTAAAAAAATTACTTTAGGTTTTTCAAGGTGAAATTAAGAAGGATTATTTTGCATGTGCATGCTTTGTTTGGTTTGATTTAAAACAAAGAGTAAAGATGAAAAGCACAAAATAATTTTTAAAAAGTTAATCTATTTTCTGAACTCTGAGATAGTGCTAATACACCACATGGCCTGGTCCCCATCACTGGCTGGAGAAAGTGCCCTGGTGAATTGGGGGAGGAGGTGAGCATACCTCTGGGCTTGGGCTGCAGGGATGCCTGGCACCTTTCCTGGCACCTGGGGTGACCCCAGCGTTTTTTCACAGCATTCCTCACAGGTGTGATGCCCTGAGCAGTGGCAGAGACTGTGGTGGGCAGGGTGGGAGGCAGCTGGGCTGAAAAGAACCTAAGTGTGCTGATGGGTAGTGAGATGAACATGTGGCAGTGGTGCCTTGGCAGCAAAGGTGGCCAACAGCGCCTGAGCTAGCACAAATATAGTCAGTAGGTCAAATTAAGGAATATTAACTGGTTTTACTGGGAATTGTGTTTTGGTTTTCTTTTGTTTTGTTCTTCTGAAGGAAAAAAACACAGGAGAAGAGTAAATAGCAGCCTTCTGAAACCCACAAGTAAGTAACCAAAGAGGTGCAGCCAGGTTTTCTGGTGAGGTAGCCAGTGAAAGAATGAGAGACAATGGACATAAACTGAAAAGGTTACAACTGCCTAGCTGGTGGAAAAGAAAAAAAGAAAAAAAACTCATAAAAATAAATCAAACCAAAATCAAACTCACCTCATCATCAGAGTGATAAGGCTTTTTCGTATGTTGCCCAGAGAAGCTGAGTTGAGTATTTCAAGGCTCTACTGAAAAAAGCCCTAAGTCTCTTGTCTGAATTCAAGGTTGACTCTGTTTTGAGCAATCAGGTGGACCGGGTGACTTCCCAAGGTCCCTTCCAGTGTGAATGATTCAATGATTCTACAGTTTTTATGGCTGTTCAATAAGGCCAATTTGACTCAGTAGCATGAAATGTCAGGAAGCACTGGTACTCTGAGTGATTATCCAAATATAAGCTGAAGGAAATCAATGGAAGTTGTATGCGTATATCTTCAGGAATGGCTGAGCCTAATAAAACAGCATTTATCAATAAGCCCCAGGCAACATGGCACTTTTTTAATATAAATGTTTTATCTATTCTGTCACCTTTGCCTGAGATGTTTCAATTCAACTAGAACTGAGAATTTGATTTTCATTTCCTCTTCTCACAAAGATTATATATGACTTCCTTCAGGTTTAAAATAATTTCTTATGGTCTATTTAGATGTAAGGTGACTCATTCTTGACATTGTAGAAACTAAATTAAATTTATGCTGTCAGTAATCTTTGAAGTGTCAGTTTTACTAATGCCTATGTATATTTGCAGAATGAGTATTTTGATTAATTTTTAAATCCTGAGTAAACCTCTATCAATGCCAAATGCTACTGTGATCTCATACCTATCTATATTCTTATGATGTTAAGATAAATACTTAACATACGTACATTGGAAGATTGAAAACCAGCCTTTTTTTCTTTTATGGACTCTACATAAAGCAGAGTGAAACCCACAAATATGTAAACCCAAAGTTCTGAGCTGAGATCTAGACTCAATGCATGAGCTCAAGCTCATCTATTCCATCTGAACCAGGAGACAAACTGAAATCGTTTGAAGTTCTTTCACTCAGGTTCATTGAACAATGTTATGTCACATAGATTTCTGGCTCCATTTTCTTTGCTCCCAACTCAGCTCCTTGGACAACCTCTGGACCTGGCTCATCACTTGCCATGTTTGGAGCTGTTAATGGACCCTGTTACCAGCACCTGGTACAACCTGCTTTGTTGAGATCCCATGAGACTGTGCTCCATGGTGAGGGCATGGTCTGAGGTGGGATTACCCAGCCCTTTTTGAGCTTCTGGCTCTTGCTACCCCCAAACAAATGTTTAATTAAGTAGCATTTAAGGTTATATCCTGGGTGGTGATTAAAAAGGTCCATGCACAGTGCAGCTGATTCACAGCTAAACAAATAAAAAAAGAACATATTTCTGATATAATATGGTTTCTTTTTTCTATTTTTTGTTTTCATTCTATTGATTGGAGAATGTGCCTGACATTTTTGGCATAAGTAGATATCTAGGAAAAAGTGCAGAGGACAAGACAAGCAGACTGTTACATTTTGCTGGGTATATTCCTTGTAAAATTTGTTTCTGAAGTCCTTGAGACAAAGGTTTCTCTTGAACTTCCTCCATGAATTTGTGCAATCAATTTTTGAACCCATGTAATATTTTCATGCCTACAATGTCTTGTCATAAATTAATTCCAGAGTTGAAGAATGTGCACCTTTTGTTTTCAACCTGTCACTGTAAAATATAATTTGATTCCTGCCTACTCTTTGAGAAACGGAATAATTAATGTATCTTCACATTTTCTGTGTATCTCAGACTTCAACATATCTCTTTTGTGACTCACAACAAGGCCAAGGAATCAGAGTTTATGTAATTTCTTTTTGCATGAAATTCTCTCTATAGCTGTAGTCCTTCCAGTTGTACCTTTCTAATAATATTCAGAGATTAACCATCAGAACTGGACCAAATGTTTAAGCTGTGATGAATTCATGTACTGGAACAATGATGTTTTATATTTTGTTCTCTGGCCTGTTGTAATGACTCCACAGTATTTGCAAGGTTGGTTTGTTGTTTTTCTTTATTGGATATTGAACAGTCTTCAAAGAACTATTACGTTTTTCTTTCATTTTTTTTTCCTAAGGACTCAATAGCTAATTCAGAGTAGTCTTCCCCCATACATTTTACTTTAATGTATTGGCACTGAAATCCACCTGCTATTTTATTAGTGATAATTATTAGAAGACCTTTCTATAGCTCCTCATGGTTACTATCAAACTTTATAAACTTGTTATTCCCCACTATTTGCTAGCCCATTTAGAGTTTTGTGAATAAATCTACTATTCTTGAACAAGGTGTATTATGAAGATGATAGAATTTTCTATAAACCAAATTTTTATGGGTGAAGAAAAATTAACAATGAAGACTAGCATCAAAATAAACTAAGAGTAAATGCTGTAGGTCTATAGCAGGCTGTTTAATTAATGTTTTTATATAGTAAATTATGAGAAGTAGAATAAAATACCTAAAATTATGATAAATAGAAACCCCTATGTTAAATATCTTCCACCATAGAAGTACTAGCAATTATTGAGATGTTTTCCAAATAAACTATCAAAAGTTATTTTGTGAGTAAAAATCATTATTATGAGAAGATTGTGGACTTGGACAGTTCACATGTATTCTAAGAACTATATTCTGCTGGCTGTATGGATTTCTTTGCCTTTTGAAAGATTTAAATGATCATCTCTGGTATTAGAATTAGGGTGACCACCAGGACTAGGGAAGTTATCATGCCCTGTGCTCAGTACTGGCGAGGCTGCAGCTCTTTGCTTACTTACTGGAGGTATCTACTTCTTTATATACATTGTATTGAGATCCTAGCCACCTAATTCAGTGCTTATTAATGTAAAGCTTAAGCCCATTACTGCATCCAGCCTTAAATTTCTAAAGGCTTTTGACTAGAAAATAATTTTTAAAACAGAATAACGGCAAATATTTCCACAAGGGGCTATTCAGTATCCTAATTAAAGAGAAGATACTATTACCAAACACCTTGAGAATATCTTAATCCTCAGGTGTTACAATTATGATTGTAATAATTACAATGCTGAAGACAAGAACTTATTGAAAACAAAAATGCTGAACATATATCCCACTTAAGAATTGTTACATTGTTTTATTTTAAAAGTAAATATAAGACTGTGAAAGCATGTAAATGCGGGTAGATGTATGGAGAAACTAACTGTCATTTGCAAATATATGAAGGAAAGCCTGTTGTGACAGCAGAAGGAAGTGGAGATCATGTTGGTTTGTACTTGTTAGAGTTAAAATCAGCTTAATCATAGAACTGTTTCCATATTTTTCTATATACCGAAGTGTCTCTTTCTAGTAATTTTTGTTGTCTTCCTCTAAAGTACTTTTTCTTCGGTTGGCTAGACATACTAGCGGATAACGTCATATTTCTTACCTTTCTGTCTTTGTAAGTATGTGTGTTTAAACCAATTTAACAAGAATAATAACTTAAATTTCATCCACAAATAGAATAACATCAAATGCTTTCAAAAAAAATCAGAATTATGTAATTTCATTTTACAGTTATCATATAATGTATATAATGTAATACTGATCATCATCAAGGTATTTGTGCTTCCTTGCAACTTACAACTGTTAGAAAAGGGCTTGATGACAGAGCTCAATTTTCTATATTTTTGAGGCTAGCTTAGAAACAGAACTCTCTGCTCTGGAAGCCTGTTTCTCTTAAAAAGTCTTTCTTTTGCCATTCTCAACATTACCTGCTTCTCCACCATCAATCTGGGTTCCTCTCCATCTCGGTAATTACCTACACTACTGGTTCATGGCACCAGTATTTTAGCTGAATCACTGCCTGGAAAGCCCTTGTGATGCAAAGGCTGCTAATCTTGATATCTATTATCCATTTACATTCACTCTGTCATGAGTGTCTCACATGAAACCTAAAGAATTAAATTTTTCTGTGAGTTTTTCACTTTACGTATTAATATATTATTATTTTAAATTTATTTATCTCGCACACACTTTGCAATTTCCTGTTTCCATATTTTTTCCCAGCAATGGAATAATGATCACTTTGAAGTGCTGACTTATTAGATCCATTTATCTGACAATGTATAAACATGAAAAACTGTCTGAATTTATCTTTTCACATGATAATTAAGAAAGAAAAGCAGGGATTTTCATTATTTTTTAATAGATAATCCCAAACCATTCTAAAAGACATGTCACAGCAGTCTGATTAATCTTATTACCTTCTTTAAACTAATTTGTATTGTGATATGCTAGTAGCCTTTGCTGTTAGCAGCAGTCCTTATTCTCAGGAGATGTCCAAAGGGCACCCTGTGGATTTTCAGGTTTCAGGATGATGGAAATCTGTTTTCAGCTTCCAAACACAGAACTGTTTGTGCAAAAGCTCTTTTAACTCCTTTAATGAGACGTCAAAATGAAAGGATATATGTGGTGCTCACTTCTGATAAAGGTTTGACATCTCTGACACAGAAGTTTTAAAACATCTTCAGAGAACAGACAGGAAAAAACCTGTTAAGCCAAAGGCAGCGTGTCATGGACCAATTAAAAAATAAGCTAGAAAAACCTAAGTTTGCTTGTGAAGATAAACTTATACTTAGAGACATTTTTACAGATTTTTATATATATAATGTGTTTTTATTAAAGTGCATGCTTGATTTAAATTAGAGTGTTAGGTTTGTAACATCTAAGATATATCATTCAGGAATATGAAAAATTATTTGATCGGATTTAAGAATAGGAGAATACCTTGACAAGCTTGTGAACAGTAGTTGCTGGATATATAAACAAATTCTCAAACAATCTGAGTGGAGGAACATATCACAATTCAAAAAGTACCAAAGATGAGAATGCTTAAAATATTAAATTAAATGTCTTCATTTTTGATATTTGAATCCTTTTTTTCTTGGAAATTCATTGTTTATTAGGATAAGTTATATGCAGCTAAGAAATCAGTTCTGGCAAATTTTACATCCCTTTTTGGCTTGATGGTCCTGGAAACAGTAAAACGATACTTATCATGAGTATAGGATAGACAACTCCTCATGTAAGAAAAAATTTAGAAACTAGTTCTTGACAGAGGCCTATAAAATTGAGAAAAAAAAAAAACTACACATGAAGACTTGTACAGGCTTTCAAGACCATGAGTTTCTCTCACACCTGCACATATTGTTTCTTCGATACAGTTTGATTCAAGAATCTTTTTCATCAGCTTTTGTGGACCTTGATCACTCAGATCCATAGTTATGCTAAAAGTAGCAGAGCATGTTCTGGATTAATTTTGATTGTAAAAACTGAATACCCTATATATGTGTTTTTAAAGTAAAGATAGTGAAGCAGATTTCTTAGAACCTGCAAGTTGAGGAATCCATGAATATGGAATATTGTCACAATATGTGATTCCATAATTTTCCATGTGAGTATACACACTATTCATACATATTGATTTAATAATGCAGACAGGCAAATTGTTTTCAGGGTCTGTTATCTGTGAGCTGTTTGCAAATTGGGCAAGGTGACTGTGTGTTTATGATCGGCTTTGTCTTGTTGTTTCTGCTTTTCTAGAAATTATATGAACATTTTTAAAGAACCATACATTTCAGAAGATAAAATGGGTGAAATACTTCACCCTGGCATAAAGCTGAAACTGTTCTCATGATTACCATTTATTTTTGGCCACCATATGTTTGAGCATTCAGTAATAACTGAGTGAATTCCTTTAATAACAATAAAGTTTAATTCATTCCAGATGTATAAATTTTGTTCCTTCCTCCAGAAACCTGACAATTTTATTAAACTTATTCTATTGAATTTCTAAATTGCATTTTTTCATTAATTGTTTGCAAACTGTCTTTTTCTTCTTGCTTTGTAGATCTTCCAATGGACTTCAGTATATTAGACTGCAGAAATGTTTTAACAGCAAGGCAGGCACATATCAGTTATCATAATCTGCTAAAACATCTTAATTACCCATTTAGTCCTTTAGAAAGCAAAGGAATGGTTTTGCTGTAGCTCATTGAGTACCTACATTGATTTGGTTAATGTTTGGTTCAAAAAATGGGTAAAAAGCACAAATGTCTCCATTTTTCAACCCAAGAATTTTTAAAGCAAGACTTTTCGATTATTTATTTTGAAATAAATATTTTTTTACTATTTTTGTCAAAATGTAGGGTTTTTTTAAGGGAAACTATCAAGAACATAAACTCTCTTTTTTAATCACAAATATTTCCAGCAAAAAGTTATAACAGAGTACAAATTACTATAAGATATATGTATATTGGGTGTAAATTTTCCTCATATAAACCCATACATTTTGATCTGCCATCTTTTTCAAAGCATAAATCACTGAAGACAAATATCCACATTTTCTGCTTGGAACTTGGCCTATTGCGTTACATTTCCTACTCAGCCAGTGTGCCTTTCGTGAAGGTCTCTCAAGTGCATAGAAAATGCTGTTGATATTATAACATCTGTGTTATACAATGAGCAAATAATAAAACATTTCTGTCATTTCCAGCTGCCACTATAAGAACAAAAATACAGAAGAAAATGTACTTTGGTGACCTGCATGTCTCAAAAAATTAAAGTGTACAAAATACACTAGAGAATCTGAACAGTCTGACTGAATAAATGTTATCTTTCATAATGAAGACTTGAAAATGCAAGTGATCTTCCAAGCAAATAATTTTGTGGCAGAACACTTGGAGGTAACACAGAAAAACTAAATAACAGTTATTTTATGGCACCAAGGGGAGCTTTAAGACTTGACTGCAAAGCTCATTCTTCTGTGTATAAGTCCATATGTCTCTGCCTTATATTCAACCTGAGCTCTATCAATTCTGCCATCCATTCTGGTGAACAGACATACACAGAAACTCTCTGGTTTTTGATGATGATTCATCTATGCCAACTCACAGAGCATCTCAGTGCCACTTTATTTCCTGTCAACAATATTGTCATGTTTGCTCTTGGATGAACTGTGATTCACAGATGTCAACATTCCTTTTTCTTCTTTTTTGTTTTAGCACTGTTACTTGCACCTTTGAAAAGCACATCTATGGATCAGTGTGTCCAGGTAGAGCAGTTTACTGCTGTAGGGTGAAGGTATTCTGGCAAATATAGATCAAGAGTTTCACTTGTTTTCAGGAGAAATAACTAATGTACAACAGATTCTGCAAACTGGACTCAGTTTAATAAATTTTCCTTCCTGTAAACCGAGGTTCGTTAGTATATAATTTGTAGAAGGGCTGCACTGCAGTTATTTGCTGGTGGAATTACTTTAAACCAAAACTTCTGTTGAATTAAAAATGTGGCTTTTTATGCAATAAAATAAAGGCATTTACTTGGCCAGAATTTAAGAACGGAATTTGCACAGTAATTATTGTATTACATCTCTTCAGATGTTGGTAAAAAAATTTTCTTTCTTCAAATTGGAAAGTGAAGACAACGTTCATGGTTGTATATTCAAACTGAACAATGGAATTTCATGTGAATAAACAGAATATGTTAGTTTATATCTCTACATCCGGTATATTAAACAGTGTAAATATAAACTTAAAAGAGTAACAGAATTGCAATAGCATTGTATCTTAAACTGAACTTTTAAACCAAATGGAATCACTGCAAATAAACAATGCCACTAACAGAAAAAAGTTTCCAAACCATTATTCCGTGCGTAAAATAGGAAGAGGAGAAATTGTGTCACTAGGTTAATAGTCCTAGACATTCTGTTTGTGCTTCTGCTACCAAAGGATTGATTAACAGAGAACAAGACATCATTTTTGCAGTATAGCATTTCTGTCTACAAATTAAGCATAATCATCTACATCATGGGTGGTCTAAGACTACATTTGACAGGTCAATTGGTGCTGAAAGGCTTACATATGGTATTGCATCAATAATTCCTTATAGTGTCCAGCTAACTCAGTGGTGGCAGTCCAAGATGTCTTCTGAAACATCCAGATTAAACTTTCAACTTTCTATCTGGAAATCAAGGAAGTTCACTAACAACATAAATATAAAACTTGTTATTCGAGGTTTCAGGCACATATAATTAATTTGTAGTGATTTTGCATATTTCATTGTCTACATTCAGTGATAGCTCTGCAATTAGGATTTTTCTCCAAGAAGGCAATGGGGATGTGAACCACTTGATTGAATAAATTTCATATTACCTATAAATGTGACTAAGGAAAGCTAATTGTTTTACTGTCAACATTGTTCAGTTTTGAGAAAGTAAGCTGTAGTGTAATAGGAAAAACATTACTAAAAGAGTATTATTTAACCAAAGAATTGCTACCTAAAATCAATACACCTCATTCATATTCCATGCTGTTATGACTATTCCTGTCTACTTTTGCCTGGAGATTGAAGGCCCTGAGTTAATACCTGTTGGAGTAAATAAAGAGAGGCAAAGGTAATCCAGTCTTAAATGAATATCCTATTTTGATAAAACTAGACCTTTAGGGTTTTTTTTTTGTTTGTTTATTTTTGTTTTGTTTATTTTTGTTTTGTTTTGTGAGTTTGTTTATTTGTTTGTTTTCATTTGTGTTTTGTGGTTCAGTTTTGGATTTTTTTCCTATAAACTGAAAAGGAGAATTTGTGTGTTATAAAAAGAGCAGACAGAACTGTGAGCCTTTCACTCAGCATTGTGGATTGCTTCTTAATTTTCTTATTAGGTGTGGAAACAGGAAGAAAGGAGCATGGAATATTGACTGATAAGGAATATTATGTTATTCATCAGTTTTTTTTCTCCAGGACAGAACGCAGGGGAGATTATAGAAAAAAGATTTTGGTGCTTTCCTTACAGCAGGGTAGAGGTACTGTCTACACATCAGAAACATTGGTTTGTGCCTTGAGGAATTTCCTGAGGGAATCTCTATTACTAAACAAAACAAGACTTTGGGTAACAAGACTTGACAGAATAAATGTGAGCAAAATCTACCTGGCCAGTCAGATAATTTTGGTGCATGGAAAAATGCTGCTTTACAGTGAAAAGATGCAAATGAGAAAGCTGTTGTGGGTGTGCCAAGATAAACATGCCCGACTTTTGGGACAGGAATATGTTGGAAAGAATACACCCAAAGCTGTCTGAAAGCACTTGAGATTTTTGAAACAGAGAAGGGTTCAGCTTGAAAAGTGATATAAAAGAAGTATAAATATTTTTAATGGGGGAGAGACATTGAGAAGGCAACAGGGAGGCTGAGGCAGGTGGGTGTTGCCAAGGGATGACACCATGGTCCCGCACAGGCCGGGCAGAGCTGCCTCCCCTGGAGCACCCCAGGGAGCTGCTCCCCACTGGCAGGGACCCACCCAGGGGTGCGCCCAACACCGCCTGGGCTGCCTCAGTGTAGTGCAGCCCTGGAGCCAGAGCACACACATCTCCTGCAGGAGGGGTGCTAAGAGGCAATTATTTATTAATGTTCTTTGAAGAAACTGTGAAGGTGAAAGTTGAACTTATTCCATTTATACTTTTCCTACTGAATGTATTTAAAGATATCACCATAAATAATGAGTATTGGGTAATTTGACTACATATCTAAAAAATAAAACATTTAATTACACCAATTTCTAACCTTATCTTAATCAACTTCCTAATTGGCTATTTATGATTGAGAAGTAGATCAAAACTAAATTTTTAAAATCAGAAAGGTAATGTTATCAATCAACCACAGATGTTAGTTTATATTCTGGAGATTCCTATCAATTGTAGGGCTGAAACAGAAAGGTGATATTTTGAAAAAACATATCCTAGGAATATACAAGTGGTTGAAAAAAGACTATTAATTGTGACTTAAAAATTTTGTTGAGTTCCCCAAGCATCGCTGATGCTCATTACTTATCTCTGCTCACTATTCAGTCTAGGTGTTATAAGATCTGTATAAAAACTGATAGGTAAACTTCTTCCTCTTTACAAAGGAGATCTGAGAGCAGGCTTAGAACAAGGTGGCACTCTGCTCCTAGAAGAATTAAAAACTTGTTAAATTATCTCTCCTGACTAAAATCTCCCAGGTGAAAAGAGATGCTGTGATGCAAATTGACTTTTTGTTATATGGACATTATCCAGTGTGTTTGTAGTGATATTCTAAATAGCAAAGGACTGGCTCTCAGCTAAGGTAGTATCTTTTAAACAGGCTAGCAGGGTAAAACCTCTTCTTTTTCTGCAATTACTGCATGCAAATAAGTGCTCATAACATCCTCTCACTGCCCCTAATTAAGCTATTACTAGATACTGCAGGATTTTTTGTTTATATAAAACATATACCTTAATGAAAGAGAGGAAGGACCCCACAGAAGCACAGGGAACAGTACTGTTTTGCATTACCTTCAGTTATATTGTTCTATTAGTAGCTGTCTTCTTCCCAAGTTATCATTAGGTCTTACGTCCAAAGCGTTAACTTGAAATTCATTAAAGAATGTATTTTTTCTGCCTCATCATTATGTTTTTTCTTAATGATTGAACCTAGAGAAAGGCTTTCCAGTATATTCTGAGTGGAGAATTTGTTTCCTTGGTGTATGGATTAAGATCTTCAGACATGGAGCTAATATGGCAAACATTGACAAATTGGTGGTGATCTGTACAGAGAAGGATAAAATACTAGAAGTTGTATGAAGGAATGAAACAGTGTGCTAATCAGAGTCACTTAAGCCTTCCAGCTCTGCAGAAAATATTTAACTTAAGACATCAAAACTTTCCTTTATTGGCTAGAGTCACATCTCTCTTATTGCCCAACCTTATCTAATATTGAAGATAACGTTGGAATGCATGTACTTCAACCTAAAAGATTGTAAAAAAGAATTTACATGTGAGGGCTTGCTGCACAAGAGTTTTAAAAACTAAAACAAAGTGTTTCTCCCTTTATTCCAGACATAACAGTTGAAATAGGAAGCAGAGTACCTGCTAAGATGTTTTCCCTAGTAGATGTTTTGATTGCTATTTTTTTTGGTGTTCTCCCTATGCTGTGCCTGACAGGAGTGTAAAGTTGTTTGATAGTTGGTAAATACATTAGCAACAGTAATAAAAAAGCCACAGAACTTACTAGGTCGTGTTCATTTGAATCATAAGTTCATGTCAGTAAAGTTAAATCAGGGATTGATTTTGCTGAGCAAATCAATAAACTAGCTTGAGATAGCAAGGCCTTTCTCAAAACAAACTAGAAACAAAATATTGAGATAAATATTATTGGAGGTCCCAAAATTATTTTCTTTTAGGGATCCTTTCTCTTCTAACACAATAGTCTCAGATGCTGAATGGGAAGAGGTAGACATGGTCAATCAGAGAAGGATTTCATAGAGGAGTAAGTTATCCCTCTGATGTCAGAAATTTTGTCTATGAATTTTATCTATTCCAGCATACAGTCAATATGAGAAGAACTGTGTGTTTGGTTCTTATGAAAGTATCTGCAAATTCACTCCAAATTGGCAAAAATATTGTTCGGCTGGAGAATAGTCATAAGATTCCCAGACAAGAGAAGTTACTCCATAGAAGCTGAGCATCTTCTTTTATTTTTAATCTTCTTTTGCTTTCCTTCTAAGTGTGTAAAAGTTGAATGCTTGTGTTGGATGCGAGAATGATACAGACAATTAAACATACAAGCTTTTAATTTAAATTAGAAAAGCTACAGTCCAAACTGCTGATCTAAACCGTAGCATTTACATAGTTGTTTGTATGAGTTTTATTTTTCCAAGAAAAAGAAAAGAAAAATAATGATTACTTACATAACATGTATAGCTTAGAAAATGACAACTGTAAGAAATTAGACTGTACTTTTTAGAAATGTATAATTAAGATTTGGAAAAACATCAGATAAATGGTTCAGTTCTGTTTGGCATCACAAATACATCCTTGGTGCTCTGAATATTTAATCTGGTTGGATAGGATCTATTTATTGATATTATACTATAAGGCCTATCTAACTAGATAGAATCCTGTTCTGCAACTGAGATGCTGGGCTCTACCAAAAAATAGTTTTCCAAATAAAGTCAGAATTAGTAGTTTGGAATATAATAATGAAGAGACAAAGAAGTTATTTGAGCTGTGACTTGTTTCAGTTTATCTTTCTTTGGTAATGCATAGGAAAATAAGTAAATGTCTTGTGATTAGCTCTTTTGCTTCCTGTGAAGTGAGATATTTCTATTGCTAACTAAAGAAAATTTTGTCATTGCAACTTGTGATGACTTGTTTGTTTTGTTTTGGTTTTTTTTTTTCCCTTCTGGGTGGTTGATAGTTCAACACTTTTCCTTCATACATTCTAATACATCTTCCAGAAACTGAAGATTATTTCAAAATTCTACTATTATTCTAATCCAAGTAGAAAGAAAGTCATAAAAAGTAAAGTAAGGAACTTTCACCAGATTTCATGTAAATTCAGAAGGAGAAACCTGATTAAACTCAAAACTTTTAGTCATCAGTTATTATCAGTATATTTCAGACTTGGTTTGTATAAGCTATTTTCTGGTCAATTTTATAAGACAAATGCATGCACTGGTGAAGATGGTAATTCATAATTGAAGTCACTATAATGAGGAGGCAAGATATAGTATCAACATGCCACAGATAGCTTTGTAGAAAAAGTGTCCAAATTAAAATTCTAGTGGAAAAAAAACATTAATGAAAGTGAGGTCTAGCAAGGAAAAAAATCTTTAGTTTTCCCAGAAGAAAGTGTTCATGGTACTACCTGATAAAAGAGTCCCTTAAAGAGAACATTCAGGTATTTCTCTGATGCATATCCTATCATATGGTAGTTCACTATCTGGAATGATGAACATTCAATGCCTGATCAGAATGAGTTATTTAAGAACAATTCACCTTGAGCAGAAGTTAACAATTATTTGTTCCCTTATTTTGGAAGGGTAGGAGAACACCCACACGCACTACATACCACTCATCTGTCACTTCATAGCAGAATTATTTTTCTCAGTCCTTTTATACTATTGGTTTTAAGCATTTAGCAGATTAAATAGAGTGTAATAGAAAGTGGAGTAGGGTTGTAAGTACACTCTGACCATTTATTGAAAAACTCTGAAATCTTCTTAAAAATAATTATAATTGCAGAAATGTTTATGTCAGTTTCGCAAAGGAGGTTCACTTTGCAAATATATCTTTAGTGTTTGATATGCAGAGAACACAGCACTTGTGTTTTTGTGGAATGAGAGCAATTTTTTGTTTAACCAAGCATTCAGTAACAGGTTTGTTCAAACTTGCCTGTGGCAGGCTGGATTTCAAGGTTTCTCTGCCTTTAACAGAACACAGAAAATAGCACCACTGTCAAGAACAGCCTATGTGTATTTTTTTTTATTTGGCATATTATGCAGAATAATGTGAAATGAAGCATCATAAAAAGATGAAAAATGACACTCAGAGTAGGACTGTATAATGTGTCTGTCTTCTTTTTGCTTTAGCAATTGTTGCCAAAAAATCATCAGATTTACACTAGGTTGTCTAAATGACAGAACTCAGCACTGCAGTTGAAACAGAAATATTGAAATATTAAAATATCACTATTTATTTTTGAGAGTATTCAAATTATTTTGACAGAGGATTCTGCATTTAGTGCTGTAACTCTCAGTTAGTGTTGTTTGAACTGTCTCATGTTATTTATTTTCAGGTTTTAGTGAATCAGATGAATGAACAGTGCTTACATTTTCTTCTGCTTCTAATGTTATTGTCATGCATAACAATAACTCATCAGTTCTCTTAACTCCAAATCCAATGCAATTACTTAATCAGGGGAACATCATTTTATTAGCAACACTACATGATGTTGTTTAGCAAAGACATTAGGCAATTGTCACCTGAAAACAGCCCCCATTCCCACATGATTTTCTATCTGTACTTTTAAAATACACCTAAAATGATTTCTGAATGGATATCTTTGAGTGATCTGGGGCATGGTGCTTTTTTTCAAAACAATGATCAGAAAGCCCTGAGACATGACTTGAAAGGACAACAGACAGTAAAATGTTTGTGCCATCCGAGGACTTCCAAACATTACTCACAGTTCAGATTTAAAGTATGTTTACAGCCATCTGCAACCTACAGTCTTTTTTGCTGCTTGCAGCAAAGATTAACTTTTTCCTAAACTTTTAATAGAACTGTAGCTTTCCTGTTAGATCAGACTTAGATATTTGATTTAAATTATTTTTTACTTGCTGCTATTTACATGGAATATTTTCCCCAAGTACCTGTAAAGAATTAGCACCTGTGAAGACCCCCTGAGACAACTATACAAAATTCCAAATTCCACAAAAGTGTAGGCAATGTTCTCAAATGGATTTTAAAAGTAGGATCTTAGAACAAAGTGATTGGCATCTACACAAATGAATCTTAGCAAGAGATGACAAATGCTTCCTCAGTCTGATGTTTTGGTATTTCTTTTTAATTTTCTGTAAGCTGCATCACACCTATTATCATAGGTAGTGTAAATATTTCACAGATATATAGCATAAATAAAAAGTAGAAATCATTGCACATTTGTCGTGGTCTGTATTTTATTCCAAATAATTAAGTACATTGTGAAAAATGGGAAGAACAGAACAAACTGAAAGATGATCAGTGAGGTCCAGCATTTTTTACACACACATTTAAAATACTTAGGTGACAACAGCATGATTTTTTCATAGACTTGTGATGGCAGGTGATTCAACCTGTGCATTCAAGAAAATGGGTGCATCTGCTAACTGATTATAAAATATAGTCACTTGAGCTGGACTGACAAGGAAATTTGCTTTGTGAATGATTTCAACACTTGGCAATTTCATTTATAAAAAATTCCTGAAAAGTTTTTGGAGCCTCAGTCAGGTTGGGCTGTTCTAGAGACATGCAGCTTGGTATACTGAAGATCCTATGAGCTCAGAAACACTGTCTGTCCATCAACATTTGAATTAACTGATAAAGGAATCAAGAAAATGAATTATTTCACTAGTACTGTTCAAAGAGCTCTAGGCTCATGATGATCATGACTGCAGAAACATGACTAATTCATACCCTGTGAAATTGCCTGACCTCTGACATCCAGCATTTAACAGGAAAAAATGCTTCAATTGGTAGAATTTAGTACTATCAAGTTATATTCTAATGTAAGTTATGTTAGAACAAGAAACAGAAGGAGAATAGGTTTATGACCTGTAGCTGTGTAAATATCTCCCCTTGCCTCCTGAATTCCTTCTTGTCTTCAAATAATACAACATTAATAAAATGAAATGTTTGTTTCGAATGTTTAGGCAAGCGAGTTGTCTCCATCAAAAACAATATTTTGAGCTGAATTTAATTAATGAATGTCTCATCTTGCTTCCAGTTCTTCAACACAACATTGCTATGCAATCCCTCTATTTTAGGGTAACATCCTGTAGTATATCCATAAGAAATGCTGAAATTCTCCCTGAAGCATGATACTGATAAAGTACCAGAGGTAAATTTATTTCTTTGTGCCAGTTCTATAGTTTCAATATTTTTTCAAATCCGAGAAGAGTTGTACCCTTATTTTTATCCATGATTTTTGGCTGGTACTTTTAACCATAATAACCCACTCCACACACATTGGTTTATCTTTTCCCATCCAAAGACCAAATCAATATTTGATTCACTACAAGTAATTTCATTCTGGGTCCAAAGGTAATTTTGGTCCTCTGAGCCCTGTCACTACCTAATACTTTAACACTTTTTAGACATTTAAGGAAGTTAGAATGTCTAAGTCAGTGAACTTAAAATCAAATTCATATTTATGTCTTCCTGAGGGGGATGATTATCCACCAGCTGCAGTTATATGCATGCTGGAATGGATATGTAAAATAATACTGGACAATTGATACAGAATGTGTAGATGAGTATATTAATATTCAATAAACTTATTTTGCTAAGATACCATATTTCTCAACAGGATTTAACCAAAGATTGATTATTGAGAATATACTGCAAGACAGATGTAGAATCACATTAGATCAAGAACACATGCAATGTTTGTCTGGCTGAATATTGAAAAATAATATTTTTCAGATAAAATATATGGCACCTCAGTGATCACACAGAGTTCCAAGATAAACTTTTATTTTATAGCTGGATATGGTTTACGTGCAAAATTGAGTCATTTCTTTAACGTGTCCAATGTGTTTTGGATTTGTGCTGAAAACAGTATTAATAATACAGGCATGCTTTAATTATTGCTGAGCAGGGCTTACGCAGCGTCAAGGTCTTTTGGGCATCTCATGCCACCCCATTACTGAGTGGGCTGGGGATGCACAAGAAATTGAGAGGGGACACAGCTGGGACAGCTGTCCCCAACTGACCAAAGGAATATTCCATACCATATGATGTTATGCTCGGCATATAAAGCTGGGAGAAGAAGAAGGAAGTGGCCGCGTTTGGAGTGATGGTGTTTGTTTTCCCAAGTAGCCATTACGTGTGATGGAACCCTGCTGTCCTGGAGATGGCTGAACACCTGCCTGCCAACAGGAGGTAGTGAGTTAATTCCTTGTTTTGCTTTACCTGTCTGTGTAGCTTTTTATTTACCTATTAAACTGCCTTTATCTCAAGCAACGAGTATCCTCACCTTCAGTCTTCTGATCCTCTCCCCTATCTCACTGGGAGAGAACGAATGAGTGGCTGTGTGGTACTTAGTTGCTGTCTGGGTTTCAAATACAACATTATTGTAGCTTTAAAAAACATATGTGAATTGTGATGCCCTATAGCATCATTTGAAAAATCTTTAAATATTTAATAGACTTAAAAACACAGAGTTCAGCCTTTTCTGTATTTTGAAAGCTAGTCTGTTCTTTCCTCTTCCATGTAAGTTGCTGCCACTGTAAAGCAAGACAGACCCATTGAACAAAACTGTTGGACACTGGAAAAATCAGAGCATTGAAGTTTACTATTAACTGTCAAAGAGTGGATGTGATGAGACATTAGCATTTTGATATAGCACTTCTCTGGCAAACTGTCATGAAAACATGAGGCAGAACAACATCTGCGTATTATCAGGATAATTAGAAAAATGAAAATAAGAAATCATAGAAATGTAACTGTCATTCCTTATAATTCTTATAATGAACTTGCAATTTATTTCATCTTCATTGAGCAGTGTAAAATATTTAGGGAGATAAAAAAAATTAAAAAAGAGAAAGAAGAACAAACAATTCACAACTGTATTTTGTAGTTTTAGTTTGATTGGGAGGAAATTTGGAAACCCTTTATTATTGCAAGTTGGCACCATGAATTGCAGTTATCAACCTTGTTGTTAGTGCTTAATGCTGGTATTATAAGATGTGTAAATAAACAAGTGTGCAAGTAAATAAAATATTTTGCTAATCTTGCAGTAGCCTTAATTGTTGGAGAGGAATAATAATGTAATTATGGGAAAGATAGTACATTTGAACATTAGTTGAGTCTGAAAATACTTGTTCTAAAATTTGAATGAAAACATTGTGAAGGAACAGCTCAATTTTTAAAGAATATCTGTCAGATGTTCTGTGTTTCAGTCTTTGCAAAAAATTGTGTTACTTTAACTCTGAATTAACTCCTTCATCATTTTATTACCTGCATAATAAACTGAACAATAAAATGGGATAATAAAACAACAAAAAAAAGCAGAAATTGAGGTTGAAATAAATTTTAAGAGAGTTTCTACTCTCTCCTCCTTTGCAAAGGTTGGATCAGCTGTATGTTTGTCAATTCTTAACAAACACCTTTACAACCTGCTCTTAGGAACTAGAGCTGAGGGAGTAGCAGCCAACCAACAAACTGCTTTAGTACTGCCTGGTCCTCACTATCACACACTCTAACATAGACCTTCCTTTCCATTATTTAAACTCACTTGTCTGATCTGTAGTGAGTTTTGAGAAGGTAATAAACACCTTAAAAGCTATAGTTTACATATATGTACACTGCTACTGTTTTTTTTCCTTTCCTTAATCTAAGCACAGTTAAACCTTTCATCTCCCTTTTGATGTCTGATTTTCCAGACCTTTCAAAAGCCTCTTGCTCTCTCTGGAACTTTCTTCAACTGAATCACTCCTTTTAACCTACACTGCCTTACACTGGAAATGCTAAGGGTTTATCAGCTCTGAACACAGTAAAATCACTCTTTTATACTCAACATTCTTAGGTATCGACCCAAGGGTGGTGTTTGCTGGCTAATGCCGTAACATGTTAATCTAGAGATTCCTGTTCTCTGAATATAGTCAGCTGTTTTGAAGTATCCTGTCTTATGTGGCTACTACCAATAATATTAATAATGACAAGAGGAAACATGTTTAGATTTGGGTTTGCATTTTGCTTGCAATAAAATGCTTTGCAGAAATGTATCTCCAAACCAGTATTGACTTCTTTTCAAATAACATATAAGATGATATTAATTTGCTTTTAGCCTTTTTAAGGCAGAAAATCTATTTAAGTAAAGTGTTCTAACAAGACAGAATTTTCCTTTAATTTCAAAGGATGTGTGCAATATAGCAAGTAACTATAACGTTACACAGAAGATAAATTATATCAGTTTCTGTGGAACGTTATTGCTTTTCTCATATTGTGTCTTTTCAAAGTTATAGTGCTGAAGGAAAAGAAACTTTATTTTATATTTTGTGAACAGTGGGTATACTTGCTGAAACCTGTAACGTTTTCTGATATTAATTTTAGCTATTTTAATCCAAACTAGAAATAATCCTCTTCTGTGCTAACTTCTACTTCTGAATCAAAACTCCAAAGATTTAAAATCAACATTTGAATGTATCTCCTCTGAAAATGGTGTAAAAGCATAGTGTAATGAAGAAACACTGTCTTCATAAGATAGAGGTGTACTGTATTCAAATGCTGTTTATTAAGAAAAATAGGCAAAATGAAATGAAACAAAAAGATAAAGAAAGCTCCTGGAGACAGTATATTAAGTTTCTCTCTTTCCTTAAATTAATAACTGCAGACAGGAAAAGTGGCCCCAGTAGCTACTTTTATAGGCAGCGGTGTAAGTGGTGTCACAATTAAGCTTTTCGTAGCAGTGAAAGAGCATTGTGCAGAAGAGGTGGCAGTCAGCTCCTCGGGGATTGCAGCTGGTTGCCACCCAACTAATTGAAATTCCTCTGCTGTGCTGGCTGCTGCTGGACCACTGTGGAGCTGGCCACCCTCTGCTCTCATCAGCCAAGCAAATACTGTATCTATCAGTCTGAATCCAAGTGAAGGATGTTCCTGTAAGACACATCCCAACAGCGCTGGTAGGGCTTAGCGCACTGAAGTCACGGTGGATGTCGCTCTATCGGCCTCGGCAGGGAAACCTGCTGCACGTAGTACCAGCTATCTGCTCTGTGACGTGGTGTTCACTGTTGTGTGCAGTCTCCACCTTAGCTGGAAATAGTTTATCTCACGTATCCAAATATGCAGTGTAAATACTGTTATATATGTAAGATGCAAATTAGATATTAGGGGTTGTTTACATTTATAAATTCTATATTTTTATTTATAAATGTAACATTAGCTTGCACTGGTGAGGAGTCCATCCTAGAAAACGAGTGTGAAAATGAGTTATCAGCACCACAGTCTAAAAGTTTGTCTTTTGTTTGTTTTGATTCACTTTCCTTTTTTTTTTTTTTTTTTTTTTTTTTAAATAACTGCAGGCCCTTCTTGGTTGAGTTATAAAAAAGAAGAAATATTTTGTCTATTTCATATTCTATTCACTTCAAGATGTTAACTGAGCCATCAATAAGCATTTATCTCAGCACTTCCCAAAAATTGACTCTTCATATTGGTCATAGGAAATAGGCAAGGTTTCCTATTTCAAAGCTGAGCTCAAGGATATTCTTGGAAATTACGTACTATTTAAAACATCATTTCAGGTTAATTAGTATTGAAATTTTTGCTTTACAAAAATTACATTTTAATTTTGAGCATCTGTAAAGAAAAGCTATTGACAATGATGTCAAACCATTTTGAATAATAAATCTACAACTTCCACTAGTATTAGTAAAAGTTGCAATACAAAGTCTGTATATATAATAAAATATACAATAAAAATATAGTCTGTATATATAATAAAAATTACAATACTTTGAATAGCAGTTTTAGTGCTAAAAATATGGGTTTTTTTTGTTAAAAATGTTGTTTATTTGAAGTAGCAGTAACACTGAATAAATTAATGGGAAGATAACAGAACTGTGACTTTTGCATAACTCAATATCACAAAATAATTTACAACATGCGTCCAGCCTTCAGACTCCAGGAGACCAAATTCAGCACCTTCCTTTACCAGAGAGGGGAAGATGGAAGCTCTGTCCTTCATGGGAATGCCCTAAAGACCAGATTTGGGACTAAAGAGAGGGTGTACACATAACACACCATTTGAGTACACACATTTAAAGATTCATATGACCACAGAGGAGAAATAGGAGAAGAATGATTTTCTATTATCATAATTAAGACACTTTAGAGATAATGAAACCTTTAGTCTCATCCTAGATACAGTGAATGGTATGTTCTTTAGGAAATTGTCACTGGATATAGATACAATAATTTGAAACTGGGTCTTCACTTTCACAAATGAATGTAGTCTAGAAATCTTCCTGTTTCTACTTTCACCCTCTCTTTCCACAAATTTTCTGTTGGTTTTTTTTTTTTTTTTCCAGATATTAACTTAACCTGTTCCTAAGGAGTTCCAGTGACAGAGACTTTGACAGGCAGTCTGTTTAATGCTTACCATCCTTAGTATCAGCAAGACTTTAGCTCTTTTGCTGCAGTTTAAGGTGTTTCCTATTTCCCATCTGTCATGGGAGATTATTCTCTTACTTTTTGAAATCCTTTTACGTCTTGAAGACTGAACATCTTCAGGACTGGAAGTCACGTGTCTGTGTATGTGTACTGCAAATTCTTTCTTTCCTCCTTTCACTTTTTTTTTTTTTTTCCCCAGGATAGATTTCTGCTTATATACATCTGTGTGATGCTTATTTTATTTCTCAACAGCATGATACTGTTGACTCATGACCTGAATTGTTTTCTGAAGAACTGCTACCAAGCTGGTTATTTCCTATCCTGTATTTATGCAGTCAACACTTACTGAAGACATCTGTGAGCTGTGAACCCTGCTCTATGGACCACCTGCCAGTAAATCATGTGTTGTAATGTACAGAATACCAATGCCAAAGTCCCTTTTGGAGCTCTACATGAATTGTGGTATTTTTTTAACCTCTCCATATCAGCACTGAATTGAATTTTAGTAACAGTATCATTTTGGACCTGATACTTCGCTGTTTAACATGATTTACAAAAGCATGAGAAATTGTGGCAAAGTGAGATGAATATATTTCCTGACAATATAACATGTCCCAAAAATTAGTAATGTTTCAAGTTCTTACTTTTCTAATAGCCCAGTTTCTCTCCTACAGCAAAACTCAGTGATTTTACAGGTACAGACTGTGCACCAATAATGTCCAGCCACTAACAGGGTCTGGTGCAATCTTCTGAATTGTATAACATGACTCAATGGATAAGTAGCTCCAGAACCTCCACTAAAGTGGGCTTAGTCAATTCCAGATTTTTTTTCTGTTTCATTTACCATAAAATAATTTTAGTTCTCTAATGGAGTATTAGGTACTCCAGAATTGGGACAGGATATCTGCTCAATCAGTTGCTATATATGTAATGAGACAGGGTTGCACTTCCAGGTTTATGATCACAGATCCAAAACTGGATCCACCCATTACTGTGTCCTGACTCCATGATAGTACCCAAATCCTCTGCAAGGGACAACCATGAGCAGAAAGAGGCTGGTGGGACCTCAGTGTATTCCAGGTGGTGTGCTGCTCTACATACCTTCTCAACAGTCTGACTACACCCTCAGCAAACAACCCTGTCTTTTATTGGTATCATCGTTTCAACATATGCTATGGATCAGTTCCTTTTACACTCTTGGACTCAAGAAAAACCCCAGAAATCCTTTCCCTCTTCAGGATTTCATTTGTTAAACCCTCAACTTAATGCCCAGAACTGCTTGTGACAAAATCAACAGTGCCGCAGGTAGTGATGGAGTGCAAGACTAACACTGGCAAAAGAAAACCACAATTATAATTTCACGCACACACAAATATAACCCTCTATCTATCAAGACAAATGTAGTATAGATTGTAACATGATGCCCTAAGTGTTTGAGCACAAGATAATAACAGCAGCTTTGAGAATACAGGCATGAATGATACCTGGGCCTCTGCGGATATAGCCACAAATCAGAAACAGTGAATCACTGATCACTAAAGGAATGTAGCCTTGAAAACTGGACAGAGCTGGTTTATGGTGTAACAAAGAGAACAAAACCCATACATGCAGCACATGGAAATCATCCCACATATGCTGCCAAGACAAATGTAATAACAAAAAAGCTAAAAGGTGGTCACAATTTCTACAGGAAGAGGGAGGGAGGAAACAAAAAAAGAGAAAAAATGCTCTAATGTTTCCCATGGTTTAAGGTTGCTGTGCCTGATCAATGCCACTACTTATCTGCAGCAATTCTTCTGTTCCCTTTGGTAGACAAAGAACATTGTTTTTTCATTTGCATTTGCTGTATTTTGCTACAGTAGTTACATGTAGTGTCAACTTTTACTATGCAATCGGCTGAAGCAAACAAGATTTTTTAAAAGATGTATGTATGTTTTCTGCTTCATTTTTCCCACATGACAAGGTAATCGATGCTATAGGACTGAAACAGAATATATTTGCATGCTGCCCTATAGATAGCTAGAGAGATCAATAGATATATCAACACATAGATGGATATTCCCCTATATTTTTATATTTCTTTACTGAAATGGAATTCTACTCTCAATAACTGATGAACAGATCTTCATTGATTTAATAGAGCTAGTGGGGTTCATTAAATGTTGTACACACAGAGAGAAAATGTAAAACTCAGATATTGTAAAGATATAATCAGCATATATCAACAAAAAAATATTATAAATATTATTCAATACTAAAAATCCTCCTTAGTACATATTGTCTTTTAAGGATGTAAACTAAGAAATTTTTTTGGAAAATACAAATCACTAACACACTGAAAGTTTATAATACCAAAGACAATTTCAATAATTAATAAGTTCCTAGGAATCAGAAATTGCTTTTGCTGCATGGATATTAATTTGATATATATCATTATTGTGTCCAAAAATTTCAATAGAGGATGATAATAAAATCTGAAACCTGAATCTGCTAACTTGATGGAACTTATTCTTCAAAAATTACAGCTCTCGTTTTTTTATTAAATACTTGTTCAAGATTTTGCTACTGTAAATTATCTTGATGTATACTCTCAGCGAGAAGTTTGGTATCTAATACTTCCCTCAGCTCCTTTCTCAGGAGCACACTGAAATGGAAGTCATAGAACCACTTAGGTTAAAAAAAGACCCTTAAGATCACTGAGTCTAATTGTTAATGTAATATTAACAAATCCACCAATAAATCATATTTTAATACATAAGACTATTTTTATAAATTTGGTATTTTAAGATGGATAGGTACTATTTGATAAAGACATAGAATTTCTAATATAAATAAACTTTTTTTTTCTACCATAAATAAACTGCATATACACATACTTATAGATACATATATGCTTACGTAAAATAGTGGACATATGGAAGGTACTGATCAACAGTAATGATAAACTTTGCTCTCTTACCTCCTTTCTTTTCTACAGTTTCTGCATTTCTTAGAAAACCACCAATTAGGTAGAAAATGCCAGTATTCCATACTAGCAATGAGCATACATTCTTGCAAGCACATGAAAAATAACTGAAAGAGAAGTGTTACTGAAATGTATTTCAACATATTGTAGAAGAAAACAATGCAAACAAGTATGTTAAAGTTTCAAGTAGCAGAGAGGTCTATGTTGACAGAAGGAACACTTTTTCTGTAAGATGGAAAAGTCATTGATACTGGCACAAAATATTGTGCTGGACATCCACCATCGAGCAGCAGCAGAAATTATTTGTTTATACCCAAGTTATGAGAGTGATCTTGTATATGAGAAAGTGGTAACAGACCATCACTTTTTGGACTGTGAAACATTCAAATCAAGTCACCAAACTTTGAACTTGTCCTGATCAGGATGGGGAGTGAGCACAACCCACACTTCAGTAAACTGGTAATGTGATGCTTGCAACTTCTCAAATTGATTATTTGACAGGATTTGAACCCCAGCAAACACATCCTGAGTGATACCAGTGTTTCTGAGGAACTTGATAATCAAAACACACACTTTTTCAGAGGATGTTTTGATTGCCAAACACTACTTTTGTTGCCAAATTAGCTTTAAAACTCCAACCTAAGTAGGAGGTGACTTTTTCAGCTGAGGAAGATCGCTCATTAGAAATACACTGCTTCCATCCCAAACCTGCTGTTTGGACCATGGGCTGTGAGGTGTAACCACTTCCAACAGAGAGGTGTCCATCACCCCTCTGAGTTTAATAGTTTCTGCATGATTTGCCCTGTACTTAACATTTCCCACACATCATATTATCATATGCATGTACCTAAGCTATCATGAATTTAAAATGATCTATATTTAGACTGTATAATTTCTTTCACTTGCAATTCCTATGTGAAGTAAATGAAGCTCTGCAACAGTAATATACCTGTTTGAGCTTTTGTGTTTTAGAAAGCCACTGTCTTATCTACAGATATGCTATGTTATAATTTTTAGAATCAAGTTAGTCCTTGGGGGCTTACATAAGCAAGTATCTGGATGAGAACTACTGAATCATTACTGTTAACTTTGGCTGTTTTGGGTTTTTATTATGTTATTTATAAAAATTGATATGTTCAGATTTATCCAAGGCCTTGGCAGAGCTTAAGTAGCAAGAAGTGTATGAACCTATAATATGATCTATGAAAAATATGCTATGTCACTCTGAGGATCCTGAGTTGTCTTCTGTTCAGATAAACATACCTTGACCTTTAGCAAGAGCTAAACGAAAACTGGTAAAGGCTCTGAAGTACAAATTGTTTTGCAACACAAATATTCTGTTATTTGAGCCTGTCTATTCTGGTGACTGAATTACACTATCAAAAAGAAAACTCTGCAACCCCTTTATGTCTTACAGTCTTCTCTTCATTTAAAGTTGCCTTGACTGTAGCACCAATATATATAAATATAAATCAAATGGATTCTGTTAGTCTCATTGAATTATCACAATAAACTAAACTAAACTAAACTAAACTAAACTAAACTAAACTAAACTAAACTAAACTAAAATAAAATAAAATAAAATAAAATAAAATAAAATAAAATAAAATTTCAGTACTAATTGGAAAGAATATTACAAAGAACAGAGCCAGTTTTGGGAACATTTTCATTCCTTAGAAGGGAGGGAAGAAAGAGACCCATGTCTTCTCTACTGCCTAAGATCCCTGAAAGTTTAATAACTGAAACCCTCTTTTATACTCTTTTTAATAATATCATTTTTTTAATAGATTGATAGGTAAAATAAACCCAGTGTTTCTGGTTTCAGTTTCTTATTCAAACTGAAAAGACTGATTCATTATTGATTACAAACAAAATTATTCTATGATTCTATGATTTTTACTGAAGACAAATTTACAATCCAAACTGTATTTCTTGACTGGACCACGTGTCTCACTTTAGCTGTGAAATCATGTGAAAGGACATCACTGACCTTCTTTCTGCCTGCTCTCACACTCATCTTGGTTTGGATCCACAATTCATGCTCGCAAAGGCCAGATGGCAAAACAGAACACAGAAGTCCAAGTATAAAATACAGTTGATTTGCACAAATCTAGACGAGTTTAGGTATCTGTTCTGCTTTCAACACAGAAATCTCTTGGTTTTGTCATGCCATTCAGGTCCCATTGATTTCTTCAGAAATCCATCCCAAGTTTGGGAAAGCCACAAAAGAGAAGATATGCTGACAACAGACACTTTCAACACTTTTGGAATCAATTTTCACTGACCTGAGAAAGGCAAATTCTGCTTGCACTGCCCACTCTCTACACTCATCACCAGCTTCACCCTGTTGTTCCAGCCTCACAGAGACAATCTACTGAGTTATGGGTAAAGTGAGCATCTGGTCTGCCATTTACCTGTAGCCATTTGTACCACTCTACACTACCCTCTTTTTTTCATGCTCTCCAACTTTTCTCTCTAACATTCCTCTCCAAAAAGAAACAACGAAAATTTTAATTTCCTAATGCTCTTCTTAAAGGCACTGTGAAAGCTAGAGCCATACATGATGGCTCCTATTAATTTCTGTGTGTATCAGAAATTAATCCAATGGAATTTATAATGTAAACCTAGTTTATATGAGCCAGGATCAAGGTTTGTGAGAAGGAGGCATTTCATGTGTGAGAAAAGATCAGCTTAAGAGTACAATGTTCTAAACTAACTACAACCTACCAGTAAGTTTATGGCCAAATGCACTTGGATTCACTGTTAGCCCATTCCCAGTTACACAAACAGAGATTCTTTAGAAGTAGATTATAACAATAGTACTGTTTTTATGACAATGTCAACAAAAAGAGGATGGATTTCATAGTCTTTCATTCACAAATATATTAGCTCAAAAAGTCCTGTATCTATGTCAAAAAGGAAATGCTTTGCATATTTCTTTCAGAATCCAACTTTTGTATTAGACACTTAAAGGCAGATAAACCTTAACGTCTGTGACGAACTACCATCTATATAGCTGAAACTAGCTAAAACTGCATGTGCTGCCATCCACTGACTCCCACGTTTTTCTTCTTCACTGCGATGATCTGTGCAGGCTTGCAGTTACTTTAATACATTTGAAAAAAAGAGAAAATATTAATGTACCATTTTTATATTTCCCTACATCACTCTAAGACTGTCAATTTAAAGATGGCAATTTTTTTCTTCTTCTCACATTTTCCATCTTACTTCCATTTGTCTCTACGAGGATGCATATATTCAATCTAATTTTGCTACCACGTTCTTTTGCATTTGAATCAATGGTTTATTTGTCAAGCATCCTTGTGTCTGAAAAATAATTTGTTCTATTTCAGTTCTGCCTGTTTCCTCAGCTCTTTTTCTGTCCCATCTTTCTTACTTTGCATCTATGTTTCCTTGATATTTTTTCTTCTACCTCATTTAATAGCATGATACCCCTAGTTAATTGGTGTTATCTGTACACTGGGTTTTTTTACTATTGCTCTCCCATGGGGCTCATTATCCCAAGAAATTTCTTTCAGTTTCTTGTTGCATCACATGGAATGGCTGTTTCACAAGATCTCTGTCCAGGTAATGTTAATCACACTTTGCAAGTTTCCTGTGTTTGGGGAAAAATTTTGCTAGTTTTTCATGAGATTATAAGTATTTCGTGTGAGTTCTGAGACCGTAAGGACCTAGTTCTTTCAGGAACTTTTTGCTTACAGATGATAAATTTCCATTGATTCTAGTGGGATTTGAGATGAGAGTCCTTGATGATAATGTATTCATCTCTCTGGGTAGTGCCTGCAGTTCCTTACTCACACCGCACAGTTTCAAGGCAGCCACCCAATGAGCTAAATCCATCAAGTCAGATCATACAAAGAACAAAAAGTGCATTGTACACCAGCAGAGGTGTCTAACATTACTGTCTCTACGTACAAGTACAATAGCAGACAAGAGCAACAGCTTAGAGATAACTAATCTGTGGTTTGACAGTACTGACAAGGTCAAAACCTACTTATTCTAATCGGGTTTCTTCAGTGTCAATTCCTGGTTTATAGACTTGCAAAGACCCAATTGTCTATAGGTACAAGAATAAAGAGGGTGGTGTAATACTACAATTTAAAGAATCAATGTAATGTGATTTTCCAAGAGTCTACTAAAGTCTAAGAACAAATTTCATGCCTCAGAAGATTTCAGCTGCAAGTGAAAGCCATATACGAAGATCTCGGTTTTAATAGAAATAAGAACCCACAGTGAATAGAAGTCAGAGATCTCATATATGAAGATTTCAGCTGCAAGTGAAAGCTGTATACTAAGATCTCAGTTTTCATAGAGATAAGAACCCACAGTGAATAGAAGTCAGAGATCTCTTATACTATCATGTAATAATTTTTTCCCTTCCATTCGGTTATTTAGCAATGCAGTAGGCATGGAAACAGTGATACAGTATGAGAAAACTCAGAGATGAAAATCCAAGCTTCTTTGGAATACAAGGGAAAACTTTCTGGCTACATAAAGACTAGGAACTGGAACATACACACTATATTGCAATCTTAGTGGAATGACAGAGGAAAAAATACATGTTGCAGAAGCAAAGGAGGTTGTAAGGAAGCACCAATACACTGATCTTTTTGCAAAGAGGTAGAAAGATATTGACTGTCACCATTTGTAAGCAGTAAGTTGTTTTCTTTTTGAGGAACAGACATGGATTTCTTTAATAGAATCATAGAGTATTTAAGGTCACAGAGATGTCTGGAGGTCTTCTAGTCTGACACTCTGCTCATAACAAGTCCAATTAGGCCAGGCTGCTTAGGGACCTGTACAGCTGGTTTTTAATATCTTCAAAGACTGAGTTGACTTGACATCTTAGGGCAATCTGTTCTAGTGTTTGACCATCCTTATGGGAAAATAAAAACATAATTTCCTTTTATAACTAATAAGAATTTATTAACTGTTTGGGAATGGCCAAAACTTGACACAATGCTCCAAATGTGGTCTCACAAGTATTGAATACAGGGGAAGGCTCACCTCCCTGGAGCTGCTGGCAACAGTCTAGCTAATACAGCTGAGACGCTGTCAGCGTTCTTTGCTCAAGAGGTCAACACATGTTTTCTATTAGATCCTTTTCCCTGTCACCACTTTCTATCCATTTAGTGCCCACTCCATACTGTTCATGTGGTTATTCCACCCCAGATGCAAGACTTTGCACTTGCCTCTGTTGAACTTCACAAGTTTTCTGTCAACTCATTTTCCAGCCTGGTGAAGCCATTCAAAACATCCAGCTAAGTGATCACTCTACCCAGTCAGGTTTGCGGTCTTGCTGAGAATACACTCCATCCCATCATCCAAGTCAGTAATGAAGACACCTTATTACACAGGATAAAATATAATGGACAGTGGTTTGACACAGATAAACTGATTTTTTTTAAAAATGAGCTATGAAAAATGAGCTATTGGTCATTTAGCCAATAGATTCATTTTACTCATGTGAGTATTGCAATAATACTAATACACACAAGATCAAGTATACAAACCCAGGTGACTGAAACCTTACAATCCATTTGCCTAATTAGCAAACAGATGAAGAAAAATGGGAAAAGAGAAGGGTTTTAATAAGAACCAGCAGTTTCTCTTTGTAGTAAATAATTCCCAAGCAGCTGAGGTCCTTAACTGTCAATTTGTTTATATAGAAAATTTGTTAGAGGATTCAGTTAATGCCATTCTGATGTGATAAAAAACAGTCAGTATTATTACTGTGAAATGGCTACTTTAATTAAGTTGATTTTTTGTGCTAGGCCTCAACAAAATGTATCAAACCTACAGAGATAAAGACTGAAAAAGTTCCCGGTGACTTTCATTCTTACATATATGACCAGTGAAATACTGCGTACTGTCTAGACTGTGTCACCATCCATCATCTTAATCTCCTTATATCAGCCTCCAAAGAACATCTTACTGAGGAAAGGAAATGTTTTTGTGACAGGTCATCAACTAGTGTTTTTATCCAGTGCTCCCAAGATTTTGTCTACCTTCTTTCTAGCTGGTTGTGTACGAAGCTCTGAAAGATACAGAAATGTCATTCATGTTACACACCAGTTTATTCCACCTGTTTTCTCTCAGTACAAAGGCCATCATTTCTATCTAGTTAAATCAAAGAATAGTTGGGTCTTTAAAAGAGAAAAACGAGGAAAGAAAGAATTTCCTAATGAAACACACTCTTGCTAAAAGACAATTTACATGTTTTATATCTACGGTTAAATGAAATGCATGAGAAAAAAATAAAGAAACATTAACATATTAGTATGTCTTCCCTCTGCACCATTTTCCTGCTACTAGACAGGTGCTGTGACCAGGAACTGTAGTTACAGATTCAGAGGATTACTGAACACTGAATTTTCCCAATGCTTATTGTAAAGCACTGTGTCCCAGTACTTACTGGGACATATGAGTAGAGAGTCATATTTCCTAACTTGTGTCTATTCCGATTAGCCTTAAAGAGTGATTGTTTCATAATTTTTCCAATGATGTAACTATAAACTGTTAGCTGTGTTTTTCTACAGCATAGCGCATTTACCCAAGTAATTCTAAAATACATATTTATACTGCCTGAATAATGCATTAATATTTACTAACATAATATAAAATAAAACCAGCTTTATTTTATATTACAATACAGCCTTGAGAAGAACAGTTTTCTAAAAAGTATCATCAAAATGGTAAATTATAAAAATTTTAACTTCAGCTTCATATATGTGTGTATATAAATATACGTATTGAGACAGAGAAAAGGAAAGATAAAGTAAAAATAATTCTTTATTATTTTAATTTGAGTAAGCTTGACCTGAATTGGAATATTTTGCTGCATGGATATAATCCTAAATATACAGTTTAAGCAGACATCTTCGGTTCAGCAAAGGAACAAAAATAATTAAAGTGTGTTTTTTAAGGAGCTCTAATTCAGTCCACTGGTCTTTCATAAATCATGATTCTTGAACAACTAGAGGTCCCGTTTGTAATCTAAGTGATTTAACAATAAAAAGATATGAATAGGATGGCAAAAACAATGCCACACAACTCTACCTGTGTTATTGCAAATAGAACCAATTTGGAGAATTCTTCTTTTGAACCATGCTTGACCTTTCTCATTTCTGTTGTTTTGCTATAGGTAAACTGTAACTACAACTTTATTTTGTCCTTCCAAAAGTTGAGTGAGGAAAAAATTCTTTTTTTTTTCTAAGAATTTTTTTTTCTTGCTAACAAAGTCCACTATTAAAATTACTGAATGTTAACATTACAAAGAAAAAACATGTTTGTAGCCATACACTGTGAAGTATATCCAGAGAGTGGTGATATGGTCCCTGTGATTACCCATGTTCTGGTCCCAAATATAAACACAAATCCCACTACCTATATCCTCTGTATCTTAATATCAAGATATATGAAAGGATACATTTACATGGAAAATTCAAGAAGACTGAAAATAATATGGTAAATAAATACTCTAAACCATGAAACATATAATGGCATATTTTGTGGAGAAATCAATCATTTCTGTGACTACTCTTCAGGTGCAAGTGTTCCAGTAAAATTTACTTCCCTCACTTTCTCCAAAAGCTTGGGAGCATTTTAAATGCCTATTTAAAAGGTATAAATGGCAGTCTTTTCCCAGTATTATAAAATTTCTCAATACTAGGGACATTTAGGAGATAATAAATAAAAGCTTTTCATAATGCCAATTGGAAAAATTGAGCAGTCTTTCACAAACTTGTTATTAAAACTTTTCATCAAGTATCATTTCTCTACAAAAATTTGCAGGAGATAGATTCTTTGAAAAACTTAAGTGATGCTGTAATAATATTCTAAAGTTGTTGTAGCAATCAGTCACCTTTTTGCTGGGATAGCAAGGAAAGGAATTTCAAGTTAGTGTTAAATGAACACCTGCAGGTGACACTCACCAAGAAAGAGGGTTCTTTGCCTGTCTGGAAGTGTGATCAAGTCTTTACATGATGCAATATTTGTCTTTTTGCTTGTTTATGCACACATTTTTTATGATGTTGTTATGGAGATCAACAAATTATTGCTCCCACACTTTCCACAGTTTCCTCTACTCACCAGACCTCTTGGTTCTCCATGTGGTAGCTGGCCAGATTGCACACTGGCTTGCGTGGTCATCTGAGGTGCCTTCGCAGCCTAACCCTTCTGCCTGAGCTCCACTGGGCTGGGGATCACCCTCTCCTCTAACATCTCTGCCAGAAGCTGCCATACTTGACAGCAGGCAAGGATTTGCTGAGAACCAGAGCTAAGCAGAGGCTACCACGTGGCCACTCCAGGAGATGCCAGCATTTGGAAATGGGAAGGGAGTAGATCCCCACTGGCTGAATCTCATGCATAAGGCATCAAACTTGCTGCTTTAAGACTAACACTTATAAGATTTCATCTATGTGTGATTAATGTTGTGATGAGCTGAGGATCTTTTCTCTGGGTGAATTTTTTGTGGAAATATGTAGTCAAATGATTTTGAAAATGGAAATAGCAGATTTTGGAAACTCCCCAGTATCCTTGCTCAGAACACCTGAGACTTGGCAGATGAAAAACAAGGAGCCTTGGGAGATGGAGGATGGAAGATTTTGTGATCCTGCTCCTAAAAATAGTGTGTGGGCAAGATGGCCTAAAACTAAAGAGCAAAGAAGATGGACAAGGGAGCTAGCTAAAAACAGATGGGAAAGTAAGCTTCAAAACTGGCCTATTTCATTGGAAGATCTGCTGAAGTCATCATGTTTCTCTAAACATTTTTGATCTCAACAAATTCTGTCAGAATAAGATTACCATAAAAGACATCTAGTGTTTTTTCCAGTAAGTAAGGCAAAGAATTGAAGAAAGAAATAGAAAAATTTTGTGTGTTAGAGTAGTTGAACAATATCATAATGAAATGGATTCTATTACTTACTGTGCCATGAAACTCCATGTGATGCTAGGCAAAACAGTTATCTGAATTTTATGGGTCCCTGCAGCCCATGTGCTGCTTATGATTGCCTTGTAACCTGGATTTTCTTTGCAGAAATTCTGAAAAAGCATGGAGTCACATGAATTAATCAAGCCTGTGCTTTTAACTTGCATGTTATATTTAAAGAAAAGCAAGGTGCAGAAAACATGCATAAATTGTTTAAATATGGACAGAACCTTACTGCGTTCATTCTAGCATCTAGCTCAGTTTACCTACTGCAGAGATAATGGAAAAGTATGAAAACTGATGCATGACATCTTGAACAAACTTTAGCATTCTAGCAAGTGACAAATGACATAAAAAGCACATAAGGAAATTATTATTTCTTTCTTCAAAGTAGAGTTTGGATAATGGGCAACAGAAAACAGCTAGGCTGAAAAACTGATTATTAATAAAATGCAAGCAAATATTAATCAATGGTTTGTGTCCCAAGAGATTTTGTCATGTTAACTGAATGAGAGGTAGTTTATGTGGGAAAAACTTGAGGAAAAAATGTGACCATACAAGCAAAGACTGTAGCTAAGTGCAAACATATAAGAATTACGGTGTCTCAAATGCCATATATATGACATTTCATAACTTTTGAAAACATTTGGGGGTTGGACTAGATGTCCTATAAAGGTCCCTTCGAACCCAAACTATTCTATGATTCTATGGTTCTAGGACTCCATAATACCATTGCAATGTTAATGATGCTATTTTAACGTAAGGCTTTTATGTCTGTGGCAGATACTTGTGATTTTGTGAGAACCTAGTAATAAGCATGTCATCATAAATGAAAGGAGGGTTTAGCTGTTGGTAATACCTTCCCATACAGATTCACAGTTCCACTCTGATTTCTCATTTGGTATTTTCAGTATTGTTCGCATGTTCACAGATTCATACAAGCTGTTCTATGCAGAGTTCTTTATGAAGTAGAGCAAAGCATGCTTAATTTGGAGCTAATATGGGTGCCAGTGAAAAACAGAGATTTCACATACAGGTGTGTTTCATATTGCCAGAGCTGTGGGCCAGCACAAATTGATTGTAAGGAAATATGGAAAAGCAGCACAGAAGTAACAAATAGGGAATGCCAAGCACTACAATGTCTCAAATTCTACTCCCCTTTGAGCTTAGATTAGTAACTCTCTGTTCAGTAACTGTGCAGAGCATTGAAATCTCTTTAGAGAGTAAATGTCTTTTTGAATAGACCATGGTAATGGTAATAACCACTTTTTACATAGCAGTCATCCAAAAATGGGAAATTTAGGCTCTTCAATTTAACCATGAACTGCATCCCAGGTTAGTAGTTACAGCATGTCATTTCCAGGTATAACCCATAGAAGGAGAAAAACAGGCTATTTTTACTGGTCCCATAGATGACACTGTATAAAAAACACTACAAGAGGAAAAACAGAAGCAAAAGCTTGATTCTGGGAACTAGCTATTGAGGCAGCAACTGGCAAATGGACTTCAATGCCCAGGTCTCAAAATGTTTAATATCTTTAACATTATAGGGAAACAGATACGTTGAAATTATCAAGGACTCACAGTTGAATATCTTCATCCCAAAGCTATAGCCTTATGACTAAGGGATCAGCATACCTTAGTTAACTTATTGGAGGAATGCATTATCTTAGGAAACGTAGTTTTGAATCCTTTCTGTGACTAAGAATTTATATCCCTGGATTCCCAGGAGAAAGTGCTAACCCCAAGGCTGTATCCAGCACGCCCAGAGCTTTCATCTAGCTTAATGAAATCAGATACATCCCCTGTGCCTTGTGTTGAATTTATGGGGGTTTCTTTGTGGTAGGAAAGGACAGAACAAGCCTAATAAATTGTCAATTACAAGGAATTATGGTGTATGTAGATTGGTCAGGGCTTTGGCAAGTGGTAGAGATGTTGCTGTTCAGATCAGGATTTTCAAAGTCACAAACAGTTGAGTTCTTAGTAGCTCTCAGGTTGACAAGGTAACATCCTATCCAGTTTTTAGTACCTCCAGAATTAAGCAGCAATACAAATGTGTAAATAAACACAACATTTTTTTCTAAATATTGTTAAAGTTGTATCCAGAGCAATTGCTACCTTCATTTTTGGTTCGCAGAACAGATTACAATTGTTTGGTGATTATGGTGATTCACTAAAGTATCTATCTATCTATCTATCTGTCTGTCTGTCTGTCTGTCTATCTATCTATCTATCTATCTATCTACCTACCTACCTACCTACCTACCTACCTATATCTATATCTTCTCTCTCTCTCATCTCCATCTCTATCATCTCTATCTCTATCTCTATGTAAGTGGGGAATTCTCTAATTAATAATAGTTTTGGATATTTTCCCAAATATATAAACCTTCAAATACTGATAATGAACAAGACAAAAATACACATGAAACCTACTTCACTGGCTTTTATTCCTGACTTTCTACTCTACTATTGTAATTATAACATGATCTAATTGCTTCATTTTTCTTTCTATGCTTTAATTGGAACTTTGCTTAAAATAATGAATTACTGTCTGAATTATTTTGAGAGATATTTAACTGCATTAATGTAGAAATCTAGTGAGTAGATGTTCAAGGCTAAGCAAGTCACCCTACAAACTCTTTGTACTTAGGAGAAAGGAAAAGGTACCTCAAGAGTGTGGTTCATCTGATCCTAAAAAAACCCATCTAAAATAGATTAAATGACTTTTCCTAAGATTATTATTAAGCCAAGGCCTTTAAATGGCAAAGCAAAGTTGATTTTCTGAAGATCTGAACATCAGAAAAGAAAGTAAACAAAATGGTCTGAAAGAAAATTACACACACACACACACATATCATTATACTAATATACTAGACTTGATTATGGGCTCGAAATTTATTCTCTTAGGGAAAAAAAAACTAGTATATGTGTGTATATAACAATATTTACTGACATACTGATATAAAGCCATATATTTATATTAATTACATATGTAATGTACTAGTTTTGTTTTTGTTGTTGTTGTTGTTGTGGGGTTTTTTTGTTATAGTATATATATATATATATATACACACTTCATATAAAATGGTTGCTAAATAGTACAGTCTGAGATACCTCAGCAATAACTAATTACAAATGTGACATTTAAGATATAGTACATAGTAATAGCTTTCATTTGGTCTATAGGTTGCCAAAGTCTCACAGCTACACTATTTGTTCAAACAGTAGTATGTTGTGTTCATTACATATTGGAGAGCATAGAAAGTAAGTTCCTATAGCTATATTGATATTGCTCTTCCTTAGATTCAGACTGTATAACATCAGTGACCTCAGGTTATTTTAGCTAACACAAATGAGGCTAGAATCTGGTCAATGGTTGAAGGTGTAGTTTAGATTGTGTTGAACCTTATGTGAGTATCTATTTCTAAAAGTCTATTTCTAGTGATTTAGGGAGGCAGTTTTACTCTCAACTGTAGGATAAAATTGTTTCTAAATTCTGAACATTAAAAAGTCTGGTGATGACAGCTTCTTCTAAGTAGGCTATAAAAATGTCTGTGTTTGCTTACTCTTAGCTGTATGGTGTGTGTGTCAGAATTCTGAAGTACTACATAACTTTGAAGGTACCTTGTCCTCAAAATCAAAAAGAACAAAGTTTGGATTCCTGTTTCTATTTTTTTTTTTTTTTTCTGATTTCCTACCCAATATCTCCACTGCATGAGAAAAACAGATGACAGGGGAACACATCACACTCAATGTCCTTGGGCATATTTTGTTGATTTTAAATAGTATCTAGCACTTCATGACAGTAAATCATTTCTATTTCAGAACTAAACCAGCTGAAATAACACAAGTATAAGTTGCCTTATACTAGATAGAAACACTTCAAAAAGTGTCCTTGACCAAAGTCTTGACTGTTGTTTAATAAGCTAATTGAATTGCAGTTAATAGTAAAACATAACATTTTTTCTTTTAATAACAAAAAAGGGCTTTTGTTCCTTCTCCCATTGAACTCTACACTACAGTGTTAAATAGGACTGTTCAAATTTCTTTGGTCTGAGAGAACAAAAACAAGAATTCACCACAGCATATTACTCTAAAACTAACTGTAATTCAGTCAGTACTCAAATTATATTAATGACCTAGATAGATAGATAGATAGATAGATAGATAGATAGATAGATAGATAGATTCAGATATCAGGGTAAAAGAAAGATGGAATTTTCATTCCTTTTTTTATTTTCAGCAAAGTTCTTACAATGTGAGATATTATATCTGATCAAAGGTTAGAAAGATAGCCTTTCCTATGTAATGTATGAAATGTGCTGTATGGTGTTACAAAGTGCTATATTTGTAATGGTTTTACTACAATTATACATTTTTCAGCCATTACGGAAATATTTTTTCTTCCCCATGTTGTCAGTCTTCAAATACAGACCTTATCTCACCTAAATTTAGAAGATGTCTGCATCCAAGAAAGTCAATTCTGGTGCCCTTTAAAGTCATTGGAGAGAACAGCATCTTTTAAGGTGTGACTCATCTGAAAGATGAGTACATTCAGTTGACATTATATTAATTCCATCCTAAAGTGTCTTCCTGTACCCATTGACTATAAAGGACGTTTAGATGACTAGTTCAGACACAGCCTGTATTTTAGGCTCTACATTTGGTCAGATTAATCCTCTTCAAAATGAAAATTTTTCATCTACGGGGCCAATCACAAAGTGCCAGTACTGAAAGGAGACAAAGACATTTGCTGAGGATGGAGCTCATGGTGCCCACCCAGCATTCTGTGCCCTGTCTGTCAATGGAACAGCTTAGAAAGTGTATGCAGCTTTAGCATACCTGTCCTATCACCAGCCAAGACATTTGCAAATACTCATATGACTGGATTTTAATGTTCCAAAATCCTCACAGACAGAGCACTTTAAAAGCTTTGCCCTTTATGACTAACAAGCAGTGAATTCTCAGTGTGCTTTTCCTACACAATACTTATCTCATTATAGATTAGAAACAATGTCACATGTAATGTCATCAACAGAAAATCAAATAATGATCAAAAATCATTAATTCTGTAAGATAATCTTTCAAAAGAAATGTTAAGAAAGCCTATTGGAAAACAATCTATAAATGTTGAGAAAAACAGGACAAAAAAATTAAATGAACAGTGATTTACGGAGTACTTTCTGAGCTGCAAAGTATCTTTAAGGAGAAGTTTTGGGGACATTTGAACATTTAAATGTGAGTATTCTTATGTAGTAAAACATTTAGCTTTACACATATTATTTTCAAGTTAATACTGCACAATCTTAAACAAAATTAACCATATGCTGACATTCTTTTGAATAGGGGTGGTTTATAGATTTTATGTGTGAGTAGGCTGGAAAAAACACACATGAGGATGTCTAATACGTTATTGAATTTTCTGCAGAGTCAAAATAAACTAGATCTTTAATAACCTATACCAATAAACATTAAGAGATATTTGGATAATTATAAGTGACCTTTGGTGAGCTGTTTAAGAGATAACTTCTCAGAGGAAATATCATTGCTCTGGCTAGCACATTTAATCTATTGCAGTATAAAGTAAAATAGATAAAATATAAAATTATATTATTCTGAATGCAAAATAAACCAATTATTTCTGCTTTGAATATGCTAAGAATGAGCACATATTCTGTTACTTTTGATGGAATGAATAGAGATGGAAAAAATGGTTCTGTGAAAGCTAGGTGTAAAACAGATTGATTTTTAGTACTTGGATGGTGTCAGATCATTTTTAATGTATCAGAAAATGTAAAAAAAAACAACGCTATCTCAATGAAGTCACCTTTTCTGTTAAGAATAGCAAAAATGGAAGCATTTAGCCTACTGTGCATAATAATAAATGTTTATCTCAATAGAATCACAGAACAGTTTGAATAGACAGGACGGTTTCTCCATATAGAGTACACCATTACTTTTCCTGTTTTTTTTGAGTGTCCTATGGAATAATCTGTGCACATCATTACCGTGGTGTAACATTTCAATCTTGGCACATCAGCATCAGTCTCTCAATTGTAAATATATTTAGGTATAAAAGATATGTGTCATTTTGTCCTTCATGGAAATGAGCTGTTTCTTTAAATGTAATAAAATGTGTTTGTTGAATGACAAATGCAGAAACTTCCAGAATGTTCTTATCTCTTCAGCAATTTGAACTCATTACTTTCTTCAAACATCTACCTGGAAAAAATATCAGAAAAAGAGGACAAGGCTGAGGTGTCCTTGTGATGGTATTACAGTGACTGCTTAAATATTTCAATAAATAGTTCATGTTTCCACAGTGAACATTGTACAGAGAAATTCATTAGAGTCAGGATGATTCTGTTGTGAACAGATCAAAGATGAAATCTCACATTCTAGGTCTTGTTTTTCCATTACTTCTAGATAAATATAAAAAGTGTATTTATTTTGATGATGAATCACACCTATTATATTCTTGCATTTTTCTACAGAGAATATTATTCTCTAGCAACTTTACAAAATTGTTTTTTCAACACCTAATTTGTCCTCTGTTTTTCAATGCAGAGTATAATATAGGTATACATATACAACATTTATAAATATATATGTGAGAGTGTGTGTACTTATGTATTTCTATAAGGAAACCGTTTTTTGCCTAAATGTAAGGACACACTCAAAACATGAGAGTGAACATTTCTTAACTTCATGTATTTTAAATGCAGACATAGACTTGATTTTACTGATATAAATCACTTCAGACCTAAAGTCAAAACTTAAACCTGTCCAATGGCCTTACTTATTCCTTCCCTCATTTCAGTACATCTTTTTATAAGTTGATATAAGTCCACTCAACACAGTTCATGTGACATGCAAAACTGAGGTAGGGAAGAGGGGACAGGCTCTAGCTCACCTGCTTTCCACTGCTAATGTTTCATTCTAGCTCTACAGGGCCTGACCGCGGAAAGGACTTCTCAAATCTTTTTTTCAAACGAAATAGGAGTGCTCAAGTGTATGAGAAATAAAGAAACAGACAAATAGGGGACTACATTATTCTGAACACCCACACTTTCAGCCTTCTGAACTCCTCTTACAACATGTATATAGACACTTCATAAAATGGGTGTTTCTGTCAGTAGTGGAACAAACAAGGCTCTGGTGACTGCAGGTTTTGTTTCATCATACAAAAGTTCCGTGTGTATCCTCAAAAGGCTAATATAGCTTTTTCTGTCTTATAGCATTGCCTGTGGACATTAGTGAATCTCTTCTCAGTATTCAGTTTTTAGTTCTCCCAAAACTTCCTAGAATCCAGTCTTTTTTCTGTATTTGCTGTGACTTTTCTACTCCTCTGACAAAACTAGTTCAAACCAGAGGTTTGAAAGGATATTTTTGTGTCTGTGTGGCTTTTTTTTTTGCCTGGTTGGGTGTTTTTTGTTTGGTTTTGGTTTTTTTGTTGTTGTTTGGGGTTTTTTGTTTGTTTGTTTTGTTAGTTTTGTTTTCAATGAAAGTGTATACCAATGGGTTGGAAAAAGATACAATAATGTATGTGTGTGAGGACAGACAGACATCCAACCACCCAAAAAACAGAGAAAAAATAATATTACTTATGTTCTAAGATCCCACTTTTTTTCTTAAAAGTGTAGTATACTGACAGCATAAATTAAAGATGTATTTAGAGATCTCATTTCTAGAAACTGCAGATAATTCTAGGTCACCAGTAAAATTCCTTACATTTCATTGGATCTCTTTTTTTTTCTAAAAGCCTTTGGCAACATCTTGAGGCCCATAACAATAAACCTAATTTTATTATTGGATGACCAAAGGTCCAAATAAAGATATCCACACTGTTGCAGGCCTTGAGATGCCTGCCTGACTTACTCATTTTAAGCTTATTCATCATAAGCTTATTCATTTTAAACTTATTTCCGATGCAGTCCTCAATTAATTTTGATTTTGTTTTATAGACAATATCAAAAAGCTCAAAATTTGTAATCAGACTTCTTTAGAAAATCATTCAGAACTGGACTCTCCCGAGATATGACCTAGATATAGGTCATAGCATATGGTAAAATGGGATGAGTTGCTAAAGCCGTGTCTGTTGAAGCTGAAAAAATAGGTAAAGAAACACTGTCTATCTCTCTGTGCCTACTCTTCCCTTCCAAAATATCCATGAAGGAGACTGGGGAATATTCATACCATAAATGGGATGTTGTATAATCATCTTCCACCTGGATCACTAACACTGGGGACTTTCTTGAATCAGCAGGCAGCAGAGTCCCATAAAGGATGCATCAGTTGCCAGATTCTTTGTGCTGTACAGGTGTTCTGCATCATATTTCAAACATAAGCCAAATTAACTTAATTAGTGAGTTAAGGCCCTGTGTAAATGAAAACATGCAGTGATGTAATACAGAAAAACACACAGAGAAGTGGTTAGGGTAATCTGTAGACTACATCTGGACCCCAATCCATATCCCCGTTGTACTTATGATACTTTTGGGTCACTTTCAGCTGCCAGAAGTCTCCTAAATATGTTGATTAAACCTAGGAATAGCCAGTGGATCCTTAGAGGAAGGATGGCATTGACTGTGTCAATGTAATTACTTTGGTTTGGATACCGATTATCTTCACTGCCAGTCCTTAGAGTCATCTCTATGAATCTCTGGCCCAATTAATTATTTAAACAAATTGCAATAGGTGTAAGGGAGAGGGAGGCAAAGGCTGTTTCCACAGATTTGCAACTGACTCAGAGCAGAAACCTAAATCTTTTTCCTCATCTTGATTTACCTATAACATAATGAGGTGTTTGGGTTTAGGTTGTTTTTTTTTAGGGGGGGTTGGGTTTTTTTTAGTGCTTCGTTTGTTGTTGTCGTTGATTGTTTTTTAGGAATAAAGAGGATATGAAAACCAGAACATT
The DNA here is from genome assembly GCF_964273445.1 of Streptopelia decaocto. NCBI lineage: Eukaryota > Metazoa > Chordata > Aves > Columbiformes > Columbidae > Streptopelia > Streptopelia decaocto. The sequence continues at coordinate 23,142,877 of NC_138663.1, forward strand.
TCAGGAGACACTTGGCTTTGACAAACAAAAAAATTTCAAAGGGAGAGAATTTTATACCCTCTCCAGACTAATGCAGTCTTGCAGTTGTGCAGACCAACGCAGGCATAAAATGCAAAACTACAACAAGGAACACTGGAGTTTTTTTGTGCTAGTAACTAACTTGAATATGTGCAGTCTTCAGTCTTTTTATAAGAGGCTTTGCACAGCCTCACATACTCTGTTCTTTAAAGATACGGTTCCCAAGTTACTGACGTGGTAGCAGCTCACTGCACTTTTTTATTCAAGACTGAATAGAAAAAAGATATAGAAAGTCTGTCATCCTTAACATAGGCTTAAACCAAATTGCAAAACTCTACCTATTTGCTTTGGTTATTCAGCTTTTTTTTTTTTTTCTACTTTACCACACTATCTGTAAAATGAAAGACTAACTCTTTTTAAAAAGCAGGAAAGGAACTAAAATAATAAAATGAAACAAGCAAAAACTTTCAGGGCATTCGTAATAATACATATAAAAGTATGATAACAGGTCCATTAATATTAAGCGGTTAAATTTTTGGTAATGCAAAACTTTACCCACATTTAGTTGTTGAGTCTTCCAAGCATCAGAATCCATTTCTAACTCTTGCCACAGAGCCAAGACCAACATAAACAAAATTAATTCCAAACCAAAATCTTCCAAACCAAAGATTTTTTGAGACTCAAACTAAAAACACACAAAAAATAGAAGATATTTTCTCAAGATGCATACATGGATTGTGTAACTGAACTGAGTAAAACAAATATTAAATTAAATATTTCCAATTCCTTTTTTAACGGTGATTTTTTTTTTTTTTTTTTTTTTTTTTTCTGTCTGAGCAGTTGTAATTGCCTTAAATATAAGCAAAACTTAAAAAAAAAAAAATTGTAATATGTTAGTCTGGATTTGCAAGCTCTCAGAATTCACAAAAAATACACCAGTGGAAAAGCTTAGAAAACAAGAACCATGTATATCTTTCTAGAGAGACATTCCTGTAAGACTGTCCATCATTTTAGAACACCAGAGGAAGAAGATACTCTAAAAATATTTCTTAAATTTTAAAATGAACCCAGAACAGCTTGGAATAAACATAAAGAATTTTAGGGAATAGATCTTACAAATAAGTGCTTTGTTCTGTACATCATTCACAATCACAATTTGATTTAAATTCCTTGGGCTATAAGAAACTTCTTATAGGCCTCTCAGACTACAGGTGTAAAATTATCTAACCAGGTAACCAAAAAGTTATTTGACTTAAAATAAACCATGTTACATTACAATTCTTTGGATAAAAGCAGATGCAAGGTCAAAATGTAGCCTTCATCATAAAAACTGTGACACAGTCAACACACTTATGCCTAATAGTCTAAGTAATTTCTCACATAAAATTAAACAGCAGAACCTGTTACACAGAGATATGTATGAATGACTGTATGATGGTGTTTCAGAAGCAAATACTATTGAAAATGTAATGCCAATCAATATGTGTGATTAACTCCAGTTAATTTTAAAATTGAATATGATTTTCCAGGAAGTTCTGGAGCATTTTGAATTCTTGAGACTTAACAAGCAGAAAGAATGGAAATACAAGGATGTAGAATTAGAAGAAACAAGAATGAAGATCAATCTAATTGTGTCTTATCAAGAATCTATGCATATGACATCATAACTTAAATATAAAATTTGGATTTTACTGAACAAATTTCTTCTTGATGCTGTTACTTGATATGAGTTAGAAATACTTTTCACTTTTAGCTATAATAATTTTCAGAAAATATAAAAATATCAGATTTAACCATTTTCCATCAATATTTAAATTAGTTTGAATTTACTTTATTCTTGGTAATCCATTGTTTTACAGTTATGTTAGCTGTGGGGAATCCTGTCAGGCCATCTAATCCAGATTAATGTACAACACAAATAATTAAGTTTCATCTAGATTAAACCTACAGATTTCCTTCTTTGAAGGGAAAAAAAAATCTGTCCAGGGAGAATAATTGGTGTATGAACTAATAATATTATTATTATTAATAATAATAATCATTACTTTAAAATTACTTTGTTAGTAGCTCCTTATTCTGAGATCAGTTTTATCAAGTAAAATTCTATTCCCATACTGAATATAGAAAAAATGTTCATCATTTACAAGCAGAATGAAATTAAATGGTATCATTAATAGTTCTATTTCAGTAGAACTGATTATACCACTTGGGAAATGTATAAGACAGTTCTGTAATATACTGAACATAAGAGCAAAAGGCTGTTTTTCACACACAGTTCTCAAAGAAGCATGATAGTCTTCTTTAAAGAAATGTTACCGTAGTTCAGGCAGTGATTTTTCCTATTGGAAAATACATTACAAACTATATGCTCTAGGAAACTAATAACATTATGTTCACAATTTCATTACTAAATTAGAAAACAGATCATTTACTAAATATTAAAACACAGTTATTAATCAAGCCATTGTAAAATATTTACTTCAGGATACATTGTATGGTGTCTTCCCTAGCTCAAGGGCCTGTCAGTTCTTTCTTCGAGGAAAAATATGTTTACAAGAACTGATTTAATAGTAAAGTTAAAAACAGAAACAAAAACAAACCAAAAACCAAAAAAATATTACTCGATGCTTAGGGTACCTCTTAGACTTATGGAAAATGGTCTTTACTGTCATTAAATTTATGCAAATATTATACTTTCTTGGGAAATGAAAAATAAACATTTATAATTTAGATCATGTTATTCATAGAGCTGATATGTGAAAACTTTTTAAAATATTTATACCATCACATACTGTATTTCTATTTAATCTTACAGGCATCCCCAGAATTTACTGAAATATCATCTCATTGTTCAGTGTCATACTAAGGTAAAAGTGGATTTTAACAGGAGTTTATTAAGGAAGATGCTGAATATGCATTATGCACCAGCATGTGTTTGTTTTATTATAGATAGTATGAACTATAATAGTTCTTTCCTGAAAATCTAAAATGTATTGTCTTGCTTGACTATAAATCCTCAATCTAAAATGCAAGGAAGTTTCATATACTGAATGTCCCTCTGGGACAGATATATCAGAAAACACATACATCTGACTAACTGTGATTTAAGAGCCTTAATTAAGCAAAACAATTAAAATGAAGGAGTTTATTCACAGCAGTCAAGTTGCTGTCTCTAGAAGGAACAACATTTTACTAATCAAGAAGTTCCACAAATGGTGGTTTAGAGAATTTGCCAATAAATTCTTCTGCACTTGAATACAGAGGGAGTATGTAATAGAGGTAGAAGAGATCTTGGGTTCATTTATACAGGAATGTTTTACAACCAGCCCAATAACTCCACCTAAATTACCAGTTACAGTCTTTTGTGTTGAAGTGGAAATGGAGATACCCAGACAAAAAATTCAGTTTATCTATAGCTATTTTCTACTGATAATCTAAAATCTACACAATGTCTTCTCAGCAACCTGTTGCCCAGATTCTACTGAAGGATCCTAGTTGATTAGGTTTCAGGTAATCAGCAGTAAAAATAGACAGTATAATTGTAAGTTTCATACTTAAATTTAGCTAGAAAAATGAAACAAACAAACAAACTGTATGTGAATGCAGTTGAAAAAACTGACCTCTACTAACAGTAGGACCAGCAAATGAAATTGGTTGGAACAAGAAACTTGAGTAGTTAAATCTGAAAGAATCATGAAGTTTCTTCAAGTTTAAGATGTAAACTCAGAGTAAACAAATATTTGGTGTTTGCCATCAAAAAAAGCAGGAAGATACTGAATATAAGAGAAAAAAAAAGTTGAGTAATGGAAATAAATGTATAGAATGGAAATAAGAAAAATCCAAGTGAACCAAAAATAAAATTACTTAGTGCAGTTTAGTCAAGAAATTCAGTTTTTGCCAACTGAGAATAAAAGATTCAGTCAGAAGCTCTCTGCCTTCTTTACTTTGAACAGTCTTAGAACAAAGTATTAAGTCTTAATGATTTAAAAAAAAAAAAAGTGTAACCTTGGTTTATCAATTGTTATATATGCTAACATAAATTGCAGATGATTTGGAAGGTTTTTTTTGATAGATGATACTTACAGTACTTCCTGTATTTGGACTAGAGCAGTGTATGTCTTTCAACTCTTTATGGAAAAAAATATTGAAGTTGGGATTAGAGACGAATTAAAAAACAAGGGAGGAACAACAACTTGAAGAGCAGATGACAATGGATTATGAAAGATCAGCTATCAGTTGAGTGATATTTCACAAGAACAATTTTTATGACAGATTTTTCTTTCTGTATTTTTACCTAAAACACAAAGGATTGGATTTGACTCAGAGAATTTGTGACGAAATAAAGTTGGGAGGCGTTGTTCATTAAATATATATCTATAAGTAATATATATATATACACACAGAGGAACAATTAACTATTGTGATGATAGGAATTTTAAGTTGCAATGCAATTGATAAACATGCAGTATCGTATGTTTCAGGTCTAATAAGATAAACTTCCATGACACAGGCTTAGGAGCTTATTTATAGAAAAACAGATGAAAGGACTTTGATCTGTTCATTGATGACAGAACAGTTTCCAGTTGCTATCCTGATGTAGCTTTGAAAAAGACAAATGAACTCAGTACAGTAGAACAGAGACTTCCAGCAGAGGCAGGAAGAAATTAATGCCACTGTACAATTTAGGCCAGGTTAGCCTTCTTGTAGAAAGTGTGTATGACTGCTTACTCATGCTCACGAAAAAAGAACTCAGAATGGAACAAACACAGGAAGGTCTAGGACGACGTTCAGAGAATTAAGTAACTACTACTTGAGAGGAGACTAAAGAATGTGACTTCTTTAATCCAGCTAAGGAAGGCTAAGGAGTTATTCCGTTACTCTCCACTACTGTCAAAGAAGAAGTTTTAAGCATAAGTGTAGCTGATAAGAAATAACTAAATGTAGTGGTAAGCAAAAAACTGTAATCTACTGCAATTTATACAGGGCTGAGATATCGTAGATAACGTGTACCTTCACAGATTAATGATGAAAACCCCCATAGAATCGAGCTGCCCTAAACTGGACTTCAGGAAAACCATGTACTTGCATCTAGTTCAAAATACCATATACAAACTGTAGCCAAGACGTCAAAGCTAAAACTCCTGATCTGGATTCTTACCAGGCTGTGTAGATACATTTTGAAGCTCCAAATCTGCAAGCATCTCTTTATATAAAATAGATTGGAACACATGTTGTAAAGAAAGAAAAATGTGACTAGTCGCATTCAGATTCTCCTTGCTGACCAGCTGTGTGACATTTTTTATCATTTGTCAAGCATTTTGTCAATGCTTTACTTTGCTATTTTAGCCACATTGACCTAATAAAAGAAACCAGAGTGACATTTCTGGTGTCCAGTCCAGTTTGTGGTTCTGGAATTCAAGGTCCCTAACTACTAACTACTGAAACCACCAGACTCTGTAGCAAAGTCCAACAACACTTCAGCTGGTGAGCTACCACATCACACAGAACTGCAAACTGGTGAGGAAAAATATAAACTGCAGTGAAATGAAAATTCCTAATGATAAAATCATAGATGTTCAGGAATAGCTTGATGGGGGTGAGAGGAGGCAAAAAACTCACCACAGAGCTCAGTATGTTTATAAAATGGACTGTGAGATGAAGTGGCTAGAATAGCAGGGCAGAACTGACCCTTTTTTTTTTGTTTGTTTGTTTGTTTTTTCCCCCAGTCTTGCATTTTTTTAAGAAATGAAAGGATTACTTTCTACTTTCTGGTAAATGTAATTTGTTATGTAGTCTTTTCTCCCACCTCCATTTTACACGCCATTACATTACACCTTGTCATCTTCCAGTAGACTCTGGCTTAAGTATTGCTTCATCACTTTATGCATTAATAGGACATTCAGTTACACCTGTGTCCACTCTGAAGTCCTCATCCACACATCCTATTTAGAGCACATGAACAGTTCAAGTAGAAGTGTAAAGCTTTAGGAACCAGATTTGCACGCATCTGCTGGATTCCATTTAAACATTGGAAATAAGTTCAGAGGACACATGCAACCCTTCTTTCAAATAGTGGTAATAGCAGTAGAGACCAGACTGTCGTCATCACTTGAATGAATCCTGTCTGCAATTGCTAACGTAAAGCAATATAAATATAAATCCTTTCAGTTTTACGTCAGTCTGCTCATACAACAAACATAAGAGTGACTTTCAAAACACCTAATCGTGAACTACAGACACTACTAACCTTGCAGCTTTAGACCTTTTGAAGCCTGCACAATTAGTTGAGTCTTGCTTTAACACATATCTCAAGACAGTTGGATAAAGTGTCCTTTAACTGAATGTTGCTCATTATATGCTAAAAGGATTATGTAATGCAATATGCAAATGTGTAGCCAACTGGCTCTTTAGGATGTGAACTCAGTGATAAGATTTTGTATATAATACCTTTTACTTTTCTTACTGGCCTGCTGCCTTTACTCCAACATCCAGACTTGCACAACTCTGTAATAAAACAGTATCCTGTCTCTGTGTGCTAAATTTGGCTCATTTATATGCACACTGGGTGAAGAACCCTGTTATTGGGACAAGAAGATCAAATTGTTAGCAACTTTGTTTAAAATAAGCAACTCTGTTATTGCAAATTCTTATTTCTAGCTGTAACTCACATCTTAGGAAACATTCAAACCTTTGGACACCATTTGTAGTCGTATAATATGATTTTATAGTCTTCATTTTTGGCAAAAAGATCCCTTGTGCCAAAGAGAGTGACGAAAACTCAATTAAAGAATTATATAGTCTGTTTCCTACAACTGGATGGACCTGCAGTTTCAGCATCAGCTCCCTTCCTGTTGCTGATACCATGCTTCTTTTTGACATTCTGGATACTGCTGATAGATCTGAAAACACATACCTGCCAGCATGTATGAAATGAATAATTTGTTCTTAAAAGGCAAAACCATCTCACGTAAATTAACCAAGTAGCAGGCAATACTACTTACTCTTGAAATAATATTTGAATTGCTAATGAAGCAAATAATTTATGTTCTTATGAAGTCTTGTTTTGGCTCTACTTTCAGATAAAGTGAGAGAACCCATTATGTGTCCCAAATCCTACATATGTCCCACATGTGCCTTAGGCATGACACCTGAGCTTATGGAGAGATTTGCCATAAAGCAATACCACTACTTTGGGGACCTTAAAAAGAACACAATATTTATGCATAGTACTGGTAAGAAATGACTCTGAGTATGGCTGGAATGCCCTGAGAAAGAATGAAAGAAAGGAGATGTGAGAAAAGTTTCAGTGATGGCTCTTTATTCCCCAAAAGTAACGAAGAAGGACTACAGTCTACTACCAGATTACAAAGCAGTTAATTCCTGTGTTGTACAGTTTGTTTCTGTGGAACTGACCCTGAACAGAAGGAGTACACTGAACACAGAGGAGATACCATAGTTCTCTTCTATTGAGCATGATTTTCCCAGGATAGGGGGTAGAGTCCTTAAAAAAGGGAACTCTATAAGGCTGTGAAATCATGTTCCATCTTTCCAGAGGCAAAATCAGTTTAGGAGGCTACTACCCCTCAGTTATTCTAGTATGGCAGGTCATAGGGTTTTGCTGAGAGGTCAACCACTTGGAAAAAAAAAAAAATAAAAAATAATTGTATTTATCTGAAGTTTGTTTGCTGATCCAGTTCATAACCATACAAACAGCTAAATTGCTAAAGATGAAAGCAGTAGTTGCTGTGACTTGTGGGAAAGGCTGACAGATGTGTTGAGAAAGTCTACAATATCATTGCCTGTAGCACATGGTATCTGCTTGAATTGTTTGTTGTGAAAATATCATGTTCTGCTAAACACAAATGGTTTTCATAGTTGCATCAAAGGCCAGAAAAAAATTCTCGGTAGCGAAGGGTTCCCTCCTAACATCATGTCCTGAAAGAGACAATAAGTCCTTCTCCAATAGAAGAAATATCCTGAGTTTAAGTAATGGCCAACAAGGAATGGGACATACAGCAATAATAAAAACAAAATGGAAGACTCCCCAAAAGAGAAGGGAACAGACATATCAGCCTCAGTTTTGATGGAAAGTTGTTTTCTCTAGAGATCCAAAGAGTCTGCATGGTCTCTGTCACAACCCATGAAGCTACTGAAAACTGATGAGTAGAGAACACTACCTTAGGGAAGGACTTGCACAACAAAGAGGTGTGGGAAGGTGAAAAACTTGGTTTTACATCCCATTATTCTAATAAAATGAAAGGTCTGAATCTTCTATTTTTAAAGAGTTAATTATTTCAATTTTTGCTTTAATAAAAGCAAATGTTAGAATTTCAAACAGCTTTTGATATTTTGAGGTATAAAGCAACGATATCGGTAGTTCTACTCCAGAGATCTGGTCAATTTGTTCTTTCATTGTAGTGCTCAGGAAAACAAAGCGTGAAGCTTTGGAGAGAATCACTGTGATACTGAAAATCAACAGAGAGTGTGAATCATAGGCTTCCTCTGCAATATCAGTAACAATAACACAGAGTATAAGCTGATCCGCAACAGAAATCTCTAAGGAAGCATAAATAGAGAAAAAGGAGTGTAAATAAAAAAAAAAAAAATCAATGATGGAAGCATAGATCATTCAGACATTAGTCATGGAGATGGCTGTTGAAAGGCATGGACAGCCTGCTCTCACCATCAGTATTATAGAAGATAGTGTTCCTGATTCTTTCTACCATTTGTTCATTAGAGGAGGTACACTTTCACAACAGTCTTTCTAATTTAGTGAAATGGCATTTAAAGGCAAACCTCAGTTTTAGTGTAGAATTCCAGGCATTAGTCACAAAGGGTTCTCTGCATAACCTGCCTCTAGGAGGTCAAATGCATATTGTAGTTTCTACAATTAGTAAAAGTCAGCCCACATTTCCTGTTCGAATTCCCAAACTCTTGACCATTTACAAGTAAAGAACATTTGCCTACTCTGTGCAAGGGTTCTCTCCAGTCTGAAAAAAAGTATTGCAAATGTGTTGAATTTAACTCAATCTTGAAATTTTCATTGAATCAAGGAGCTATCTGATGCCAACCACAATATCTAGCATTCTTTTGAGGTCTGATTAATTTATGATGTAGGCAAGCTGATGTGAGAGAAATTACATTTGGATCCAAGTATTAGTTTTATGTCTAGCAATAAATGGTGACTTGCTGATATCTGACAAAAGGCTTGCAAAATATTTATATTTTCAAACTTTACTGACTAGGCCACAGTTTGATACTTGTTTTGTGTCACCTTAGCTTGAGTTTACCCCTCCCATACCCTGTGTTCTCATTTCCCTGCTAAGCCATTAGCTGGCCTGATAAAAATATTTCTGCGTGAAACAAGACAAGGTAAACTGAACTGAGGAACTGATGGTGTTTGGAAATAACACCTCTGCACAGGCACACTGACGCAACCAAGTGTGTGGATGTGTGCAGGATGGCCGCTTTGACAGATTCTCCCAAGAGAAGTGTTCATAGCCATCCTTTGCCCTGAGTACAATTCAAGCCCATATGCATTTGGTTTGCTTGATGTTTTCTAGGGGAAAAAAAAAAAAAAAAAAAGTATATTTTACAGCCAACTCAATTTCCTAAGGAAGTAAATAAAACTAAAGCTAACACTGCAGATACCTATCAGAGAGAGAAAATTATTCGTTCTTCATGGATAAAACAAATTAAAATAATCCAGGCTGGGGTAAATTATGACCTGACTTTTTTTTTTTTCATTAGGTTGTTTGTGTTGTGTTTTGTTTGTTTTTTTTTTCTCTCTTATCTAATTCTTTTCTTGGTCTAATTTTACATTTATTTTCAATGCTTTTTATCTTTTCTCCTTTTTTTCTCCCCAGATGGTTTCCCCTTCTTTCTGCTCCCTTCTTTCCTCTCATTTCAATCCAACTTAGAACAAACACAAAAACATTTAAGACTGCAGCAGGTTCAGGAGACTTTGAAGTCAGAAATAACTAATTCTTGTTTTGTTTATGTTCTCTGTTGTCTTTATGATTAGTTATTTGAAATGAGCAATTTTTTTTTTTTACAACAGCACAAGTTGCTAAAAGAAAACATTTCTATAATCATGTTTCTCACTATGAAAGAGTGATAATTCAAAAATCATTATATTTGAACTGACCCCCTGTCTGTAAATAACATGAACATATTTGATCCATTGTTCTGTCTTCATAGGAAGAAAAAGAAAACTATTTATTACATTGAAATGCTTAATAAATGCTATCCAAAACTATACACTATTCTGTTTTGTAGCTTGGTCCTATTCAACTGCTCATGTCACTATATGATATAGATATGTATAGAATTCACCTTAGAAAATTAGCTTATATTTACCAAAGTGACCTTGCTATGGTTTATAGTATGAGATTCTTCATGAAAGATGAAGCAGAATCTGTGCTTTACAACTGAAATGATTTTTCAGTCAGGATAAAATACCTGATGCAGTAAAACACAGTTTTCAAAATTGTCTATAAAACCGGAAAGTGAATCTGAACCTGTTATATAAACTCAGGGTGGGGGAGGGGGAAGTTTTAGTAGTTAAATTGCATTTAACTAAAACAAACAAAAAAGTAACAATCACAAACCGAAGTCAGATGCACACATCTTATATAGCTACTACACTGGATATTTCATTACACCTTGTATGAGAATATAGTGGAAGAATGGCGAGGAGGTTGGTTAAACATAAATATGCTCAAGTGACTTGCACCTGTCTGTAGAAAAAGCACATACATCACACTAATTGTTTTACTGATCTTGTGTGCTTGATGAGTAGAACCTCTGTGTTAGATACATAGGCCTGTGAGAAACTCTGGGCACCTTATCACTATGTCTGAGATTCCTGCTTTGTTGTGAGAAGGAGCAGGAGGCTGCGCCTGCCTGAAGCCTTGACATACAGGTGAGCTCAGCAGGCCCAGTGATCTTCTACCAGGGCTGAACTGACCAGCGCCTGCATCCCTGCTTGTGTTACATCTGCATGGGATCTTAGGTGCTACTTTGGAGATCCCCTGGTAGAGAGGTAAATAAAATAAAACTTGCTCTTTGCAAATGCATTCGTGGCCTCTGGCTCTTCTTGCAACATGCTTGCACCTGTGCACACACGCCTATTCAGTCATTTAGTGTTCATGCATTGTCATATAGAACTCATTAGCTACTTAGATACTGATTAAGAAGTAGGTTTTCAAAGAAGCTTAGTGATGAACATGCAGCGAATTTGGATCCACAAGCTACTGGTTACTAAGCTCTTTCAAAAAACTGAGTCACTTAATGAGTATTTAAGCATGATGGAGTGTCTTCTGAAATATTGATCTGATTTCTGTATGTTGAAAAGTTAGTCTTTAGTGCCACAGGTGTCTTTTAGACGTCAAGATTGTCACTAGCCAGATATGTAGCCCTACAATTTTGTAAGCCTGAAAAGTGTGAACCTAAGAGATGTGGTTGCACAGGATGACAAGCTTTAGTCCTCTTAGGTTGTGTAGACTTCAGAAGATGGTAGACAAATGGATTTACAATCAATGAGATAAATCTCAACAGCAGATAAAAAATTCCTTAGCTGCACTTGCATAATTTTGAAAGCTCTTTAGAAATCTCTCCTTTATGAAAGTCAGGTTGTGTGTTTTTTCTCGTGTAGAGTTTTGTATCAAGTCCTTCTTCCTTCATATAGACAAGGAAGTATTTGTGCAATTTGACTCAGCTTTGTCAGATAGAGTTGAAGAATGAGAAATAGAATGGATAGGGGCAGCAATAACAGAGTTTCTGTGGGAGGAGCTTGAAATAAAACCTCCTTTCACTTCATGGTTTGGCTATGAGAACAGTGAAAACTGTAGATTAAGGCCAATTTTTATGACAAAGTTATGAAAACAGTTTAAATGATTCAAATCCCCAAAACAGACATTAACTTTCATTAATAATAGGCTGCTAAGTTTAGAAAGGAGATGATTTAGCAGAATTAAGGAAGGCGGGGACAGAAAAAGTAATAAAAGTTTGAACTGAAAAACTGACCCTCATAAATGCAGTTTTTTATTGGACAATACATGCATATTTAATGACACATTCAGGTAAAAGATTTTAGAAAATTCTTACATAATACAAGCTGTGAAACTTATTGACAAAAGTTACAAGTGTGATGGAGAATGCAATAGAGGCAGAAATTTATTAAGAAGCATACAAAAAGTTGAACTTCATAAGTAAAGAGATTTTTAATAGTTTTTTTGAGGGTGGTGATGCAAATTTTCTTTCCTGATAATTCAAAAAGTTACTGATAAGAGAATGCTTTCCTCTAAATGACCATATGATACCTCAAATTTATCTTGGAAGTAGAATAAGGCAAAACCAACAGAAAAAAAACCTGTCTGCTTTTCTGGCCCTGTAGTGGGAATTACTGATATTACTACCTATAGCAAAATCAGTTTTGTCTTTACTTTGAGATTTGAAACTAGTACCCTTGTTCCACATTCAAAACCTATTAGTCATACTTCACAAAATATTCTCTGGATCAAATTAAAATGAAAACTAGAAAAAAAATTAATATTTTTTTTTGACTGCACAGACAATTTCTCACTGCTCAAAGATCAAACATAGAACAGAGGAGATTGTCTGATCAGAAGGTATCATTTGCTACAAAAATCCTGTTGAAACTTTTTATTTCTTACAGCAGTCAATTTAAACTTTTCTCCCTTGCGGTGACTTTCCTCATAACAGCATGATACAAGAGCATAACAGCCCAATTCTCTCTCTGTTTCCCATGAAACAAGGTCAATATATCTGTATCACCCAACACACACCTTTTCCTCTTTTCCCTTTTTTCCTTCATTTTTCTTCTTCTTATTGCAAGAGATGCAAGAAGCTAACATTCTGGTAGTCATATATCAAACTGATGTTTCAATTTCTGCAGCATATTTGCTCAGTATTTATGATCTTTTCAGAGTTTAATCCAAAGTGTTACATTCTCAGGGAAGGGTGCTTTGAACCATGAAAAAAAGGTCTAAATCAGGGGTGTCAAACTCATTTTCACCAGAGGCCACATCAGCCTCATGGTTGCCTTCTGTAGGAGTAGTTACATTTATACAGTCCCAAAATTTCATTCGGCCCTTTGAAGGCAAACACAAGGGTGATAAGGGCCCTCGTGAAAATGAGTTTGACACCCCTGGTCTAAATACTTGGAATGCCCAGATTATTTGGCTGCCCTCTTGAAACGGGCAGTCATCCCCAGTTGAAAAGTAAATGTGATCCATAGCCATTACTGAGAAAAAAATAACAAAAACAAACAAAAAAAAAACCTATTAATTTCAGTAAGGTTAAGGCACTGAAAAGTTACGTAAGTGCCTTAAGTGCTTCAGTACCCTAAGCGTATGGTGGTTTTCAGCAATGGGGAAGATTGGTACACCCCTCACATTGTTATAAATGATAGCTGTCCTGGTGATTTCACGGTGTTTGCTAGTGAAAATACAGTCTCACTGAAATAATACAAATGAATCTGTGCCTTTATTGGTGTCTCTTTCCAGAAAACTGTCATCATTTTTGTTGCCTGACATATGAGTAATATATTTGGAAACAAATTGATCAATTTATTAACTCAGCATTTGCTGAATAGAAAATAGGGACGATGGGACTTCCAAACTCCTAGATATAGGTTACACAAGCAAATTACAAGTTTATTGGAACAATATCAAAAGATCAGATGGTATCACATGATACCTCCAGGAATCAAAAAATGAACACCTGTCTCAGACATTGATATCTCATTAAAGCTTCACTGAGATGCATCTTTACTCCTTTGCCATAATTTTTCCAATATTATTGATTTAAAAAAAAAAAAAAAATAGATGAGGCACCGGATATAATTAGGTACCAGTACACACTACCTATAAAATTTAGTCTCACATTAGTTCTGTGGCAAATGAAAGCATAGTGAAATCCAAATTAGACCATATGACAGAATTTTAAAAAAATCAAAAGAAAACAAAACAAAGTCTAAAACCTCAAAAAAACAACCCCCTCAGTAATGATAACTTCTGAAAAAAAAAAAAAAATACAGTAAAAGAGGGCATGAAAAAGAGACAAATATCCAGTTCTTACTGGCTTTAATTCCAGTCCCTTTGTCCCTTTGAAATTCCCAGACACAATAATCAAATAACGAACAGTCCTTTTGAAATCTGAACAATCTTCTAGCGCAGTCAGGTTACACTTGTGTGAAAGATACCAGAGATGAAAACCCCCCAAAAACTCAATGCCATTCTGTATTGAAAGGGTAAATAGCACAAATAAAATGATTTATCATTATTTTGTTAATTAGAATATGTTGTTATCTGTCTATAAAGAAAGATTTATTAAATAAAGGACAAGAAAAACATATCAAATATATTTTGTTGAAAAAGCTATTTAATAATACAAAAATTTAAAAAATAAACAATACTAAGAAGCTTCAATTCTTTACACTTGGTCCTTTAATTAATAGAACATTCAATTAAATAAAAATTAATATAGATTACACAAACCCCAAATTTCTGTAAAATATTAAAAAAAAGGAAAATTACATATCGAAGTACTTCAGGTTTCTTTTTTCAGTATTAGATGTATCTGTAAAAGTACAAAAATTTTAATGATGTCATTAGCCGAGTACACTAATGTATTCCATTCCTGTCATTCCATTCCAAGATAATGTTGAGGACAAATATTTGAGAAACAAGTGTACAAGCAAGTGATGATATTGTGTATCTCAACAGTGCAGCTTAGCAACCCCCAAAAAATAAAAATGTTAAAAAGAAATCAGGAAAACAAGAATCCATTTGTCATGCATGAAGGGATATTTCAATTACTTTAGTGTGGATTTTGTTTGCCAGTTCTGTAAAACTATATGTGTTTCCCAAGAACATTCATTTTCCTAGTGAAGAGCCTTACTTCCCAGATGGTATGGTCCAGAATGAGAGTGTTTATGAAATTGTCAGAGCAGAGACTACAAAGTCACCAATACCAAAGTGTTTGCAGGAGACAGTTCAATTTTGAAAAAGTTGTGACAGAAAGGAAGCAGGTTTACAATAGTCCTCTGCAATGCTAGTTCACACACCTGCCTTTTATGAAGGCTGTTGACGGACTTCCAGGCTCCCAACTTTTCGACAGTCTACTTGGCTGGCTGTTGAGGAGCTGTGTGTCCTGGCTTCCAGGTCGCTCTGCCTAGCCAAGGCTTTGGGGCTCTTGGCTTACTTTCAGCTTGACTGGTGGAGAGTTGAGAAACCCCTGAAACTTGCATTTCGAGCTCCAAGAGCCCAGCTGTTCAGCAGACAAAGCTTTTATGAACTATGATCTAGGTCTACCTTTCTAGGTACAGATGCAGGTACTTCATAACTTCTAGGATCCACAGTATCCCACCCAAAGAATTTTTAATACAGCTGAAACATTTTGCCTTCTAATTCAAGTGGAGAAATTACAGAAAATTGGTATCTGTGAAGCAGTTGCTTTTCTGTCCTTAGCTCTTCTCAAATGATGAAAAATACACTTTTTAAACTTCTATTTTCCAAACGACAGTTACTTTCAGATACATCTGCAAAAAACATATTAGAATTGGGGTTTAGAGAATAACATGATTTTCTGAGTTTACAAGACTGCCATGGCTATTTATCATTGGACACTCAATTTCACTTGTAGTGATTATACTGGTGTAAAAAAGCTCTGAAACAGTGGTTAGGCTCATCTGAAATAGCTCTACTGTTCCCTACAATGTCTGCAGTTTGTTTTTAAGGGAACACTAAATAAAATTTTTTCTTTAAAAAAGTATTTGGAAAGAGAAAGTCTGATACAGAACCTGCACTGTAGTCAATTGGAGATTTTAAGAAGAGTACCAGCATGCTCATAATGTAATGTCATATTGTACAAGAAGAGAAGTTCTGTGTGTTTCACTGTTATAAAGTGCTAAACAAAAAGAACTCAAATGCCATGTGCTCATAAATTCAGACACTCTTGGCAACTGGGAAAGCTGAAGAGTAAGAGACAGTGCAAAAAAGAGTAAGCAGAAAGGGAGTGAAGAGGAGTGAATAGGAAGCATGATGAAGTGAATCAAACATAAAACGCACTGGATAAAAAATATCACAAAATAGAATATTTGCACAATAAATATTTGAAACAGGTTCTATCTTAATCTGACACAAAGCAATAGAAACTATACTGCTACATAACCTCTAGCGGTTGTTACTGGATTTTCTTTATAACGTCATCACTTTGGAAGATGTCAGATCAACAGTTTGACATAAGGAAGTGTAACAAGGAATCAACAGAAGGCATAATCAGGAAGCAAAGAAATGAAGTATTTCAGGTAGCTGGTACTACTGCAAAGAAATCCATGTGTTTTGGCTGATGGTTTGTGTAATGTAAAAATAGATTTGTGAGTGAATGAGGTCAGGAATGGAAAAATGCCATGGAATTAAAAATTGAAGGCAGGAAAAAAGTAAGCAAATTAGTTGAGAAATCACTAAGTCCTAAAATAATTAGTCAAATAGGACCAAAATCATTAATATCCCAGCAAAATGGTAAAAAACTGTATTTTTAAATTTAGACTGTTAAGGAGTTTCATAATTTTGATTAATTCCATGGTCTCTCTGAGTTGTAACTGTATATTGGACACTGTGAAACATATTTGTCTGGTATATTTAAATATTTTATTTCCAACTTTCACCTGTATGATATGCGGTATTATAAAAAAATAATCCAAGAATATTTGGCTGCTTTCTAGTTTTACTGATTTTTTTTTCCAGGTATAATTTATTGTTGTGGGAATATAACAGAAGATTGGCAAGGAGGATTGTAAACATGTTCAAGTGACTTGCAGCTGGGGTGTAGAAAAACACATGTATCATACTCATGATTGTTTAGTCTTGTGTGCTTGACAAGTAGAATCTCTGTGCTTAGATATCACAGGTCTGTGATAGAATTAGAGGAACCTATTGAGCATACTTGAGATTCCTGCTCTGCTGTGAGAAAGATGAAAGCACAGTGGCAAACCACACGTGTGTGAGTCCCTGGTATACAGGAGAAAACAGCAGGTTTGGTAATTCACTAGCAAGGACTAAGCTCCGAGGTGCCTTCATTCCTGCTTTTGTGTCTCTGTCTGGGTACTGCTTTGGAGATCCCCTGGTTCATGAGGTAACATAAATAAATTTACTCTTTGCATTTCATCCATGGTTTTGTGATTGTTCCTACGTCCTGCCTCTGTTGGCTTGAACTTTTGTGTTCATAGGAAAAGTCAAAATATTCACCTGTTAAACGGACTATTTTATGAATGAATGAATGAATGAATGAATGAATGAATGAATGAAGCTGTGGACTCATCAAAACATATGAGTTTCCATCTCTAAATCTGGAAATTTCGTTGTTTTGTCTGTTGAGAAAAACAGGCAAGACAGAGGCTACACACTTCACAGTTTAGGTCGCATTTTATTTTGGGGAGCCAGCCTTCTCACAGGATTCCCTTTGTTGAACTTCATGAAGTTTCTGTCAGTCCATTTCTCTAGTCTTCTGAAATCCCTCTAGATGACAGCACAAGCCTTGCACGATCAGGAAACTTGCTGAGTTTATGCTGTACCCCATTATCTGGATCATCAATGAAGACGAAAAACAGGATCGGACCCTTTATTGAACCCTAAGGTACACAGCTGGTTACTGGCCTCCAACTTGACTTGGTAACACTGATTGCCATCCATTCCCAGACATTCAGCAAGACATTCAGTCACTTTTCCCAGTTGAGAGCTATACTTCATTATGGATAGGTGCTGGGGTCATTTATTTGCCAACCAACAAAACAATATTTTCTAACAGCTGTGCCTTTGTTAAAAATGCCTCAGTGGATGTCTTAGACATCACAGAACATCAAAACCTTAAAACTGATTGTTGTCATAATTATATAATTCAGTACAAATATTCCCAGAAATATCTCTCCTGATCTTTTCCATCACCTGAATAATAACTTAGGACTTTGTCACAATTCTTAGAGACTTTAAAATATCATTATTGTATTTAATGTTTTAAATAAAACAGCTTCTCTGATTAACAGCATATTCTTGCTCGGCAAATTGGTTGTGCAGTACAAATCTTTGTCTTAATGACAAAAGGAAATAAAAACAAGAAAAAAAACCCTTGTGCTTAGTATTTTCATGAGGATCTTTTTTTTTGGTGGTGTTGTTGCTGTTTTTTTTGGTGGTGTTGTTTTTTTTGGGTTTTTTTGTTTTGTTTTTTTTTTTAAATTTATTTTTAATTTAATACCCACATTCTTTGGTGTCTTCAGATGAGTATCAATTATGTGGTGATGACACAAAAACTTCTTTACCTCAAATTTGTTTCAAAAGTTTTTTCAATTAAAGGACCCACACTCTGTGAAAGCTACATCTGTGTGTTTAAGCAAAAATGATTTGTGTCTCAAAGCTATAGAACAGAAGAAGAAGAAATAAAAAAGCCTCTGATATTTTCCAAATGTAATCAGTGGAAAAAAGTCAAAAGGAAAGAACAGACCTGTTTTCTCAAGTTACGTATGAGTACAGATTTTTCTTCTTGTACCTCATTCTTCACAGTATCATTTAGTTTTTAAGACAAAACTTACAATCTTCTACCATTTTGTTCTTCAGTTGATTGTGTTCTTTTTATTAAAAAAAAAAAAATCTTGATCAGGATCTTCTTCTCAGTTTGATGTTTTCAATCACCTTTAAAATGTGATCTCAAACTAGGAATTACAATGCAATCTGAAATATATCCATCTCTTGCATTACAGTAGCACCATTTGCAAAACAGTGAGACCTCTTACCTGGACCACCTCTAGTGCGTGCTGCCTTCCCTGACATTAAGAGCAATGCTGAAATCTTCACAGCTCATGTTCACATTCACTTTTTTTCCACTTCTTTATCTGTTTCCACCTCTCACTTCTATCAACGAATTATGGTTAAAAAGAATGCTTTGATCTGAGGAATCTTAATGAAGTAAGGTGTTAACTAATCTGTAGCTGAGAAAGAACCCTGTGAGGGAGAGAGATCTCTGGCTTTCTTCTATGTCAATCTCTTAAAACCAAGTGATCCTAGAAACTGCCATGTATTAGAATCAGAACATTATTGAATTGTAAGGATCTGGTTCCCCTTAAAAATATCAATGGTTAATAGCTCAGATTTTAAAAACTCACCATATTATCTGACAAAGCCTATAATTGAATTAATCTGTTAGTCTGTGCTTGCTTTGTTGAGCAAGGCAGCCTGCAACAGAATGAAAGACTGAAATAATTGATTAGGAAAAGCAATGTACAGAGTTTTTCTACTCCCACCCCATTTCCAATGCCCCTGCAAAAACAAAGCATAGATTTGTGACTCAGGGCTCTTTCATTTCTACTCTAAGTATGATGAGAAGGGGACCAAATTCTACAAAAAGGTTGCAAAAAATATCATGGGTGCCATGGTGACTATTTTCTTTTTAACTTCAACAAGGAAAGAAGCATGAACAACAAGGAAAGGATTTGGAAGACAAAACAAATTAGAAAGTACCCAAAATTCAGTTGAGATGATTCTATGTCAACTTCTCTGCAGCAAAAAGCAAAACGGCCACAGGTTACTATAAAGCAGGGGAAGACTTGACTAAGCCATGGAAAAAAGTAAAGACCATAAACCCCTGCCAGTTCAGAAGACTCACTTGCTCAGTCTTGTGTATGGGGAAACCTTCAACTGATCTCAGTTATCAACAGCCAGGGAAACAGAGGTTTCAAGAAACTAAACTGCTTCCAACATAGTCACTAATGAATAATACTGATACCAGCCAAGCAATCTGACCTATATATTGTCTTCAGGGGTTAATTTTTCTAAATATGAATTCACATGGTTTCTAAACATGAAACATGATCAATGCTATACTGATTGATGACTGCAGCCTTCCTGGGTAAAGAGTAAACCATGAATTAATCACAAGGTGTAACTTCTGATATAGTAATTGAGTAAACAAAAATTATTAATGAACATCTGTTATTTTTCTATTCCTATATATCAAGAACACTGCTTTAGCACACATGATAATACTTCTACTCTGTGGATTTTTTCTTGAAACAGGAAGCAAATTTACTGTGTTATTTTCTGCACTACTTTGAAATAGAAAGCCGACATAATATTTACAATTGCTCACTTTAGCACATACATGTACTAACTCAGGTCTTTCTCTCTGCTGCCTTTTCAAAGGTGGCTTCTGAGTCTTCACGCATGCCAAATTTGTCAACTGGATTTTTCAGAGCTTAAAAAAGATGTGATGGCATAACTATTTTTAGAAACCATGTGAATTCAGATTTAGAAAAATTAACCCCTGAAGACAATATATAGGTCAGATTGCTTGGCTGGTATCAGATTATTCATTAGTGACTATTTATGTTGGAACCAGCAAGTTATTTTAATTAGACTGGAAAATTCAAAGCCTGTATATGTTAAGTCATCTAAACGTAGGCATCCAGGGCCATTTGAGGTAGACAAGGATATTCTGGCTGTCTTCTAGCTGCTTTTCTGCAAGGTCATGTTAATATATCAAATATTATTTACGTACCACACTACATTTGCCAGTACTGTATAAGTATCTTGGATACCGTATGGCATCTCAGACAGCACGAGATTATGACATTTAAACAGCTGGACTTAGCTTAAGGGACACAATCAAGTGCAAGAATTAGACAATTACATTGGGGTGTCCATCTGTAGATATCAGCACAACATAGAGTATTACTAGTGGACAGCAAACGAATGCAGTCCATGTAGTCTGCAATAGTAGTGGACCAGTCTAATATGGAAACCTGGAACTTGATTCAATTCCTCACACAAAGATATTTAATGTAATCTGAGTTGGCCTGGGGTATTCTCTCTGCCACACATGTACCATTCCACTACTGCCGAACTCTTGGAAATCTCAGGGCATCTCAAAGGTCATTAGATGCTTACATTCAAGCAAACTAATTAAGGCACCATTCACTAATTCACTCTATTTCCAGTGACTATAATAGAAGCTCAATATCTAACTCATAATAGGACTTTTACTTGAAGACACCTAAAATGAGTACCTTAATCTCAAATATAACCACACTTGTGGTTTATTTGGGTCCACAGCTGTATATCTTTGCTAATACTAGTTTTCTGTCTCAGTTAACTGATGCACAGTACATGTAATGATACTTTCCTCTATTGCATTGGATTACATTTACAATAGTCAATAATTCATACATCTCCTGCTTCCCAAAATTTATCAGAATAAAAGGCATTATACACATGCAATTAAAGTTTTGTCTCTCTAGAAGTTTTTGTCACTGAATACTGTGATTTATGATTGATTAAAATGATGTATTTATATCTACTCAGCATTTTTCTTGCAGACAAATTTTTAGTTTGTCAATAAAGAAGAGTTTTTGCTATGCAATTTCTATTTGTTCAATAAAGTAAATCATGAAGTAAAAACATAATTCTAATGAAATGATGTAATTTACATTGAAAGGGTGATTTTAACTTTTTGGAAACTACTTTAAAAAACATTAATAATTAAATGAAAGACAGTCTTAGTCAAATATTTTAAACTCCTGTTAAACTAAAATACTGTATAAATGTGGCTTCCACAAAAATCTAGCATAGGAAACAAAAGAAAAAGAACAACAACCAAACCAAACCAACCAATCAACCAACCAACCAACCAACCAACCAACCAACCAACCAACCAACCAAAAAACCATTTAGATCACTTTTGTCTATCATCTTCATTTGGGAAGGTACTTTAACATGTCTTCCTTAAACCAGGCATATGAAAAAATTACGTGATTAACCCCAAACTTCTTCACTTTAAAAAGAATAACTCTATTATTGCAAGGCTTGATAATATTTTTATTACTATGGCCTTCATTCTTCAGAGCAGTAATATTAGAAAACAGCAGAGCTGATCAGGTCAGCTTTTCACATCTTAGCAGAGACAACATCATGTTAGCATTTGAACTGAAAGTTGAATTTTTTTTTTTTCAATACAGGGACCTGAGTTTGCCTGTTCTACCAGAAGTGCAACAGCTGTTTTCCTCCTTATTTCTGAACTCTATGAGTGTTTCTTCCATGAACAGCATGTGCATTGAAGTCTATAGAAGTATACCTCAAGATACTTAACTAAGTAGACCTCTCTATGCAACAGCGTCACTATATGGCAAAAGTCCCCAGAATATCAAGGTAGGTTGCTCTCGACCACACTAAAAGTTATTCAGTAAAGGTATACTGTTATTTACATTGGAGCTTTGTATAGCACATTCAATATGAAAGGTTTTGAGAAGTTTCTTTCAAGATAGATAGAACTAGAAATCAGTGAGAATAATCTGAATTACATGAATTGGTGTTCATTCAGCCTTTGGTATCATGACAATAGATTTTCTTGTGTCAGGACTTGTCTGCTAGATAATATGGCTGAATTTCATGGACATGACAAATTATGTAGGCCAGAATCAATCTACCTACTTTTACTCATCGCAGAAAATTTTTTTAGAAAGTGTGTTTTCTTCAGATTAATCACCCATTACTCTGTTTAGCAGTTATTGGTGAGCTAACAGATGTTACCAAAATGTAGATGAGTTTGCATGAGGAAATTGGAATTCCCTAGTTACCACAACAGAGATTTTTAATTTGTTCAGAAACATTAATTACCTTTATTGTATTCAGTAAATGATTTCATAGATAACAAAAATCTTAAAGGGAAAACTTGGCTAAAGTCTTCATAAAAAAAAACAAAAAAAAAACAAAAAACAAACAAACAAAAAACCAGCTGCTGTAGCTTTTATTAGCATTATGTCAATGGTGATGTTCAATCTAAATCAGACAAGATATATAATTTTTTTACACCTAAGATGGGCTCTTAGGGATGGTTCTTACTTATCTTCAAGATGAGTGCAATGTGGATGTTTATGCCTAAGGTAGTCATATAGCATCCTTGTATAGCAAGTGGAGAGTTAAAAGCATTTGAAATGGTCATATGCAGACCATGTTTTATCTTATTTTAAAGGCAGATTGTAGGAATTCAGTTGAGTTTCAGAAATCTCTAATACTTTCTATTGACCATGAAGAAGATCTTGAAATTTAGCTCAGATGTAAACCTCTACATCGTAGTCATCTAAATTTGACATACAGAAATGGACATTTGATCCTGCCAAAGGAAGTGTCTAGATTTCTATAATGTGCATGACAAGAGACTGGGGCATCTGGAGATTTCCAAAAAGAGCTCATGTCTTTCTTTTTTGTTAGTTGGGTCTTTTCTGTGTTGGCTGCTAGAGGCACTTCTTTTTATTATATAAATCTACACAACATATTTCTCTCTAACAACAGTATGTGAAACCCCTGAAGTACTGTAAACTAACCATTTATTCTTTGTAAAATAAGATACCTCATAAATTTGAGATTGACCTTTAATAGCTTGTTTTCTCACTGAGCTGCCCTCACAAACTCACTTACATGTGGTAATTGTAGAATCATTATTGTTGGTCATACTTATTAATAATCTTAAAATAAAATTATGTAAATTTTATTTAAAATTCTATAATTGCTATGGAAAATAAGGAAAGCAATATCTACCTCTAATGTTCTAAGACTTCCCCAGTGTACACTGTCATCTATTTGGGAAGCTTAGATTTGTAATGACAGGAAACACTAGACACCTTCTGAGAATGGATATGCAACGAAGTAGAAAGAGAATTTTTCCTTTTTTCTTTTTTTTTTTTTTAAAGTAACAAATTAACAGTTTCTTTGTATATTGAATTCTTTCTTGCAAACAACTCAAACACAAGGCATTATATCCCAAAGATCCTATGTATGTAAGGATAACTTCATCAGCTACCCCTGTGGGTGCACTGTGAGCCTGAAATGTCATATCTGGACCACTGGAATGAAAGAGTCCTGGAGCTAAATGTTGAAAAAGCAAGGAAGGCAATTTTCACAAAGATAAGGCATGGTTGTTTAGTCATCTCCAGCCTCTGCAATCTCTAGATGTTTGTCGAGGGTTTAGATTGCGGGGTGACAATAAAAACCTGGCAGATGTGTTGTTAACCTCCTCTCCCCCCGACTTCCCCCTTTTGCCCCTCCCTCTCCCCCCTTCCCACTATGACATGCGATTGGGAGGGAAAGAAGGACAGAGAGAAAAGAGTTGGAAAAAATTAAAGATGTTTTACTAATGCTACTAATAAGAATAGAGAAAATAATACAAAATATACAAAACCAATCTTGAAAGTCTCAGCAACTGCAGAGCTGGCACCCGAAGTCCTGGATTGGACTCTGCAGCCAACCGGAGCTGGATTCAGTCTCTCACTAGGCCTCAGTTAGCAGGGACGACTAGCAAGGTCCTCTCCTAATGTCAACCATAAGGAAAAAGGGAAAAAAAGGGGCGAGATCCTCATGATCTCCCACTTTTATATGAAGTATTCACATGAATGGAATGTTATACACCGTTGGTCAGTTTCTTGGTCACCGGTTTCTCGTTGCCGCTCTTGCGAGATGTCCATCTGTCCTTATCAAAAAGTTTGTATTCCATTACTAGGTTTACCAAAACATGTATCTGGTTCTCCAGGAAAATGCAGCTAATATGAAGGCTTTAGCTGACAAGCAAATTCACTAAAAGAGAAACTTGTTTTTTAACAAAACCAAGACAATGTTTTAGATTGGACTGTCTCTGTATTTAGAAAGTGAAATAAAACAATTTTTTTCATCAGGAGTAAAGAAAATGTTATCTGGTTTCCTATGTCAGATCTACAGACCCTTGCACCTACCAGCTCTTCACCATGTCATTATTATATCCTCTTTTCTCAAGGAACCTCTGGTGGGCCCCTACCCTCAATAGGTAAGTAGCTAGTAAAATTTTAAAAATCAAATTTTTAATGGATTATCAGCAGGTGCAGATACTTTAGCGATATGTGGCCTGCAGATGTTGCCTAAAATGGATGGGAAATGGCTGAGCTTTCTCCAACTTTTCCACAGGGAGGTCATAGATACATAGATTAGAAGGGGTCTCCAGAGGTCAGCCAGTCCAATTTCCTGTTCAAAGCAGGGGCTATAGCAGGTTGCTCAGGGTCTTGTCCAGTTAATATTAAAGTACCTTCAAGGATTAAGATTCCTTAACATCTCTAGGACTCTTTTCCTGTCTTTGACCAGCTTCATGGAAAAAACAGTTTTCATGTTTCATCTTGTGACCATTGTCTCTCATCTTTCCTCTGTAAACTTCTAAGAAGCATTTGGTTCTGTCTTTTCTTGTTATGCAGCTCTTGAAGTTGTAGATCACTAATAGGGCTTCTGCCCAAGATCCAGACTTTGTTTTCGAAGTCACTAAGTCATTGTCAAAACCTTGGTGAAAAATATATAAATGCTGAAGTATTTGAAGGGATGGGATGTGTGCAGCATAACTGCATAAGGAATTTTTTAATAGGAAAACATCACTATAAACAGCATGAGTACCAACTAAATATCCTAATCAGTAGGGTGAAGTTAAGTTCTACTTTGCTGGCTTTCATTCTGACTTCATATTTCCCAGGATACTCAGCAGCCTACTGTCACCAGAAGGGTGAATACTTTATTCTTAGGAAGACATATTTTAGGATGTGGGTTCAAAAATTTTAAAGACGATCTACTTCTCACATGACTGTTTCCATCACTAGCTTATTATACCAAAGGTGTACAACACAACTACAAAAGTACATGTACACTTTTGTCAAATGTTTATCCTAACCTTAATGTCTTTTAATAAGAATGTTTCAATGAATGTGTATTTTCATTCAGATATTACGATGCGGCATTCAATATGCAAAGTTCAGATTCAATGGAAAATATAGTTTGTGGGAAAATCTGCAAATAAGTCTCAGAATTAGCCAGTTTTATAAGTCAATATGAGGCTATTCCAGCTGAACCACTGAATCATCACTGTAAGTGTGAATGTCACTGCAAGTGACTCATCCAGCCTTATAGACAGTGATGTATGGATTAATGAGATTTATGAGAAAAGATTCCATCAGCTCTTAAGATCACAAATTATCTCAAAAGCCATGTGTTAGGAAAATGATATGCAATTTATATAAAGTGACCTTATGCCAGCACCACACATATTCACAAGAAGACTTCAACATGGCCAAAATAAACACAGAAGCTTCTATAAACCAGCCACTTAAGCTCTGAAGGGGAATTTGGAATTATAAGGTAAGTACCAAAGTTCCTCTTAGTTGGAACAAGAGGAGACCTGGAAGTCTCAGAGCAGCACTTCTAACACCACATTGGATACACACAAGCCACCTGATAGGAAAAACCCAGGGCAAGAGCAAAGGAAGACTGAAATTACATTGCTCTGCTGGAGCCCTGTGCCTTAACTTACTAGGTAAGAAAGAGAGTCAGAATCCAAAACCTTCTACTGGACTTCAGGTAATAACCCATAGAGTTGTCATTTTCTTTATGAAACAGAAATCAAAGCTTTTAAATATAGTGCAGTGTTCACTTTGGAAATAGAAATTTCTTCCTCCTGCTTTTTGTGTTGGAGGGAATGACTACAGATATTTTATGCCTAACATTATATTGTAATAGATTGTCTAAATATGTCATCAGAAGATAAAGGTGTGATATATTCTTCCATCTAGTCACACTTTTCTATATATAAGGAAAAAAAAATCTAGGCCCATTAAAAAAAAAAAAAAGTCTATCGATGTAAGCATTATACATCTGAAATTTGAGGCCAAGAGGTACATGCAAGTATTCACAGGCCAGTATTTCATGCTGCTTGCTGAGAGAAATAATTCCTTCCTCTCAGGAAAACTCCTTGACACATAGTTCATGAATGATGCTGAATAAGAACATTTAAATAGGAATATTTTTTTCATATGGGACTCTCATGTCAATTGCTCTTTATAGGCATCACAGCCGTGGTGACTTCGGCCTTAGAGGCAGAAGAGGTAGAACTTGGAAGTCATCATTAGTAAGTTGAAAATAATGATGGGAGGTATTGCAGGACCACATAAAAATTAACTTAGAAGTGCAAGATCATAAAAGACAGTAAAATAAAGAGAAGCTGTGCTTTTAAAAGCATACAGTAAGGAAATTTTGATACCTCTTTTCAATAGTTAGAACACATGTCTCAGCCTCAGCCACTTCCCCTGGAAGCTTGTCCCAAACTGAACTCCAAACCACATAAATGAGATGTTCTTTGCTGGAAGTTCATAAACCCATGCATTTTCCTATGAAATTATTTTAAAAGTTAGTACCAGCAGCAACCATTCATCAGTAAAGAAAAAAAACATTACGTTCTTTAGGAATATTACTGTCAGAGACACAGAGAAATATTTTAAGTTCTATGGAAAAAAAGGATCAGTGATTTATTGTTTTCACTACCTTCATGTGGGTTTCCTATGAACTGCTGCTCCCCTTATTCTGTTATTACAGAAATACTAAGCAAATAAGAAGTGACAGCAGGTAAAAGGAAGGACAGAGGAGAAAAACACAGGTAATAGTTTCTGATCACTTTCTGCTTTTCAACAAATTATTTGAAGAATGCAGTATTTAACCAGATTTACTTTTACTGAAGGCTCAGTAGGAATTGCTAAAACAGAAATTTTTCTTGTATTACCATTAGCATTAATAATACTTTGTTCATTTACTTGTTTGCCTGTAACATTCAGAAATGCTTTGTGAATTCACTGTTCATGGGAAATAATATATCTGTGGAATATTTGCCCCACCTGTTATTAATATCTATGATTGTTTCTAACACAGTTTAGAAAAAATATACAGGTGTAAAGGTTGAAATCTTCCAAGTTCCAGTTTAACAGATGATAATAGGTATAAAAACATCTAAAATTTTTCAAAGGTTCATGGAATAATTGTGCACCAAAGAAAATATGTATCTAGCTTAACTTTTTACATTTCTGATGTATAAATCCAAAGAAAATATGTATCTAGCTTAGCTTTTTACATTTCTGATGTATAAATCCAGAGCATAGCTAGTGAGATAGGTTTCTTTAGTAGAAAAAGAAAGAGGAATTAGTGCTTATTAGGGTGCGATTAATCTAACCTATTTTAGGTATTTACTTTATACTGACATGAATTAGATGTTCCAATTCCTCTATGTTTACAGTAAAGGGAACCATAGATGACCAGTTAAGCTCTTCAAGTCAGTTCTTTGAATTTCACATCAGATGAATTTCAGCCTCACTTTATAGCTTCTCTGGCTTCTAACAGGAATGGAACATTTATTGAACTGAATGGCTCTGAAAAATGTCATTCTGCCAGTTTTCTACAACCCCCCTATACTCACCATTTTACAACAGACATGTAATCTGTTTTACTACTTTCAGAGTTTCATTTGCAGCATCTAATCTACTAGAATCCAAACCACAGTCTTCCTAGCTCAAAATGAACATATCTTACTCGTGACCTTTGAGAAGCACTCGTGTCTATGTGTTAGAAACATATCTAGTATACTCATAGCCCACCTATTCCAGAAATATTCTCCTGTCCTTGTTTTCAGAATGTTTTGGGCTACCATGTGAAAAGGATGAGTATGGAGAGTAAAGTTCTCCTCTCACTTTATTTTGCACATTCATCAAGAATAAATCTACCCAATTTACCTTTAGCTATTTTTATACCTCCTGTGGGATTCATCGTTGTATACTTTTTAAATTCACACTGAACATCATATAAAACTCACCGGAGTATTCAGATATCTGTCTATGTGCAATATGAGTCATTTTTCTCTGCAACAAAGCAGGTGCCTGCATCTTCAGAGACTAGAAGATAAAACTCAGTAATCATAGTGTCTGAGTTGCATTCATGTTGCTGACTCAACAGCTGGCATTACCCAGTACTGAGTGCTGCGGGAGTTAAAATGTGAACGGAGGATCAAATAATAGAGGGTAGCAGAATAAAATGCAAATTGAAGACTATATTTCATAGGAAGTAATTTCACAGGACAGAAAATGGCTGCATGCTCTAAATCTGTACTAACTACTTTAAAGCCATATGCTGTGCTGAATCTGTACCTCTCACATCTTGCATTAGGGTTGAAATTTGAAACACTAAAAGCTTGAAGATTCTCCTTTTTAAAAAGCCAACATATTTCCTTATAATTATAGTTATAATATCAAGGCTCAAAAAGGGCTGAATTAGTGATATCCTTCTGGACTACAAGGACATGTAGTTTTGATCCCTGCCTATAACTCCTGTATGGTCAGTAAGACCTTATAAAGCTCTTTTTCTATTCTCTGTGATCAGAAAATACCCAGAGAGTAAGATCTGTGCAGTTGTCTTAATGCTCCTGCACATTCCATAAAGTTATGAACAAATAAACCCAGGTCACTGAAAATCCTCCATGACCAAAAAAAAAAAAAAAAAAAGAGGGAAAGAGATACACAATATGAAATAACCTGGCTCCTTTAAGAAGTTCAGAGTAAGAGGAAAGAGAAGGAAGATAAGAAAAACAGTGTCAAATAATCATGGAGAACCACAAAGTAATCACAGCTGGGTGCCTTGATATTGCTTCGCAATGTTTTCACTGCAATGTTGCATCAATACAAGAGTACATTGGGTCATGCCAGAGTGACATGTCGCAATTGTTCTGTAGTTCTCTGTGCCTTTATTTGTTGACCTCATCATCTCTTCAGCTCTTCACTATTGAATACTACTTAATTAGGTATTCAAAGCACTGGATGACTCCTAATATGCTCTAAAATTTGGCACTTCTGTACACTCAGTTATTTTTCAGACCATCCTTACAGAACTAGTTCTGGAATGAATTACCTTGAAGCTTGGGGGAAGAAAAAAAAAAAAAAGTTTATGTCGTGTTCTATAAATCTGTGGATGCATGAAAAAATGGGCAAGTATTGGGAGAGTAAGGAAAAAGTGCGTGAATAGAGCTTTTAAAATGTTTGTGTCAAAAGGCACCTCTCTAGACTAATTAGAGACATTCATAAGAAGAAAAAAGCAGAAAAACAGAATTGGTGGTACTAAGCATAATGTACTCTTTTAAAATCACTTGCACTTGCTTTAAATAGAATTAATGATCCTAATAGTAAAAATATTCTTGTGAAGCCCATGAATCAAAGCCCTGATGATCAGATTGATCAAGGAACATTTGAACATTTCAACAACAGAATAAAGTGAAACAGGTCTAAGTGGTGACAGACAATGGAGCCATATGTTCAACATAATAACTCAGGCAGAGTATTTCCTGCCAATGAATTACCCATTCCCACATTTGCAATGATGATCTTGGTGGGAAACAGAAATTGAGTAATATTCGAACTAACAGATGTCTCCCAAGAAGTGGCCTTTTCTATACTTAGCGAATCTACACTTTAGAGCACAGTAATCCCTCTGTAAATCGTGGAGAAATATGGCATCTAATCCCTGTTCATTGCATGGACACAACCAATAACAGAACAGATAAATATATTTTCTGTCACTAGTCAATAAACCCTTTAAAAATTATGTATCACTGCTACGCCACCTTCAAAAAGAGAGAAAGATTTAGTTTACCTTTTTTTTTTTGCAAATTATCTGCTTAAAAAAACTCTTTGCTTACATTTTCCAGTTCCTAGTAGAAGACATAACACAGCCATTGCTGTCATCAAATGGGTCTAGCTGGTGTAAATGATATCAAGATCAAGATTTCTATTTTTATAATAGCAGAGCTTTCTAAAGTGGTACTTAGGCTCCTGGACAAATATCCTGACTTTCTAAAATATTAAGTAGCAAACTTAAAGACATTTTAAAAGAAGTTATTAAGTATTACAGAAAAAGTGATTCAGATAACAGATATACATCTAAGTGTTAATGGAATGTTATGATTACAACAGGTTTGTAATTTTTATTGTAATAGAAAAATAAGTCCATCTGCTGAGAAACTAGTGTGGCTTTTAGTGACCAGATGAATTCCAGGTTGAGAAGATGTCTAAGTATCAAGAGAGGTTAAGGGTATATACAAAGAGTACAGAAAGAACCTTGTGAGTTAGATAATCTGTCACACTGCTCCAATATTGAATTTTGCATATGGAGTGAATAGAAGAGAGAAATTAAGTTTCTGGGAGCCATTACCATATATTTTATCACAGAAATTTGACATCTATTTTTTTAAAAAACCATTAAAATTGGCAAATGGTAATAAATGCCATTTTTCCTTAGACAATCCCTACTAGGAAAAACTACAGTGCAAATTACAATGAAAAATCCAATACGTTATGCTTATCCTCAGTGCAGGTACCTAGATCCTTTTATAACAGTAGTGAAAGTGTTGTACACATGTAACTGGAAGAATTCAAACCTTATAATTTGTAGATGATTTTTTATATTGTCTTCGACATTTCTGTGAATTTTAATGGGGATGCGTAATTATAAAATCAATTATGTACTCAGTAGTAAATACTCCAGTGAAGCGATGCTCTTACATTATGTTGCATTCTTATTAGAACAGAAAAACAGCAAATCCAGGCCTGTAATCTGCCAAAGCTGGCTTTAAATATGCCTGAAACTGCCAAGATATATTTAATCAACTAACTTGCTGTGGCTGTTTTATTTTTATTCCCCTTTATTGTCCACTTGTTTTTAACTTATCTGAGAAATGGGATTTTGCTTTGGTTTATATACCACAAGCCGGGACAAATCATTATTAAATTTCCTTTCACCAGTTCTGAATTCATTCAATTACAATACATGATCAAATGTGTAGTTTTTAAAATAGTCTTCTGTATTTAATACCACAACAACTGTGACTTTGTTTCATGTGGTAATTAATAGGAGTTCCTGCTAGACACAGAGCATAGTCTGAAAGCAGAAATAGAAAATCTGTAAATTGCTTTGTCAAGCCTCATAAATCATCTGCTGTCCAAAGTGTGTTGCTCATGTACAATGTTTTCTCTTTGTGCTTTGAAATCTCATGTTTCCTCAAAAAACCAAAAAAAAACAAAAAAAAAAAAAGAGAGGAAGAATTAGACATAGCATCCATTGATACAGCATTGATACAGTAGATTAAAATAACTTGAGGAAGTCACAATCACAGAAAATGAGACATTAGACACAAATGAGGATAGGTGAAACTAGATATATTCACTCACTTAACTGAACTGGCTGACTGTGTTTGGTTTAGCATCAAGATGACACTTCAGAAACTCAGAAGAATTTTCATTAGTAGTCCTATGAACTTTGTCACCATTCAACCTCTATGTGTGTCATATGTGCCTAATTAATTCCTTATGTGGCTACTTTAATTCTGCTCCAAACCCAACAATCTGACAGGTAGAAATCATTGGAATGTGTAAATGTGCAAAGGGCATGCTCATTTATTTTGGAAGAATCCCTGTACCACAAACTTTGAAAGATGTGACATAACTCACTGTGCCCTGATGGGTCTTTTTATGAAACAAGAAAATTCAAGGTAAAGTCATCCTTAGCTGGGCTTTCATGATGACAAGGTCACAGTTAAGATTGAATGGTAATCTTATAAGGCATTGCCAGTGAGTGTGAAATCTCAGTTTACATTTTGATTATTCCCCAGTCTTCTAATTTCAATGTAAAGCTTCACCATATAAAAATATTAGCACTTAATATTTACTCTATGTAGGGCACCTGGCTGCAGGTAAGACAGACAGTGAAGAGCAAAGCCTTAGGGGAATATTTTGCTACAGAAACTCTGTTGGCATCGGATTTTTACCTCAGACCAATGTAAATGTGAATTAACAATGTTAGTAGAAATAGGAAATCAGAAAGTCTGGTTCATCCACTCTTAGCATTCTTTTGCCAATATCAGGGAGAACAGCCCAGTGCCCAAGCCAAAGGGTGAAATCAGATTCAAACAGCAGATTTGTTGATCTGGTGTAAACTTCCCTGACCTTGTGCAGGGCTGCTCAACAGGAACATCCTACAATTCCAATCACGTCATTTACTTTTTTCTCTTATCAGGCTCACCCTGCTTATGATCTTCGTTCCCTTCCAAATAAAAGCCAACCTCTATTTATCCTATCCCCAAAAAAAAGGTTCAGATTTTCTGAAAATATTTGCTGCCTGTGCAAGTACTGAGTGTGCTTAGGACAAGAACTAAAAGAACTGATACATGCCTGATCCTTAGGCATCCCACTGCTATTAAAAGTTGCATTTTGAATAACTGAGTGCAGCTGAGTCCAAAACATATGGCAGGTGATGTGGTCTGTGGGAGCTGGTAGTAACGAGGCAGAAAAGGCAGCTGGCTAGAAAGCCTATTGTTTGGTGTTGAGCACATGTTGCTGAGCTGAGCGGACCAGAGGGAGGTCTACAACTGACAGGCTGGAAGTTGCAGAGTACACCTGCTCACTGAGAAATTTTTGCTGCTATGAGGGAGACCACCACTCCCACTGAGGGGAGCTGTCTTTAGAAAGGATTCACATTCCCCTCTGAGCACCATCCAGGAGAGGCTTGAGAAAGATGTGATCATACATATAATACTGCAATAATTCTTTCTCTTTGTCTCAACTGGCATAAATCTTTAGAGTAACTTTGTTTGTAGAGTAATTGGAGCTCACTAGTTATGTGTCACATAATTTGAGGCCTTCAGTACTTATGTATTTAGTACATGATAGGATTCTTCTACTCTTAAGACCCAGAAATAGGCAACTCCAGAGAGGGATTCATCCCATTCTAATACAGGCTTCTGAAATCAATATGATGAATAATCCTGTGGAAGCACATTTCTTGCTTCATGAACTAGCTTTAGGTTATATGCCTATTACTTGCATAGCTAAAGTTTGTTAAGAATAAACTTACCCAAATAATTGTTTTTTATATCAGTGCAACTGTGTTTATACAAGAACTTCATATTCTGACAATTCCTGAGACATGGGTAAGCATAAAGGCAAGCATGAATTTGAAAGACATAGTCTATCAAAAGGAGAGATTAAAATAAGGCAATTAAATGGGGATAGATAAAAGAAAGGATGCAAAACCGTAAATAATGGAAAATAACCTCTTGCATGAGCAAGGTTATGTGTAATAATTACAACAAACATTAAGTTACCCCTTAAAGACTTAATATAATTTCAGCTTGATAAGAAAACATTTTTTTTAAGCAATGAAATTCAAATGTTAAATGGCTTACTTTTCCTTGGTAAACTAGAAAATAAGTTTATATCAATGATTTTTACAAAGACAAATTATTCATTATTTTTGTAAGGATAGATTAGGTTCTTTCCTTATGCTACATAGTCACTGATATTTCATGACCCCACCTGGGGTACTGTGTTCATCTCTGGGGCCCCCTGTTGGAGTGAGTCCAGAGGAGAGCCATGAAGATGATCAGAGGGTTGAAGCACCTCTCCTATGAAGACAGGCTGAGACAGTTGGGGTTATTCAGCCTGGAGAAGCCTCCAGGGAGACTTTATAGCAGTCTTAGAGTACCTAAAGGGGACCTGCAAGAAAGCTGGAGATGAACCTTTTACGAGGGCGTGTAGTGACAGGACAGGGGGTACTGGCTTTAAACAGAAGAGGGTAGATTTAGGTTAGATGTAAGGAAGAAATTCTTCATTATGAAGATAATAAAGCACAGGAACAGGGTACCCAGAGAAGCTGTGGATGCCCCATCCCTGGAAGTGTTTGTTCAAGGCCAGGTTGGATGGGGCTTTGAGCAAAATGGTCTAGTGGAAGATGTCCCTGCCCATGGCCAGGAATTTGGAAATAGATGATCTTTAAAGGTCACTTCAAACCCAAACAATTCTATGATTCTATTATATGAATAATTATGACTGTAGCCTTCAATTCAGAATGGCTGGTTCTGTCACTGTTCTTCATATTCAAATACAACTTAATATTTACTGATGACTATGGATTAAATCATCATCACTCCATAGTTAGGAGTTGAATCAGTTCAGCAGAACCTGAGGATCTAGCTTACCCATAGCAAATATTTCACCAAAAAAACACAAAACAAAACATTGGGTACATCTGGACTGCATTAAAATTTTCAACCACAAATTGTATCTGAGCATTGAAAGCTTCAAGTATTTGAGGGTATTCTTTGTTTTTACATTATTCTTAATTACTGTTGAACATCTGTTCAATATTGTGTTCTCTAGTGGAAAAAAGTCCACCAAATTTTTAAATGTTCACCTTTATTTAGTCCGAAAGAACACTTAAAGCACTTGGCATTTCCTAGAAAATAAAAGATTCCCATATTTTACTGAGATCTAATTAAGATATAAATACTACCTCCTTATATTCATTTGAAACTGGTCTTTATTTTTCTTTCTGAGAAGCAGAGGATAATATAAGAGGACAAAACTTGTCATTGCTACTTCTATTTCCCTAATTATTTGTCTTGAAACACCTAAAAACTAACATATTTAGCAAATTAGCAGCAACTAGTTTAATTATGCTGATAACATAATCATAAATTTCCTCATATCGTATTTGTCTTTTGTTATTAGATGGTATTATAAGTCACATTATTATAAGTACTTATTTTAGAATTATAACAATCTAAAGGAGTAGTTGCAATCTGCAATCAGAGTGACTAACCTTTCTAAGACCTGTATTAGTCCAGGTGTAAATGTGATACATTAGCTGCATCAGATTTTTTTCCTATAAAAGTTTGTCCTAGAAGCTCATATTAAAAGTGACTGCAAATAACACCAACAAAAGTGTATCTCCTTTTTTAGTATCTGCAGAGGCATTTCTTCAGACAAAAAATTGTGATGAGTCAGCATCTGTTTTTTCAAAATAAGATCTTACCCTAGTTGGAGATTTAGGAAGGAATGACCATGGTATGAGGAAAAGGGGTATAAATGTTTTCTTCCATACACTATTCTATCATATAAGTTCGTTATGAATGCACATAGCACTGTGTGCAATTCATATTATAAATATACTACTGTTATTACTTTCTACACTCCCGATCTGGAGTTTACAGATATAGCTTAATAACCAGTAACAAGGCAACAAGATGCCAGTGAGAGGAATCTGATGATATTTTTGTTGATGCTGTACCTAAGAACTCTAGTCATGAATAAGGATGCATCAATAGAGACTGAAGCTATATTGAACTAATCACACCTAGATTTAGCTGCTTAAATTAGGACCTAGATTAGTAGTGTGGTACTGATTTTTTAGAGTGCAGCTAACAGAAAGCAATAGACTATCAGCACAACTCTGTACATTTAAGATCCACTTGAATTATGAGATCCACATGAATAGTCTATGAATAGTCTATGAAATACGTATATAAGCATTTATAGGATTATTAATCTTATCCTCAAGCATCAATAGTCCATGAATATTCCACTTTATGGAAGATTCATGCCAATAAGAAAAATTCTATTGATGATTTGGCTGGATTGATGCAACCTTCTATGTAAGGAGCCTTCAATTTTGATTTTATTAATTTTATTGACATTGGTAATGAGTTTTCTTAAACAAACTTTAGCAAACTTGAGAGTTCCTATGCCCATGTAGATGCAATGAGTACAATTTTGCAATACAAATGAATTAAGTTTTTTAAATAAGCGTACACTGTAAATTTATGTATTCATAAAATTTGGCACAAAGAAAATCCTTCTCTGAACAAATCTATGGATTTCTGTTTTCATGTGTCTGCTGAGGCTGAAAGGCAGACCCAGAGTACTGAGTTAAAACAAAGAGACAATTATAAATCTTCCCTATTATGGGAGGTGAAGAGGTGGTGGATGACTATTAAAAACAAACAAATCAGTGATAACAAAACACAGATAAACCAAAGCAACCAAATTCCAGTGTTTCTCCATCACCTTTCCCTCTCTACTTCCCTTTCATATCTGTGCTTTAAGCCTTTTTTGAAACTTCATTACCCTTTTAGCGGTTTCTATATTAAAAGAGGCAAAGACTGGCCTGTGTCCAAACCATCATTATTTCATGGATGACCTTGAGTTTTATTGCAAAACAGACAGGAGGAAATTCCTGATAAT
Source organism: Streptopelia decaocto (assembly GCF_964273445.1). Lineage (NCBI taxonomy): Eukaryota > Metazoa > Chordata > Aves > Columbiformes > Columbidae > Streptopelia > Streptopelia decaocto. The sequence continues at coordinate 23,179,847 of NC_138663.1, forward strand.
TCCTGAAAGTGTTGCTGCATGTTACATTCTGAGAAATTTGCCCTTCCATAGTTATAAGTGGCTATATTCAGATCTGACATGATCAGAGAGATACTTGGTTTTACTTTAGTTTGTGATTTTCTTTAAGTAACAAAAAGGATTTCTTAAAAATATTAATAATGGCAATTTTTGGTACCTTTAACACTAGATTCTTTCTGTACAAAGTCCTATAGGCTCCTTTACATGTGCTTAGGCTTTATTTTTCCTATCCATTCAAGATAAAGGACTTTTTTGAGACAAGTTTTAATTGCTGCACAGTGTCTTCATTTAAAAATTGGTAACATTTTTTCATTTCTTTTATTCTTCAGTTATTATGTTTTGTAGTTCATTGGCTCTGAAGGTACTTTTAATTCCTGAAGCCTTATTTTATCCCTCAGCTTCATAATGGACTTTTAATAAGTCCGTATATCTTTCCACTTAAACTTCACTATGACAGTAAAAAGCTTCACCTTTGCATTATTTTTTTTTTTTCATGTTACATTCTGTCTAGTACTAAACATTCTGAAGAGATAAGAGAATTAGATCCATTAACTTTCTCACCTTTTTCCCCATATTTGTTACTGATAAAGGAATTAGTAAATTATTGTTCCTTCACTCAAGCCTGTTAGAAAAGATTTGTTTATTCTTCTGGGTTGATTCAGTTAAGGTATTACCCTAAGTCAAGCTCTGAATGTAAAACAAAAGTTCAAGTCTTTCTTTTCTGAAAAAGAACAACTAGTTTCCTCTTGCAACCAGCTGTCAGTATACTTTTCATTTTCAGCCTCAGTATTTTTCATGTCAGCAGTTAATGCAGTGAAATTGCTAATGCTGAGACTGTGACTGTTGTTTCTGTGCTTACCATCTCTATTCAGCAGGAGCAGAAAGTCACTCTTGAGAATGTATAGAAGTTATGATATCACCTATAGGATCTAATAGCAATAGGAACATTTTCTAAGAAATATTTACTGTATATACAATGGTTTTAATTGTTTGGGGAGGGTGTTGTTTGTTTGTTTTATTGTGTATTGATATGAATTAATAAAGTTGGACTCAGCTGCATCTTTCCAGGTCAATATATTGCAGAAATGGCTTAAAGGTTTAAAATCAATTTCTCTGTAGACTCTGTATGCTGAAGGAAAACTCCAGCTGATTGAGACAACAAGGCCTTTTAGACCACAGGGCACTTGTATGTGACAACTGGTATTTCAACAGTTTTTTTGTCTCTTTTTCCTCCTTATTCTTACAAACTCTCTCCTTAGCAACTGAGATTTATGGAGAAAGTTTTTCTTCTTTCCCTGAGAGTTATTTGTCCGATGAAAAAAATGTTTATTTCATAGTCTTCCTGGGTATGCTTTGTGAATAGGAAGATTTCTGAATCAATACAGTGTCTGATCTTCTTGCTTCCAACAGCCTGTGGAAATCCAATATGAAATCCATTTATGTTGCTCAGTCAATGTTCTTACCTCTTTCATCCCCTGCAGGAATGGTGCTTATCACAAAGGACACAATTTATCTGGGTATCTAGGTTGCCCACAGAGGTGGTAGATGCCCCATCCCTGGAAACATTCAAGGCCAGGCTGTATGGGGCTCTGAGCAACCTGATCTAGTTGAAGATGTGTCTGTTCTTTGCAGAGGGGGTTGGACTAGATGACCTTTAAAGGTCTCTTCCAATACAAACTATTCTATTATTCTATAATTGTATCATTTTTCTGGTGACTGCTCTGTATCAGGACTGAACAGCCACTAATGATACACTTTATAAAAATTACATCATGCTTACCATCCTATTTATTTATATCTTGCTTCCCGTCTTCATGGTTCTGTGAAGGACTCAGTATTGTATAGTTTATATATTATATAGTTTAGATATTATATGTTATATAATACTTTTTGTTCATGGATTTAAATCCATTGTTCTTAGTCTTATGGAAACAAACCAGCTGTGTTTTTTCAAACTTTATTTGCTGCTTCCTCTTTTCTTACATCTTGGTCCAGTCCTCTTAATCTCATCTTGCAAGTATTTTAGGCTTTACCCATAAAATAGTAGATGCTTTTTCGTGCTAAAGTCCAGTCAACATTTTTTTCAAAAGGGAGTCAAAATACAAATACTGAAGAATAAATGGAAAAAAGCTTCCTTGAAGGATCCCTAGCTGACATCAAGAATAGCTATGTACCAGTCTTTGCTGACGACCAGCAACACTCTCAAATATTGTCTGTGGTATTCAAAATAGTTTACAGTCTCAGTATTTTCAACATTTCTAAACACAGGCCTGAGTAAAAGGCATTGTTGTAATCCATCCACACTACCCCAGAGGTTCCTCTTCATGAATTTGACAGTTTTTATAACTAGCTTGTCAGTCAGAATCTGAACCTTGTTACCTCTTGTTTTCTGTTTGCATCTCACAGGAAATATCTTTGCCTAAATAGATTTTTGTAGACATGCTCTGACACAAACAGTGCTAACTGTTTTAAGATGATGTACTGGTTTTGACTGGGATTGAATTAATTTTCCTCATAGAAGCTTGTATGGTGCTATGTTTTGGATTTGTGACCAAAACAGTGGGGATAATACAGGGATGTTTTAGCTACTGTTGAGCAGTGCTTACATAGAGCCAAGGCCTTTTCAGCTCCTCACACCATCCCACCAGTGAGTAGGCTGGGAGTGCACGAGAAGTTGGAGGGGACACAGCTGAGACATCCTGACCCCAACAGACCAAAATAATATTCCATACCATATGATGTCATGCTCAGCAGTAGAAGCTGGGAGAAGAGGGAGGAAGGGGGAACATTTGGAGTTATGGTGTTGGTCTTCTCAAATAACCATTATGTGTGATGCAGCCCCGCTGTCCTGGAGATGGCTGAACACCTGCCTGCCCATGGGAAGCAGTGAATGAATCCCTTGTTTTGCTTTGCTTGCATTCACAGCTTTTGCTTACTGATTGAGTTGCCTTTATCTCAACTCATGAGTTTTCTCACTTGTACACTTCTGATTCTCTTCCTCATCCCCACAATGGTGTGGGATATGGGATGGTGAGTGAACAGCTGGGTTGTGCTTATCTTCCTACTGGGGTTAACCCACAACATGTGATTAATTTCGATACATTTAGTGTATTTTTTCCAAGTTTTTGTTTATTTTTTAATCTTAGTTTCCTTCCTATACTCCTTCTCTAAGCTTCTTGTCTGAAAACTTTTGTCTCCATGTTAATGATTTTCAAACATTGTTTTGTTACATTGTTATATGCTGGTTTATTTTTTTCCTTAGGATTTGATAGATGATAATGAATCATGAATTTGATCAGGTCTCATAACAGCATCCAATGAGTGCAGCTATCTATACCATTATACCACATTGTTTTATTCTAGTCAGCAATACCTGACTAGTTCTCTGTGTCTTAACCTAGCATAATATTTATTTTTAATGAAGAAATATTTAAGTCATTGATGCTGCTTACATTTTCTCTGAGTTCTTCTGAATCGCTCTCATCTCTTCAAAGATTTTCGGAAAAACATTGCTTTTCCATTTGAAAGTACTGATGTCTACACATTCTGAGGTTGTTTTGAAAGAAATCTTTGAGATTCACAGTCTGTGAACACAGCCATTGCCTGGGGCAGAATTATTAATATCAGTCTAGATTGATTGCTTGAGTTTTTATTTCCTCACTTTTATTTTTCCTAAGTATATTATCATATCTCTGGTTTCCTTTTTTTTTTTTGTGCTTGCATTAGTATCACTATGTTTGCATAAATCCAGCTATAAAGCATAGGAGTTGGTTTGTGTTTCTCTTTCAATCAAAATAAGTTAGCTAGGAAAAATGCTTTGTTTTTTGTTCATAATCCAACAAGATCTTAACGACGATGCTTGTTATCTATTTGAATTAATAAGATGAATGAAAAGCCATTCTACTTTCCAGTCCATCTGACTAATTCTATAAATGATTATGTTATGTTTCTAACTGATCTCTGTAGGGGTTTTATTATACATCATAAAATGATCTCTGAAAAGACAACAACAAAAAAAATAGAAAAATAACAAAACACAAAACATTTAAACAAAAGTGAAGAAAACATAAAATGGGGAAAACAAAGGTAATAGACAATTACTCCAAGCTCAGGCTAAATTTTATTTTCTTGTAAGTGAAAATTACCAAGGTGCACAGGATTGCTCCTGTTTGTTTTTTTTTTTTTTTTTTCCTAAAAAACAGTATGACCTGTTTAAAAATGTCAAAATCATAATATCATGTATTTGGAATATCATCCACTATATGTCTTTACTGTGAAAAACAAACTAAGAGACTGGTGATTTTCAAGCATTATTGCAAAAATTTCTAAAATAACAGCAATCCTGGTGAGTTCGATAGGGCTTTCCTTTACTCAAAACTAAGAATTTGAAGAATGAATGACTGAAGTTCAGGGTTTTTATAAGGATCGAGAGGATTTTATGTATTAGGAAAAGTATTTAGAACTGCAATAGAGTATTGGAAGAAGAGAGAAGGCTTGAACTTATTTTCATGAAGGAGAACCAGACAGTAGGAAAGCAGAATATAGAGTAGCATCTGGGAGTGGGCATGCTCAGGAAATAAAAAAAAACATCCCAGGTGTGCCTGGTCTATGAGTCTAATTTGTAATGTTGGTGTTTCTATCATGAGTAAAGATTGATATAAAAACAGGGAGTATGGAGAACCTGGTAGAGGAAATAGGAAGCTTAGGTTTGACCATGTTATGTTTAACTAGGAAACAGTATTACATCTGGTGAAAGTGATATAAGATACCAAAGGCTATACAGTGGTCATGCAGGAACACTGCAGGTAGAGGAAAAGGTATGCGTAGTCAGTATAATAAACTGTTTCATGAGGCAGAGATCAGATTTTGGTTATGCTAACATGTTGCACCTAACAGACTCACTTATGGTAGGAAGCATAACACTATCACAGAATCAATTAAAATATCTACTTAAAATTAATTTAAAGAAGAAAGTCCTACACTTATTTCAAATTAGTTTCAATAAAAAGCTTTACATTTATTTCAAATGTTTTGGAGATATTAAAAAACTTTCTTGTAGCCTGCAGTAAAGTCATTAAAGAACACCTTTACAGTTACAGGTTGAAAATTTTGTGGAAGTTTAAAAATATATTTATTTCTTTTCTCTACTTATCTTTGATCTAAAAGTATACTCATGTCAGTTGTGGTACAATCTTCTATAACAAAATACTAGAACATAATGCCAATAAACCACTATCTATGCACTCATGCTACAAATAAATTGTAAAGTTCTACAAACCTCGTTTTTAGTTTCCTACATTGTCTGTAAAGCTGAGATGACATGCCAGGACTTGTGCTATCACTAAAATCCCTTATCAGGAGTAGAACATTTGACAGCATTTTTTCATTGCTGGTCTTCTGGACTTTGTTATTTACATTCATTCTGCCTAAAGAGACCTTATTTCAATTTCTCAAACGCGTTTCATAAGAAGTCCATTTTTGATAAAAAATGTTTTTCTACCATCTGATATGCCTCTGTCGAGATCCTAGATAACTGTAGAACTTTCTTCTGATATGACTTCTTTATTATATGACAAAACTCTGTGTGTGTCACCATTAGATGATCAGGAAAAAAATGTGCCTTGTTTGTGATTATGTAATACTCCCTGTATGTAAATATGTTACAACAGCTAAAAGTGTCATAGTTTAAGACCAAAGTTGCAGTGTAGAGAATAAGTGGATGAGATTGCCAAAACACTTTAATCACAGGTCTAAGCAATTTTACAAATTACAAGACTTAGCTGTCTTGTGGGAGATATGATGCAGTCTAGAAGTTGTGCAGGTTAGCTCAGTGGTTTCTTTTATGACTTCTCTGTCCCATGAGAAGCATGAAGCATTCCAGGAGAAAAGTTGGGGACGTTAGCATCATGCTTCCAGCTGTGTAGTGCTTAGTCCAAGGCCAGGGTTTTGGTTTCTCCTGGGGTCTTCCATTCTTTGTTTCTCTTTACTCTAGTCCCAAGGGCTATTTCAAGCTTCTTTCCCTGGAACCTCTCTTGTATATCCCTGACATCTTTCCCATGTGACTCTGGACACGCTCAGTAATAGGACTAAGTAGAGAAAAATCCATTCTTGACTGACCCATGGTGCCTGACATCTAGTTGTTGCCATCTCTGGAGCTCACAGTCTGCTTCTCAGGAAGCTTCCCAGCACATTTGCAACTTCACAGTGACCAACAGGTTGTTTACACTCAGAATACTCACCCCATAGAGCTAACTGCAGTTTCTATGCTAACGCTATTATCAGCTAAGCCTAGCCCACACCAGCTGCCACATAAAGATCTCAGCCCATAAAGCGCTTATTCTTGTGAATGTTACTGACTTCAGCCACTCATATGCATGTTTTTTAAGAATTGATTTTTGAATGCCAGTATGAAAGAACTTTAAGAAAACATGGGAGTATCTCAGTGTTCTATTAGTAATGATGAGGAATCTCAAAACTTCTGCAGACTGTACAGATAGATTTCTGGTTGTTTACTAAATATCTATCAAATCACTGATTACTTTGAGGCTCTTTCAGATCAGTCATAACTACCTCAGACTCAGAGCACAAACTTTGGAATGAAATTCCAGATGATTTTCATGTCATACTCTTCATTTTATGACTTTGAAGAGAAAAGCTTAGCAGCTTTCTCCTGCTAGAAACTATCATAGTCAATGGGCCTGCATGCATCTTACTGATTATAAGTCAGTACTTTGTTTTCTCAGCTACACTTGGGAAGACATAGTATAGCTATGGTTTCACCTCTGTATGCTAGCGAGAACAAAAAGGAGTAATTATTTGCTCTTGCCACTTAAGTCAGCAGGGGTCATTTTAAGTACCTTAAGACCAGCAGTTAAAACAGCGAGCTATGGTGCATCAGTTACAAAGTCTGATTTCTAACTGGGTTTCTGAAAAAATATAAACTTGATTTAACTCAAGGAAAATATGATGTTTAAGTAGCCTTCATAAGGCATCCCTAAAAGTAATCCTTAGAATATTATTTTAATATGAGTGTCCCTTTCAGGAAAAGAGTTTTAGTTCAGAATCTTTAATTTTGGAACAGTATTTGTGGCAGTGCAACAAAGAGGAGAGGAGAGGAGAGGAGAGGAGAGGAGAGGAGAGGAGAGGAGAGGAGAGGAGAGGAGAGGAGAGGAGAGGAGAGGAGAGGAGAGGAGAGGAGAGGAGAGGAGAGGAGAGGAGAGGAGAGGAGAGGAGAGGAGAGGAGAGGAGAGGAGAGGAGAGGAGAGGAGAGGAGAGGAGAGGAGAGGAGAGGAGAGGAGAGGAGAGGAGAGGAGAGGAGAGGAGAGGAGAGGATGTTCTGCAGAGTTGTTCTGCAGAGGCTTCATTTTCTTATAGGCAGGTATTTGTCTTATTTACAATCTTTGATAATCTCTCATCAGAGAATCACCATAATGTTGAAAATACAGCCAATTTGGGAGGGTTCAAACCTGCCTACAAAATGTATAGTCCTAAAACAATACTTTTTATCCAGGGTGAGAAGTTTCAATGGTGTGTATAATAGTTCTTTTAACAATTTGAAGAAGAAATGAGAGAACATTCAAGTACTACAGCAAAACACTGGATGTGCATAAAAGAAATTAAAGTATGTATGAACAGTTATTAATTTGCAGCCAGTATGTTGATTTTGTAGATTTTTTTTGTTTGGTTGGGTTTTTTTGTTGCTATTTTTTGTTGGAGTTTTTGTTGTTGTTATTTTTTCTTTTCTTAGTTTCTTATTTTACTTGCTTTTCAATGTTTGCTTTCAATTATTGTTGCCTACAGGAGACCAGCTTATCCATACCAATAGCTTTGCTCAAATACATTGAATAAACAGTTTTCAGGTTAAAAAATAGTTTGACCCCAAATTTTTTTTCTCTTCAGAGACTTCAGAGGACTAAGCTAGAGTTTCAAAAGCAGCAAAATAACAAGAAAACCAGGTCTGATCAACATTCGGAATCTATCTAGAGGAACAGATATGTTTCTCTCCTGTAATAATGAACTATGTGTGTAATTATCAAACGGGGATTCATTTGTGCTTAAAGGACTGAAAAATGAAACATAACATACATACAAAATATGTGATATGTCCAAATTACAGAGGAAGCCCATGATACTGCCTTGAGTTGAATCTAGGTCTCCCGTATCCAAACCTTATGTCTAATACAATCACTTACTTGCACAAATGAACTGAATGACAGTTTTGCCTAGTTTCTTTGCTTCAGTATTCTTATTTTCTTCCTGTCTTCCCACACTACCTGTCATGAATAAATCCTTTTCTGTGTGTAATATAAATAAACTTATATATAATAGAGACAAAAAAAAAAATGTAATCAAAACAGAGTAGACAGTGGTCTCTTATTTTTGTACCAACAAATTTCTGGCATCTACTAGCAAAATTAAAAGGAGTAAAGATATATTCTCATATGCTATATTAAAGATTTCATTATGGAAAGCATGATTCTGTATTTGTGGGTGTGTGTTATTTATTTGTGTGTTTGTTTGTTTGTTTTTAATAAAGGTACCTACAAAACTTAGGATTTATTACATTTAGATGGATTTTTTTTCCCACTGGTTACTTCAGATCTCAGCTTCTTTAAGGCAAGATGCAAATTAACACCAATTATTAATTATAGCTATTATTAATGCAAATAGTGGGTTTGTACTACATTTATAAAATCAGTGTTGGGAATATGTGGGTTATTGAGAGTATTGCATGTATAATGTCATAAAGTGATAATGAAACCAAGTTCCATATAACTGATTTGTTTCACTGTATTAAAGCTGAAGTATTCGAACCCAGACAAATATACATTATAGTTTTGGCAATGGAAAGTGAACTTCTTTGACAGCATTAATCAGATTTTAGTTACAACCTTTTATAAAGTAGAATCTTTGTATACAGTCCAGTTTGCCTTTTTTTATTGGCTATATTTTCTCAATAAATTAATGTTATGTAACATCCAAGGTGATGTGGAATTTTTTGCTGTAGCCTGTTGAATTACAGCTCTGCTGTTTGGTATAGCTTATTAAAGATTAACAGCAGAAGCATTTTCTCTTCTTATACCACAGTTCAGTGGTTAAATCATGCCAACAAAAATGTGTTTTAAGTAAAGGTAACATAACACTTCACATATATTTTCCATTCAGAGCATGTTCTTGAACAAAAAGTGAATTAATTATTCATGTGCTTCTAATGTGAAACTGCTTCTATTCTCTATCATAGAGATGAACTAGCTCATGTTTTGTAATGCCAGGTTCATTTATTGTGGGTTTTCCCTGCTTGTCTGTTTGTTTTTCACTCACTACTGCAAGCTAAATTCTCAAGCAGATTTCTAATTCATGAACCTCTATAAAGTCCAAGATTATGACAGTACAAATTCCTTCCAGTAACATTTAGTTCAGGTTATATATACATATATATACATACACATATGAAAAATATGGAAAGTTCCTAAGCTTTTAAGTATTGATTCAGAGTCTGGATTACTTTTAAAGTGCAGTAATGTACAGGCAGCTGACTCATCACAGTTGCTCAATAATACTATATTCAATTAGAACTCTGATCCTTTCTATTTAAGTAACCACTAACTATCTGATCCAGCTATTGTTTTCACTGGAACACAATGGATATTGGATCCGCTTTGAAGTTCTAATGAAGAATATAAAATATTAATCTGTTTCTCTGAATCACACCATTTCAGCAATTAGCACTTTTTCAGCTGAGAAAAGCTATGTTTTCTTTCATTCAAATCCCTTTCTTACCATTTTCTGTTTTAGACAACATTCCACCTAGGTGTCACAGGTATATCTGCCAAGATTTAAGTATATGCTTTTTATACGGATTACTACCTGTAACCATGATAATAATTTTCATTCCCACCCTTTGACTCTTCTGATTCCAGGCTTCCTGCTTGCATGCTTCGAATGCATAGCCGAGGTCGCATTGGATTGCCAGTTGCTGACTCCTACCTTTCAGAAGACCCCCTCTCCCCACCATACCTTGTCACCCAATGTGATCTGCATGTTGTTTGGTAGAGCAGTTCTGGAGCTGTGGACATGATGTAGGAGACTTGGGTCCATCTCATTAGATGTTTCTAAATAACATATTACATGTATAAATTACTAAAAATATGTGACTGTTTTGCATGGAACTACATCAGGTCTTTCAGTCAGAGCTCAAACACAATGACCAGGTCTGGTCCAAAACATTTTGTTTGAGTCACCAGCTACTAATATGGTGTGAGGAACAGAGAGAGAAGACAGAGAAAGATGTAAATGGTGGAAAAAAATAATGTGAGAAAATAATCAAACCCACAGCCATTAATGCTGCTATTATCTCTGAAGAAGGTGCATATTTCCACAATGATTTTAGGGGAATATGGCTGTATCTTCTCCATATCATTAGGTGGCACATAAAAGGAGAATATTTCTTTTGTATTCTTCAAAGACTGAGAAAGTGTTTAATCTAAGACATGACAATTTAAAGGTGGAAGACATCTTCAAGCTGAATTAACCACAGTTTCTTCCAGTGTTTCCTGCTATATCACATCCTAATCCCTGTAAAATTTCACTCTGTCTGCCCTTAGAGTGTAAACAGTATCACAGAATCACAGAATGTTAGGGATTGGAAGGGACCTCGTGAATAATACTCTGTGTGTTTCAGACTTAGGGTGCAAGTTAGGAACAAGGCAATATTGTGGTTAATAGTACATAAATAGCTAAGTAAGATAACAAAAGAAATATAACAGAAGAAAAAGCCTGTAAAATGCAGGCATGCTTAAAATTGCAGAAAATACTACATTGCGTTGTGTTGCTTTGTGGTAAAGGCTTCCAGATCCATGGTTTTCTTACAAATTCTGTCTCCTAACCACATAACTGCTGTTGAGATCCTACTTTTTACAAATTACTTTGAACCTTCAGTGTTGGATTGCAGTAACTCTCTGTTACTCTCTTTACTACCAAAATCTTTTTCTATTGTCAATTGCTGCTATACCATAGGAGGATGAGAAATGACCAGATGCAGGAAAGCTCACAGGAAGTCAGCTCCTCATGGGACAAGTCCACCCTTCTTACCTCAGTACAGCCCGAATAATGGATATACAGACAATGAAAGTAACACTAAGGACAGGGACAAAAATACATACTGCACAAAATTTGTTTCTCCCACTTTCAAGTTTTGTTTTGTTTGTTTGGTGTTTTGTTTTGTTTTTTTTTTCCTTATAATACACATTAATTTAAAACAAAATAACCCCTTAAATTTGTAGAACAATAATCATGGAGTCAGAAAAATCATAAAATGCTCAGGGTTGGAAGAGACTTTTAAGATCATCTAGTCCAACCCCCTTGGCATGTACAGAGACACCTCCCACTAGATCAGGTTGCTCAAAGCCCCATCCAGCCTGGCCTTGATCACTTCCAGGGATAGAGAACCCACAGCTTCTCTGTGCAGCCTCGTTCCATTTCTAATCACCCTCATTTTAAAATGTTTCTTCTTATGTTCAATTTAAATCAACTGTCTTTCAGTTTAAAATCATTGCCACTTGTCTTGCACTACAGGCCTTTGTAGAAAGTCTATCTCCGTCTTTCTTATAAACCCCATCTAAGTACTGAAAGGTTTTCTCCAGAACCTTCACTTCTCCAAGCTTCTCCCTCTCTGCTTTTCCTAATTGGATAAGTGTAATTATAAGTGTAATTAATTGTATTTCTGCAGAAGTTAAAACAATGGCAGGAAATAGAAAAGTATATGAAACAACGTTTGCTTTAGAGTACTGAACTTCCTGCCTGATGGACCTTAATACTATATGTGCACAAGTTCTTGTTATGTTCCAGGGAGCAAAACTGTGAAGAAGCAAATATATTGACATTACTGATAAATAAGTTAGTACACAAACATACATATGCAGCATAACATTGGATGTGACACTCACTGCCTGTTTTGTGATTGCAAATAGTGTGTTCCTGTGTGTTAGGAATTTGATATAAAAATGAAATTAATACTTGTGTCTGCTCTCATCTCAGGCTGTGGCAAGACTCAAAGCCATCTTTCAGGAGAAATAGATCTATTAATGAAAAGACATCAGGGAAAACTGTTTAATGCATAGCAGCAAAATTGCTGTTCTTTCCTGGTCAGAATCCTCAAGCTTCCTTCAAGATGAGAAATGGTTGCTCACCTAAGTGAGTCTGTTAAAGTCTATGCAAGCAGTTGTGCAGGGCCTTGAAAGCAACAATCTTGGAAAATTAAGCTTAGTAGAATAGTAAAGGTTTGCCAGCAAGGGGATTTGGAGAGAGGAATGAGTAGTAAAACTCATCAGGCAAGGAAGATAATGTTGGCTACAGCTTTATAGATGGATTACCAAACTGGTCTGAGTAGCTGGCTAATGCTCAGGCAGGAAGGATTGCTTCTGCTAGGGGGATGAATTGATTACATACCAAAGATGTGTTCCCTGCACACATAGGCTTGTTTATTTGCAAGCGGAATGTGAACCCAGTTATTTGATTCCCAGTTGCAAGTGAAGTAAAAGTGAACACAATTTCTTTGCTCCACAATCGGAGAGGCAGAGACCTGTTTATCCAAAAAGCTTTGCCCCTCTGAACACTGACAGTTACTTCTCAGGTCTTTCCTGCCTTTCTGCATCTAGATTCCATCTTTTTGCCATCCTAATGCCTAATGCCTACAACTTTAAAGAGGTGAGTATCACAGTCAGTGAGACTCACAGATATATAAAGAAGGAATATTTAGAGCATTAAAACTGACACAGATCACACTGTGTCAACTGTAAAACTGAATCGGCAGTGCATTTTGAAGTATGAGATGTGTGCTGACTATTCACCAAGAAACGAGCTTTCAAAACCAGGATGCTTAGTCCTCATTTGCCTAGAAGTGGTGACATAACATTTTATATTGTCACATGTTCATAACTATGTTAAAAATCCAGACAGCTAGAACTAACATAAGTTAATCTATTAATATGTCCAAAGCCTATGTTCAAACTAACTCTGATCTGCTGCTTGCCTTGGATGATTTTTCCATTGCTTCCAGCTATCTTTGATACATGAAAAGGCTTAATTGTGACTTTCATTCTGTCTGAAACTGTTTGACAAATCCATTAGCTTCAACAAGCTCTGTGACTGCCTTTTGGACACTGACTCACTTGCTGACAGCAGTTAGGACTCACAAAAATTATATGGCTAAGCCAAAACTGCAGGAGTTTCATAAAGTGAAAAAAGAAAGTCCTGAGATATATTTTTGCTAAAACAAAGTTAAGGATTTCCTGAAAACCAAATCAATCTAAAATACTAAAACCTGTGGCTTTTTTCCCTCCAATTAAAGTGTTGTTTTCTTGTTAAGCATCTGATTTGAACAGAGGAATCTGAAGTGAATCTCCCTACTCTTTCATGTCCCTCATTTAAGTGAAAATTTCTCATTATCATTGAATATGCATTCATTTTTTTCAAGCTCTCTTTGGTAGAAAATATTACATACTTATTAGGTTAGAGAAAGACACAGGAAAAATGACTACAATCTCCCTTGCTTGGACTACATATCTGCATTCAGGTATTTGCTCAGAATGGATATACAATCCATAGGTTAATTCTGAAGTTTCTCTATCAATTTGAGCAGATGTAATGCCCTACACCCAGAATCTTTGAAAACTTTTAAGTCCAATATATTAAACTGTGCAGTTGTTACTTCTTTAAAAAATTTGACTAGTTTTATATACATTGTAGAAGAATGATAGGAGAACTACACTGAAAAAGATAAGAAGGAATAATAATAATAATAATTTAATCAAATTAAGATTTATAAAACTTGAGCTTGCCTTGCCTTTGCCTTGCCTTCCCCCTTACCTTCTCTTCCCCCTTCCCCCTTGCCTTTCCTTTCTTTGTCTTTCTTTTTCCTTTTTTTTCTTTCCCTTTTTATTTTTTCTTTCTGTTTCTCTTTTTCTCTCTTTTTCTTTCTCTTTTTCTTTCTCTTTTTCTTTCTATTTTTCTTTCTCTTTCTCTTTTTCTTTTTCTTTCTCTTTTTCTTTATCTTTTTCTTTTTCTTTCTCTTTTTCTTTCTCTTTTTCTTTATCTTTTTCTTTTTCTTTCTCTTTCTTTTCTGTGAACAAGGCCTGGCATGTATAATATTTAAAACTTCACTCTTAGAATAAAAAAAAACCAAACAGGCAGTTTTCCAAATTCATTGAAAAAGGGACCATCAAAACATATCAAAGGCATTCACTAAGGCAACCAGAGAAAACTGGCAAAGAGCTGTAAATAAAATTAACAAAGCAACCATTGTGTTTGAAAAGTGTTAACATTTATGTAGAACACACAACACAGTAAAGTAGTTCAGCAATTGAAATAACTGCTTGGAAGTAACCATAATAACAATATATAACAACTACCAGTTATCTACATTCTGTAATAACTGCAATGTTAACAAATTAACAATTCATAAATTTGGTGCTGAAAATCTCAAAAAAACAACAGCTTTTGCTGGTTTAGTTTTAAAATAAAGACATATGTAAAGTTGGTAGGAAATTATGAAAATATAAAAATAATTTACAGATATTTAGGTAGGCTAAACCACAATTAGCAGTGTCACAAAAAAACAGTGGCTATACCAGCTTCCAAAAAGAAAGATATCTACACTCTGTTTAAAGGTTTGATGAAATAAAATTATAAATATCTTCCATTAATTCTGTGCATGGAAGCTTCAAAGTGGAAATAACAATGATAAAAAGAAATAGAGTGTATGACTTTCCACTCTGTTTTATAACTAAAGCTTTTTGGCCACACTTACCCCCCCATGTTGTTTAATTTAAGTGAATTCTTGAAGTATTGGAGTTCTCTGGTAAATATGTTTAGAAGAAAGGCAACTTTAAATGCCATGTATGTAAGAAATTATATATTAAATACACATAAAAGTGATCATGAATTGTAGTATATAGCGTGAGCATGAGCAAAAAAAAAGACACAATGTGATTCCAGGTGATAAGTCACATATAACTAATAACCTTCAAAATTAAGTCTAGAGTTAAGAATTCTTAAATATTTTAAACAGCCATAGAGATAATACACAAAGAATTCAGAACGCTAAAATAATCTGTGGAAGCCTATGTGATCTTGTGCACATTAAATAACGAGACATGTAAATCTAGTAAATTTGCCAAGCAGCATTTAGTGGTGGTTCTTTGTGACCTTTCTCAGCCCATTTACATCTGGGATAAATTGTTACAGACTAAATTGTTGGTTGTGGTCACTATATCAGCATCTGAGATGTCACAAAAAAGAGATATGCCCAGATTCCCATTCAAATGGAAACTGAAGTGGTTTGGTTATGTTTTTCCATTTTCCTTTGTTGTAGCCACCACATGGTGCTATGGTTCCAAATGGTTCATATTGACAACCAATGAGAGAATCAAATCTTTCTCTTTAAAGAAAAATTTCTTTGTATGAACTAATAGTTTATCTGTGAGGACCGAACTGCAACAATTCTGTAGGTAATAGAGTTCTGGCACACTTTTTTTTTTACCTTTCATAAGAAAGAAATTTTAAATACAAGCATCTTCACGTACGCATGCACATGTAGAATGGTATTTATCTTAGAATTTTTGCCTCTAAGTAGTGTCTTATGATCAGTAGAATTTGTGCTCCAGACCATATAGGAGATGGAGAGAAATAACTCCTCCTGGCATATGACTACAAAACACCTGATCCACTCCAACTATAAATGGTGTCTTGAGTATGAGCTTAGATGGAGACAGCTGTATCTGATTAGGTAAATTCAACCACTAAGAAGATGAAGAACAAGATTGTCTCTTTAAATGAATGTTGCCAAAGTCAATTAAAAAATACACTGAAGAAATCAGGAGCTTAAAACAGCACATAGAAATAGATTTGGAGATAGTAATTCACTCTTATATCACAGAATTTATCATAGATAAATTTAGATTCTGATTTACTGACTTTTATACCTTTCTCATAGTGAGTAGAAGACTTATGTAAAGACTCATGAGAATGGTTCTAGAAAAAAATATGCTGTTCAATATCATAAGGTGTATAAAAGCTGTAGCTTAAAAATTGTTAATGTCAATAGCACACTAATCATCCTGTTAACTAACTCTGCAGTTAGCACTTATCAGTACTTTCCAACTGAAATCAAAACAGTAATTTCAAATAAAGGTACGTTTTTTATAAACTGACTTTATTATCGGAAGCCATAAAAGAAATATTTTCTTTTGATGCAGAGACTCATATTACTTGTGCTAATCATTTCCCGATTGTCATCTTTACTCTTGCATAACAGTGTTATCACATGATACAGACATTGCAGCCTAAGTTTTCCAGCTAATTCACTTAGTTCCATTCAGCAGCTCTGTCTCACTGTGAGTTTGGTGTTATTTTGGCCTTCTGCCATTTTACCATTGTGTGGTTGGCCCTTGGGTCTTTCTGTCTTTTGCTTTTATGTACTCTCTTGCTGGGATCAGTTGCTCGGACCAGAGTGCTCTCCTCTTTGAGACTTGCTGTTCGGCACGACTGGAGTTTCATCAGTGATTGCACTGAGCATAATTTATTTTATTTTATATGTATTAGTAGCAGTATATTATTGTTGTTGTTATTATTATTTTGTCTTATTAAACTGTTTTTTTGTCAACCCATGAGTTTTTCCCTTTCCTTTTGGGTGGATGGGGGGAATGAGTGTCCTGGTTGTTAGCTGGGGTTAAACCACAACAAGATTGTTGGAGGTGTTACACACACTTTTGCAAAGGAATAACTCATGTTTTACTTCAAACCTTTTTGAGTGAAGCAGTGAAGAAGCCTGCGATTAAGTTAAGAGTGTATATTAGGTGCTTTATTTAATATTTTCATTTTGTTTTTATTACATCATTTAATGGTTGGAGTCACATAACAATTCAAGCATTTTGAATATAGCTGTCATGTATATCAAATATTTTTTTATTTCTTACTACTTCAATAATTTCATTATGGAACAAAGAATTGCTTATATTAGAAGAATACTGCTTGATAAATCAAACACTTGACCTAACTATTTGTATTTATAGTTTTTATCCATTTTATAATTTACAGTAAGAATTTATTTCCATCCGATATCCTGAATAAAACTTAATTTTACCCATCCAAAGATTAGGTGCTTAAGTACACTGCCTAAGTCTTCCCCTGCTCTCTGACATTTCAGCAAATTGACCAAATATTAATTGGCATTCTCAAGTGTAAACAGATAAACTCTGTCCACTAGCAGCCTGCATAACATTTCTGGTTTCACAAGATACTCACCCCTCCTAATTCTTCAGCAATTTGAACAGTAGTATTTTGAGACCAAATCTCATGATGCCAGGGTTATCTTAAACAAAACAATGACTTGAACTATTATGCTTGGATTCCTTTCAACTGCCTCAAAAATGCTGCAATTAAAGCATTGTATTAGTCAGTAATTGGCTTGAAATATCAACACACACCAATTTAAAATTGCTTTAAAATAAAATCAAAAGGAAATGGAAAATTAATTATAATTTGTAGCTTGTTATTGTTGTTAATATATTTTTTATAAACTATACTCTCACTGGGGCCATTGGCAACTAAATACCTCATTAGACACTGAATATGACCCCTAGGAACACTGATAGTCCAAGAGACCAAAAACTGCTTTATGTTTTTCTTTCCACCTGTAAAATCTTTTGGATACGCAAGTTACTGCAGCTGCAGATGTGTGTGACAGCCTTTGTGTGTACACTATTAGGTGCTCCAAAGGCTGATCTCTTGCTCCTAGGCCAAGAGGTGCAGGAAGTTATGGTGTTATTATTTCCCAAACATAAACTTCAAAACAGACAGTTGTCACCTCAGCCAGAAGTCACTAAGCTTTTCATTCTCATATAGTGGAGGCTAAACTGAATAATAATTACAGGATGACTTATGCTGCTTTAATTTTCAGTGGCTGGGTAGTCAGATCATTTAGAGACACTACTATTTCTCATATCAAGTCTAGCATGTTTAAATTTGTGTACCTGAAGATAGTCACCTGTTCCTGTATAAATGATCTGGTTTCAGAGAGTTTGGAGAAAACTCTTTGAAATATGAAGAATAATGCTACAACATACTGGAAAGAATGCGTAATTTTACTATTGTTCCTACTCCAAGCCTTATAATTTATGTTGACAGTTCACCTGAAAGGACATATCGTGTCACATCTGTCTCATCCAACTTGACCTCCAAGCTAGTTGTCTATAATTCCTTTGCAATCAGAGAACACAGTTCTTTTGACCCATATT
This sequence comes from Streptopelia decaocto, assembly GCF_964273445.1. Lineage (NCBI taxonomy): Eukaryota > Metazoa > Chordata > Aves > Columbiformes > Columbidae > Streptopelia > Streptopelia decaocto. The sequence goes on from NC_138663.1 coordinate 23,198,158, forward strand.
AGATTTTGCCTTACAAGAGATCAACTGTACTGTAAGTGAAATCCATTTACTAAAACCAGAAGCAGTTCAGACTAGATATAGAAATCGTGGATGAAGCTGACAACAACACTAAAATATCTTACCTCTGTCAGACAAATCATAGAATCATAGAATCATTTTGGTCGAGGTTGACACTCAAGATCATCAAGTTCAACCATAACCTAACTCTGACACTAAACCATATCCCTAAGCACATCATCTATATGTCTTTTAAACACCTCTGGGATGGTGACTCAACCACTTCCCCAGGCAGCCTCTAAACTCCTTATAGTATCTGAGACATCCTGCCAGGCCTGGAAACTAATTGACACAAAATCCTGCCTTTCTGGAGTGGCAGTGGGGTACTTGAGGATATTTGAAGTACCATTTCAGATGTCTACAATTAGGCAAAAAGCTTGAGCTATTCATCTGCATTGCTGTCAGTGCGAGCTCAGTCACTCAGCATATGTGTGGATATTTACATGTAGACATCTAAATTTTAGTATCTTCAGCTCAGGAGAATCTCTCCCTGTACCTGATAGACATCAAAAGCTGATTTACATGAATCCTAGCACCATATCCTGTCCTATATACTAAACCAGCTCTATAGCTAAAGTTTTACTTTTAAGGTTGTATGAGCTTTCCAGTAGAAAGCAGCTCCTCAGTAACAGTACTGCATTTCACACTGAGGCCCAGTGAACAATTTTAGTATAAAATGACACTGGTATACAAAGATGCTGTTACTAAGAGAAACAGTCCACCTGACCTTTCACTCACAGTCATTCACTCCCACCTCTGCTTTTTCTACTTCTCTATACTACAATAAGCAATCCAGTGCCTATCCAGTGACTTATTCAGGGAGCAGATCCAGTTGAATACTGTGCCATCAAAACCACAATAGCTGTTTCTCTTTTGGGTCAGTCACAATGTAAACCAAATCTCTGTGTTCATGTTAATCTGAGGCTAGGAGCAGTAATGTTTAAAATATTTAAAATGTTTATTAAATTGCAACAAAAAAGAACAGTAGTAGTTTGGTCATGACTTTACATAAAAGATTCTGTTTAGAAAGGTGTGAGTGCAACTGCATGGAAAAATCAGGAATTCATGGAGAAAATATTGTCAGATTTGACAATTGTCAAGACCTTAATTCCATAAAACAGTCTAGTGCTTTCATGTTCACCTTAGTAGGAAAGGTTTTTTTAAGAAACTTATTATTGATATGAACTGAAAAGAATGAGTTAAAGTGAATTAAAATAGAATCAAATAAAGTAGATACCTAATTGCAATTACTTTATAAGACTCTGAAATAGATTTTTAAAATGTTTCTCCATGTTGCCCTGTATACTGCCACATTTAAATTGACTGTCACCACTCTCTTTAAGCTGGAGCTGCAAAAGCAGACAAAGCACATTACTGATTTTGATCCCATAACATTTGAGTTATAATTTAGTAATAGCAAAATAGTGCTTCTGCAGTGCATGTCCTAAAGAAAATTACAGGAACAGTAGCAGGTAACCTAAAGGTACAATCAAAATTAACCAACGTATCGTGAATTTTAAATATGAAAGGCTATGAAAAACTGCTGCTAGGCTTATCTGTGCTTCAATAATTATTCATGGAAGATATGTGCTTTATATCTGTGGAAGGATAATCTTCAAACAAAAGGCTAAATGTGTCAAATAAATTAAGTTATGAGTTATTTTCTCAGCTCTAATTTTACTTTACTAATTTAACTTTACTCAAAACATGCAAGCAGACTCAATTTATAAAAATGAAATGAATGTAGAAGTAATAATTTATCTGATCTAAATAAATCAGCTCAAGTGCTATGATGTAGAAAGGTCTTTTAACAACAGTCATTAAATATCAGAAGTATACCTGTTTTTAAAACTATGCTTTAGTCCATTGTGGAAATCCACATTCAGCAGAGTGCAGGGCGATTAACTGCCTTTGGGATCTAACTTTTAGAAGTCTGACTTTGGTAAGATGAAACTCATACTTAATGTGCATCATAAACATCTCAACAGGTGTCTCCATCAAAAATCTCAAATACGGGGTGCCCATCATTCTCCAGAAGAGTTTAACAAACAACATTTTCATTAACATGAGTTATTGAACCTATAACACATTGTTGTTATTTTTATAGTTACTCCTTGATATATATATATGTATCTGTTATGCATAGCACTTGTTATTATTAGTTGTTAATTATGGTAAAAAACAAACAAACAACGGCCAACGTATTTAAAATTCCCTATGAAATAAATAAAAGAAAAAAACAATATCATAGTGTGAGAGATCTGTCTGCAAGACACAGACAACTTTAAAAAAATTGTCTTGTTTTTATGGACAAGGAATACAAAATGGACTAGCTACTTCTGGAGTACAATAATTTACATGAAGCCTTAGAAAGCTTAATTTGTTGTAACAAACTATTTGTTACAAGGCTACAAAAGCTAGATATTAGACTGTCATGTGTAGGTAGCCTTTATTTTGGAACTTCTATTTCCTAATGGACACCATGGTGTGGAAAATTCAGAATACCGACAGCGACTGAGATATTCTGAAAGTGGAGTCTGTTTCCCTGGAAAACCATGGCAAGACATAATTGTTTACAGTGGAACCCCTAAAATATTTTTAGTGTGGTTTTATTTTTTGTAAAAAAAAAAGAAAAAAAGAAAAAAAAAAGAAAAAAAAATCCACATAAATTCACTGGAAGGGATGTTGAAGGAATAATAAAAATGTCAGTTGCAAGCAAAATATTTGAATTTAACTTATATTAACAACAAGCATTGCTTTATACATTCATTTTGTAATACAGCAGATGCATAGAGTAGTGACATTCAAAGACAAGCCAAGTTAACCTGCAGTTTGGCTGAATTTAATAAAATTATGAGCTTCTAATTAACAAAACAAGCCTAGGTGTAAATGTTAAAGGAATGGAAACTGAATATAACCTTTTCATGGACGCTGCAAGCCAAAGCCCATGAATTTTTAACAGCTCTGCTTGAGGATTTGTTGTCCAATAATTCCTCCAGAAGGTCATCTGGTTTGAAAGGTATTCACACCCCTCCTAAACAGTATGTATGGATTCAAGCCAACAAAGTACCTACCATCTACTATGTAGTATATTATTTATCTCTTCCTTCAGAAGATTGTTTCGTGCAAGTGCCTTAGGAGAGTTTTTATACGAGATCAATGATATTTTTGAATTTCTGCATGACCAAGAAATATGCCAGAGTTAATCTCAGGGATGCCTGATAAATATGACACCTAGGGAAGAATAGGATAAATATAATAGAGATGAAGTGAAACATAACATTTTGAAAAAGACACTGTCAAGGTTGATATGCCCATATTTAGATTTACCAGCTGTATTTTGGTTTATGGGAAGACACATGTATGCTGCAATTACTTCAACCCTCATCATGCACATACACATACTATGCTTTTTTACTCCATTCTTGAACAGAGTGAAAATGCAGAGGAAAATAATTTCAGACAAATCATAGGAAGAAAAGGTAAACAGACTGTGAGGAATGGTGTCTGCTATACTCACAGATTTACTGCCATGCATATAAATCCACTCTCCTCCTTCCAGACTTGCCTGAGCAACTCTCTTGAAAACATATTTAGCAGCTCTATGGTTTGAAATGAGCAAAGTGACAACATTTTTGTGCATGGTTAAAAAGCAATCCCATCTCCACTCCCAAAATGCCTTGTTCTGCTTGCCACAACTTGCTCTGTTTGAATGGGTTTACAGACTGTCAGACTTTGGATTAATAGATATATACAAAATATGTTCTTGGAAACAAGAACAAGCAAAATGTTATCAGTAAATGTTAATACTGGAAACATCATTGATCAAATGGCTTTACCCGCTCCAGGTGCTGGCTGTGATGGTGAATAATGTTACCAACAAATACAGTGAAGAAGGAAGTGATTCAAATTGTCCAGGAGAAAAAGGAGACTAAGGAAGAACCATGTTGTACATGGAAGTCAGGGAATGACAACAAATACATGAGGAATAGGAATTGCTGTGTCTGCTCCACACCACTCTTAAAAAGTAGTCTTCAGAGCAGATGGGAACACGGACTTGCTCCCACACAATTTACCTTCTTTCTGTAGTTTCCAGGACACTCAAATGTCTTGGTTGCAATAGCAGGTTAGAAGTGCGCTGATCAGCCAGACCTGTCCCAGAAGGTCGACTCTGACTGCTCTTGTGCACTCTCTAAAAAAAGGCATGTGATTTTGAAGAGACCTAAGGGATCCCACTACAAATGTAGTGCGAGTAGATTGTCTGGTTTAATACATATGCTCTAAAAAGTTTCTGCTTGAAAATAGTGTGGGGGTAGTAGTGTTATAGAATCATATTTGCTCATCAAGTCCTACCATTAACCTAGCACTGTCAAGTCCACCACAAAACCATGTCCCTAAGAACCTCATCTACATATCTTTTAAACACCTCCAGGGATGGCAACTCAGCCACTTCCCTGAGCAGCCTTTTCCAATATATGTGTCCATATAGCTTGAAACTCTAAATACATTCTTGTTATTTTGTGATAAATCCATGCTATGAGTGCTGAGCACCAATTATTACAGAGAGCCAGTGCAGTGTGCTTAAACATCATTAATCTGCCTCTACAAAAGCGATGGGGCAGCGTATCAGAATTCACTTGTCTGGATTATTCCAGTCCAGTCCATGACACTCCCATAATCAGGTCCCAAATTAAGAAAGTAGTGAATAAGTGTTCAAAAATGAATTTTAAAAACAAGAACAAATATTTTTAAAGGAATTTCATAAGAAAGAATGGCTTCCGATCTGGTTGCTGTAAAACTAGAGAGACACTAAACAATTATCTATTTTTTTTTGAGTTTTTAACAAACATTCAATTCTCTTTTTCCATTTGCCACATAGATTAGGCCACTGAGACCCAAAAAAGAAAATCTTCAATGCAGATGTCAGTTCTGCCTAGTGCTTTGCTGATTAATTCCTGTTTAATTTTAAATTAAATGAGCAACAACAGTAAATTAAGGCAAATACTCATGCCCTCTTCCCTACAGACAAAATTATATGCCCCTTAAGAGCTCAATCCATCCATTGCTAAAATGGGAAATATTTAGGCGAGTGGGAAAGTAGAGACTTCTTAACCAAACACAGAATTTGGAAGACAAAGCTTAGTGGCTTGGAAGAGAAAAGTGAAAATTTACTGAAGGTGGTTATGTAATTCCACCCATATCGAATTTAAATGATTCATGTGCCTGCTAGGCCTTATAAGACAATCTCTTCAGCCATATAATTTACTCTGAATTCACTTAGGGGTTTCATTGGCTTTTTTTTTTTTTTTTTTTTCCAGAAAGAGAGCACCATCTTCAAACTAGAACTGCAGCAGATTTGTTGTGAAAGCAATAAAATAGTCTCTGGCACAGAAAGTCTTTTTCTCAGGAAATTAGAAGAAGGAAAAGTAATTCTGCTCAGTAAGTAATTCTGAAGTACAAAGAGTTGGAACAAAAGGTTTAGAAGTCTCTGTAAATGTGCAATTAAGGGAAATTAGTATAACTGTTAGAATTCCATACTGATTTTTCCCATGTTTTCTTTCTTAACTGATTTACTTCTGTTTGGTCTACAACATAAATTTGCATGTGTTATGTCCTTGAGTAGTTAGGTGTCATTCAGTAGAGAGCATAGACCACCATATTTTGAGTAATAATGGCAAATCTGAACAAATCCCTGAGCTATAAACAGGGATTTGTTAAGTGTGTATTCTGAATGGAATGAAAACTGGGGTGAATAGAAAATTGAGGCTTTCTTACCCAATCTTGAATTTATATTTTGTGCTGATGAACTCCACAGTCATTCAATAGCAAGACTTGCTGGCTAGGTACAGCAGCTGGAAGCTTTTATGGGAACAAAAGGCCAGGAAAGATGAGTTGTAAAACGAAAAGAAAAAAAAAAAAAAAAGGAAGAAATAAACCAGTTGCTATTGATTATTACACTAAATGTTAATTTGTAGCTTTAAATCATTGCTCTCAGGCTAATGCTGTGGAAAACAAGATGAAAAGATACCTCACATGGCTTTATTTAATGATTTTGTCTGACTGGCAGGTATTTTAATCCATTTGTAAGTTTGTACTGCAGTTGGTGTGTGCTCATACATGTGCACACAAAATAATACATTTCTAAGTGGCATATTTGAGAATAAGAAAAAATAATAAAATAAGGAAGAACAAATGTAAGAAGAATAACAGCATCTTTTGGATCTCATTTTATCTGAATGAAAACAACTCAAGATGGAGAGTATATGAAATAAAGGTGTAGTACACAGTCAAAACAAACAAACAAATCAACCCAAACAAATCCAAAAACTTCCCAAACCACAACACTGAGCAACATTTTCAAGAGTTATTAATGAACTTAGGAACCTGTGTCCTATTTTCAAATATGACATAAATGCTAAGGAGAGGCTTGTAATGGACTTAGAGCATAAAAATCCCATCGTATTATTTTTTCTTCTGTTAGTGAAAATCTCAGCCCACTAGAGACCCAAAGTGAGTGTGTTAATGAAAGCCACAAAGGAAGAGATTATCCAGGCTCATATGACACATGATTATTTGTCAATTTATAGTGGTATAATTACACATCTGAGCCCACAGTTTCTTCAGGTATTTCTAAAAATGTAAATTAGATTCATAACTCACAATGTCTCAAGATTCTACTCTTTTAGGACTTCTAAAAAATTCTCCCTTTTTTACCTTTCTTGTATAATATTATTACGGACTGTCACATCAGCTACCAGCTATTTCTCAGAACTCAAAGATCCTGCTTAACAAAATACTGAAATCACATTAAAGGTACATGCTCTTATACAAACAACAGAATTACTGAATACTCTTGCAGTGAATACTCTTGCAGTTTGCCTATCTCCTTAAATGTGTGACTGTGTAAATGGAAATGCATCCTTCTCTATTTATGATTTGTCCAGTGTGTCACAGACTTGCTATAGGTTATGGTGATTCACTGCACATCAGAACGTATCTCTGAGAAAGCTTGTCGAAAAAGTTACTTGAAAGTTCATGTAGTTCTACTTTACAGTCCTATTCTCTAGTCATTTCAAAGTCCTGAGATACAAAATTAATACAGATTTTCACACAAAGGACCAAAAAATGGGTACTTTCCTACTTCTGAGGATATAGCTCAACTTAACTGAAAATTTGCCAATAATTTACATGTATTGACTGTTGCTGTCATCTTTCGTTTCTGATACACAAATGAATACATTTTTGCAAGGAAAAATCAGCCACCTAGAGTATCATAAAATAGAAGAAGAATAAGATAATATTTGAAATGGATGATAACATATCTTTAAGCCAGTCCTTATTTCAATGCGTTCTAATGCAGTTGGAATATAAATACACAACGTTTTAAAATAATTGTATTTGTTTAGTTTTCTGCAACATTATTTCTCTAATCTGGGAGAAAGATACTTTTCTGTGGGAATTGTGAGTATATGCTGCATTTGATTAAATGATGGCAATTTAGCAATTGCTACTGGCCAAAAATTTTTTTCATTTCTCCATGGAGGATGTTTGGTCCTGGCAGTTACTTATTGTTTCTTCCTATGCTTACAAATACGGTACTGTTATCCTTTCAGTCACATACCACAGCTCATACACCTGTCTCTCTATGCTTACCATGACAAATTATCAGGAAAAAAATGACAAAAAATTAATCCAAGGAGTGTATAACTATATTATCATATAATAATAATTAAAACTATGAAATAGGTTATACTAAACATAAAATTTCTTAGCAAAGCAGACTAACATCAATAAATATCACTCGTGAAGTCAGAGATTCACTTGTGCTGTATCTCCTTGATATCTCATTACCCCATATAGGAAACATCCAAGCTAGGTTAGGGCTAGGAGAGAAAAGGCATGTGACTCAGGCTTCAGGTGCAAAGCAAACTATAAATCCATAAAGTCCCTGAAAGAAGAGAAATTATCATGTCCTACAACTTATCTCTGTAATCTCAATATAATATATTACCACCTAACTCAATAACCTTCTCCAGACTTAAAGCATTGTTCAGATAACCGTGATTCTCCTCCATATTGTTCACTCTTTTACTTACAAGTCTTTTTGACTGTACAGACAAAAAATATTTTTTTGTTTGGTCAAGTCACTCTTTTAAATCACACTTCAAAATTATTTGAAAAACAGTGTAAATTACAAAAATATTGGTTTAGAGCATTTGTTCCCTGCAATTTGTTCAAATGATCTGTCCTTCGGGTTATCAAATTTCGAAGCTAAAAGCTCAGCAATTAGTCCAAGGTAAAAGGTAGGCACTGATTTAAACTCTTTCATGGTTAAAGAAAAGCCAGAGAAACATCAAAGAGAGATGGAATGGATCTCACTGCTCCGAAGGGCAGGGGGAGAAAATAAGATGAAAAATCTTATCGGTTGAGCTGAAGACAGGGAGATCACTTCCCAGTTACCATTACAGCCAACACAGTCCTGGTTTGGAGAAGATTAACTGCCAGAAAAAATAGAGTTGGATGGTGTGAAACAAAGACAACATTTAAAACACCTTCCCTGTACCCCCATTTTCCTCCACTCAACTTCACTGCTTCATTCCTGACTCGTCTGCCCCCTACTACCCTGGGGGTGCAGGCAAATGGGGGATGGGGGCTCTGATCAGTCCATAACAGCTGCTCTCTGATGCTCCTTCCTCCTCAGAGCTTCTCCTCCTCCATCCTGGGTCTTTCTCAGGGGCTGCAGTCCCGCGCATTGTGCTGTGGTCTCCTCTATGGGCTGCAGTGGGACAACCTGCTCCACCGTGGTCTCTTCCACAGTCTGCAGGGGAGTCTGCTCTGGCACCTGGAGCACATCCTGCCTTCCTTCTTCTCTCACCTCAGTGTCACAGGACTGTTTCTCACACCTTTTTTCCTCACTCGTCACTACCACGCAGTGATTTTCTCTTTCACAAAGTCATCATTTGCCACTTTCCACCCCATCTCCCCCCACAATCATTTTTTCCCTTTCATTAATACATTTAAGTATGATTTCCCAGAGGCACCTCCATGATGTCTGAAGGGCTCAGCCGTGCTCTGTGGTGGGTGGTTGGACCCGCTGGAACCATCTGTGTCTGGCACAGGGCAGCCCCGACCTCTGATCACAGAGGCCCCACAGCCCCCACAGCCAGTGCCTGGGCACAGACACCCAGTATAGAAACATACAATGAAAATGCATACAGTCAGGGTAGGCTAAAACAAAATTCTAATAGGAGTAAGAGAGTCCAGAAAACAGACTAGTTTTTAAAAGGGAACCTGATACATGCTCAGTAGTTGCCAAAAGGGATTACACAACGACATGTGCCCCCAACCAGCAGAGGCCTTTCCAAGGATACCCTGCGCCTCCCTCCCCCCTGTTCCTGTGCTGGCACTGGGCTGCACTGCGGGTGTCACAGCTCTTTGTGCAAGGTCTTTCCCACCCTGTGGCATGGTGACTAGCATTTAAAACTGTAAACACTAGGTAATAAAGGTAAATAAATAAAATTGGTGTGCTCCTTTTGCAAGGGATAACAGAAACTGGCATTTCTAGGCAGCTGCAGAAGCTGTTCAGGAAGCTGTTCAGTCTTCATTACCATGGTTTGTTGTCTCTGCTGCCTCTACATAGTCATTTTTCTCTTCAAATTCTTCTCTCAGCTTTAATATCTTCTCATACATTTTTTGTGTTGCTTTTATTTTGCGGTTTCCTCTTTACATGCACCTCTTCGAATATTCTTTTTCCTGCTGTGCGTTCATCCAGGAAAAAGAAACATCACGACTAAGCAGGTATTTCCACAATGCATATTCCTTTAAAACATACATTCAACATCATATTTATTTAATTACACCATATAATTTTGTTGTCGCATAACAGTTTACTGCATGATCATGATTCTGTGAATGGGTTGTGTCATCCTACAAAGTGTTTGTTAGAATAATTACTGGCTAAATGTTGTTTTCAAGAGAAGAAATAAACTTTTTTCAAAACCCATATAATAAAATTATCTACGTAAGTGTTTCTATTAACTTCCTACCTAATCAATTCATCATCAGTAGATGATCAGTAGCTGAGACCATTCAGAACAGAAAAATCTCTTTACCCAGGTCACAGGTGTGAACCACATACTAAATGGTACATTTATTATTTGATACTGCTTTTTGGGAAATGGAATTTCTTAACAAAGCTTTTTTTTTTTTTTTTTTCTTTTTTTTTAAATCTATTAACATTTCGGCCCTATTCATGTCTTTTAAATTCTTTCTTATACAGTTAATGGCATTTTGCTCCATATGGTATAAAATAAGTAGTGAATGTTAAAGACATTTTAATATCAAATTTGAGACATCAAATTGATATCATTATAAAAAACACAGAGATATTCTTATCTATAATGTTCTTTTAACCAAAATCCATAAAACATTTTACTTCAGAAATTACTAATGTATTTCACTGATCTAGAATAGCTAAAGTTATCTTTTCAAATACCTAGTTCATAAACATTATAAGAGTTTTAACATGGTTTTATTGTTGGATCATCATAGTTGTTTCCCTCAGTGTCACATTAGAATTAAATTGAAATGTTAGATTAACTGTTTTTCTGATAAATGCTTTTGTATGGGAAATTCCTCCAGCAATGTAAAGCTGGCAAGGTAGCTTTACAGTACATAATTTCTAGGGCTATTAATGAATAAGTACATCCCAGGAGGAAAAGGGTTATTAATACATCCTTAGGAGGTATCAAATAAGCACCTTTAGGACATGCACACATAGTATAAACCAGGCTTGCAATTTCTCTAACTTATGTGTCATATCATCTTTCTCTCAGAGTCTAAGAATGATAAAATGAAAGCATGGATATAGCAGAGCTCCATAAAGTGAGCGTATTGTAGTTGCAGCAAAAGATCTGAGACCAGATCAAAAAAGTACTAGGCACCTTTGAAATCAATGGGAGTTAGGCGCTTATGTACCTTTGTGTTTTGCTTCTGAAGTTCTTAATATTTCAACCCTGATGTTTTACTCTGTGGTGTTTCTAACACTCCCTTTTCTAACAGAATAATTTCTGCTCTTAAGGTAAATTTATAATTACTTAGTGAACTTAGTAACTGTTGAATTTTTATGGCCAACAGTAGAATTCTTATCTCTCTGCTGTGCCTTTCTTCTTCCTTTTATATTCAAGAACTATGGGCCTTCCTTATGATCTGCACTATGTATCAAACACAATCATGGAATACATAACCTTTTTCAGGTTTTGACAATTATGACTAATGTCATCATTGCTGAGAATTAGAATGCTGACAAATTAATAGTTTTGCTTTGAATTTCCTTGATGTCTGCCACTGAAATCTGCATGCAGACAGGCAGGTAGTTTTGTTGCTTCAAGGTAAGACCAGATCTAATTAACTCCATACTGAAGTACAAGAAGTATTCTCTGAGGTAAAAGGAAGTATAAACCAGCAAAGAAAAGGCAAGACATGAAAATCTTACACAACATCTTACTCTGGGAGAAGAAAACATGTAGGTAAAGAATTCAATTTTTGTAATTGTTCACTGAGCTTCCCATTATCTAAATAATAATAAATAATTTGGATAGCATGTAGCACATTCTGGAACAGCATAGGAACTTGATTTCTTATACTCTTATGGAGGAATAAGGCATAAAATATGGACTTGTATGATTAAAAGTTTAAATTAATTTCTTAAAAATTTAAAAATATATAAAATATTTATCACTTAATGGGCCTTCATTATAACAAATCTAAGACAAAATATTTAAGCATTAAACTGGGTTCTCTTTTTATCACTTTATCCTGTTCCTTGCCCTGCTCCACTGATGAATGCAACCAAAGGATTAAAAAAAATAGATTCACGTGGGGTATCTAAAATATGAATTACTGATGGTTACTGCCATGGGGCCAATTACTCAATTTCATTTCTTCCTTAGATATTGTGCAGAGGAACAACACTGTTTCTTTGGTGCAATGTGAATATGTAATAAAAGTGCCCATAAAATCCATAGTGAATTAGCAGTTACTACCAAATATAAATTGATGTGCAATAGAGAAGTTGATTTATATCTTATGCTCATGCACTGAAGCTGCCAGTAAGTTGGTTGTATTTCTTCTGGACATTTTTAACATTGTATAGAAAAATCTTTTCTTTGTAGTGCATTTGTATTGTTTGTTTGTTTGAAGATAATTCTCATTTCACTGTATGGTTCATTCTTATTTTGTTTTCTTGTCAAAATGAAGGTTGAGAACTGTTCAGTATTCTTTCACATAAGGGTCATGTACTACAGCTAAATACTTTGTCACACAATGCTGCTACATGATTAACACAGCAATCTTCATAGTAATCCAAGAAGAAATTGTTTGCATCCAAAGAAAGTTTGAATGAACTAAATACCACTGCTTTAGTTGGCAACTAATAATCTAGAATAATCACCTTTGAAAGGCTATATGTCGAGGGCTAACATAATGGCTTAGTTAAAAACTTATTGACATAGGCAGATGAAGTTGTTCTGTTCATTGTGATTGAATGTTAATTGAAAGCCATGACCCAGTAATTTATGGATGATGTTGAAAAAAAAGTACAAGTACTTTAAAAATTGGCAAAAGTCCCATCAGACAATATTGTACATTTGAATACTTCATGACAAATATATCTGCATAATGATTTGCCTTAATATTTGGTTTTGTGTTTTGTTGTTGTTTTGTTATGATTTTGTTTTTTTGGTTTTTGTTTTGTTGTTGTTTGTTTGCTTGTTTTATGTACATGTTTGTGATTTTTTTTGTTTTATTTTGGTTTTGGTTTTTTTTCTCCCCTGGAGAAAGTACAGACAATGATGAAAAAAGGAACAGAGGAGACAAGGTGGAATGATACAGTAAATCTTCAGTGCTCTCTTTCCCTAGCTACTTGATTCAGATTACCTGCTGATGTAGGCAGAATAAATAGGTTTATTGGAGAAGGAAAGGATTGTAAGAATAGAAGGGAACAGTAGGCTGTCCTCTACTTCCACCCACCCAAGTCCTTGTAAATAAGTTTCAACACCAGAAATGTTTTTTAATAATTTTCATTCACTTATAAATATTCCCATTGTATTTTTCTTTCTGAGTTCTTTAATCAAATATAATATTTTACTACTATCAAAATAATGAAATAAGAGCTGAAAAATGGAAATAAGAGCTGAAAAATGGAACATACTTGAGAAGAGTGTTTTGGGAAGTTCTTTGTGTTTTCAGTGTGTAACTGAAATGGGCCGGTTGGTACCTGAAATGGATGGGTGACATTGAATATGAGCCAGCAGTGTGCCCAGGTGGCCAAAAAGGCCAACAGCATCCTGGTTGATATCAGGAGTAGTGTGGCCAGCAAGACTAGAGAAGAGATAGGGCAACTGCAATGGCACTAGTGAGGCCGCACCTTGAATATAGTGTTCAGTTTTGAGCCTCTTGCTACAAGAAGGACATTGAGGTGCTGGAGTGTGTTCAAAGAAGGACAACAAAGCTGGTGAGGGGTCTGGAGTGCAAGTCTTATGAGGAGCAGCTGAGGGAACTGTGGCTGTTTAGCCTGGAGAAAAGGAGGCTGAGGGGAGACCTTACCGCTCTCTATAGCTACCTGAAAGGAGGTTGTCATGAGGTGGGTGTTTGTCTCTTCTCCCATGTAACAAGCAATAGGACAAGAGGAAATAGCCTCAGGTTATTCCAGGGGAGGTTTAGATTGGATATTAGGCAAAATATCTTCACTGAAGAGATTTTCAAGAATTGTAATAGGCTGCCCAGGGAACTGGTTGAGTCGCCATCCCTGGAGGTATTTAAAATATGTGTAGATGTGGTGCTTAGGGACATGTTTTAGTGGTGGACTTGTCACTATTAGGTTAACAGTTGGACTCCATGATCCTAAAGGACTTTTCCAGACTAAATGATTCTGTGAGTCTAACTATAGAATTAAGGAAGACAATTATAAGGATTCTTTTATGTAGAACTATAGTAGAAGTTCATTTAAATACAAGATATGCCACAAGTACTTTAGAATAAAATGATTAGTAAACTATACCTATGATAAAAAAATGGCTCATAATTTTCATCTTGGAGTAAACAGCTATATATTTCATTGATATATTATAATATCAGTAATAATCAGTAAACATTGTATATAAGCAGAAATGTTTTGCTTTTTCTAAAATGGATGAAGAATATTTGAGTGAAGATCTTGCAGGTCATTGCTCCTGTGCCTTGAGAGGTCACCTTCAGAGTTATTTTTGGATAGTTTTAGGTCATAACAAAATAAGCCAGGCTCTCTTTCCATGTTTACCTTCCATTCCTCCCTTTTTTGCAGAAGGGGTAGCACCTGAGAGCACCCAGAAGTCTTTATTGGCCATGATGAAGGCCATATGTTAAGCTGTACAAATTCTTTCCAGCTTTTAGCATTTGCTTCCTTGGCATATCCCCGAGGAAACAGTGTAACAGCTTTGGAGAACTGCAGAACTGTCCTGTGCCTGTGATGGAGTTGGATGTGCCATTTTCTCATTTCTCTGAAAAGGAGCTTATTCTCATTTACTTGATCTTCAAGAAAATGGAAAGCAAAAGGTTTACGGTAACATCCGTTTTATTGTGTTTCTAGTTTTTTCTTTAATGTCCCAATTAAAAGCAGAATATTTTGTTTATTTGCTGTAAACTAGTGAATGAAGAGAGATAAGTGAAGAGAATGGCTACATTATTTCATTTAAGAATTTTCACTGTTTATAAAGAATTTTCTTTTCCCCATGTTTGTAAAAATGCAGTTTCTTCTAAGTCTGCAGTTTTAAAACTTTAGATTTTGAACAGAACATTCCTTTTCAATGAGCAATGAATTAGTAAGCCTTACTGTGAGTGACTAATGAAAATTAATGGAAACTGAGGACCAAGTTAAGGAAAAATAATCTCAGTAGAATGGACAAACATCTTCTTAATATATGAACAAACTGTAGAAAAAAGATTATTAGAAAAAGTCCCCTCTATGCATGCATATACTATTGTCAGTGTTTGGTTTCACATTTCATATATTGCAATCAATCTACCATATTTTTCAATATCATATATGAAGATATAGCAATAATTGCATCAGAAAGATTATCCTATCTTCTTTTAGATAGTACAAGCATACATTACAGAATTCTGCTTTAAGTACACATTTTTTTGCTCACACTGAACCTTCCTGAATCATTCCTCTTAAAAAAAATTGCTTGATCTGTACTAATCAATCTTCATTTTACAGACAATCAAAGAGAAAGAGATGAGAGCAAGTCCCTATCATGTAGTCCTTCAAAAACAATTAAAATGAGAAAAAAATCATTACAACCAAGGATTGATCTTGAACCTCACCTGAAGTTCAAAAAATTGAGGAAGATATTTTACTCTTCTCATAATACTAAATAATTATAAGTAATTATGAATTAAGAATAATAGTTGTTCATTCATTAATTTCTTAATTCTTTCTAGTCCAACGTAAAAGTGAAAAGACTGTAATATTAAAAAACATATGATTCCTCTAGCATTTTGGGAAGACCAGTAATTAGAAAATGTGAGGAATTTTGTCAGTAAATAGTATTTCCTTTAGGTAATACAGAGCTATCAGGAAAGTGTGTGCCTAAAACTGGCATTCAGTACGAACTTTGTTTGCAAGGCCAGCACTTGTAGCACACACATTAAGTGAAGGCAAATTAAATGTGACCATAGGTTTGCAACAAATCAAACCCTTGTCCTTCCTTCTCTGCCTCACTAGGCAGTGGCATAGAGATACATTATAAAAACAAGAAACAAACAGGATTCATCTCCATTGTCTGACCAGAAAGAAGGGTCAATAAGAGCAAAATGTGCTGGCTGCACTTCATCTATTCATCTGTTTGTATTTTCCTTCTGTACAGACTCTCTAAAGACAGAGAAATCAAACACACAGTGTCTTCAGTATGAAAAATGTAAATTTTACTGTGCTGTTAATGACATATTCAAAGTTAATGTACTGATTACTGAGCAAAGGATAAGCATTGTGAAGCAACTCTCTCTTCACTGAGTGCAAAGGAACTAGATGGCAGAACAGTGGTTACTATTATTGAGTTTTGAGATTTTCCTCCATTGAATTATTTTTAACTGAATTTTTGACACACTTGCAGACAATCTAATGAATTTAATTTAGATGGCAACTACTGGATACTCAGTATAAGCAGTACATTTAGATGCATCACTCAGTTTCAGCAATCAAATTTAGAAACTTAAAACTGTCTTAGATAAGTAAATGATATTATTTTGTAGTAAAGCTAAATCATTACAAGAATATAAAATCTGTATCAGCTAAATTACAGAAGAAGAAAATTTAATGTTGTTCAAAACGGAGTGCTGCACTATGCCAGCGTTTATTCTTTGGTGGCTTGAGTTGCCAGAGCCGTATTTTATTGTTGGAAAGGATTTGGTCAATAATTTAGAAGAGTGGAGAACTCAAAATTCATAATTTGGAGTTCATGCTGTATTTCATGCTGATGCAATAAGAACTCTTCAACTTTTTCTATTGCACAGCACAGATTCACAGAGCAATGATATCATTCAACCTGTGTATCAGAAAAAGACAATAAAAATCCCTAAGTAGAACTATTGGCAGACTGTTACTCTTATCTTTACAAAATTCACTGCAAAATTTATGGTGAAAACATATAAAACAGTGTTATAAAGAAAATATGTAAATAGCACGAAGAATCTAAAATATATATCAAAGTAACACTGAGCTTCCAAAGGGTATCATTGATGCAATCATGCCCGGTTCAAAGGCAGATAATACACTAACTGACAACAAAAAAACAAACAAAAAACCAAACTAAAACGAACCAACCAACCAAAACAAACAAACCCAACCAAACAAACACACAAAAACCAGATAGTATCATTAAACTTACGATCTTATGTCCTAGAGATTTTGCTGACATCCAGAAAATCAAACTCAAAACTCAAGCAGATAATGAACCATACCTTTATCAATTTTGTTTTTCTCTTCAGATTCTCCAAAATCCGCACAGAAAGTCAGAGGAAAAAAAACAAAACAAAACCCTCCAACAATAACAACAACAAACCACCTGAAACTTAATCCCACACCACAAATAAACATGGAATAAAAAAAAAAAAAAAAAAAATCTATCTTGATGCCCTAGGTTTGCACCTTCATAAGCATATAAAGACCAAGTCTTTTTATAGATTCCAGAAAAATAAGTTGTGGGCTTTTTTGTTTGGTTGGTTGGTTTGTTGGTTTGGTATGGTTTTTTTAAAAGTATTTGTTTGTTTGTTTGTTTGTTTGTTTGTTTTAGAACCTTTACATCAGTTTATTTCTTTCAAGTTAAATCAGAACCTGCTCTGGCACTTTAAGTGCATGTAATTAATTTTGTTACAGGACCATTTCCCCAGATGTGATCACTTTGTTTAAATCTAATGAAACTTCTGTTAAACTTGATATGCCTGAAATCATACAAACACATACTCATTACTGTTTAGCAGCCTTGTTTTATTGATATTCACAACTTTACACCTTTATTGCATGGATGAAGCGCCATCCCTGTGATAAGAATGTGGAAAAACCCTTCAAATACTAAGTGAGTTATAGAATGGCAATTGAATTAAAGGGTGAGAAACAAAAAGCAACATATGACAAGTCAAATCAGTTTACTGTCCACACTCAGCAAAGATTGTTTCATTTGCATAACACTGATTTCAGCAATTCATACGTCATGTTAAATTTGTCACTTAGTTCTTCTAAGGTTTCAATCACAGATGTACATCAGCTTCCACATGCAAGTATAAAACTACTCACAGCTTCTATGAGTTTGAAAAAAACAATATTAATGGTTAGTAATCCCCTTGACAGCAGTTTTGGAAACTGTAAATATTTTCAAAAGTATTACAAATAGTTTTGTTGTCCAAACTAGCATACTGTATAAAAACACACAGAAGGGGGGAGAAGAAAAAGAAGGTTAGTGAAAGAATTCACCAATGTTCTGTAAAACTGAGTATCAATGCTCTGGAATAAATGGAGTACCAGAAAGGTGCCTGGAATGACCTGATTTTGCCGATTTATATATTAAAAATGATACTAAATTATCTGTATAAGTAGCAGATAAATAATGGTTTGCCTCACTGCAAAATTGTATTTTTAGTAGATTATAGACATAGAAAAAAGTTATTAAAATATGAAAATCTATTAAAATGAAAGAGTATTTAATACATCTACAATATCAAGCTAATTTGAAGTGAAAGCTGCTTCAGTACATTCATTTAGTCTTCACAATAAATATAGCAGCTAGAAAATTCTGACCATAGCATATTAATGTTACAGGAACATTCCTGTATAATAAATCTGATTTAAAGCAGGGCTTATAAAGTCATGGGAGCACAGACTCTTTAAGAGGGTAAGATGAAGGCTCCACTAAGTCAGCTTTTGTATTTGCTCCAGTCTAGTGTTGACTTATTGTTGTTGTGAAAGATTGTTTCAGAGCTGTACTTCAGCTAGAAAAACAGTATCATCGCTTCCATTTATACACCGCACAAGCAAATCCGATCGTTTACAATTACCTTTCCATGCCATTATGACAGGGAATACAATTTGCTGGCATTTACCTGAACCCTTAGGCCAGTCTGTTGCTTCTGACAAGAAGAAATTTGTGGTAGGAGCTTTTGCCAAGAAACCAGCTTGGAATGAATATAAGTGAATTAGTATGTGCTCTAACAACAAAGGAGAAATAATGTAGAGTTTCTTGTCACTCAGAAACAGAATCTGACACCCCATAGCAAAGATTCACTGAGGTACTGGACACATAAAATCAAACATAAGGTTTGTTCTTGTCAGCTCCATTGTTAGAAGTGATGGAAATGTGTTATGCAAAATGCCCTGCAGATGAAAGACACAACAGGCAATACAAACACACAGGAAAAAAAAAAAAAAAAAAAGGAAAAAAAGGAAAGTCTTTACATGGGTGAAGGAGGGGGAAAGAGACATGGTATCTGAATCATTTGCAGAATCATCATGATAAAATACGTAAATCCTGTGTTTTGAACAACTGAAGAACAATTACTTGATCTTGCCTCACAGTGTATTTCTTCAAAGACTGACAGAATGATTTTAGGTGAAAATTCTGATTTTTTTGAGGCAGTTTGTGAGAATGAACCCAGACTCTTTTTGGCCACATGGTTCTGGAGATATAATGGAGCATTTGGATCAGCACAGCAGAGGTTTGATCTTAGTTTATCCCTATTTCAGGCAAGATTTGTCTGCTATTATTATTATCTGCTATCTATTATCTATATATAATTATTACCTGTTCTCTATCTTGCTTGAATTATCTGATTGCTATTACAAAGTACACAGATGGAAAATAACTCATAATTCAACCTTGCTTTTTACCTAGAATTTTTTAAAGACATTTGGGAGTAATCTACAAAACAACTATGTATAAACTGTTAGAGCTGCACTCACGTGTAACAGTAAACTGAACTGAGAACTTCTTGAACCTGTAGGTAAGTTTTAATTTCCTCTTGAGATTTAATTATGCTGTTCAGATGGAAGAACATGTAGAAATTGCACGAATAATTTTTTTTAAATTGCAATAAGTTGAATTTTACATTTATTTCACAGACTGAGGACATTTTTGGCTTTGTTAAAGTTGACTTCCAGGGTGAAAGCCATATTTCCTGACGGTTATGTTGATAGCAGGTATCACGGGGGCAACAGAGGCAGGATTGTTGTCTCCTAACTGCTGGCCAAGAAAATATGGAATGTTTATACCTAATATACTATTTTATGTATTGGACTGGCTTCCAAGAGAATGTTCTCTCAGTTTCTCGGGGCAGGGCAGAAGTATTATCATGTTTACAAAAACCCTAAAGAATAATCTTTTTGCTGTGTTTCCTTTTGCACATATATTTAAAAAAAAAAAAAGCTTATAATATGGCTAGTTCATTACCAGCAGCCTGTGCTAAATGCATTATTTTTTCTATTTCCTTTTTAGTATTACAGTCAGAATTGTTATTGCAAGGAGGATTGAATGCCCCACATTATTAAAGAAAAGTTGCATTTAATTAAGATGTTACATGTAATTAAATAACAAAGCTTCAGCTTCTCCCAAATGGTCTGTTTATTCAGGGCTTAGATGCAATACAGAATTTTTCTTTACATTTTTCTTCATAGCATAAATTGAGAATTAGCTGAAATGGTGTTTAATACTTATTTTCTGTTTATACAAAAGTCACATCTGGCCTCATGACAAGCATGCAGGATTCCTGTTTGCTGCCTTGTGGAACAGTCCAAGCAACACTCCTAAATCAGTATGTGTCATGGAGAAGACAAGAAAATCTTCACCTTTGTTCTTGACAAGGAAATACATGTGACATTTTTAATATACATTACCTAGCGCTACAGAATATCCTACAACAAGACTCATTCACTATTGTTTGTGCCTTTTCCTCCTTTCCAGAGCCATGTTCATACACAAAAGCAGTTGAAGTGAATAATAACTATGGGGGCCCAGAAAGTCCTGCAACACATAGCTGCAGCCTGAAACTCTTTTTTTTTAAGAGAATTCTAGACTCACTGATTGCACTTGAATAAAAGTACAATAAAATTATTTTACAATTATTAGAAAGTTGACATACCTAAACTTATTGGCCTTTAAACCCATAATGTGAATGTATTAGAATGGATGCTGGCAATATGCATGCATTTCTGAGGTCCTATACGCATTTGCAAAACTGTTAAGCTCTTTTTCTGACCTCACTGAAGAATTCATCTGACAGTGAATCATGATAATAGATGTAGTTACATTTGCTGGAGTGTTTTCTTCTCCTTGTTTTCATCCCTTTTTCATAGTGCCTGATTTCTCAAGTCAGGTTATGCTGACAAAGTGTATTCACAATTTAGTTTTTCATCTGCAAAGGTTGCTATTAACCTAACCAACATGGCTTGATTATGTATGATGTTCTTTTCTGTTTGCCCTTCACTGTACCAGTTCTTCGCCCTCACATAGACCAGCTTCACTTAATATATGATCAGTTGTGGATCTGAAATGCAGGTCTATATCTCCCCCTAGACTTGGATAAAAATTTCTATATTTATTTGGTTTTCTTGTGTTTTATTGAAATGAGAAGTAAAAAGTAGAAGTCTCAGGTAGATCCTAAATCAGAATAAGTTTTCATAGCTCCATCAAATTCCTGCTGTTTGTTCTGCCTTAGATTTCTGTTTGTGGTCATACAAAATTCCCCTCTCAAATCAAATTCATTTTTTTTTTTTCACAGAGGAAGTTCCACCTCCTTATTATGGATGCAACAAAGTTGCTGGTACTTATTTTCCATTTAATGATGCATTTGCAGTACTGACACAGATTTTCCATTCAATACAATGCTGTATTTTGTGATTATTTCTCATCAATTCTCTCAAAGTAATTGTCCTCAGGGAGCAATATAACCCAAACCAGATATGATTTTATTATGGTGTCCACAAATGTCAGCCAGGAAAATAACCTGTGGCTCCACTTCAAATAAATTTGTCATTTAATTACTACATTTTATTAGCTAGACTAAACACATACTTCCAGGTTCAACTCTATTTCTGGTATACGCATCCATTAAAAAGCATACTTCTTTGTTTATAAAGGTATCCTAATGCATTCCACTGAGGACTGTATTTTTTATTCTTTCCTGTATTGTACTTTATAAATGGAAGGACTAGGAAATCTCTTGAAGTTTCTGACTTCAAAGTTAACTAACAAAGTTATTATTTTTTTTTCTTATTACATGCAAGTGGCAAAGTATGCATGAGTATCAGCATTTGCTCTTCCTCCTCTCCTCAATTTTTTATGGCCACAGATGCTATTGGCTATGCATTTAATAATCCCACATACATGAAACACAGAAGTAGAAATAAAGAATGATGATTTATTGAAAAACAATGATCAAAAGAAAATAATCTTAGATTAACATTTACAATATTTTTCTGAAAATTATGATAAAAGTTAGTAATTGATATGAAGTTATTCTTACAATGGGGAGATTAAAAGCTGTATAATGGCAGTGAAGGGACAACTGCTTTGAAATACCTTGTGCCTGAGTTCAGGAGAATGCTGAAATTGTATTTGCTGTCTGGATATGAGAAAACTTCCCGTAAGGGGACAGAATGGATTAAACAATTAAATATTAGTTGTTTTCTCTTTCTCTCTCTCTCCTTCTTTTTGTTTGTCTATTTGATTGTGGGTTTTTTTCGATGTTTAATCATCCAGACATGGAAATGAAAGTTTAGAAAGAGGTGAAAATCAGTAATGCCTTGTCTTTGGCCACCACCAAAAATCTGTGTTTTTCTCCATATAGACTTTCACACTGTCATTTTATCATTTCAGCCCAAATTTCAGTTTGGATAACAGTAGCTTGGTTCTAGCAGTGGTTTCTTCTTCTGTGATCCAGACTGAATGAAAAAAAAACCAAAAACCCAGTGAAATATAGATTCTATTTTATTTTTTTTATTCTGAGTTTCTAGTTATTTCAATCTTCCTCATATAACAGAAACTATGGTTAATATACCTCCTCATCCAGCTGTGATGAGTCATCCTCTAGCACAGGAAACAAAATCCCTGGATCTTCAAGAAATACAGCAGAAGTTGATATGAATTATTTCATCTATACAATGCCAGAAATACAAATGTATGTGTGGGTGAATATACTAGCTGATGTTTAACAAGGATATTATCAGAAATACAATAGGAAAAGCATAACCAAGAGAATAATAAGAATATAAATTGATCATACATAATTCTTTCTCCAGGACACAGCAAGTCCTTTCAGTAGAAGACTGACACATTTCAGCAGTATCGCATATCACTAAAGCATAGCAGCAAACAAGAAAATTCCTTAATGAATCAGCAAGTACCACAAAACATTATATAGACTGTATGCATAAATACTAAGATAACAAGTGGACAACTTCACTGTCAGGTACCTAAATGACATGTCGTGTGACTATGACATGCTAAGCAAATTGCAGACACTGCAACAGCAGCAAGCACAGTAGTAATAGGAAATCTCAATATTTCCATAGAGATGAGGTAATCTCATGATGAGACATAATGCAGAGATTAAAGAATCATAAATTAGAAGAGATTTCTTCATGGAGTAACTAATGAGAGGGGAGAAGGTCTGCTCACCTCAATGTACTTAAACTTAGGAGCAAGAAAGATAAATTCAGAAAATTCCATGCTGTAATTCTTAACTCCAAAAAGAACGTATACAATGAATGAGAAAGATAATTGAATAATAGTTTTTAAATCACTCCGAATGCTGTCCAAAATTACACAGCATACATAAACATAACAAACTAAAATGGACTTAAAACTGACAATTAGTTTAACTCTCCAAAATGCTTCTTAACTAAGCCACATTAAAGCACATTGTTATAATTAAAATGACTTCCTTTTTTAAAAAAATTGAAATAATTTAAAAATTAACAGAATTTAAAATAGTATAAATTCTGGCAGGTTAAATATAAAATGATGAAAAGCCAGACCAAGAAATGTTTTGAAAAACAGCTTGCTCAATGCAGGAAAAGTACTAATAAAACTTTGTTTTTCAAACAGAACAGAAACAGGAAAATTGATAGAAAGTCTGTATGGTCAATAGATGAGGAAGTTGTAATAGGAATGTTCAAGAAATGTAAGAAGAGAATAGAGAACTAACACATTATTTGCATTGGTGTTCATCACAAAGGAGCTACACGAGGTTCTTCCCAGAAATTTTGTTTAAATGAGGTAACTTGAAGAAACTATTGCAGACTATCATGTCACTAGAAGGTATTTTAGAACAAAATAGCCAGATGAATAGTAAGAAATTGTCAAGTATTCATCCATCACCCAGAAAGAACTGAAAAATGAAATTGTCAAATTACTAATCCCATAACCTATCACTTAATCATATACCAGTAGAATGAAACGTGGCAAATACAATATTTACTTTTTTACAGGACCCAGTGGAATCTGGAAAACTACAGACCAGTGGGTTGGCCTTCTGTGTTAGGGAAATTAGCACAAAGTATAATAAAGAATGAAAAAAAATTAAAATTCCTAACTTTCTCTGAAAGACACAATGACTTTGCAAACAAAAACTTTCCCATTATTATGGAACCATACATAAGTTCATACATAAGTGTCTAGTTTAAGGTGAGATGGAAAGCCCTTCATACTTTATGATTTGCTCTTCACTTACTATAATGGAAGATCTCACACTTGTCTCGTGTAGGTCTGTGAATTTCTGTGTCTTAATCTGTTACTCATCCCCTTCAATTTAATGTTACTCATACCATAAACTGCTGGGAAATCAGACTTTCTGGGTAACTGCCATCAGCATATTTGAAAATATAACACAAAAAATCTAGAATAGCGTTTGTCAGTTAATAAATACGGGGAATAAATCCCACGATACCTTTCTGTGACATTTGTGATATTCAACACATTCACAAAAAAATGGGAAGAGTATAATTAGTGTAGCTGTGAATAACAGTGACCAGAAAAAAAAAAAAATCCAGATAGCTAAAATGTGAATAGTGCAATAGGGGAAAAATAGTGCAATAGGGGAAAAACAAACCAAAGTAAAACACAAAGCAATCCTAAATATTTCACTTTGTGATGCACTCTAAATAAAGCTATTCCAGTTAGAAGGGTTTTCTTTGACTAATTTTTGACAGTTTAATGACAAACTTGTCCATTTTCAGCAGAAATCTTAAGATAAGGAAGTGGAACATCTCACTTATGAGGAAAGGCTGAAGCAGCTGGAACTCTTTAGCGTGGAGAAGAGGAGACTGAGGGGTGACCTCATTAACGTTTATAAATATGTAAAGGCTGAGTGTCACAAGGATGGCTCTTCTTGGTGACAACAAATGATAAGACAAAGGGCAATGGGTATAAACTGGAACACTGGAGGTTCCATTTAAATTTGAGAAGAAACTTCTTCACAGTGAGGGTGACAGACACTGGAACAGGCTGCCCAGGGCGGGTGTGGAGTCTCCTTCTATGGAGACATTCAAAACCCACCTGGATGCCTTCCTGTGTAACCTCATCTAGGTGTTCTTGCTCCGGCAGGTGGATTGGACTAGATGATCTTTTGAGGTCTCTTCCAATCCCTAACATTCTGTGATTCTGTGATTAACAACAAAATAAAGCAGAAAGCATGAGACTTTATAAATCTCTAGAACATCTGCATCTTAAATGTACATTTCTTCTTTCTCCATCTGAAATCTTTGGTAGAACCAGAGAAAGGCATGGAAAAAATGATTAAAAAAAGTAATTGCTGTAGATTAATTTGTATGTTGAAGAAATTTATTAATATTCTTTACTTTGAAAAAAGGATGAATGATGAATCAAGTGGTAACAGTAAAAAAATCACGGTTAACAAGAAGAAGGTGAATATACAGTGTTTATTCATAGTTTCTCACAATGATTAAGAAATCATCAAATGAAACTTTTTGGTTCAGACTCAAAGTAAGTATGTGCTTAAGCTGTGGAAGTCTTTGCCTTGGGATATTGGTGAATGCCAAAAGCACAAATGGACTCAGGAATGATGCGTATTAGTAGAACAGAATTCCACCACAGGCTAAACACAGAGATAAAAGTAACTCTTTGTCTCTGAATCACAGATTGCTAGAAGCTAGGAAGCTGTTACTGCATGCTTATGTGTTATGCTCTCTCACAAGATGTTCAATGTTGGTCACTGTCTGGGACAGGGTACTTGACTGAGTGGATCTCCCATTGCCATGATTCTTTCTTAGTCTATTACTTGGAAGAAAATGGCAGTCTTAGTAGAAATCAATTAAATCGTCTTGTTTTTAAGAAAATATCAAGGCAAAATCATTTGAGCTGAGTTTAAAGAATCTTTAGTGCTACCAAAATGTGATTGCTCCAGAATGAAGTTAACTACTTCTCCTTTCAGTTGTCTGTTTTTTCATTCAGAAATTGCCTATCGTTTTAAGCTACTCTCTGACTAGCTGTCTTGGCTGCTCAACACGTTGACAGCTGCTCAACCATGCCTTGATGACAGAAGCTACTACTCTCCCACATATGCCAAAACAAAGAGTTTTTCCTAATTTTGTTCCATCAGAATTATCTATGTAAGGAACTCCTAATATTACAATGTTTACATCAGCTTGAACCATCTTGGCACAACCAAAAGAATCAGTATTCACACATTTTTGAGATCTAGAAGATAAATAAACTAGCAGGTACCCTGCCACAATCATTTTTGTCTCCATTCAAGCTGCAAGAAAACTTTCTTATTCTAGACTATTTTGAGGAAAGGATGGATGGATGAAAGGGAAAAAATAATGTTGAGACACAAAATAAGTACAGAAAAATTGTTATGAAATGATCACTATAATTTATTTGTTGAGGGCCTGCTCCCAATTTTGTGAAACCTGCATTAGATGTAGTCGTCATGGCAAAAACATTTTTAAATGCCATCTGTGGTATGGGGCTGCAAAGAGTTTTCAACAGCACTTTCTATACCAGTACAGTTAAGTCAATAAAATACCTGTGCAGTTCAGCCCTTATCAAAAGACCATTTTGAAACCATTATTATTTTCTTCTTTGGGTTTTATGGCATATTCTTTTCACTTTACCCTTATAATCTACTTAGAACACAGGATCTTTAGGATACAGATAATCCATCACTTTGTGTTTGAATAGCTTTAAGCACCAAGATTTTGTTCTCATATTTTAGGCACCTTCATTATATAAATTACAGTGAGAATAAAATTACTGTTATACTTAACCCAAATAATAAGATCTTAAACAGGCCCTCTGAATGAATTAGGTGATTTTAGTTACACCACTAACTGCAGCTCAACAGAACTATTAATTCAGCAAATGTATTAAATTAGCAGATGATGACCCTTCATGCCTTTATCCATGGTAATGTTTAATGGCCATCTGTTTTAAGGCTTATGCTAATCACACTGTTTAAAATTCAGAGATCTCGAGTGCGGAGGGACCTATTACTCACTTGATTCACTGCCTTCAAAGGTGCAACATGGACTTAAAACACTCAGGTTTGGAGACATTAATATATTTTTGTATGACAAGAAACTAAAGAGATTTTTTACATTTAGTTTAAAAAAAAGCATGCAGGGAATGATTAAGAAATAAAATGGCTGGAGGAGAGAGGTTTACACAGAAGGTTGATTTTTAAACTTTCTTAAGCAAAATAAGAAAATAAAATGAAAGTCAAGTACATGTAGAAATTATTTAACTGGGCCTTTTAATCACAATATAGAGGAATCTGTGTCACTGACATAGAATAAAATTATTTTCAAAAGTAATGAGAAGTAATGAAAAGTAAGAAAAATAATACAAATTAATATAATTACTAGCAAAAGATTAATTTTATAATGAGGGGTCAAATATTTATATTTTAATGTAAAGAATAGTCAATTAGGCAGTCCTTTTTAAGGAAATTGATTATTCCACCTGTGATATTTTACAGAATCTATGAACATATAATGTGATTTTTAGTCACTATCTTTATGTTTATGTTGTCATGTTCTCTCTTACTGTGTTCTTACTTAAAATTTGTTTCCTTATGGGGAAAAGGAAGATTTCTGAAAAATAGCAGGACCAACCAAAGCTTCAAGAAATTGCCTAGAGGAGACAGACAGAAAAAGATGGAAGAGAGATGTAAGGATTGTGCCTTTATGGAAGGAAATATCACATACAGTTGAGGACCATGTACATATAATTCTAAAGTACACTTGACAATAATGGGGAAACAGAGGGAAACATCATATACGAATGTCATAGTGTTTGTTATCTTAAAAATTCAGTCCAGAATAATAACAATAGCTGTAAATCCTATATAGTCAGGACTCCAAAAAGCTTTAAAACTTATGATTTATGAAGACAAACTTGATATTGTAATTACCTGTTGCAAAGGCTCCATCATTGTTCTCTGCAGTGACTGCTCTGCTCTGTGCTCCCATGATGTACTGGACTGCAGAGCACCAAGCTGATTCTGTGTTGCACTTTTAACAAACGCCCAGGACCACAGACGAGTCTAAATTTCACCGAGTACATGCTGTGCAAACAGAAGTCACTCTCAGAGAGTGTTTGGTAATAATATAGGAAAATACCAAGATCTTTCTCAGATAGACCCTGGACTCTGCTTACAAAAGGCTTGTGTCTCTCATCTACCATTATGTAATACTGCAAAATATTGTATGACCAGTATTAGACAGAATAGTCTGTGACACCTTTCTAAGTGAAACCTGGTATTATGCATTGACAAAGTAGACAGCTTTCACAGTCTGACCTCAGATTGTCCTTACAATCTTGTAGATCCCTTAAAGCAGGCAAGACGATTCCTTTTTCCACTGATGTGGATGCTTTGGAGTCTGATCTTGTACAATAAAATTTAATGCACCAAATGTGTACAGTTCCTCCTATCATTAATCTGCTTTGCATGACATATGATGAGATACCTTTATTGGCTACTCCCAAATTATATGCAGGACTAGAATAATCAGTGAACATAATGTAGGGACAGGAAGAGTCAGTTGTATATCAGTGTATATCCAGAAGCAGCTTGGTGCAGTTGAGAAACCCTCACCATTCTAGCCTTACATTTGAGCTTTACTCTTGCACAAGACTATTGTTAGAAAATAGACTGCCTTAGCTTATTGATTTTTTTGGCTATACTGCTTCTTACAGAACTTATTTAGAAACTACTTATATAGAATTCACTTAGCATAAATAAGTTAGCTTAGCATAACTTCTGCAAGCTGTGAACCTTTGAACTTTCTCAGTCATTAAGTAAAAAAAGGTACAGAGTCTCAAAGCTAGAAGATAAGGAGAGCTGTGTTCCTGGAGACAAGTAAAGGAACAGAGCTGCACCTAACAGAAGACAAAACAGAAGAATGTTTTAGCGGCTGTTAGGAACTTATTTTCTACCGATGCAGGTGCAAAAGAGAAACTGAAGGTCAGAGCTTAATTGACAGCCCATCTGATGAAAATGGAGAGATTCAATGAAGAATGGGGAGACCCCAGACTCTGAGTTTTCAATTGGCCAGGAGTGACACACGAGGCGTGGAGGCTTGGATCGTGGGGCTATAATTGGCTAAGTTTTTTCCTTCTGAGTGTCTCTCTCCAGGAGGCACTCAGCTCAAGCTGCTCTTTGCTGTGCCTTGCAAATAATTTACTTTAGAAGAATTTCTAGAATCTATGCCCGAGTTTCTGCTATGGGAAACCTTGGGAATAGGAATTTTTCTAAAAACTATGTCACCTCATAAGAACTTGCTGGCTTGCTTTGCTAGATCTCTGAGAGGTTAAATGATCTTTTCTGTTCCCTCGATTGCAAAATACATATGTTCTAAAGAATTTAATTCCAGGTTTTATTAAGGGCCTATTTTGATTACTTGATTCTTTACTAATTCAACTGAGGTTAATAAGTTGAATAAGTTAATTGTCCACACAATTCACAAGGTCAAGTATTTTTGGCAGTTCTTTTAGTGATCCATTCAAACTGTTGATCAGAGCTGCAGTATGGTTTGGTTTTGTTTTGGTTTGGTTTTTGAATGCAAACACACCCAATGCATTTCAATTAGTCATTCAGCAACATTTGATGAAAACCTCTCAGAATGGAAGAAACAGAGCCATACTGAGACAATTTTAGTTACCTGGTTCAGGTCTGTAGAAGAGGTAGTCTGACAGAGGTCAACAGGACCTAGGGTCTCTAGGTAGGTCTTTTGTAAGAAACTTGCTGAATGTAGTACTTTGAATAAAGATCACAACTATTTATTGTTTTGAAAATACCTATCTCTGCACAATAAATAGTAATATAAAATCTTTGTAGAAAGTAATTTTAAAATGAGAAATAAAAGTTTGAATTTTATCCTCTGTTTTGCAAGCAGCCACAATGGCAGACTTATAAACAATATAGTCAGGTTTGATGCTGTGTTCGACATGAGATAAAAATTAAAACTGGACTGACTAATGATTCTCATAGCATTTTGTTCTACCTGTAATTTACTAGAAAAGTGGGGAAAAAGGCAGTCGTTTACTATTATTTTGTTATATATGCAGTGCACTATTTTGACTTATTTATTAAACATAAAACACGTAAGCCAACTAGGTCCTCAATCATATAGGATTTTGCAGGTAAAGATTAGCATTTTTAAAGTATTTACAAAAGCTATATGCAGCCAATGTATATTATACACCGTATCAGGAAATGGTACATGTGGCCAAAAGTAATGTCTTAAAAGTTTCCAGCCAATACTGAGCATAATGTCCACGGGTCCCGTAAGGCTTTGGGATGTAACTTGAATAAAATTTGTTATTCCCAATGGCAAGTGTTCACTTGTGTAGTAATAGAAACTTGAACTAACTTTAGAACTACTTCCTATATGCAATGAAAAAGAATGAAAATTATAAAAAGATCTTGTCAGGTGTCAAGCCAGATGAAATGAGAATACTCACAATTATTGATCTTGAAGTCATAAAGGAGATGAAGAAAATCCCAGTTTTATGTCTGTCCTCTTAACCCAGAAGCAATGCTATGGAGTCAGATTATCTGACCAGCGTTTCAGAGAACATCTGCTAGTCTTTTCCCAATAGACTAGTGTAGTCTGCTAGCTATTTGTCCACAGAATAGTTCCAAATATTTAACAAACTTTTAATAATTGCAAAATATTGCCTCACTCTGAAAAAAAGGAACAAATCCTAATGACACAGGTATCAAAACAGTAAGATTATTTCAAACTAAAGTTTTTTAGGAATTTTTTTTTTTACTATGGTAATACAGCATAAATTTAAATTGGTGTAAAGAATTCTAATTGGAACCAATTCCATCTTAATAATGTTAATTAACATTTATAACATCAATACAAATAATAGAATGATTTAAACCACTCACTGTCATGTCCAGGAATAGATATAAAAATGAGTTTCCAGATTTAAGATGGCAACACTATAGAGTCCTAAGGAAGGACTGGAAGTATAGATTCAGATCAGCATTGTAACTTCAAAAATCAAGGGAAGACAGCCATTGAAGCAATGCTAGATTGTAACCATAGTGGTGGATAAAGTACATTAGCAGCAGGCAAAAGCCATTTTAATTAGTTATAAAGACACTTTTTTATCAGTCCCATTTCTTTGAAGTGATTTGGCCAAAATCTACTCTCATTTGCACAAGCACAATGTTGATTACTTGTGCTGAGCTGAAGCTAGTTACACTTGCATAGCTGGGCATGTAATTTAGTCTCATAGCTGTGAAGGGGTAATAAAAGTGTTTAAACTTGAAAAATGATGATTTTTTTTTTTTTTTTCAAATGCATGGCGAGGAGAAGCCTCTGCTCAACAAAACTAAACTGCCGAGTTTGTGTGAGAAAAAAGAAACCATGTAGATTTCTAGTTCAGGAAAGCTGAACATCCCAGGGCAGCAGAAGTCTGCTTTACTGTAATAAGCAGATTCTGCACCTATTTCTGTTCCAAAGTATGGGGCAGTGAAACAGGTATCAGTAGTTGCAGGTAAATAGATTTCAGAACAGTTTTCTTTTTTGTAAAACAGTAAGCCAAAACATTTCAAAAGCTTCCCCATAGGTATTTTCATCTTTTTCTTTCTTCAGTTTTTGCTATAAATTTATCTTTGTTTTTCCTTTAATGCTTTTTCCATTAGATAACAGAGTAGATTACCTAGGTTTTTAATCTTTGAGAGTGGAATTTTCCATTAAAGATGGAATTTTCCATCTTCCTTTAAAAATTGGATTTGAAATACGCTCTTTTCACTAAGCCAATTTACTCAATAGTGAATTATGGAAAACTTCATTTATTCTCTCCCATGAAAGAACTAATTATTTTAGATCTTTGTGGGATTACTCTTCACTGCACACTGCCATAAAAAGTTGAAGTGATAATGTGAGATAGATTAGAATGTAAATAGGAGCTACCTCTTGAAGCATTTAAAACAGGAGTGGAGGTAGAGTACAGTTAAAGTCAGAAATCTCAGTGGAAGAATTTCTGCTTTGGAAGAAATATTTTCTGGATGACCTAACATGGCTTGTCTCTTCTAAGAATTCTACAAAATGGCAAAATAAAGTTGTCTCTGATGTGTAGAGTTTTCTAATGCACACATTAATGGTCTACAGACCTAGAGTCAGAGTACATTTCTGAAGCATTTTAACCAACGTAAGTACTTTAGCAACAAAACCCAGAGGAATGTGGTGTTACCCATGTTAAAATGAATGCAGAGATCTTTTCTTTGAAGAGCGCTATCTCTGAGGTGCTGCCAGGACAAATTGACAGAGAGGTCACCTTTGCAAAGTAATGTATATTTTGCCAGACAGATACAATCTGTCTTTATATAGCCAGATTATAAACTTTTGAAAAACTGCAGTTCTCATGTGCTTACTTCTCAGGAACCCCCTGCTACCCACAGAAATGCCATGGCTTTCCTTCCTTGAAAGAGGCGCCATTCACACAAAGGAGCAAGGAATAAGAAGGCTCAAGCCACAACCTTGGCACATGTTACTCTGCATCAGGAGTCTTTGCTCTTAAATTCACAAATATTGTACCTCCCAAACTCACAAATGTTTATGCATTAAGCATGTGAATAGAGTTTTAGGGGAAGGAGCACTGTCATTTCCCTTCAGCTGACTTGGAGTACTCATTTTGCACCAGTAGTGCTAAAGTGAGAGCCAGACTTCTCCATCTCTTCCAGTAAGAGACCTTTAATATTTGCACATGAAGAGCTACTGTGTCTTATGCTAGTAACTGGGGAAGATTAATACATTCCTGTAGTACAAAAATTGTGTGGCACTGTGTTTTCTGATTCCTCCATCCCAAGTTAAATTTTTAGAGCATCTAGAATAAGTATCATTTTGTCTTTTTTTTTTTTTCATATTGTTTCCTATATTCTAAAGCTGTGCCATCCAAAGACATTCAGAAAAATAAAATCTCAGATACAAAATCCCTGTTTAAACATACTGAAGTTGATTTACTACATATACTAACCATAGGAAGAGAATACTAAGCTGTTCCCTTGGGGTTGCTATTAGAGACCTGAATCCAGAGCTTCCATGTGACACATGTTCTAATTTTTAAGTCTTAGGTATAAACAATTTTACCTGTTATCAAATCTGGCATATAAAAAACCCTCATTAATCTCATTTTTATGTACTGTAATGAGATTCCTGGCTGCATATAAAACAGTATGACATGTATGACCTATTAAGATTACAGTGCCTCTGGCAATAATTAGTAAATGCACCTTGAATTTTAATAAATAGACATTTGAGTAGTAGCCAAAGAAGAAAAGGGGGAAAAAAAATTACATATGCCATTCCCTAAAGCAAATAGAAAAGTTCAGTCTGATTATAAGCAGCTTTAATGTCTGATATGAATGTCAACAAGAATAACAAAATACCTGTACTGGAGTGTATGTCTCCTTATCTCTCTATACATAAAAATTCCTACCAAAGGCATAGACGAAATTATTTGTATAAACCTATTGTGTTAAACGATTTTTTTTTAACTCTCCAGTTCACTATGGTTAAAATATAACACAAATTATTCACTGTCTACACTCGTATGAAAGTTTAGAAGAAAAAAAAAATCTTCAACTTACAAACATAAATATAACAAAATAGTTAGGCATGAATATAACAGTCATGAGTTCAGGGCCTAATTAAAGAGAATAGAAAAAGTAGGGTTTTTCTTGTTTCAATTCTGTTGTCTTTTTTTTTTTTTTTTCTATTAAAGAGTAAGACATAGAACAACAGAGAAAAATAAACCACAAAAATGACAGGTAAACCGGTTTTGAAAAGTGATTTAAGGACAAAGAAGAATCAAGTAAGGATCTTATGTACATGTGAAATGTAAAACTGAGATCCAGAACAATCTCTCTCAGCCATTGCCTGACTGTGAAGAAGCCCAAGACACCCAGGAAGCTCCTATGTTTCCTCAGCAGTCTTTTGGCATCTGCAATACTGCACTGTGTTCAGACCTGCTTAAAAACTAGACAGAATAATATTTGTACCTTTAAATTATAGTCAGCTGTGAAAAGTAGAAGCCACCTGATCAAGTGAGCTGAAGGTCAGACCCCAGTGTTTCATGTATTTTACAGATGAAGACAACTGGCATTGCAATGGCTCAGTCCATGACTTCTTCAAACAGCACTTTTAAAGTGGATGAGATACCCTAAAAAGGTACTTTTCTCTGCAGCCTTTAAAGACACTCTGCCATGATTAGTATAGATGCAGCTGTCTACACCTGTTGTAGGTGATAAAAATAGCTTAAACTGTAAATGCTAACAGTCAGCAGATAATTGGATATGTGTGTGTGTATGGGCCAATGTTTGAAATTGACTTTTTGTATTTTCAAGCAGAAACTTGATACTTGTTAGCTGCAACAAGTATGGCCTGGTTGTAAATTCTGATAACACTTGGACTGAACAAAAGCGACATATCCTGAATGTTACAATTAATAGAGAGACGTGAGAGACAACCACCAGTTAGGAAGCTAAACATGTACACATGCACTATCTATGTGGGAAAAGTGGGGTTTGGATTTCTGGGAAGAAAGCTAGTGTTCAAAATAAGGGCTCCTGATAAGAGGTCTCAGGTAGGAAAAAAGGGTCTGAAAAGAAGGTGGTGGATATCTTGACTGGAGTAAAGTTACTGGAGACAAAGGATGATCCTGGAGATAAAGATCTGAGTGGCGTTAAATGCTGGGGGATGCCCAGGGACTTTTTCTGGAATTGTCAGCTGCAGGAGGCTGTGCAGCACAAACTGGCACAACTTCCTGCCTGACCTTTCTGGGCAGCAGACACCTCCCTGTGGGGAAAGGAGGTTGAGGCCTAGTGAACATGGTGCTTTGTAGAACAAGTGAATATTAGATAAACAGGGTCAAAACTCTAGTATTGAAGGTTCTTAAATAAATCCCAGTATCCAGCTGCACTGAAGATTGTTGATTACTCTGTCTTATCTGTGATAAAACCTTATGTGCCTGAAGTTGGGCAAGGTAAATTCCATCTAAACGGATGTGACTGGGCTTATCATGAAAAGCAATTGTAATCAGTTTCTTTTTTGTTATACAGTCATGAGAGGAGGAAATTGCCCATAATAAAAGTGTCATGGACCTCACCAAGATGCTGAGCAACCATGTTTCAATACCCATCTCAGCCTAGCAGCACTCCTGCCTGTCAACAAACATCAGCGGCTGTGCAGTTGGGTCTGGGAACATCCACATTTCTTTTTTAAGCTCATGAAATCTGTCAACACACAACAAAGAACACAGCTTTGTGATGATAAAAATCAAGCAAATAAGCAACATTCTATGAGTTCAGGGGAAGGATCCCTATTGCCAGCATTAATCTAGGGTTTTATCCAGAAACTACACAAAATGTGCAAATAGTATTGCAGGAAGAGACAAATCTCACAGATACGATGTTGCATGTAAGACTAACCGCAGCTCATCTTTTTCATCAGGATCCAAAAAAATGTCATCCAGAAGATGAACGAGGTACCTCAAATGCCTGAAGTGAAATTCAAGTATTTTATTTCTCAGTAATGACACTATTCCCATTCTGTCTCATCTACTGCTTCATTCCAAACCAACCAAAATCTTTCATCCTTTACCTTTTCGAAGTTAGCATTTCCTTCATATGTGAAGTTCTGTTTATGAGGATGCCAAGATATACTTCAATTTGGACAGGTTTAAATAGATCCATGACGAATCCATGTCTATGCCCAGTGACTACTTAGAAACTAGTTCGTCCTTGTCCATTACATTTAATGAGCTTCACCTTGTGGATAATATCAGAATATTTTGCATACACTACAGTCAGTATCAAACACAATGACAGTGACCTCTGCTATCAATATAGAAAATTTTTGAGTAGATCTTGTAAGGGCCATGAAAGCATTCATAGGGGCTCCTAGAGTTTTTTGCTGGAAGGGCTCTGGGCCAGCTCAGAGCCAATGAATCTTCCCAGTGGTGACCCTGAGGAGAGGCTCCCAGGTGCCATGGGGCTGAACTCTGGCCTGGGGAGGCACTTTCAGATGAGGGTCTCACTTTGGTCCTGTCAGAGCTCCAGCTAAGGCTCCTTCTTCCTGAAGACATGTGCCTGGTCATGGGCCCTGCTGACCCACAACCATCTGTGGGCCAACATCTCAGACTGAGGACCTAGGGAGGTACCCCATGCCCTGTTCTGGGGCTGCATTTACTATAAAGACTTCGCTGTGAATACAACCTAAACCACAGACATTAAAAACAAAAAATCAGATTTAAGGCTGATTTTGCCTAATTAGTGCCTGTAAGTAATCTCTAAATTTCAGACAGAACTCTGAGCTTGGTTTGTCTTAATACTTTAAATTTTCATAGTTATAATTTATTTATTTTACTTTTAAGTCATGAGGAGTTATTTTTCATCTGCTCATTTACTTTCTTACTATTCTGTACTCACCTTTCTGTGGTAGTACATATTAATTTAATATCCTATAAATTTCATCAAGAAAAGTTTATTGGATTCAGCAAAGAGTATTTTGTCCAAAGCAGAGAAAGATCAAGCCTTTCCTTAAAAGAGGGACCTTTTCAGCAGAGAGGAAATTTACCTTGAATGATGCATAGCATTGTTCAAATCCTTACGTTACATAAATGCTCAGATGAATGCTCTGTTCATTGAGCTGAGTCAAAAAGGTGTTCATACAAGAGGCAAAGTGTCCTTAATAGCCAGTGCAGAAAAATTTAAGGCACCTCAGGTAGTCCTTGCAACAAAATTCTTTCTCTTGAATATAGAGGAGTCCTATGAAAGTTAATCTCCTTTTAGTCTATCTTGTTTCCTTTGTAATTCTTTCACTTTGTACAAATAATTAGCCATTTCCAGGGTAACACGGAGGGGCTGCTTTGAATACTTAAGTCTTTTCCTCAGTGAATTGTTTATACAGAATGGAACGGTTTCAACAGCAGTCACAGGGAATAATGAATACAATAAAATATAAATCAGAATTAGGAAAGCCACTGGGCATAGAAGAATCTTGGGACCTTCTCAGACATTATGGATCAGACACAACTGGAACTTGAACATGATTAGTGAAAAACAATGACAAATCTTTGTGCATACAGTGACGCATTTACAGTTGACAGTCATTACTGAGAAATGAAATCTCTGGTTCATAACAGATAGCTCTATGAAAACATCAGGTCAGTGCAGCAGCAGTCAAGAAAACAAACGTAATTCTAGAGATTTTTATGAAAGTAATGGAAAAATACAGAACTTCATTATGCATTTTTTGTAGAAATCCATGGTATATGGATATGTATTGTGTACAATTCTTATGGGTGAAAATATTATACTAGAACTGGAAAAGGCCTGGAGATGTGTGATACAAAAGTTTAACAGTAGTGAACAGTAGAAGGAACTACTGAATTGATTACAACTTTCCGACCCAGATAAGAAGTGAGTAGGTTCCATAAAGATGTATAAAGTCAAGTAAGTCGTGAAGAAAATGCATAGGAGATTAATATTATAAGAACTAAAGGAAGTCCAGAAAGAGAAGAAGGTACTATAGGAACAATTTCTTCATTCAGCATATATCCCTGGCACAGAACTTACATGGGTTTAAACATGGATTACTAGAATTAATAGAATCAAAGAAAAACAACTGAGGAGTATTGAAACAAGATTTCTGTCCTGTTCGGAATAGGCTTACCTGTCTCCTGTTACTAAGCATTGCTCATCACTGGAAACTACAGGAGGCAGTGGTATAACCCAGTTGTGTTTTCACGTTCTGTCCAATATCTCTCATAAATGCCTGCCAATAGCCATGTTGTGGTCCTGATGTTTCTTCAGGTTTTGATGTTAGAAACTAAGTTCCAGAGGGAGGAGGCAAATCCTCCAAGGTGACACAGTCACTCAACATCAGAGATAGGGAAAAGAAATAACTGTCTCCAGGCTGTCATCCTTGTGCTTCATCCCTGAGACAGAAAGCAAGCATGGCCTGTTTAATAGATCTCTAAAACATGACTAGATACATTCACTACAAAAAAAAAAAAAACAAAAAAAAAAAAACAAAAAACCCCAGCAACAACAACAACAAAAAAACCACCAACAAAATCCATATGCAATAAAATGGGTTTTAAAAAATAATCCACTGCAGAGAGGATAAAGTCTGACAGCAGGCATTATGTCTCATACTGTGTCTTGTAGTGTGTGTGTTCTGCACACAAACATTGCCATGTATTTCTCTCGATTTGATTAGGCTCAGCTGGACGCAGTGTTCTTGATCGAGGCACAATACAAAGAAATGCTCTTTTCTCTCTCTGTGAGGATGAAAGTGTCTCTATTTTTTTCTTTCTTCTTTTTCTTTTTTTTTTTGTTTTCTTTTATTTGCAGCAGGTTTCTAAGTGGTGTAAACAAATCCAAAGGTCTTGGTTCCCTGCTGTCTTGAGATACTCAGGGCACATGAGTATTTATCTCAGTGTACTTGGGTATGAAAAAATGTAGTCATAAAGTTTCAAGAAGATTGCTACATTTCTTATTTAGCATGCCATGATTTTAAATAGCTCTAAGAGGAAGAAAGGCCTTCTCATATAAAACAATGTGAAAATAATGACTAGCTATGCAAAACTGAAGTCTTAGTTTCCATGGTTTGAATAAAAATGTTTGCACCTTACTTCTACCTAATTTTACTCCAATGAGCACTGAAAGTGCTGCATTTATGAAGACCTAAAAGAAAATGAAATTGCCTAGTAGTATGAATGGAAGGAAAAACCCTTTGCTATTGCTATCATTTTTGAACACAGAGACTGCTTTCTCTGGAGATATCACCAAGGAGGAAGATATTCCCAGAAGGAAGAAAGGAATCAAGACACAGCACCTTCTCTGCAGAAGTGTCTGTTGAAGTAAATGGAGTAGATTGCATTGTTCTGCTGACTTATATGCTTATGTGAATGTTCAGATCTTTTTGAACCAACCATCTTGTTGTTATTTAATAATCAGGTTTGTGTAAAAAATATTCTCACTTAAAAATAAGGTGAATCATTGCAATGTCACTTATTTTACAGTGTATATGGCCTTCTGTTTACACAGAAAGCACTGAGCACTTGGCATTATGGTGGCAATATTTTAAGTAAAGTTCACAAGAGCTTACCTTTTCCCTGCCCAAAATAACACAAAGCAGTCTCTGAATGTCCTCATTGCTGTTACCTTCTTTGCTTTGTTAGCTAAGAAAACTAGTCAACATTTTGAAAATTTAAAAAAAAAAAATCATTTTGAAGAATTCAAAATTTCCTGAGTAAATTTTGCATATATTGAAAAATAAAATACGCATGATATGTTAAAAGTATAGAACAAATACATGCATAATACTAATTTTACTTTGATTTTTTCATATTTATACACTGTAAGTATCTGAATAAAATTAGTCTAAATATTATTAAAATAATACACTCAGATTTACCCCATTGAAAAAAAATTACAGAACTATGTTCCTGTTAGACATTTCTACAGAGGAAACTGCATTTGTTCACTGAAAAACACTTCTATCTAAAATATCTCAAGGACATTTGATTGTATCTTCTATAGAATTAGCAACAGAAGTATAGGAAGATAGATGCTTCATTCAGGCCCTGATCTTGTATACCATGGAGATGTACAGGAGTTTTCTCTCAGGTGTGGGAATAAAAAAACAAACAAACAAACCATGCAGACAACAAAACCCAGATTAGAGGAAACCTAAATCAGAGCACCGGCTAGTCTTCAGTTACTCTTCTGTATAGGAGCTACTGAAAGAGTCAGTGCCAAGTCTCCACAAATCACATTCTCCTTCTGTTATGAGGGTGGAAGATGAGTGGACACTGGTTTTGACAAGGAATCCCTAGAAACAGTAATATTCCCGGAAGGTATTATTCTCAGAGGACAGACCTTGCTGAAGACCAGTTTGTCACACATCTCAAAGAAACACAAGAACTTACATGCTTTAATGACAGTAAATTCCATAATCCTTTTGAAAAATATTGGGAAAAGTTTGGAATTACATTTCTAGTCAGAAATATCCATCTTGGATTTATATATTGCTGTGGTTAGTAATATCATAATTCAGTCTAAGCTCCAGTTCATCCTGCTAAGATGTACTCAGGTACTTTTTGAGTAAGAGTGTTATACAACGAGTTATAGAAATGGGAGCCAGTGAATAATGCATAAATCAAAATTGCAAGAGGAATTTAGGTTACCAGCATGCTGAGCTAACTGCAGCTTGACCATCACTTTGGAGCAAACAGAGATCTTCCTGGCTTCTGAAAAACTAATAAGAACTGCTGTAACTTTAGTCTGGCAGCTTGGGGAAGGTGCTGGGAGCCAGAAAGCTCAGTTCTGTTCTGAACTGGCAAAGGATGGACTTCTACTCTTTTGTGCTTAAGTTTGTTGTGGAGATGGGAAAATTCAGTTGAAACAATTTCATTTTCATGAAAAGTTACAGTTTCAAAGAATATCTGCTTTGTTGTGTGGTTTCCAGGCAGTTCCAATAAAAGTAAAATTCATTTGAGAAAGACAAACCACAGTTATGTTATCTTATCACAAGGTAACATTTGAAGAGTTTTTTATCTCCTATATCATACTGCAGTAGGATATTACATTTATAATATCTCCAAACAATAACAGGCACTCTCTGCTTGTTCAACACCCCAACTTGACCTGAACCAGAGCTTCTAGTCCCAGAATTACCAGTGGCATGAACAGATTTGAATGATCCAAGAAAATCAGTCTGAAACAACATGAAGTGTATGGTAAACCCACACAGGAAGCAGATGCAAAGCTGTGGATGTCCTCCCCAGCGCATTGATAGGCGCGTATAACCCCTCTGAGGTTTTGGCAAAGTTTTTTCACTGGTACTATATGTTACAATACTGCAGACTAACAGCTTATGCTAAGAGGGAATAATAGCTTGACTCCAAACCTTTTTCATACACTTTACAATGAAGTTAGACTCCAGAGGAATTCTAACACTTCTAGACTTGTCAATGTTTTTATTCTTTTCATGACATTAACACCTGTTACTGTCTGTATCAACTACTTAGCTTAAGATATTTCCTTTATTCGAGGTTTTCAGTTCAGTTCAGTTTCTTGTTATTATATGTCAAATTTTGAGACTAGCTGTCTGCTGTCACATAATATTTCATCACAATGCTATCTCTTTTAAAAACTCAACCATAAGATTATGTAAAGAGTTTCAATATATGCAATACATTTTATGTCTTTGCATAAATGCAAAATTAGATGAAGAAAAGTTTTTATTCCTCCAATCAGTATTTCTGATAGAAATGCTTTTCATGGCAATGATGTGAAATAATTTCATATCTAGTGACAAAATTGGAATTTGCTGAAGCCCATTGTGGGACTGAACTTTATGCAGTTGGTATTTCTGTCAATGTTTTTTACAGCAGCTGCCTAGCTTCACTGTATAGGCCTGATATGACCTGAGCATGCTGAAATAGATTTTTCTTTTTTTTTTTTTTTTATTCTTTTTTAATGCATTGCTAAAACACGGGAGAAATTTCACTGGTCTGAATTTGAAGGATTATTGAGCTTCTCAAATTGAGGTGGACAAATAGACTACACTGGTTTCACAAATAAAATATACAGAAATGTTTACTCAAAAATCGAGAAGTTTTGAAAGCAGAGCAGTAGTTCATGTGGACACACAAGAATAGGAAAAAACCTTTACTCTGCAAATAAAGGCAGTTTTGTTCAATCATAATATGTTGTTTTTACCTTTCATGAGGGAAGTAAAGCAACAACATGCCTCATATGTGTGTGTGTCACATAAGTGCATATATAGAAAATAATTTTATCACTGGATACCAGAGAAGGATTTTTCTTTACCTAGCCATTCTTCTATTTGATCTTCAGTACAGACAACTAATGTTAAGTTTTGAGGCAACAAAAATAGTTTTATAAATAAATATTGTGCATGGTGCAAAAATAAATGGCTAAATCAGATAAGCAACTGAAGTTCTTAAAGCAGAGTTGTTTACTCTCAAGAAGACAAGGGGGTGGAGGTTGCAAGGGGGTTGCAACAACAACAGCAGCAGCATTGACTTATCCGTCAGTATGATGTCTGATCAGGGGCCAGCAAGAAGGTGAAGTGAGACTTTTCTCCATGGTGACCCGTGAAAGAACAAGAGGCAAGGGGTCAAAAGGTTTTACTCTAAGGGTGGCTTAACGTTGTAATAGGTTTCTCTGAGATGTTTGGGAGTCCCCATTCTTGCAGCTATTCAAAGCCTAACTGGATACATATTTCAGCAACCTACTCTAGGTGACCCTACTCTGAACAGAGAGGCTGGACTATACAATCTCCAGAGGTCCTTGCCAACATCAAGTATTCTGTGATTTCTGCAAAAACATCTGAGTTATTTTTTCAATTTGTTGCTCTTAGAGGCAGACCTTTGCATATGATCAGAATTGCATCAGCCTTGACACACTGAGAAACTCAATAATAACAAGCTTAGCCCAGGATGTAGGTGTTGCTCTCCCGTGGCTTGTCTGGCTTGATTCTAATTTTATTTATTAATAAATTGTTAAAGCAAGCTA
Organism: Streptopelia decaocto; assembly: GCF_964273445.1. Taxonomy (NCBI): domain Eukaryota; kingdom Metazoa; phylum Chordata; class Aves; order Columbiformes; family Columbidae; genus Streptopelia; species Streptopelia decaocto. The sequence continues at coordinate 23,240,833 of NC_138663.1, forward strand.
AAGACACACTACTGAGATTAATGCTAGCAAGGGCATTGACAGTGCTGCTTCCTTTTAAAACACCCTGAAAGTCTGCTTTATCACTCCTCACAAACTTACTTTTCTGCTTGTTTTGCCTATGAATGGGAGAGCCAGGTTTAATATTAAAACACTTTTCTCCTAAATAAGCACCTTTGCTGCCAGGCTCATGGTTTATTTAGGCACTAATACAGTTGAGCATTGGCACCTCTAGTGCTTTTTAACTGGTAGAGATCTCTGCAGAGAACTTTGTAATAGACATATATGGATGTATTGTTTTACACTTGCGTGTGTTCTCACGTGTAGTCATACTCCTGGTGATAGCTGGTAAAATCACCATAGAGCGCTACTGCACAAGCCTAGGAGCTCACCAGAACCCTGTAATACGTTCATGTGTTAGTAAAAAGAAAGCAAAACAAAACCCAAACAAACAAATAAACAAAAACCACAACAAATAAACAAATGAACAAAAAACTATGGAAATTTGTTGCAAACTGTACCTTCTAACAAGCTGTAATTTAGAGGCGATTTTGATAAGCATTTCCAACAGGCATGTGGCAATTTAAGATGATGGCAAAAGGTTAGCAAATGTTACAAGGTCCTTTACAAGGTCAAGATCATTTTTTACAAATTTCATAGGCACAGAAACTGACTATTCTCATGTTGCTAGTATTATCTGGATAATGAATAACATATGCAATACTTGTTTAAAACAATCTTGTTTCCTTAAATATCTATTGCATTATGTTGTCACTGCATGTTGTTGTCGAAACAGAATGACAAAGAAAAAAATTATTGATACCTATAATTGTCACCATTATCTTGAAGATAAAACCCACCTTTATTGTCTTTTTTTCTTTGTTTAGAGCAGTTTAATTAATTCTATGTTAAATAAAATCACTCTGTAAAATATAGAAGTAATATACAGAGAAATATAAGCCATTTGGAGGAATGAAAAATTCTGACTTCCTTTAACTGCCTTAATCATTACATTTTAGAATAATTTCCTCTAGAGTACTTTTTGGAACTCATTACATCTTAAATTATTTCTGGAGTGTGGCCCACAGTCAACAGGACATAGGAAGTGTCCTATCAGATAGAATAATCTGTGTTGTTTTTTTTCTTTTTTTCACAGCAAAGTAAAATCCGTATGTTTTAATTATCTTACACTGGAAGAACTATATCTGGAATTCTCTAACAGCTAAGACACTATGTAAAAACTGGCACTGCTTCCCTCATCTGTGAATATAGATGGAAAACATGAGCTGCATGTAGCTGCTCAGCAAAATGGTAAAAGGGCTTATTTTGAGGAAAGATTATGGATATTACTGCCATGTGCATAGAGACAATTGCTTGCAGCCTTATTGAAAAGCTTCTGTACTTAACAGTTAAATGTTAATACATGTCTTTTGGTTAGTTCTAGGATTCTTCACACAAGGACAACATTCTTTATATAGATTTTTGGTTTTTAATCACCTTATCCTTCTCTGGCATTACCAAGACAGCAAGTTCAAAGTTTGGGATTCTGCTAGTGTACCTAAGTACTTCAGTATTATAAAACATGTGAAGTCTTTGGTTGACTGAGGATGCGTTTCTGTGAAAGGATTCAGACCGTAATGTTTCTACTGTCTTGGTTCTAAATGATCCTCCCAGGCACTGACACCAATCTATAAGTCACAAAAACATATAAACTTCAGAGGAAGCCCAGGCAAATGGTGCCTAAGAAGGGATTATATTGTTTCTCAACTGAAGTAATACCTGACCTAGAACATGGGCACAGGAATTGCCAGGCTCTGTCTTCCTCATACATGACACAATCTTTCCTTTCTCATTGCATCAAGTGCTTATTACTTGTGGACTTCCAGTCCTCTTAAAAAAGGTGTGTTTTGCTTGTCTGTGTCAGTTGAACTTTTATACTTACCACATGTGATGCATGTTCATAGTACATAAAGACAGAAAACAGACAGGAAATACTCTAAATAAGCATAGTGCATCTATAAATAGTTAGTGAGTAGTAAATAACCATACAATAGAAATTTGGTCAGTTCCGCATTTAGGTATGAAACAAGTGCCAATGAAAACATTATCTGACATGATGTACAATATATATGACACATACTGCATAAATATTTATTTTAGAAATGCTATAAAGGTTCTTTTCTAACATGAAGGTTAATTATTTTATCTCACAGCTACTAGTTTTTTAATTTTGCACCCAAGCACATAAAAATGTGTAAAAAATGACCAAAGGAAATGTTACATCTTGAAATGGTAAAAGAGAAAGCATATCATATTGCTCCAAAATGTGTATTTCTGCACACTTCTGTGATCCTGATATTTTGTTTGGATCGCACTTTTTTTTTGACCTAGACATGAGTAGGAAGGCAGTGCTTGAACCTATAAGGAGTGAAGAAATAGTCACAATGAACATCCCTTAAAATCTCCTGATTCTACATAAATGATGCCTGATGCCTGTTCTGAACTGAGTGACAATTTTATCTAATTAAGCTGAACTACAGTTGTATCAAGCAGGCCTGTTCTCTCAAATGTGTTAGGGAAACAGACTTTCATGCTGAAAGAGGCAGCTTTTTTCTTATTTGTAAGTAAACAAGCACAGCACTTTAAGTACTTTACCAAAGCTGAAGGATACAGGTGGCCACCTTTTGTTTTGATATGAAAGATATAAAAAGCAGAAGCAGAAGTTCAGATATAATAACAGCATATAAGAAGAATGTGTGAATATGTGTGTGTGTACATATGCATCTATTTCTGATGCTATCTATTGATATGTATATACACACCCACATGTAATGCCTGTATTTAGTCACATACACAAACAAATATAATTTGAGAAATAAAAAGCACTGATTCTAATCTGAATTTTTTTAACAAGAAACATTAAAGGAAGCTATGTAAGGATTTTTTCACATGTGACAGCGACATGTCTTGCTTACTAAAATTTGTAGTGATACCTTAGTATCTTTCCATTTTATTATCTACGCATCTCTGTCCATATCTACTATGCTGCAAAACTGTAGACAGAATGAAAACACACTTTTAGTAACTGCTATCTCAACTAATCTGCGATTAATATATTTTCATGTTCAGACATTCTTAAACAAGGAAGGAGCTGACGTACTCATTCCCCAATAATTCATAAGTCAAGACTCCTGGGCATAAAGTTAGGATTTTGCACCAAGGCTTAACATGTACAGAGTGTGAGATTTTTAAAGACTCTACAGTTATGGTAGGTGCTGTCAGCAGATATTTCTTGTCTGCTGGAAAACAAAAAAAGAGTATTACAATGTAACATAAGTTGGGTATAAAAATCAATTTTATTTCAACCTGTAGCATATAGTGCTTTTATCAAAGAGATCTTCGAGTCTCATAGTGAATTAGTGACATCTCATATATGTAATGACTTGACTTGACATATTGAAAACCACAGTATTCTCATAGATGCAGATAGTTTTTTGGTTTTTTGTTTTTTTTTTTTTTTTTCCCTGTGTTTACTCTCAGGGGAAATGCAGGAGTACAGATTCTAGATTTCCTTGGACATCTTAACTGGACTCCTTACAGCTGCCACTGCAGAAGGAAGTATCCATACTCAGTTATAATCTTCAATATAACAAACTGCAACATGATAGCAATCTCTGTCTCTCTCCTTAGCTTTGAATCAGGGATGTTTGAATTACAACACACCTGGCAAGGTCAACCAGTGTTGGCTCAGCCCCTGACTATGCACATCCTTTGAATGTGTATCATTGTGTATGTTTTTATCACTTGGGATACACATCCTTTGACAGAAAATGAAAAGTAATGTTAAGATAGCTCTGAGCCACTAGCGATTCTTTCTCGCTGTGGGAGGGACACACCTGTTTCTTTAAAGAAAAAATATAAAAGTAAAATCAGCTGCCTGTAGGAAGTAATTTTAAGTGCTCTTTGAGCTATTTCAGTAGCACAAAGAACACCTGTTCTGGTGCATGTAGGGCCATACTAAACATGAATATTGAGTATCACAATTGTGTTTAAGAGACTGGACCAGGCTGAGTTGCCAATTTTGCTGTGCTTACTTAGGCTTGTGTTAAGAATCTTCTACATTGCTCTGCAACTACGAAAGAAGGAAATATACAGGCATCAGAACTTTACTCTTACAGCTGCCTCGTGTTTTATTTACTGTCAATTGCTGGTTGCACAAAAGATTTCTAAGGATATTGTTAAAATAAATGTGCTTGGTTTTGAGATATATCTAAGTGCACACAAATTCGATAAAGGGCTTCAATGATTATAAACTCCAAACAAAACACTGATGTTGCAACCCTACCCACTGTGTTTTAGAGCTGCAATGATATCTTACATCTACGTTACACTAAAAATTTTGTACTGAAACTGGGAATTTTTCTAGCAACTCAGTTTCTAAAAGACTAATCAAGGCTAATGGTTTCCTTCTAAGGGATAATTAGAAGAAATTATGTGAGTGCATTCTTCCCACTCTTGTATTAAGTACCAGGTCGATGCAACTTTTCTCATGGACTCAGACACTTGGATTCCGAGTCCTTCTCACCCTCATGGTCAATACATCCTTCCTGGGTGTGGGGAAGAGAGCATCCTAACATCATACAAACGTACAACATGCTGCATAGCCTTCTTGTTAAATTGCTGTGCTGTTTAGAAAGGAATGTATGATTCATGGATCAAAAGGAAAGAGCATCAGCAAGAGCATAATTCCCTAGCTTGGGTTTTCAGTGGCAAAGTGGAGTCCTACTTCTTGTCTCTGCTACCGCAGTTACTTCTGATGTTTATCTGGTGGTCACTTACTGTAAAATTCAGGAAGAACAGCTACAGTGCATTTCATCAGTGGCCTAATTTTATCAATATTCATTTGGAAGGACTGCTAAACTTAAACAATTTGACAGACACTGCAGTATATAGCCATTTAATGAATGTTTAGGAGCAGATCAACAAATAGGATGGAGGTACACTTGTAAATGGAAAATAATCTGTTTTTCATTTAAAACATGGTATGAATTCACATTCATAATAGGATTTATGAATCATTAAGTGCATAAGTATTCAACTTTCAGTTTGTGGCTTTTTAATTTTTTGTAACCATTGTGTTACACTCATTAATAGTGATTCCATTCATTTACTTTTGTCAGACTGTTTGTTTTTTAACAGTTATGATGTCCTGAAAATGAATTAGTCTTATGATGAAGACTTGCCCGCATACTTGGATTAGCTGTAGCTATGACACAGGGCCACACTTTTCTGGTGTGATCTGCTTCTGGTATGCAACTGTTTCATCATCCATCAATTTCTAATAAAGAGGCTTGTCTATGGGCCTAATAAACACACAAAACATTATGGAAACACAAAACAGCTAATTAACTTCATGAATTTAAAGCGCTGTCTTTGCACATGAAAGCTAATTAGTGATTACATGGATTTCTGAATCAAACTTCATTCCTTTGTCTTTTAATTTTGCTGCTGGCTTAAATTCAAGAGATTTGTAGCATTTTTCCTGTACTTTTCCAAAGAGGATGTTGGAGTTTATAGTTAATAAAAAGCTATATTGTCTATACACTCTGAATCTGCTTAAGTTTCATTGTCACCTATTTGTTTCACACAGTTGCAAACAATTTATTAATGTTTTATCTCAGAGTTACACACTCAGCTTTATTAGTGAGGCTGAACTCAAGCATGACTCAAGCAATAGTGCCCCAAATTTTAAACCTAGGTTGTTCCTCATCTTGGGATAGCCATGTGGACAAATAGATTAGGAGTCTTCTGTCCCCGTATGTGGCTCACTTACAACTAAGCACAGCAGCACCTGAAGCTGAACTGAACATAGTTACATCTCTCAGGAGGGTGGGAAGTTTGAGCTCCATACCTTGAGTAAGTAAGAAGGAAATTGTGAGGCAAACTTCCCATGTCCTACTGACAAGCAATAATCATGGCTATACACCCAAAGTTAGCAACAGATTGAAAGTATTAATAATACATTGATCTATTGCAGCATATTACAAAAACTTCGGGAATAACTGTGCTTCAAGAATTTTCAAAAATTACCTCTTTCCTTCTCATGGATTGCCTTGTTGCTATATCACACTCTAACTGGTGCAACACTTATCGTCACAATTAGAGCAGTTGTGGGTTGAACCCTGACCCAGAGATTGGTGTGGAAGTGTGGAAAGTACATTACAATGGAAAAGGATACAGAGTCTAGCTGGGGCCCTTAAATAAAACTAAGGCTTTTGTGAAGGTTGGTAAGACAGTTGGATTAGGATCCTGGCACAGCATGGGTGCAGACTGCATCTCTGTCACAAGCTCATGGGAGCAGAAACATTCGGCAAGGCAGAGAGATAGGAAAGCCATTCCAGGTAGGAGCTACAGAAAGGAAGACTGCTACTCTCTGAGATGGCAAAGTTGCTCATTATGGGTGGAGATCTGCAGTAGTATTATTTCCAACTCTATGTGTCTTTGTTGCCTCAACAGCTGTTGGGAAAACAATACAACATGGGAAGCAACAGTAGAGAAGGTAAATTCAGCCTCTGAATGAGCTCAATTACAAAGAGGAGTAACAGTGAGACAGAAGGGTCTTTTATATAGACATCTCAAGAGCCATGAAAGCATGGATCAGCAATATCAAAACAGAGCAAAGATCAGTGGTCCTATTCCTTACAAAAGTTTCATAATAATCTTTTTGTCTTTGTTTTTTCTTCAGTAAGGTAATGACATACAGACAAGTTCAGTGACTTCTTTTTCAGAATGCAATTGGTTCATGAAGAAGATACAAGCGTTTCAGCCAGTGGAAAGTAAAGCAAATTAAGGACCAAGTATAAATTAGTTGTGTAACTATTGCAGAAGAAAAATCTGCCACAATGGCTAGTCTTAATAGAAGTTAATATAAAGTACAGAAGACAATTATCCTGCTCTACTTCAGCCCTGAAGTGAAACAATGCATTGAATCAGCAACCAGCATGTCTGTATAGGGGGAAAAAATAGGTAAGAGTTTTAGAATATCAAAACTTTGAAGTAGAAAGTATAAGAAAACCAAGAAAATTCTGCCAAAATGATAAGTGACAGAAGATGTGATACCTCTTCCTGGAAATACGTACAGGGACATCTCAAGAAAGACTCATTAATCAGAGAACTGAAAAGGAGTAATGGGCTTGAACTGTTGAAAGGCAATCTCAGATTGGATATTAGATATATATGTCAAAGTACAAGCTCTGTTAAAGGAAAAGTCTTCTGGCATGCTTAACATTACTTCACAAAACTCTTATTTTTTTTCATCTTACTAATAAGACGTTAGTGGTTTTATTTTTTATTGTCTCATTTTTTTCTCTTCTTCATCTGATTAATTTGTTATTACATATTTTACTAACTGTGGGCTCTACTTTTTGCTTCTTTTTTGTTTATTTGTTTTTGTTATAACCTGAGGTTCCAAAGCCTTCTGATTACCCAAACCACCACCAGTCTTCACTACCACATGAGCTGTGAGGTCCAGCCACACAGATGAGGAGGTTCAACCCAGTTACTACATTAACCTGCCTTTACTGATCCAACCCTTGAGCTGGTCCCACTTCCTTCCCTCTTGGTGACAGGTTTCCATTTTCAGATTGAACAGATAATTTGATGCTCTTCATCCATAAATTATTTTATTTCTCTAAACTGTCTTTTAGTAAGTATACTGGGCCCTTAATACATGACTCTAGTAAAAGGGAAAAGTAGAGATCCATCACTCCAGTAGAAGATCCCAAAAATCATATAGGCAGATTTCTTCCAGAAGATCATCTTCTGAATTTTCTTCCAGGGATCTGCAAAAGCAGTCCCACAGAGGGTGATAATAACTCTAAATGGTATACAAAAAGCTGGTATAGAGACTTCACTGTAAGTCAGCCCTTCTGGTGAATCCTTATAGTGGCAGAGGTATTCCTATATGCTTCTCATTTATTATAAGTACAAGGGTTCATTTAGATACAGACCTTGCCTAAAGTGGTACTTTATATCCTTGCCTCCCACATTGTGACACACTAAAAAGCAGAGCACAGTCAGAACTAGAAAGTTGAAAGCTAAATGTCAAAATCCATCATGAAGTTCTGGTTTCACACTTATTTGAGAATGTTCCACATTTTTCTGATTACAGAACTTTTAACTGTAAAGACATAAACCTGTGGGCTTCAATGGGTGGTTTACTAGGGTCTGTTGCACTGAGCACAAAGCCCTGAGAATAACCTAAAGATAACAATATTACTGGGATGACTGGGAAAATGAGTTTAACAGATTGGATAGCACAGAGGACAAACAGTACCTATCCCCTAACTCTGAAATTAATAAGGAAGGTAGAAGAAACCTGAACAAACTGAAGAAACCTGTTATATGCTGGGGCTGCTGACATGAGTGGAAAAAAATTATTGCAACCTTGCACCCAGAAGAAATTATATGAGAATACTGATTTTTGTAGCTACAAAACACTAAATGCCAAGTGAACGTGGGTGAATTCTGAATTGCTTCTCAAAAAGTTTGTTCAATAGACAATAAATTACACCAAAACCTTCACAAAAGAAAAAAACAAACAAAAAAAAACAAACAAAAAAAACCCAACCTCTCCTATGAAAAACTATTAATTCTCTCCTAAATAAATGCCGTATTTCATTATTAATCTGTAAGTTTTTTAAAGTCTGAATATGCTGCACTCCTAAATAAATCAGGAATATCTAGTGTTGGAAATGAAAATATAGAGCTTCATTATTAACATATGTGTTACAAATAGTTTTAAAATAATTTGATATATGGGCTGAATGGCCTACAAATGAGTCAACATTAGGCAGTTGAAAGAAGGTAATCTCAGATGTAACAGATTTCAAGATCCCTTTTTAATTCTGAGGTGAAAACAGGGCAGCTTCAGAATAGACACATTGACAACAGACACAGACAAGTCTGATGTACTCCTTGCTTTTGTCTCTGCCTTCACCAACAAGGTCTCCCAGGCTTCTGTTCAGTGCCACCACAATGACTTGATGTTGGAGCATTTGTCCCGTGAGGAGAGGCTAAGGGAGCTGAGCTTGTTCAGCCTGGAGGAGACAGCTTCAGGGAGACTGATCGTTGGTGCCCTATCACACACTGGGACATATATTACTTTAATATCTGTGTTGAATATTTAATTTTAGTTTCATGTCCTTTAATTTAATAATTGAAGGATTTAATAATCTGAATGTCTACACTGTAAAACACACTGTTAAGAAAAAGAGAGGGAAGAAAGTTGTAAAACTAGCGACAGCAAATTATACTCATTCTATCAGAAAAAATCCAGGTCTTTGTCATATGTGAATTTATTGGCTTAGGATGTGAATCTGTTAAGTAATACTGCTGTTTTGACAGCGAGTGATAAGGAGATTTTGATAAAATATTTATGAGGTTGTGTTTCTTTGACACCAATGATTGTGATTGAATATTTTTAAGGTCATCATGGCACTGAAAAATATTTGACAAGAGATTTATGAAGGCATTGTGATCCTAAAGATGGATGTAGATATGGAAGTGATGTAAATTAGATGAATTCATGAAAGACAAATATATCAAGGGCTATTAAGCACGAAGATATCATTTCTGACTCAAGAAGTCAGACAGCTTAAAGCTGGGAGGTTATACTAGAGAAGTATCACTATCTGCTTGTGCTTTTCTTAAACTGTTTTTATAAGCACCATAGATTAATTACGGATGAAGAGAGGATATTATGTCAACTGGAACTTTGGTCTGACCTAATATGTACAGTCCAATGTATAAGATACAAAGGTACCCTATTCTGAGACAAACCTAGATGAAGATATGGATTAGGTGATGAAGATTGCAACAGGGTATGTAAAAGCAATTCCTCTTTAGAGCCTTACAGAAAATGTTCCTTTTAAAATCTGTTAAGTGTTTTATTTGGCCAAGACCAAAAAAAAAAAAAAAAAAAAAAAAAGGAGCTCTGACACTCCTAATAAGTTGATAACAAGATTTTGCTTGTTTTTTTTTTGTTGTTTTTTTTTTTCAATTTAAGATACAGAAATACCTGTTTTTTTTTTCTCTTTGTGTGACTTCCTGTAGCAAGTAGAATGAGACTGACCAGAGTCACAGCCTGAACTATGGAAAATATTATACTGGAAAACATCAAAGTAAAATGCTTTATTTCAATAAATACTTTAATGGAGCCTTCTCACCTTTTTTAAATAACATGATGTAAATTATTCCATTAAATATTTGAATCTAAGGAGCTAATGTTAGTTTCTAAAAGAAAAGAAAGCATTCCAGATTTTAGGACTGATTTTATTTTGATGTTTTGTCTTTTTTAAGGGCTGTAAACTTTTTTTTTCTTTTTTTTTTTTTTTTTTAATAATTCTGCTGCTTTAGAGAATCTTTCACCACCAGTAGATTTAAGGAAAGAAATTACAAACTAGTGATGATACTTATTGCAATGGAGTGGAAAGTGCTTGCCTCAAACAAAGATAATAGTGTGCAAAAATAAGCATGAACTTTTGACTGTGGTAAGAAGGCAAGGATGAGGTATGTGAGATTAATGAATTTGTCCAGAAAACAATGGGAAAGAGTGGCTTTAAAAAGCTTCACTTTTAATGTGTGCTCTGTGCCCTGATGAAGTTACGATTAACATCTTTACCCTGCTGAAATTAATAACAAATGTCTTACCAATTCAAATGGAGATTAGATTTCAGCCTAATTTTGATGTGCTGATGTCTGTGCCAGGGGTGTCAAACTCAGTTTCATTGAAGGTGACTGACTCCTGGTCTATGCTGTTGACACAGACAACTCCCACCTCGACAATATGTGAGCTTGACCCAGCAATGGAAGTTGATTACAGAGTAATGAGAGTAATGTGTTCATATAAAGCATCTTGGGACTGAAAGCAGCCTAACTGTATTAGGACATCATTGTATTTGAGCATTGAAACCATGCTAGGAAGGCTATGACAAATCACGCAGACTTCTATCTCAGCCTGAAGTTAAAATAATAAAAAAAAAAGGTTCTATGCATTGCACTCCAATGCTCAGTTTAATCATGCCTTACATGTGAACTCTTAACTGCTATATTGATCTTTGAAAACTCCTCAAATCTCTTTTAACTGCAGTGAAAACTCAAAACAAATTAATAATAATTAAAAAAAAAAGTGCTGGTCATGTTTATATGCTTTGGCAAGTACCTCACTCAGAAAAGAACCTAAATGAATCACAGAATCACAACATATTTGAGTCTTGAAAGGACCTCTGGACATTATCTGGTCCAACCCCTCTGCAACTGCAGAACTTTGTTCCGCTTCTTGAGGTTCCTGTCAGTCCACTTCTCCAGCCTGTCAGGGTCCATCCAAATAGCAACACAACCATGTGGTCCATCAAACACTTCTCCCAGTTTTGTATCATTTGCAAAACTTCTGTAGGGATACTTTGTCCCACTATGAAGTAGAGAGTTCATTAATGAAGATGTCAAACATGACTGGACCCTGCATTGACTCTGAAGGTACACCATTAGTGACTAGCTTTCAGGTGGGCTCTGTGCTCCTGATCATAACACTTTCACACTGGTAGTTCAGCCCATTTTCAGTCCACCTCAATGTACACTACTCTAGCCTGTACTTCATCAGTTTGTCCATGAGGATGTTATGGATAACAGTACGAAAAGCCTGGCTGAGGTCAAGATAGATAAACAATACCTACTTCTCTTCCCTCTTCTGCTGAAAGAGTAATTTTGTTGTAGAAAGCTACCAGGTTGGTCAAGCATGATTTCCCCTTTGTAAATCTATGCTAACTACCTCAAATCACCTTTTTCTACTTACTATATACTACTTAAAAGTGGCTTCCAGGTGAATTTGCTCTATTGCTTTCCAAAGGACTGAGATGAAATTTATTGGCCTAAACTACTTCTGGTCCTCCTTTTATTTCATGAAGACAGGACTGAAAAAAGGAGTTTAGGATGATGATTTGGGGATGAGAATGAACCATTAGCCCCAAATATAAAGCCGATTTCAAGTTAAATAGCATGTGGCTAAACCTGAAACTTCTGCTTCTCTTTTTCAGTTGTAAAGTATTATTAATTTCATCTGAATAATCTAACAGTCAACATGAAAGACACCTAATTATATAACTAACAATTTCAAATCTCTTATGCTGCCTAAATAACCCAACAAAAGTTAAGTATATGCATTATATAAGCAAATATTCTTATTTGTTTTTAAAGATCATAAGAGTAATTTAATTTAGTATTGGCAAGAATAGCTTAGTCTTATGATGTTACTGAGTTATTTTTTTAATCCATGAAATTCACTCCTAAAAGATGCCTCACAGATAAAGAAGATGTAGATGTCCTGGAGGACTGTTGTCCTATGATAACAATTATTATTTCCAAGTAATTATTTGATAATGAAAACAAAGGCAAACATTGTAAAATAATATATATAAATGGAACAAAAATACTGACTCATTTGTGCCCCTGTGAGAGCAAACAACAACCAGGAAAGGATGGCAAGACAATCCAAGAGCTAAAGCACAACCCTCCAAAAGATTAATCTCATCTAGTTTTAAGCATCTAAAAGTTAGGTGTGTAGTCTCGCAAATTAGATACAGGCAAAAAAGATTTCTTTTTGTTACAAACATATCTATTTTAGAGTGGCATCAATAACCTTATAACTAAAGTTGGAAGATATGAATCTCAACCTTCTTGTGCAACGTTACGGAATTTTTTGTAATTTTTTGTATTAGATTTAGAGCTATACAGTCAGGATAATGTACATTTTGTCTTAAAAGATCAGGGGGAAATATATTAAACTGTATGAAATGTTAATAGAAATATACTTCCAAGTGGAACTAAGACCTGCTGTTAGCAGAGTCCCGGATAAGTCATTCAGTCTGTGCCAGCAGATCCACATACTGGAACAAACATAATATCAGAGGAAGTGATGGTACCAGCTGTGCTTTCAATACTTTTGTAGTTACACACATGCAAAATGAGTGAAGTCTACTAAAGCGAATAATAAACACCTACATTCATAACGGTCTGTCAAGTGCTCAGACTGCCTAAGGAAATATGAAGTTGATGGATGATGTAGATTTTTGATGACAGATGAATTGTCTACATTTCTATTCTACATTATGACTCCTAAGTAAATGAGTATTGTCATTGACTTGTCTCATCAATCCTGTTAGTGAGATGGAACTGGCCACAGCAGGAATTAACTTGTCGAAATTTTAAAGTTACACCGGAAGCAGGTTGTGCTCTGAGATATATAACTCCCTCTGAGTTTTGTGCTAGTTGATTTTGTGCTTTTGAGGAAAGAACTTTGCCAGGAAGATTTTTTTTATGAATTGCCTGTGAACATATAAGTCAATTTACCTGTGTCTTTTGTATATCTTTTCAGTTCAGTGTGTGACATAATAAGACACCATATGATTCAGAAGATTGTTAGAAAGCTAAAACAGGTCTGAGATAGTGTAAATATGGTGCATACTAGTGCTTTCTTTGTATCTTCTTTTGGTCTCAGTGGTCTTTCAGATTTAATTTTAGTTAGCAAGACATTAGCACCAGAAACCCAAAGGAGTTCACTGGCACCTTCTAGAGTGACCTTCTCAATAGTGTATTTCTATATACATAATACATTACCTCTTTTGGAAGAAGCAAAACAGTAATAACAAAGAAATCAAAGCTAAACTATACAGTGAGGAAAGTCTCCCAAAACCTTTGTGTGACCGGCTGAAGCCCTAAGGTGGTATTACTTAAACACAGAATTTGGAGACAGTTGTGTTATTCGTACAGCCAGGCCCAAAAGGCAAGAAAATACATAGGGGAATTCAGAGAGATTGTGAGTCAGCTTTCATAATCATCTCCATTACACAAAGAGATTCAAAAATTTATTCCAAAAGTTGGTCCAAATTACTTTATATTTAGAAAGGATATTTCTAAGCAATCTATCTTGATATGTTATTTCAGTGTTTAACCAGCCTTCTTTCTAGGAAGTTACATTTTGTTTAGAAGTTAAATATTTCTAGGCTCTTTTACCAGTCCCTGAAATTTTATTTGTAATCCTTTTTCAGTAGAACTGAAATGAACAAAGGGCTGCCATCTGACCCAAACTAAACATAAAATCTGTGGTCGCCTTCACATCTCAAATCCTCCTTTTTCTTCCCCATGTTACATACCTGCTTCCCCTTGTATTTTTCTGCTGAAAGTCCTTTCCCCCTGTTCCCTATGTGCGGTGATGAGGAACGACGCATACAGATGCAGACAGAGATGCACACTCGCAAAGTTCTTGTTTGCAGTGAGAGCTGAGCTTTTATTAACAGTTCTGCATTTATAGGTTTACAGATACGGGCCTGGACCAAGAGGTGAGACAGGATGTTTTTTCAATATTTGTTATTCCAAACACAACATACTCATGTTGTATCTGTTTTCAGTCACATTCCCATGCATACCTTGTGGGCAGTGTTCTGACCCGCTCATTCACACGCCCAGGCTCAACATTCACACATCATACATACAGGGGCAGTTTTCTGGCCCGAGATATCATTCTCACTGGCCTATAATTCCTTACACTCATAAAAACATACTTCTGTATAACATTTCCAAGGCCCTTTAGCTGGAACCTCACATACTGCAGTTCCCACACCTATGTAAGCCTCAGCAGGCAAATCAATCCAAAGTGGATGTACAAATGATCGGACAAGCTGGGAAGAGCAGAGGAAACTGTAGGCTGAGTAGATAAATTTTCTTGGAACTGCAGTACATGAACACTTTTGGTCCCCAAATGAATTGCCTGCTAGATAGCCTTATTTACATTGTCAAAACGTTTTCTCCATTTCAAATACCATATGAGTAATTGCAACGGTCAGTTCTATTTTCTTTCTTTTCTTCACTAAGTGGAATAGCGTAAACTCCTTAAATTCTGCATGATGGAGTCTGTCTTTCATCTTGTTGTTCATTTTGTGGTCCCTGAACTTGTTTTTGAATTCTATAACTTTTCATATACCTATTGGGTTTATATGGCAAAGGTTTGGTAGCGAAGGGGCTGCGGGGATGACTTCTGTGAGAAGACACCAGAAGCTGCCCCATGTTGGACAGAGATGGTTTCAGCCAGCTCCAAGATGGACCCATTCTGACCAAGTCTTTAGTTGGTAGATATTTAGGAAAGGGTAAAATGCTGTGCCAAAGCACGTGGGAGAGACGGCTCTGAAAAAGGGAAAAAAATCCTTTAAAGAAATCACAGGTATCATGACCTGATGGTTTCAATCATTAAAGGCAAGAAGAAAACCTAAATGATTTAGAGAACACTCTCCCACATGCCCATATTATAAAGATCTCCTATACATTACAGTCAAGCAATACATGTCATATAAACCTCTGTTATTACTATTTTCTGTGCAGTTCATCTTTCAACTATTGACTGGGTTTAATTGCATGCAATGCATTGCTCTTCTTATTTTTCTTCTCTTACTTTTGTGTTTGTTCCTATCAACAGTGGGTCCATCATTCCATCACCTGACTGTTTACTACTAAATACGCCCTCTCCCATTTTACACATTCATCTCAAAATGTCTCCAGTCGCCAACATCACTCTTCCACCTCCACTTGCTGTTAGTAACATTCCTTAATTGCATTTTGTGAATGAAAATGAGAACTCCACTCTGCCCCCCCCCCCTTTTTTTTTTGTATTTTGATGAAACCAGGATTCTAGATAAGGACAAAAATCAAAGGTTGCACTGTGTCATAGAATCCTTAACATCATGAACACTGATTTAGATGATAATTTTTGTCTGACCAGTTACTAGTTGACTCACAAACCAGCTGAAGCTGTGAAAGTAAACCAAAATACAAAGCATTTTACATGTCTTCCATTTTTCTATTTAATTAAGGCTCTCTAAGTGAAAATCCCAGGGCTTGGGGTCATTATATCAATACTTGATACTCTCTTGAGGAGTTGGAGTTTATAAACTCATGAATGAGACATAAACACTACACACTCATTTAATCTGTAGCAATTAATCTTCCTCCAGTATTTTTCATGCTCTTTAATAGGAAACTGTACACATATTATTTAGTCTGGATCCTTAAAGTTCAGAAGTGTTTCTCAGCATGATTAAACTGTGAATTGTATTTGAAACTGATTGTTTCTGATCCATATTTGCAAATACATTTTATAATTCTTTAATAGTGAGAAGTTCCTATTATCTTTTGAACTTTTGGACTCCATTGTGAGCAACAGGAAAATACTATTTTATTTTAACTTTTTAAGCATCATGTAAGACAACAAGTCATGATTGTAAGTTATTGATATCAAAGGAAGCAGCATAGGTCAAGTAGACAGTGCTGCTTAATTGTATACATTGATGATAACTAGACTACAAAAAATAGGAAGAAATGACATCTAAATTTTTACAAAATATTACGTAAAGACTTGATCAATAAACCAGTCTATAAATCTCATTTCTAAAACTGTACATGTAAGAGAAACTGTTTTGTTGTTTTGTGTACTTTTTAGAAAATTAATAATTTAGAATACATGATATTCTGATTTCTCATGAAATGACTACACATATTTTGTCAGGTGACGCAGTAGACAATAGAATGCATTATGTTAAACATGTACTGCAATTATATCACAAGATGCCATTTCTCAAATGAAATAGTCATGCAGTGCATTTTCTGAAATTGAGTTTTTGTACTTTCCTAATCTCCTGAACTGATCCTATAGAAGACTAAAGGGTACATTTACTTTATGGCTTCTTCATATTTACTAGGTTTGATGACATGAAGTATAAGGCATTAAAAAAACGTCAGCAGTTATCTTCCCCCAAAGTTTAAAAATCTAACTTGTAAAAGAAGACAAGAGGCAGAAAAATGGCAGAATTATAATTAATGTTTAAATTATTTGAGGTAAAGTTGAGAAAAAAATTACAACATTTAAGACAAAAATAATGAATCACTCTTTTTCAGATGCTTTTCACTTTCCATTGACTCTAGACAATTTTGACTAGATGCCTTATTTTTAGATGTTATTCATTAATTGTGATACATCTCATCGAATGATTTCCCCTAAATCAGGAAGTTTCTGTTTTTAACAAGACATGATTCTATCTGTCATGCAGTCTAGTTCCTTGCTCACAGAACGATGACTCCTACTTCACTCAGTGACGAAGGTATGGAGTGTCCTTCATCACAACTCCTGTTGAAGCCAAGTTACTCTACAGAGTAAAGATCCTCATTATTTAAAGAGTAATGGTGCCAAAAGAAAGCAAAGAGAGCCTTTTTGTCAAGATGTACATTATAAGCCCAGTTAAAATGAAATTAGTATCCTTGCTTTCTGATTTTCGGAGGTTTTTAGCTAGGACATAGGAAAACTAATTTTCTTTGGAACAAGCAAAGATAACCCTCAATGAAGAAAAGTCTATTTCAATTTCAAGGTTTGAGTTCTATCTATAGATATCTAGGTTATTCAAACAAAGTGAAGATTTCAACAGGAAAGATTTATCTCCCCTCCTCTGCACAGGCAATTCTTTAAGTAAGTTGCAACTGTAATGAACTTGATGAAGAGACATTTCATACCCCCATTATGCCCTCATTTTCTATGGCTTTCCAGTCTCTTCATAGAGGAACATAATGTTATTATAATGCAAACACTAGTACCAGAATCTACTGAAAACTACTTTTCACTTTTAGACTTTCATTAAATAAGTCATTAACATTTTGGATAAAATGTTAATGTCATCACCACTAAAATGGTTTTGTCCTATATAAATCTGAATTTATTCTGTGTGGATGTGAATTTTCCCAATGGCCAATGTCCGATTACTGATTTTAGAATACAATTTTGTTTGGTAGAGAAAGTTTTCTACAGGTACTGGAACTAGTAAAGCCAAAATTATTTATTAAAGTATGTCTTTTTCCATCTCATTGGATCCCAATATCCACCTGCTCCTTCCTCTAAGAGTTTTTCTAAACCTGACTTATTCTTACACGGTATTTCCACACTTTTCTTCAACTCAGACTTAATTTCTCGTCCTCCTGTATTCCTGAATCCTATAATTTCATTCAGTTCCATGTCTGTGTTTCAGCAAAGAAGTAAAGAAATGTGGTACAGCTCCTGTGGAGACTTATGTGAGCTAACTGGTCAGCTAGTATTCTGGCAAAGATCACCAACCATCAGCCCAATAAGGAATAACAGCTGAGTTTGTTGGACTGTTTCTCATGGAAATGTTAATATAATCTTTTCTTTCTAGCTAGCTGCTCCCTTTTATGAAATCTGTGGGAATGGTTATCTTTGAAACCTATACACTATTGGATTTATGGGAAATTGAAAATAGGTCATGACAGACAAACATATACTAGTAACACATTCAGACTAAATTAATTTAAATGTTACACATAAACTAGTAAAACATGGGTAATAACGAAAAAAAACCAACAAATTAACAAACAAACAAAAAAAACCCAAACCAAAACAAAAAAAAAAAAAAAAAGAAACCCAAACCAAACAAAAACACTCTCATGGCTTAACCCCAGCTAGCAATCAAAACCACTATAGATGCTTGCTCACTCTCCTCCCCTCCTCCTCCGAAGCAGAGTATTGAAAAAGAAGGGAGAAATTCATGGGTTGAGATAAAACAGTTTCATAAGACAAAATAATAATAATATATAATAAAGTAAATTATACTCAGTATGATCTCTCATGAAACTCCTCTGTCACCGAACAGCGAGTCCCAGAGAGGAGAGCACCTTGGTCCCAAACAGCTGATCCCAGTGAGAGAGCAAAAAAGCAAAAGGCAGAAAGGCCCAAAAGCCAACAGCAAAACAGCAGAACAGTGAAAGACTGAACTAACACTGAACTCATAAGCAAATGAAACTTCCAAACACAACAGAACAAAATGGAACTAAACTGAACTGACTAGCGAGGAAAAGCAGCTCTAATTATATATGGAGCATGATGCTGAATGTCAGGGAATATTTCACTGATCAACCTGGATGTCAGTCAAGGTCTGTCCCTTTTTAACTGCCTTGCACCTGCAGATAGAAAGCCTACAACAATTTTGGACTCCCTGACAACAGTTGAAATACCAGTAAGTTCATGCATTCTCTTCGGACCAAAACCCAAACACTAGGAAGTTAAACAGAGAAAATGAATTAGCCCTTACAAAGGAAAACACAGGAAGCCTAGCATGTTATCACAATATTCTCATACTTAATCCAAAACAAAGGACCGTGTTAGCTACAAAGAAGAGAAGTTTCTATCTGCATGAAGAAAATTAACTCTATTTCAGTCAAATCAACACATTGACCAATACAAAACCCCTACAAAACAACAACAAAAAAGTCTTGCAGAATTCCCTGCTAAGAAGACAATTAGAAGTCAACTTAGCAAGACATAAATGAGAGTTTGAAAATTGCAATGTATTTATAATTTCTATGGTTGTTTCAACAGAATGAAATAATGAAAAAGATGAAAGATTGCTTGGGAGCAATCCAAAAACTGAATGAAATATTTCTCAAAAAATAGGAAAAACTGCTTGGAATATTCCAATGGGGTAAGACCTTGTAGGGAAGAGGTGCCCAAGAAATCTGCTTAATATTTAAGGGTGACCTCCTCCAAGCAGAATTTTTATCAAGTAGTCCAGCAAAACTTACCTGAAAAAGAGACTAAAAATCTGTAAACCAGAATAGTAAATGTCTGTGGGCTTTGAAACACCTGCCTAGTCAAAGATAATGAATTTTCCTTTCTATCAGTGATTGTGTTTAAGCATAATTTGTAAGCAAAGTGCTAACCCAACCCCCCTTCTCCACATGGAGCCTCGAAGTTGATAACAACTGCCACCTCCTCCATTTCATGTGCCTGAGCAAGAAAAAGCTCCTCTGGGAACCTCCTAACTTTATTTTTCATTCTTAGTTTCCACCATTTCTAAGACACTAATTTGTACTCCTCTCTTTCACTCTACTATTTTCTGTCAATATCTTGTCCAAACACAGTATGCAAAACTTAAGCTTTTTGGCTGGCTGTTGCTCTGTGAGCTGCACTGGCATTTTTCCTCTTGCTTCTTTCTCTTGTTCATGTCCAGTCCTTTTTTCCCCACTTCTCTTCCTCCAGCATCCTTTTTCTTCTTTAAGCCATGTTTGTTGTGGGTTTTTTTGTGGTTTATTTTTGGAGGTTTGTTTGTTTGCTTTCTCCCCACTTCCCTTTGGTTTTGTTCCTCTATTTTTTTCCTGTGTTTTGATTCTCTTTATTATTTTATTCTCTTCAATGATTTGAAGCTGTAGTTGGGTTTGCCCCTCATCAGTCTTCCTGGAATACTCCTGTTCGCCAGTTTACTTCCTTGCTTCCTTCTACCCTTATCAGACAGAAGAATTAACATAAGAGACAGCTGTATCATATCTATCCTCTTCTTGTCTCTTATTTTTGACATCTTTTTTCCAGAAGACAAGTTGTTCTATGTCAGTGCATTCTTGCTTTGTTAAGAATATGTCTTCTCAAGAAATAGCAAGTGTGACAGCCTGCTCTAAAATAATCAATCAGATGTAACCTCCTCCAGATATATATTTATTATTCAAATAGAAATAGTGCTTAAAGGCGCAGATGTCCAGTTGTAACTGGGCTGGGTTGAGGGCAAAGGTTAACTTGAATATTCTGTGCAGTAACACAAAATGACGACAATCACCCAAGAGGTTCAATTAAATAATGAATTTACTAAAAACACTCAGTGGAATTACCGTGAATAGTGATTTGGCAAAATTTTGGAACTATATAATAAAACTTATTTCTTCCCTTTATTTGTGACTTAGCAAAAAGGGCTTCTCTTCTTCAAAACAAGAAGATATATTTTAAAATAATATTTTTTGTAGACTAACTGGTTTGGGTTTTTTTTTGTTTTGTTTTGTTTTGTTTTTGTTTGTTTGGGGTTTTTTGTTTGTTTTTTTGTGGTTTTTTTTTTTTTTTTCTGACAGGATAATCTGGTTACCCCTTCTCCTTCCATCCCCGCCTTGTTTATGTCACATCTACATTTACCCTAGCAGCTTTGCTGTGTTATGTTGTTTGTGTGGCAGACAGGCACATACACCAGCTGTTACTTATATTGCCTCAGAAGGCAGCAAAGGTCCTTCAAACGAATATTGCATCTGAGATAGTCAAAACTCCTCAGGGATCCACTACCATATGTTTTGAAGGTGCATGCTTGACTCTTACGGGTTTTGTTATCAAGTTTTCATGATTCATCAGAAACTGATTTGTGCTATTCTCTTCCTTTCTGTGATTATATTTGTGTTGTGTTTATCTGTCTCACACAGGCACTATTTAGTAATCTTCCTTTAATACAAAAATAAAATAACATTTACTTTCACCCCTCAGTTACTCATCAGCAGACATACTGTAAAGTGCAGCTGCCTTATAAATAAGTAACTGAATAAATAGATCCAAGTAACACTTAAACAAGAAAATTAGTCTAATTATGTTCTTCCATACAGTACTTCCACCTAATCAAAATATTGTGTTATACTGTAGAATACTAGGGCTGTCATACAGACCTTTAAAATAAAGTCTCATCTTTAAATGTTAAAACAAAGCCATACAGAAGATAGACAGTAGATATCTCTTTTCCATGTAAATTAAAGATTATTTGACCTAACCTCATATCTGCCCAGGCCTGAGTTTAGAGAGGGTTCAGAATTGAAATTGAGATACAGATTATAGAAAAAGACCTCCATCTTCAATAGGCTGTTTTCAGATCTTAATATTTCCATCTTAAATTTAGTAATTTGGGGCAACCAGAGCTATAGTTCATATAGGTACTACAGACAGGTTTACAATAGGAATAGTGCTCCTGAAATACCTTGTTTTTCAGACAACGAGCATAAGGTCCCCAAGGGGCTGTATGACAACCCATACCCCAAACAGATCCTGGTCTACATTAACTGTTCTTTGTACAAATGGTACCAACCTAAAACATCCAAAGGAGGCAAGTCTCTGAGTAAAACAGTGAACAAACTAAACTAAAACATCCCAGAAGCCTCATGCCCTACTGTTATAAACTAACAGCCCTGTCCTTTGCATTTCCCTCCTCCATCCACCAAGTATAAGTTACCCAACCTCATCCTCCTTTGTTTTCAGGCAGGGCTGAATTCTCTCTATGTCGGGAAAAGTGCCTGCACATATAGACTTAACTGCAGGTATATATTCAGTAGGAAAGGTAACGACAGGGGAAAAAGAAAGGAAGAAAACAAGTTTTACTCTTTTGCTTCCAGCTATGGCATCATATTCATCTATGTGCATTCCCAGTATAGCACTGTACTTCCTCTTCTCATCTCCTTCAAGCTCAGAGAGAGGCTGTAACATTACAGTTTTCAAAGACAATGCAGCTCTCTGCTGTTACAAGTCCACAGCAGGGCCTTGTCCCCTTTTCAAGGGCAATACAAAACAGGAAAAAGCCCTTTCATTCACAGCAAGGCAAACATTTGCGAGGTTTAAGTCCTCATATGAGAAATGTGAGAAAATAACATACTGGGGAAAATACCGTTAGGTTACAATGTTGTGTTCTGGATTGACTGGAAAAAAGAACAAGAGTATTAGAGGCAGCAGTAGTACTGTACACTGTTTAACAGGATGATATCACAAATAAATATAGAGAAAGGCACAGTAAAATGACTGTTGATGAAATTGCCGCAATTGCTTCACTGCCCCAAACTGCAACCTATTAAAGAAAAGTAAAAGGAAACAAAAACTACTGAGGAGGAAAGCCTGTCTTCTCCAGCTCAGTTCTGTTTCTGAGTGCCAACATTTTATGTAGGTTGTCATTAGGATGTTTCTAGATGCTTCCAAATTGAAATGAGCACGCACATGGTACAAACAGAAACTGAAACAATCATGTATGTAGTACAACCAGGAGGAGTTTGTGAGATTCAGAGGACATTTCTGGAAAGACGGATAGACAGTATGCCTCCACATTTTTTTCAGACTTTATCACTAGAAAAGAACTATTGGAAGGTCAAATACAAACCGAGACAGATGATTATTACCAAAATAAGTCACTGTAGTTCACAGGTTCCTGGCTGGAAAAGCATGGTGGCACTTCACACCAGCGAAGAACTCTCTTCAAAGACACTCTAACAAGCCAGGTGACTGCAAAATATATACCTGAACAAAGTGAAGTGATTAGAGGGCTGGAATGAAGGGGCATGATTCAAAGAACTGGATCACATATCCAATAAAGAAAGGCTAAGAGAGTTAGAGGTGTTCAACCTGGATAAGATAAGGCTCCAGGGAGAGCTTTATTCAACTTTTCAATGTATAAAGGGGGCTTATAAGAAAGACAGAGAAAGACTTTTTACCAATGCCTGTAGTGACAGGACAACAGCCAATGGTTTATAGCAGGTTTAGATAATTTTTTAAGATGAGACTGGTGAGTCACTGGAACAGGTTGTCCAGAGCAGCTGTAGATGCCCCATCATTGGAAGTGTTCAAGGTTGGATGGGGTTTTGAGCAACCTGTTCTAGGACAAGATGCTCATGGCAGGGTTGGACTAGATGATCTTTAAAGATCCCTTTCAACCCAAACCATGCTATGATTCTATGACAACAGACTTACGTGTATACAGTACCCACTTATATGTCTTCAAATTTTGTGTGCTCTAGTCACTTCTTAAAACAGGATTTTACTGATATCTCATAGCTTTAGCTTTATCTACTTAATAGACTTATGCCTTGATGTGGTAACCTACCACTGGAATTTTTTAGTTACCTTCTCTGGCATCTTTAATGATTGAACAGATTCATTCTCTATTTACTACTTATAACTTGTTAGAAAATTTCACATTATGTTTAGGAACCGTCATGGAGACACTCCCATAATCCTTTACAACTCAACAGAAATAACTGAGCATCAGCATTATTTCCTACAATTCAGGTAGGCAACACAATGAAAGAGTCAGTTTGAACTACAAGGATCAGATCTGTAGTGTTTGAGAAGGAATATTCATGGATGGAATGGCAGTATGCTCAGGTCAATTCCTTGTTAAACCTTTAGATGTGTGTGAAGAAAGCATTTAGATGGAGAACTACATCTTTATGAATGGTTCTTTAAGTTGTTCCTTAATACACTCTTGAACTTGAGTTTCTTCATTAATTTACACTAGTTGTATAGAAGATAGTGAGAGAAAAATGATACATTTAACAGGACTGAAGTTGAGCAGCTGTGCTCTCTAATTTTAGGTCTCAGTCTCTCTGTCATTTTGGGGCCAGCATTTATAATGGAGTAACCCAGGCTGGCGATGCATCACTTTCAAAGACCTCTGAGATTTCATTAAAAATCTGTTTTATTGGTATTCTGCATGGCAAAACTGCTAATTGGTAAATGAGGGAAAAAACACAGAAATAAAAGAAGATAAGAAAGAGCAATGAGCATGAAAACACTTCTTAAGTCTGCATTGCAGATTCTCTCTCAATCTCTGATGGATTCCTTTTTCTCAACCCACCCTAGGGCAACTGGAATTTATACTTGCTCTGTAATCTGCAGTCCTGTGCATTTTTCTGTACCTATCTGACTCAGAAATGTTGAAGCAGGTATTTGCTATTTAGCCAGAAGTAGTAATTTGAGGAATTAATGCCAGAAAAAAACAGAGAACAAAGCAAGGATAAAGTAAAAAAAAAGGCTGCACTAGTATCTAGTTTTAATTTTTCAATACTATGCAATAATTGTTTAGATATGCAAATATCTTAAGAAGCCTTAAAATAAAATAAATAAAACCATCCCAAGAAATATAGCTTAGCCTTAGGGTAAAATTAAAGGGAAGCTGCAGGTCAAATTATGCCTATAAGAAGGTGAGTTTGAAGATTTCTGTTTGAAGTAAATAGAAACAGCTTCCAGAAATGACAGAAGACTTTACAGAGGACTTTTGAGAGATACTAATGTCAAGACATATCTGCATGTGTGTGAAAAAGTTGTTCCAACAGGGATAATGCATACTAAGCCATAAAGGCACTGTACAAAAATGTGAAATCCACTTGCAGAATAACTTGGAGACAAGAATGTAAAATGATAAAACTCTGATTGGTCAACCATTTTTTATTGACTGTCTCTGTTCTCCAAAATCAAAGTATTGTGTCTCAGCCTGCACTGTGTATATGTTTTGTTTTGGTTTCCTTTTACCTCAGTTCTATCTCCTATAAATATTAACACTTAAATCTTTCTGAGGTCTTTAATCTTAATATGGCAAAAACACAACCAGTCAATGGATAACTATTTTGCTGTGAGTATTATTCTCTCAATTAACAGGTCTATGAGTGACTTGCCAGGACAATAATTGCATTTATGTAGTAAAAAAAAAAAGGATAAAATAAGAATAATAATTAAAATATCTGGCTGGATATGGGGATGTATGGATGGCTGGATGGATTTAATATATTAAAATTGGTATTAAATGAAAAATATTAATTTAAAAGGATCACTTTTTTTTTTTTTTTTTTAAATTCAGTCACCACCTAATTTATTCTATTTCCTGCTATGTTTGAATAGCGAAGTTTTCAGTTTTAAAATATAAATTTTCATTGCTTAAAAAAATAAGTATTAGTTCTTTGTAAAGTGATAAGTTGTCTCTGTCTGCTGTTCATGGTTGTATTATATTGTTCTGAAGGGAAATAAATGAAAGTTTTGGTACAACATGCCTCATTGTTATTAATATAGTCAATTCTACACATCTGTACTTCAACAATATTATTTTATGTCCATTATAAAGGAAGGAAAACAGCATCACAGCATGACCTTATGAAAGTATTTCTCAAGTTTATAAAACTCATTAGTTTTTTCTATAATAGTCACATATGCTAAACTCCGCTGTCACAGATGCTTCCACTACCTAATCTGATAACTGGTTTTTGTCACAACATGACCTTCTTTCTGCAAAGAACAGAAGCATGCTAATTAGACCTATGAAAGAGAAAGAAATTTTCACTTTAGAAGCTCATCTTTTTATCTCTGTCTGCAAACTTAATGTACTCTATGTATATGTATTCTTGTTAACCATGTTACTTACACCTCCTGATTTTCATAAAAATTGTTGTTTTACCAAAAGTAAAAAGACATAGTTGCTAATTTTTTTTAAACAGTATGCTTCATGCATGTTATTTCTCTCATGATTCAGTATTGCACTTTTTGAAATTTTTGTATTTGTCTTCATACACTAAAATCTCTGAAATGTCTAATACTACTGAATTTGCAATAAACTAGCTTAAAATTACACCTTAATACGTTGTAACTGATGCATACAAATGTCTTCTGTAGGAGTGGCAAATTCTACAGGACTAAGGTATTGATCATTAACACAATGATCCATGTCACAAGTAACTTAGTTTATCATAATCTCATTTCCTTAATGACATCAGTAAACATTTTAATTCAGGAGATACTCCAATAAATCAGCATGAAATTGCATCTGAATGCTATCAGAAAGAACACTACTTTGTTGGATGAAAAGGTAAAATATTTTCAGCAAACACTATGAAAACAGCAGAAAACCGTATCATGATCTTGATAACATGGTTATTAAATTACCTACCCTAGCCAAAGACCTCAGGAAATATTCCTGGTTGTGTAAGCTGAAGTTTGTGGGGTTTTTATTGTTTACTCTTTTACCCTTCAGAAATCTTAAAGTTGCATAAATTGGTGTATTTCAATGACAGTAGCAAAGCTGTGTGTAAATATTTTTTTTTTCTGTTAAAAATTGCTGCTCATACATTCCCTTTGTATACTGACTTTGTGTATTTTGTGGGAAAAAAAAAAAAAAGAGCTGCATGAAAACAAGCTATCTCTAAGCATCAGGAGTACTGAAAATTAACAACTGCAGAAGGGAAAATCCTTCGTTCTGAGTCACTATGTACCATCACTGTAATATGAGGTAAGATGTTATATTGTGGTTGGATGTTGAGAAAAGAGGTCAGACTCTGACAACATGGAGATGTGTACACATGTAGAACTGATCAAAATGAAGATTTTTCACCAATATGACGCTCTGAAAAGAAACCATCATCCAAGAGATGCAAAACATTAGCCCTGCCAATAGGGAAACTAGGACTGAAGTAAGACAAGAGAGGTAAGAGGGTGAAAACCACTGTGGGCATGATAGGCACAGCAGGGGTAAAAATGACCCAAAGAACAGGTCAGAGAGAATTCTTTTCTGCTCAGAAAGAGATGATTCATCAAAAATGCTCACTTTTACATAGTGCAGAGATTTTGAGTTTATACCTTTCAGAAAATAAAACTGCCTAAAAGTATGATAAATAGAAAAAAAAAAAAAAATCCAGCTTTTGGAGGGAATGTTATCACTAGATTCTCCCTTTTTGCCTTTTTTTTTCATTAATTGCAATACAATAGTACAGTATCATTTTTATTTTTTTTCCTTTGTATTGTATTACATATAACAAAATTTCAAGGACATCAAACAAAGCTCCTGTCCCTCTTCACCAACTGCATACATTTTTCTTTTATTTTTAATTTTGAAATTGTATATTATTTACATAAAACAAACAAACAAACCCTCTTTCCCAGGCAGTCTTAAATCATCTGATCACTGCTGCTATATGTATCACCAAAATATTACCTAGAGCTTTTATGAGAATAAAATAATTTGTATATTTCTCTTGCTTGAAAAAATTTATAAACCTTGGATTCAGATTTAAAATCAGAGCACATATATTAGATCAGCCTGTCATTAATATCAAATGACACTTTCCAAACTGCAGGTGAAATCTTGGCTTGAATTGCTGGCGACCAGTCAAGACGAAAATTTTACTTGAGGATCCTCTAGAGATAATCTTCTTAGGATGGATATCTCAACAGTGGACCTAAATACTGCTTAAATTTTCATATAATACAGCTAATGAACCAGTTAGACATAATATGCTTAGTTGCAATAAGCATGGTAAGTTGCGAAGGGCTGAAAGTCTGTTCATTGAATGGTAACCAATTAAAAGATCAAAAAGCTCTTAATATGGACTCTCAATTGTATCATCAATGAGAAAAATATTTGTGAAGCAGATTCTAGAAACAAGTTAGCTTTTGTAAGATTACACAGCTGATGACACAGATTTTCAATTTTCTGCATTATACTATTTTTTTTCCTTCAAGCACACTTTGCATTTAGGCTGAAAAGATGCATGAACACCAACTGTTTAATGCTTAGAAACTGGAGTTCTAATAATAGAGCTCAAACAATACATGTTTTCTTTGCTATTGATCTCTGTGTACTTGGATATTCAGACTTAGAGAGGACTGACAGAGTGTTGTCATCTGAAGTTCTTTATATGATTTTGATGCTTTGTTAGAAATCCTTGTAAAAAATAAAAGCCACAAACTTTTCTTAGTAATAGTTTGTCAGAACCTTGTTAAACTGAAGGGAGACGAATTTATTTCTTGAAATATAGGAAAAATAAACTGTAGTTCAATTACATACTTCAAGTGCCTAGGAGAGACTTGGAATACCATTAAAAGAGCACTTATGTTGTAAAATGAAAATATAAATGAGAGACCTCTGTTTTCAACTGAGCACAATTTAAAGATTTGTCTTTATGTAGGTGATATTTGGCTGACTCGATTGAAGGTCAGTTCAATTGACTAAAGGTCCACTCAGCATGCGTTTTTCTAGGCATGTGAAAAAGAGTAAGTTATATTTCAGAGTATTTTTTTCAACTTGTTAGTCACTACATCTGCATTTTTTAAATGGTTATTCAGCACAAATATTTAATAAAGACTTATACAAAGTCTGCTGGAAATAGAATACAAATAAAATGTGCACAGAACAAAAATAGGAATGGCTAAGCTACTACAATGAGGATAAATGTCCTGTTTTTAAAGCTGTTCTAGATCTTGGGAAATGTGACAGTTTTTTTGATACTCTATTAAATTTGGTCATTTGTGAGATAAGTAGGACTAGAAACAAGATGTGATCTCACCATTGAAATGTTTATCTCCACAGTGCAGATCAATGCATCAAGCATCAAGATTTTAAGGGAAAAAAGAAGATGCCTCAAAACTGAAGCCCAAATAGCCCAGCTCACGTTTGGGAAGGTAGAGCTGGATATAAGCAAAAAGGAAATCCTGTCATGTTGAGATAGGATTGCATGCTCAAAATCTCTCAGGGCTCAAAGTCTACAGTATTATTCTACTAGTGTGTGTCTACTTTCTGTCAAAAGTGAGGCAAGGTTCACTGTTTTCTTTAAAATAAGAGTAACTCTAAACATTTTTCCTGAATATACTTGTGTTTAGAGCACTGACCCACAGCACAGGAAATCAGAGGATTCAGTACTTCGCTGCCCTTACTAGTGGCTCTAGGCTGTAGAGGTTGGTTCTTGCAGAGAAAAAAATGTTCAGTTCACATTCTTTAATCCTTCTGAACTGAAGAGTTGTATTGATTATTAATGGCCCCTAATCAACAGGTAATAGTTAATCAGAGAACTATGAATTTACAAGAAAATTAAAAAAAAAATCAAAATGTGAACTAAAATACTGGACTTTGGTAACTTTGATATACACCTACAAATTTTTAAACAAACTTTGCTCAACAATCCCAAAGAGTTCTCAAACACACATGGGCACACATACACACACCCCTACTCTCCTCAGCCACGGGGGCTGCAACTGACAGCACCCATCTGCCTCATCCACCCTGTTTCCTTCCCAGGATCTACAAGGTTTCTCTGCACTGATTTACTGCGGTGGTCCAGTTGGGACTACAGATAAACATGAATCCTACTTGCAATACTTATTTGATGGGAAGAAGACTTTAGAGCTAGTTCCAGCTCTCAGGTCTGTTACATATTTTATATTAATCACTGACAGACCAGAAGAAAGATCGTAGCTCAAAAAAAAGTTATTGAGACTACATGCACTTAGACTGACTCTCTTGGGAGGAGAGTTTAGCTTGGACACTTCTGTAAAATAAAACCACATGGTTTCAAGACTCTGGCATAGAGAAAGGATCTGGGTTTCCAACATCCTGGCCAATCACTCTAAGATTTGAGATATTGAGAAAGAAATCTAGAGATTGTTTCATTTATCCTGAAAACAAACAAACAAACAAACAAACAAACAAACAAACAAACAAACAAACAAACAATCTCTTACTGAATTCTGTGCAGAGAGCAATCTCTTAGTCACGCTTGGAGAATGCCTACCTAGATTACTCCTCTGACTGTACATAGTAGCAGAACTTAGTGGCTGAGTGACTGAAATATTGAAAGCTGCAGTGCCTGTGGAACTTAGTTTCATCCAGAATTAGACCGTATATGGAGTACTTCAGCAATGCAATGAAATTCTGCTTAAAATTAATTTTACAATCGATATTAGAGACTTCCTTTTTTGTTTCCTGTTTAATGAATGTTGGTTTGGCCTCTGTGTCCTTTAGAATACTATCTTGAAAATACTATGTTTTTAGAAAATCTAAACAATTTTGAGATCTGTAAATACAGCAAAATGCCCCCTATATTTTTTGGAGATTACATAGTTATTTCAAAGTGAAATACAAATAACTTAATAAAATAATAATAAAACCTGTTATATTTTTAATATTAGTTAACTAAAGACCACCTGCTGAGGATGTGATTTCAGAACATTGTACTTACAATGTAATAGTTATCTATATTTATTGAGTTATAACTGAGATTGACAGTAATATTCTACATGGATATTTAGTCATAGTTGACAGCTAAATAACACAAGTCCTTTATTTCATTTGCCAAACTTTCTGCCATGCAAAATTCTTTCACAATATGGCAGTGAAGATTACCCTGTGTTTGTATGGATGTATTTTTTGTGAGGTCAGCTGTGGGTGAAGTTGGCAGCTTTCAATGCCTATTGTTATTCAACTCTTATTAAATTAAAGGCTTCATAAGACTACTGAAATTATAAAATAACAATAGCAAGTACAAAACAATCACAAACAAAACAATATCCTTTTGCAAAGATAAATTGTACCGTACTCATAGACCATTGTTCCCATAAATTAAAAAGTCTAATGAAAATCAGAGAATTCCAGTTTAACTGATTGTACTCTCTGTACATCTTTTTAACCTCCTTGCTGTAGACCAAGTGATGGAACAGGGTTGAATTCACTCTATCTGGCTCTAGAAGTCTAACCACAGCATTAAGTTAAAAGGCTAGTCAGCCTGCAAAAGAAGCAATCTAGAGGAGATTTAGGTCACCTGAAATTTGAAACGTATTGTCTCTTCCCCCTGATGACTAACCTCTTTGATCATTTTTGCAGTTAAACATCTACATTTAGAAAAGGTGAATTTGGGACAAAGAGCTCCATAAGTAGTTACGGAATAAGTAGCTATGGATATTTCTTCCCTGGAAAATTTGCCTGCAGCTCTTCTAGAAGTAACATCAAATAATACATTGACTACTGAAGATGTCCCTTAACATATTTCTTAGAAAAACCCTTCTCTGACTTACAGTCCTCTGTATTCCAAACAGTTATAAAATGTAATTGCATCTCTGTTCAGATCAAAAATCAGATATTTGATAAGTGATTTATATTTGGCTAGGAAATGGGGAGTGTGACAACCTTGAAGTGCTTACCCCATCCTTAGCAGAACAAAGGGCTATGTTATGCCTTAAACGACTGGTTTTTGTTACTTTGGGAAGAAAATATAGACGACACCTTGTCTTATCTTTCCCAAGGTTTTATGGCCATGGAGGCAGACACCTTGTAAGATTAGGTCAATAAACAGTGTTGCTGTTAAAGGCCTCATGGCCTAATTGGGATGATAGAGATGAACCATCTGTCGGAGAGCCAACTACCAGAAGAAGCCATGAACCAACAGCTACCCCAACAGACAAAACAACTCACTTCTGGTCAGTAATGTAAATTTTCCCCTAGTTTGAAGACCCCAGATCCATTTCCAGAAGAGTCTTCCTAATTAGCATGAAGAGTGAACAGAGGGAGGAGACGAACCTCCCTCTCCTATCTCACATGTAAATGAACTGGGTTATAAAACAACCTCTTGTATGATATGAATGGCATGTAAATGAGTGGCATGTAAATCTTCAATGCGTCCTCCCCATCCAGAGGTTGCTGTGGGACCGATGTACCTGTGGAGTGATATCTTACTCTCTCTCTGATATCTTAGTTTTCCTTCTCTCTCTTCCTTTTTCTTGAACATATAAAAGTAATATCATTGTAAGTTCTGCTGCTAAAGTCTTGTTAAGTTTTGTGTTATAGTTACTAATTGTTGCCAATCCACCATTTTTAGAAAGCTTTTTGCTGTCAATGTATTGATAAGTTTTGTGATATTATAACATATTTTTGCCAAGTCACTAATTGCCGTAATTTGTATTTCACCATGTGCTTTTAGTAAATTCATAATTGAATTGGACTCCCATAGGGATTGTCTGTCATTCACTTTGCTTTACCACACAGAAATACCCAGAGTTAACTCACACCTGATCTCATCTGTTGAGTCAGGGCATGTGTTGCGTTCAGAGTTAACTCATCCCTCATCCCATCTTTTGGGATGGGACAGGGGGACACCAGTTAAAAAGAATCAAGATGCAATCAACATATTCACAAAGATAGCTGAGATCTTGTTCCCCAGAAGCTGCATATGAACAGTCAGTGTTAAGGAAGACCTATTTCTCTTACAGTTATTACAAGTCTGCCTTTTGCCAAGCAAGCCTGTCTCCCTTCCTAAAGGGGTTTCTCTAGTTCCAGCCATATTCGTATATGAAGCCAGAATCTATTGACATTTCATTTTCAAATCATAAACTGAACTTTGCATGAATTTGCTGTGGTCACATGTACAAACCAGGTGAGATAAAGTCATTTAACCCATAATATCTTTTCTATGAACACATAAACAAGTTACCACATTAACTAAATTACAAAATTGCAGTTTTGTAGGTTTCCTGGTGTCCTGCAGGGAAAACAGAATAGAAAACTGTTTTTTCCATTGACTATTTTACTGTGAGTTAAGTGTATATAGTTCCTACAGATTGGCTGATGTGTTGTAAACTTACATACTTCTCGATCAGAATGGAATTTGTTTATGTGGTCATTTTGTTAATGACACTTGCAAAATTGTCAGTATGATTCAAATCTAATGCTGCCAAAAAGAGAACAGACTACTTCCGAGTTGCTAACTTTCTTGTTGCATTTAACTGCAAAACTGTCACCTTTGAGACTTTCTGACATTGCTGTTGGGAGAAAAAGCAAAGTTAAAACTCGAGCAGGGAAACAGAAGTATGATACCACCAAAGGTACATTACTTCCTCAATATATGGTTCATATACCAAGGACTCATAGACAGTCCTTTTTGCTAATTTGATTTTAACCTTCTACTCTAACACTAGCCCATTATGTCCTTGATCTCATTCTCACTCATTAGAGTGCATAGATTTCTTAAATAATGCCAAATAGCACATGTAGTCTGTTATTCATAGATGTCCAAAAAAACCCACCAGACAGCTGATCTGGTCATCCCATTTGGGTTCTATATCATACCTGAACTGCCTTACTACAGAGAAATATTAACGGTTTTTTTCTACTTGCTACTGTTTTATTGAATAAACAGATGTTTCATTTCCAGTAACCCCAAATCCATGGCATGTACTCAAGAAATTCAACCAAATTAAGCAGTGAATAGATGTCTTCAGGCTCTAACTGTAAAATGTCTGAACCTTAACCCAGGCAATTTGCTTAACAATCTTCATTCCACTTAAATGGAAATGTTTAAAAGTATCCTCTTACCTTGCAACATCATACATGTCTTGTCAAGAAGAATCCTCAGATATTAACAAAGTTATTTGTCTCGATAACTTTGCTAAATCAAATAAAACGTCTATAATTAAAAAATAATGAACTACACAGCAAACTATAAGAAACATTAATTTTGAGAAGAAGATTCTTCTGCCAGATTCCAACACACTTGTAACAATTCACTGTAATCCCTTTTCTCAATGCATACTTCTTATGTACTGTTTTGAGGGTGTATAATATATAAACAAGTTCCAATTCAGGTGGATCCCTAAGTACCAGTGATTTTCAAGTTATTATCCTAGAACAAGGTCTTGTATCTTGACTCTATCACCAGTTGCAAAAACAGAATGAACCTCTGCCTGTAGCAATAACTGACAGTGAAGAACTACAAAGGGAAATGAGGTAGGGGGAAGGATCATGTGTTTTATGCTATCTGATAAAGGAGATTTCTATTTTACCTGGCCATTGCTATTCCATTCATCAGCATTGCTAACTCTTGATCCTGTAATATTAAACCAACAAACACTATTTACAATTTACATGTTTCATCAGTCATTCAAATCTGTCAAGAATTATCTGATACATTTATAAAAGAGGAAAACTTATTTTGTGACTACCAATGGGATCATTTTCTTTTTGTGCATCTGAAAAAGGATCCTGTTTGCTTTCATAACATTCACATATTGCCAAAAACGTTTTCTTTCCTGTAGACTCCTTCTTCTAAGAACCAAAAGTGAGTTTTTATTTTGGTTTGGTTTTAACTGTTTTCTTTTTTTAAAATGTTATTAGGAACTACAAACACCAACTAGAGAAAATGGAAGAATATTCAAAAGACATCTGTACAATGACTATAACGTTCTTAATGATAAATATAGCATTTTATGTTTTATAGAGCTCTGTACCAACTTATTGATGTTGATCCTATTTATGTTTACAAACATCAAGTACTTATATCACTACCATAAAGTCAGAAAATTTCCAGAAAATTTTGGATGCTTTTTTCTAGTAAATAGAACCATTTCATAGTTTCATTGAAGGACTCTTTTTTGTTTGTTTGTTGTCTTGATTTCTCGCTTGTTTAAAAAGAAGCCAATCTACGTAACTTAAAAATATTAAAATTCTCCTCAACAGTCTCCACAGCTGATGTCAACCAGTGCAGTTAGAAGTGTTTTAACCATTTGGACCTGCTGAAAAGATCCTACTACAATAACATTAAGAAAATCTTTGTTCCCTCACCCTGTTCCCTGAATTCCCACTTACAGCAATAAGGATATTGCAAGCATGGTGTACTTCTTCTGGCTTAATCTTAATAGACAAGGGTTTGAAACTATTTGGAGGCAGGTGAAGAAGATTTTTTTATTTCTTCTTCAACAAGGAAAAAAAGTAAGAATGCCATATAGTGAGTTCTAACTTTGGGGTTTTTTTGTCTCCTGTTAACTTAAGTCCCTTTATATTACTTCAACAAGTAGCCCACAAAGCACTGCACAATATGAGAATCGTGAGTTAGAGAATTGTTAGGATGTTTTCTTTGCAGTTAATGGCACATGTCTGCTTAGTTGAGATAATAAAAGTCTTTGCATTAGCAGTGAAATCAGTTTCGGGCTGACAGTCTAGTATTAGCTACTTTTTTTTTTTTTTTTTTCTTAGCAAGTAGATACATTTCTTCCAGGACTGCTGCAATTCCATTCCTGTATGGGTAGTTAAGCAAACCTGCCTTTGTGCTATTAACATTATGCAAATGAGGTTAAAATTCTTAATGCAATGACACTTTGGCTATAAAATGTGCTGTGGAGAGGAAAAAAACATTGATAATGAAGCAAGCATATTCACAGAAAAGAGGGAGAAATAGCTAACTTCCCTTTTATTTTTGTGTACTTCATAACCATTCTCCACAAACTTCCAAACAGGCCTTTGAAGTTATGCATTAACGTAATTATGCTATAATAAGTTTTCATGTTGTTTTTGTTTTTCATTAATTTCTCACTGTCTTACATAAAGTTGAACTACACTGGCAGTATGCATTTTGCTTACGGCTAGTCCTTTTCATTCCCTGCACCTCACATCAAAACAATTTTAGTTCAAAGGATGATCCTTAAGAGTAGTGTTTGCAGAAGAATCCTTCCTCCCTTCCTTCCTCCAGTGCCTGGCTGTGGGACTGGCTGTTCCTGCTGTGCCAGTATCTGACTCCCTGCAGATCGCCCTGCAGCCCCCGTGCTGGAGGAGAGCTCTGACACACTTCCAAGTGGTAGCGGTGGTGAGTCTGTACAGTGCTGCAACAAGCCTCACTCAACTCCCAGTTTCCTACTAGAAATAAGAGCACAAATAGCTTCTCACAATAATTTCCTTCATTAGTCCCATTAGTGCCATTTCCCAGACAAAGTTAGCTTTTTCAGTAGTATAATTTTTATGGAACAATTTCAACCTTATCATTCTTGGGGTCTTACACTCCCACTATAACGTGGTGAGTATGGAATAGTAGAGCAAGTCAGGCACAACTTGGTTTTATCCCTCGTACTGACTGGCTGGACATGTAGTGCAGGTTACCCTCTGGCTCTTTCTGAAACTTCATGAGATGCAGGTCCTTTGGACTTTGCTCTTCCTTTAAGCTTCTTCCTTTTTAACAGTATCTTGCCTCCATTGGACTGATTAAAAACTGGATGTCATCCCTCTGTGTTCTGGCTCTGATCCTGTTGATACAGCCCAGGAGGCTGCTGGCTGTCCTTGCTGTTAGAGGACTGTTGGCTCCTGTTTGGATTGCTGTCTGCCAGAGCCACAGAGTCTTTACTGCAGAGCTGCTCTCCAGCCCTTAGTCCTCCATCTATATAACTGCAAGAAACAATTCCTTCCCAGATGCAGTGAGTTTAATTTGCCCCTTTTGTGAGGTTCCTGTTGTCCCATTCTTTTAGCCTTTCTGCGTCCTTCTCTCCTACCCTCCAGTTTGATGTAATCTGCAAACTTGGTGAGAGTACACTCCATCACCCCATCAATTACGAAGCTGTTAGACCAGACTGGTCTACCAGGGTAGACCCCTGCATTACTCAACTTATTACTGGTCTCACAGTAGAGTAAAACTCATTAACAACTACCCTCTGAGTCCAATCATCAAAACAGATTAATCTCACAATCCATCTGGTCCATCAATCTAGACCTTGAATGGGCTATCCTAACTTGGATACAAGAACATTGTAGGAGCCAGTGCTGAAGGACTTATAAAGTTGAAATATTGTAGCAGCCAGCATTGACTTATAAAGTTGAGATAAATGACATTCCCTGCTCTCCCTTCAATCACTGTTCCATTCGGTTTATCGGAGAAGGCAATCAGGCTCACCAGATGCAATTCACTGCTGGAAAATCCATAATTTTCCCAGGGAATGCAATAAAACTGACCCACCCCTGTTTTCCCAAATCAGACAGTTTTCTCCAATCAGCAGATGCCTACCCAGTCTCCACACTCATTTCATACAAAAACTACACAGTGATTTTGCAAGGACTTTATTTACTTCCCTCAGTTTACTTGGATGCAGCCCATCAAATCCCATGTACCTGTAAGGGCCCACATGAATCTTGCCATCAAAAACATTTACTATAACATTAAAGTGAAAATATCCTTCTGAATATTTTCTGAGGAATGTTAAATTATATCATTTTTCTAGGTAACAGTGGACATAAATCCTGACCTGTGAAGTTTTGCCGGTTCTTTTACATTAGAGCTGGAAATGAACCCCAGAATGGAGCACTGACTGATGATTATTATACTATTTTCCTTTCTAACACACAGGATATTAAGAACCTGTGATATGGAATTCATAGTTTATGTTCTGTACTCACTTTCTGTTATTTTCTAGTTCCTGGTTACAGGTATCAAAACATAGATAATTCTGTGTGTCAGGAGGCAATCTACAGCATAAGAAACTGGTTTCACTGAACCATAAACTGATATAGTATTCTGAAAATGATGGTTCTCAGTAAGAATCATTACATGCAGTAGAGAGCTTGGCAGAGAAAGAACTTTCAAAAACTTAAACTTTGTTTCTGTTCCATGTTAGAATGGCCAAAAAAAATTTTTTTTTATTTCAATATAATACCTGAGGTTTTTAATTCATTTCTTTTTCTCTCTCTTTCTCATTAGAGGTGACCAGAGAGCTCTGGACTGCAGAAAACTTTCCTTTGAAAATTTGATTGAAACCAATATGCCTCTCAGGAAACATTCTGGCTTTGGTAAAAGTACTTAGTCACAGCTCTTCCAGCCAGGTTTAATATTGTAAGAATAATCATAATACAGAAGAGCTGCCTAGACCTTATAGCATAATGATGGAACCCTTATCTATAAAAAATTGAATTTATTGGACTAATGAAAGGGATAGAAGTAAGTGTAGTAAGAAAAGTAGGTGGACTAAAATAGATAGCTCTATAACTTATTTCTAGTGTTAGATAAAGAGAAGAAATGTTAGTTGATTGCTTTTTTTTTTAATTTTTGGGGTCTAATATGGATAGGTTAGGTCAACAAATCACATCCTGGGCTGCATCTGCAGGGACACTACTAGCAGCGATAAAGTTGTGATCTTCTACTCTACTCAACACTAGCAAGGCCACACCTGGAGTACTGTGTCCAGTTGTGGTCCCCACAATTCAAGAAAGATGCTGACATACTGGAGATGATCCAAAGGGGAATCACAAACCTGCCCTATGAAGAAAGACTGAAGGAGGTCTTTTCTCACTGGAGAAGAGAAGGCTCATGGGGAAGGTCATCACAGATTTCCAGTACTTAAAGGGTGGTTACAAAGAGGAGGGTTTCTATTCACAAGGAGTCATGTAGACAAGACAAAGGCAACAGGTACAAGTAACAATGGGAGAGGTTTCATGTCAACATAACAAATAATATTTATGCAGTAAAAACAATCATTCACTGGAACAACCTCCCCAGGGACGTGGTAGAGTCCCGATCACTGGAGATTTTCCAGACATAATTGGACAGGGTGATACGCAATGTAATCTAGGCTCCCTTTCCCACAAAATATTGGACTAGACTATCTTTTGAGGAGCCTTCCTTTTCTATGATTCTATCAATAGGTTTGTATAATCATTATTGTTTTTCCTGAAATGTTCCAATTGTGAAGTTCTTCCAGCACTGAAGATTATGCTTTATTTTTTAAGTAAAATAAAAATGAAAAGGTGAGAAACAAGGTCACTACAAGTTTCTTCATATAACCAATAAAACACTTGAACCATTAGTCATCCTGTTGCATATTGAGACGTCTGTACCTAAAAATACCAGTACTCTTCATGATCATATAATTAACAGATGTAGAAACACTCACTTGAGCATTCTTACCACATGGCATAAATTGTTATCAAAATATCCTAACTATATCACTGGGAGTTTTCTCTCTTACATGTGGGTTTGAATACAAGTTCATACATTTGAAGTTAATTAAAATTCATTTTTCCTTTCCCCTTCTGTAGCCACAAAATAAATCAAATGCAATCTATCTCCAGGTTAATATTGTTTTGGGAAACATAATTTTGATTTTTTTTTCCAATTATAATCCAAGCAAAATATTACAACGATTAGAAACAGTTTGTTTTGAGGATATTCTCCCTGGACAACAAGCCCATATAGCCACAGCTCTAACAGTGCAAACCAGTGCTGGGGTAGAGAAACATTTTTGTGATAAGCCTTAATTCTTACTTGCTACAAATTTTGGCAAAATTACTTTTTGGTAGGAGATTTCTTACATAAAAAATGAGATGGAATGGTTGATCAAATCCACTTCCAGTTATGTGTTAGCTAGTAAACATTGAGTATGAGATATGTGTTAACAGAACTTGAAAATGACAGTGAAATATCTAGGTTATGTTATTCATTGGTCTACAGTTTATAACAAGAAAAGTACGAATCACTGCTAAAATAGAGTACCATTAATGATGATTTTTTATTCAGTGTTCCCTAAGACTAAGGTAATAGAAATTCGGACCTTTAAAAATCATGTATGTAACTCTGTGGTCCCTTTACATGATATGTTTTTGTCTAGATCCACTTCCCAGAGAATATAGATCTTTTTCAAGCCTGAATTATAGTGTCTGGAGATCAAACTATAGCAAGTTATATATTTAGCTATGACTTTAGTCATAATAGTCCCTGTTTCACTAAAACAGACAGTGATTATAACACCTGGATTTACTGTTGTCTTCTGCTTAAAATGATGGAAGTTTGAATTTGCAGTAGAACCAATGAAACCATACACTCTAGTACAAAATTTTATACTAATAAAAGTAAGAAATTCAATGTAATTTCTGCATATTTGCAGGTCTGCTGCTGCTCTCAGATCTGTGCATCGTACAACATGTGGCATTTTTAGGAAAGAGGATGTCCTCTCTGTTGCTGTCTGGCAAATTCTACAGTAAGTAGACACAGTGAAATGACTGAATATCTTGCAATTTTCCTATGAATGTCACCTTTCATTTAGTTAAAGGAAGCAACACTTTTTTTTCTTATTTCTATCAGTTGCTTACTGGTGGAAATGTACAATTCTTTCCTAGTTACATATTCAATTAAATACATCTGCAGTAGGTAAATTCGGTAAGTGTTAGGGCAGGGCATGAGTGCTTGGAGATCAAGAATAAGAATCAGCTAATGACAGTGTATTTTGATATAGAAATAGAGGCCCCAAAACTACAATTTGAGGCAGATTCAAAGAAAACAAAGAAGGCTTTTCTTCTAATGACTTAGAAAGGCATTATGGTTACCAGAATTTTTAGAAGAGTCTGCAGGAGTACTGGAAAAATATTTGTCAAAAGACTCATTGTGGAACTACTAAGTAACAAATGAAATCACGCTCAGAAAATCTCCAGAGCATAAAATAATTGAAGCCTAGAAAATCTGAGGGCTAAATATAATCTATATTCTTATTATTCCCTAGACAATTGATAATGAACATGGTTGAAGGAAAAAGTCTTGTCGAGAAGTACCTTCATCTGAACCACTACAACCATTTTTGTGTGCTTAGATTCCGAACTGAAGAACTCTTTTT
The DNA here is from genome assembly GCF_964273445.1 of Streptopelia decaocto. Lineage (NCBI taxonomy): Eukaryota > Metazoa > Chordata > Aves > Columbiformes > Columbidae > Streptopelia > Streptopelia decaocto. Next base: position 23,281,646 of record NC_138663.1, read on the forward strand.
TCAGTTTCTGATTGTCAAGGTTTAAGGCAAGGCGGCAATAAACCGTGGCAGATGCTCCCTGTTACCCCCCTACCTCCCACCACCCCTTCCTCTAGATCAGAAAGATGATAGGAAAATAAGAGGGAAGGAAGTGAGACTTAGATTTCAAGTTGGAAGGTTTTAAAGGTTTTTACCAATGCTATTAATAAATAGAATATATATACAAAATATACAAACCAATTTTGAGTGCTGGATGTGGAGTTGGCGTCACTCCAGCAGCAGAGCTGAGTGTGCGGAGCTGGCGGCTCCAGCAGCTGCAGCTCAGGGCCCCGGAAGTCATGGGCGGGACTGCACAGCAAACTGCAAGACTTCACTGCAAACTGTTTGCAGGGATCACAGGGCCTGAGGCCTGTAGATCACAGGCAGACAGACAGGGTCCTCTCTAGATGCCAGCCATGGTCAAAGAGAACTTGACCCTCGTGATCACTCTCTTATATAGGGGGTATGACGATTATGGGATGGAATACTCATTTGGTCTCATGACAGAATGTGGGAAAACTTATCAATAAAACCCGGACACTGATTCTAAGGAATTTATGGACATCAGTTTTACATCCGGTCACTGTTTAGAGCAGGCAACAATAAACGGAGAGACGGCTGCTCTCTATTAACCCCTGCCCCCCTCACCAAGCAAAGGGAGAAAGATTTATGAGTTGGAAAATTAAAACAGCTTTACTGATAATACTTATAACAATAGAAATAATGCAAAAATTTACAAAACAAATATTGAATTTCCTGGATGATCACAGAATTGCATGCCACAGGGCTTGGCATTACACCTGTGGCTCCGGGGCAGACACCAGGAATTTCTGACTGGACCCAGCAGTAGATAGAAACCAGATTCAGGGATGCACAGACTGGAACTGGGATCAGGGTTACAGGCAGGACAATAAGCAGGGCCCTCTTCAGGAGCTGGCCATGAGCAAAGAGAGGAAGACTTTCATGAGACCTCAGATTTAAACTGAGTCTTATAGGTATGGGATGAAATACTTTGTTGGTCAGTTTGGGTCACCTGTCCTGTCCCCCCCTCCCTGCCTTTTCTTTGCATACCATTCCTACCACTAGCTCAGTAAAACTGTGAGCAGCAGGTGTTAGCAGCTTTGGAGCAACCAACTTCAGAAAAGTGAAGTCACTTAAAAGAAACATAACTGAAGGGAAAATTCACTAGAAGAGAATTGGTCCTGTTTCAACCAAAACCAGGACACATCCAGACTAAACATATTTCAGTTTGGGAATTTTTCATAGAGTGGAAAATTCTGAATTTCACTCCATAACTTTTTCATTACACACCGTGTTTAAGCTATTTCTGAATAGAAGGCTGAAATAGGTAGACAAATGTTGACAGTGGTAATAACAATGAAATTGTTGCTTATTACAGGATACTGTGCAGACAGTGTCACGTTACCACATAGCAAGAGGCCAAAAATCTTAAATATTACCCACCATATCTGTCTGTTTGTTAGAAAAGAGACAGAGAAAACTTGATTTGGCCAAGCTTGAATATGTAAATCCAAGTAAGGCAGTGAATGAAAACTACAGTAAATGAAGGAAACAGATATGAAAGAGGCATCTGCATCCCATGAGATTGCTGATTGTTGGCTGAGGTTGATGCAGATCTTCAGGACTGAAATAGATAACTTCTTATTTGCAGATTGGCTTTTTATTATTTTTAATTAATTATTTGTAAACCACACCATGCAGCAGTCTACTAACATACTTTAAATTGTGGTTTCCCGCAAGATTTGCTCATGTTAAGCTGGTAACAGACAAAAGTCTGTGTTTTCTCTTTTCTCCCCTGGTATTCATTTCAGCAACTCCCTTTGATGTTCAATGAAATTGTGCTGTGTAACACCCTTGCAGTGATCAATCAGACTGGTAAAAATTGTGGACTGTTTGAAGGAAGGTGAATTCAGGTGAATTAAAGAGTAATTTATTTAGTATAATCAGTATATTTCATCACTTCTTACTGAGTGAGTAAGGCAAAGAGTTCAGAAGAACAGCAAGATGAAAACTTATGTTCTTAATATCTAACATACTTCTTATGCTACAGACAATAGGGGCAGGGAAAGATGTCAACTAGTGCTGAAGGACAAAGATTATTAAGCTCATTAGTAAAAATGTATCGGTTTACTAAAATCACATTCATGGCTATTTCTCCTTTTCCTTTGGCTCACTGAAGACTTTTCTTACGTAGACATCCAAAGAGATAGAGGAAGAGAAACTGATATCCGTCTGAGTCTCTGAGACACCAGTGATACCACACCCAGGGATCAGAAACATCAGCTATTGGTATTTCAAGTTATTTTCTCTCCTTCATGGAACGTTGATTCTTTTCTACAACAGATCAGAAAATGGATGCAGGATAACCCATGATCACACCAGTTCCTAGAGAGTGGAAACCATGAGAACATCTGCCATAGGGTCAAGAAAAGATCTATAAAACATAGCTGGATTACCTTTACTATTTATTGCAGAAATTCCATTGGACAGTTCAAACCTTTCCAAGTAAACCTTGTCTGGCCTAATTACTCACAAATTGATGTCAGTTCTTCTTGGTAGAAATTGTAGAGAAATAGTGTGTCCTATTTGTATATAAAACATTGTAATTTATCTGTCTTTGGGCTTGTGAATCTTTAGAATGCATTTCTCCTATTCCTGCTATTTTTCTCCAAGTTGGGGATACGTTAGTGCAGTAGCAGTAGAATTTTAGTGTAAATATAAAATTAAGTAATGTTTTAATAAATGGGTTTGGACACAAAACTTTTGTAAAGCTAAGTAAACTACTACTTTAACCTAGGAGTATTTAAAATAAGCAATCAATATTTCTAATACAGCCTTCACAGGTGTTAAAATAAGCTGTCTAAAGTATTCTGCTTGAATACATCGGCTTTTTCTTTCACCATATTTCTTGAGTCTCACTTTGACATAGATATGCTGGTTTATGTGTATAGCACTTTTTTGTCAGAAGGTAGGAAGCGATACATTTTTAATATAGTCTGAAATCCTTGCACTAGAGATTGAGTATAAGGAGTGTGGAAAGAGAGCACTCTGTACTGTAGCCATGCTCCTTTCCCAAAGAGCATCACAAGAATTTAGTGCAGCTGCGTACAAGAAGTGGAAAATATTCAACAGTACCTGGAGCATAATCCTTTATAACAGCAAGCCCAAGGTAACATATTGTGTGTCAGAAGAAATCACCACTGAATTTTTAAGCTGCCAGAAATTAATGTTAAACAGTGTGCTACAAAACATTACTATAAATTATTGTGATGATATATTGATTTAATAAGGAGGAACAGCTGTTGAGTTCCAATAATTACCCTTTGGTCTAATGCTATTTAAATACAGTGAACTATCTTTATCATTCATTAGTTCACTTTTAGAATGATATGGCATTTCAGAAATGTTTAGCAAATTTCCCCCATATTACTACTACAAAAAAAAGTCCAACATTACTGTTGTTTTTGCAAACCCCCCCAAAAAAAGCAAGGAGCAGAATAACTTCTGTGTCACTGAGCTTACAATGTGATAATGAAATAACATGATCAGACTGATTTGAATAATAAGACTGCAGGGTTCATTATGCGAGAAAAACTCTTGCTCTGAGTATTCTGCTTTAACATTTTCCATGAAAGATTTTGTTGTAAGAATCATTTCTACACATAAAAAATAAATGGTGGGGGACACAGAGGTAAAAAAAAAAAATCCATACATCTGTGTTTCCATACATTTAATCTTCTAAGTAGTATATGAAATTTTTAATGATGCATTTATGAGATTGTTTTTAATTTCTAGATTATTTAATTGCCAATAAGTCACTTGCACAGAGGAAGAAGGATCTGCAATAAGAACAGAAAACCCACTGTGTTCTAATGGCCTTGGTGCAATTCAGCTTTCAGGAAAGTGTTGAAAGTGGTGGTTAAGTTTCCCACCCAAGGAATACCATCCTTTTCAATTATTAATTTATGTTTCAACTGTTTGGTGTAACTGATACACACTTTACCCACCAAGGAGCTATAAAAAGCCTTTTGGTAGACATTAAATCAACTGTATTGTTTGGCCCTGCATTTCAAAACAGGCTTTTTTTGTCTTTATTTCTTTTACACTGTAAGTGTATAATACACAATAATGCCATGCACATTCTGTGCTTTTCTTACAAATAGGCTTAAAATTTTAATACCCTCCAAAAGCCATTAGAGGACTTTTTTATTAAGGAACATTTAAGTAATACATTAAATCTTATTTTGAGGAAGTTTCAGGGGAATATTTGGTCTCAATTCACTTCTACCTCTCCAAGATATAGTTTGTCACAATCTAGGATAGAGTTTTACCATTTTTGGACTTCAGGCATAGTAAAGAAGAGTAGATGACTGAATCAGATTTCAAAGTTAAATCCAAAAATAAAAATAAAATAGTCTTAACTTAAAAACAAATGCATAAAACCTTTCTCCCCTTCAAGTCCCATTCCCCTCTCAAAAAAAAATCAGAAGCGAGCTCACTCTTCCTGGTATCCTTGCTAGTTCAAAGAAGATTTTCTGCAGCCAGCATTTTCTCTTGGGAGGCCAATGAGGAACACTGCACCCTGCAAGGCCAGTCTTATTCTAGATACGTGGTGAAACGTGTCACTGATATGTGGTTGTGCTGAGTCTGTGTGCAGAACTGCATCAAAACCTCAGCACATATTCTTTGTTTGTACCACAGCAACCAGTTTAAGGGACAGAACTCCTCACCTGACTAGAGGAAGTGGGAAAAACAGCATTAAACGTAAGTCACTACATAGTTGATTTGCTAGATCAATCATGCTAATGAAAAATGTTATACAAACTTTTCATTAGATACAGCTTTGTGGAACAACTGTACCTTTTCCTGACTCTGGTGATACATAGATGGACAAGGTACTTGGTGAAAAGAATTTGCAAAATATTGTAAATGTATAGAGACAGTGGAACATTCTTTCCAAGAAAATTCAGTGTGAAGAAAGATGGCGCTAGATACATTTTTCACTGGTTTGGCAGAAAAACATTAGACTTGGGTTTTGCAGTTCAAATGTCAACTGCTTGCTGGGGGAAATGTAACTCATAACCTTTTATTTAGTTTAGGCCTGTTATAAATCCATTGTCACTGTATTACATAGTCATCCACAGTGATATATACAGAGAATTTAGAATTAGGAAAACCTAGATAAAAGAGTAAAAATGGTTCCTGCAAATGATCTTGTTAAATTTTGGATTATGGTGCAAGCAGATGTGATCTTTGGAAAAGGTAGCACGAAGTTGCTTCTTAATAACGTTTTGTGGGAAAGAAGAATGTAAATAGAAATTTTGTGTATATATATAAATATATATTTTAATCATGTGATTATTAATCCTTAATACGAACTAACAAAGAAATAAGAAACTGTATGGTTAAAACAATGATCAAGTCACTGACATGTTATTTGTACATCAGAATACACACAGTATATACTTCCCCCATGAGACTACTTTCTCAACCACAATAGTGTTTACATTATCAACCTCTAAAAAGTCTGAGTATAAAATGTGGGTTTACAGTTGTATCTAACTTTTAATTTCAAATTATCTATCTAATTTAAAAAGCTTCCTAATTTTCCATAATTTCATGTTGTAGAGGTTGAGTCAAACTATCACTTTATGGAGACACTTAGAACACACAAGCAGTAGTTCTTGTTTCCCTGAAGAAAAAAAAAAAAAAAAAAAAAAGTTTTGCTTGAACGATGGTGGGACAAGCCTACTTCTGACATCTGCAAGTGTTCAGCATCTGCAAAACACCTCTGTCAAAAGAAAATTGAAGTCATTCTTTTTGGAACAATTATTGCCACAGTTTGCTCTCAACTACATCTTGGAAGGCAGTTGTCAGACATATGCTCAATTGCTAAACTGATGAATTTGCAGAAAATGCCTTACACAGAAAGTAATGTGATTTCATTCTGAGCATAGTACAATTGGTGTGATTTTTCTGCATTTCTGCGTATCCAAGAAAAATGTTGTAAGTATAATGAAGACCTATATAGAGTGGGTTTTGATCTCATTATAGCTTAGTAAGTCAAAATATTTCAAGGGTACTTCTTCCCAAATTGGATTATAACAACCATGACAACTTCATTGCTTCTCTTCACACAGGAATTAAGGTTCATGTTCTCAATCACAGAGATTTTTTTCAAGAGCTTCTTCTGTAACAAATGAACTTAAAGATGGTATACATTGACCCTCTTCGTTTTTCCAGAAGTAATCATTAGTATATTTAAAGATATAGATTGTCACATCTATACTGAAATACAGAGTAGACAGATCTAAAACTTATAATAGGTAGAAAAGATAATAATAATAATAATAATAATAATAATAATAATAATAATAATAATAATAATAATAATAATAATAATAATAATAAAGGAACAATCACCCAGGGCAATCTAGAAGGAATTCAGTCAGCCCTGGAAACTTTTGAAAATACCAGACTGGACAACAAGGCTGGAAAAAAGATTTTGCTCTTCAGGACACTGAAGATGGGAAATAATTATCTTTCCTTTTCTACCATCAGGAAAACCTTTTATTTTAACAACCTGAGAAATTAAAGACTTAGGGAGTTATCTTATCCCAGTGTGTTACTTTATTCCAATAAAAGGTTAGTTTCATAAATTGGATGCCTTTACTGTCTTCTTTTCACACTTGAACACTCAGCTCACTACTTTTGAGCTGAGTGCAGATTATTTTATATGGTATTTTTCTTGAAATGAATTGATTTCAAATCTAGTAGCATGATGAACAGTGTTTATGGTACTGTATATGGAAGGGCTACAGGTTGACTTTATTAGCAAGATTGCACAATATTATTGGCATCACTTGTCACTTTTTGACTACAATGTCTTGACTACTGTGTCTTGTCAATATGATAAACACCATGATACATGTAGACCAGATTTTTCAGGAACTAGATAGTCAGTAGCAGAATATAACATTTAATGTTGAAATACTACAGCATTATAACATCACTGTCATGACAACTGAAGCACATATCAGATCACAAGATTTTGTAACTGATAAGTTTTAAAACAGAATCCTGATGGTCAGCAATTAGAGAAGGATCAAAACAAAGCAGGAAATCCTTTAAAGGAGCAAAAGTTGAACATAATAAAGACAAATAATTTATTTATGATGGCCAAATCATTGTCGAGCAACATAAACTAGAAATAACTATCTTTTTTTAGGTTCTCAGAAATTATAAATTGAAATATACACAATATAGAATGGGTAGAGATTAAGAAATTTTTTAAAATAGTCTTTATTCCTGTGCAGTCTCTGCTCTCATCTTAAAGTTCATCTGCGCTGCTCCATTGAGGTGTAAATATATGAAGATAAGAAAAAGTCATCATAGCTTGGAATGATCACCAGCCTACACCTGCCTGAAACAGTATTTAGTGTCAGGAGCTATAAAGGTGAAAGACCTTCTGGATCACTGAATTCTATTCTTTTTCTTACTTCTAACACTGTATTACGTAATTTCCATTATAAATGGCTGATGCTTCACAGTATCACAGTATCACAGTATGTTTGGGATTGGAGGGGACCTCAAAAGATCATCTAGTCCAATCCCCCTGCTGGAGCAGGAACACCTAGGTGAGGTCGCACAGGAACATGTCCAGGCGGGTTTTGAATGTCTCCAGAGAAGGAGACTCCACCACTTCCCTGAGCAGCCTGTTCCAGTGCTCTGTCACCCTTACTGAGAAGAAGTTTCTTCTTCACCTTGGAAGTATTGTGTTTTGTTTTGTTTTGTTTTGTTTTCCTGCTGAAACGCTGGTATGGATTCTCTCTGCTTTAGAAAGTAAAAGATTTTTTTCACCATCCTTGAATAAATTTGTGCATCATCATTTTATATACTTCTACCCTTTTGCTGGTCTTTATTTAATTTACATTTAAATACAACATTAATCTTTGACTATAAACATATACACAAAAATAATTCTCTTCACAGCATTAACTTTTGTAGACTGGAAAGACCAGTATCATCTATGTCACAAAAAGCTCTTTATTGCCTGTATCACTCAAAAAGAACATACGCCTGCTTGAGTGAATGATCATGATAACCAGGAAAACAAATAATGCTCCAGAAAATATCTTATATTAGGTTGTTCAAAGAACAAAGGCATTGGCTTTTTCTTATCTGCATTGGAGATTCCTGTAGAACATCCTAGGTTTGTCTATTGCATAATTACCACACTTCAGCAACAGATAAAAGTCTTCCAAAAAAATGGTATCTACAAGAGTTTCTCCTTATTGATCTCCATCTTAAGGATTTCTCAGCTTATGGTCTGGAATCAACGCAAGGAATAGATGTCAGTGAAAAGGTTGCAGTCAGTTGCATTCCTGGATTAAATTTGCTAACAAATTTGCTCCCAGGAAACTGGCAGAGAACTGAACTCTCTTCTGGTGTTCTGAAGAAAGGTGTACGTTTTTTTATTATCTATTTGAATGTTCATTTTACATGCAATTGAATTATCAAAGAATTTTGACAGAAAAAAGGAATAAAAAAGAAATCATTGATGGATTTATTTAAATACACATTTTACGTACTGTTGCATGCACAAATAGAAGTAGGAAAGCTTATCTTGTATATTTAACAAGGTATTAAACACATCTATATTCACAGCTTTCATAATGAGAATTCTAGGATCCTAGTTTTCAGGATTAGAACATAAGTCCATATCTAATAGACTTGAACTACTACTGTAAAAAATAGTGAAACATTTTTATTCTGACTTTTCAAAATTTTAGAGAAAGTGATGAATGATTCAGTGATTCAGGAAAAAAAAATGCAGCTATGACCTGTTCTGAAGGATAAAAATGACTAGGGAACCAAATCAACAGGCCTTTGGATATACAACAGTAAGAATTTAGTAATATGGTAGCATGAATATGGTAGTTTAGTTGGGTTGTGATTTAGCTGAATCTGTTCTGAATGCACAGCATTATATAAGGCAATGGTTGGTATCAGACCCAGTGTCTTTCTGTTCTTTTGCTTCATGCCAATGATGATAAACACCTCTGTAAATCTGATTTAGAGCAAGTTTGGCTTCATTTGAGACAGCAGCCAGACCAAAAGGTAGGAAGGGAGGAAACAGTAACATAACATACAGTAACATAACAAATCTCTTGAGACAATAATTACAAAAGCTGGTAATCAGAATCAGTTTGACATGGACAGAATTGGAAGCAGAGACAAACTAGTCACTGAATGCATTTCAGTAAAAATAAAATCCTGATTTCCTTCCTGATCATGACCCCAAAAATGAAGAGATCCAAAACCAAACAAATAAAACAACCAAACAAATAAATTTTATTTACAGCAGATAAAAAAATCTATTAATAGAAATGAATTAGGTTAAAACAGCAGAACTGACTCAGGATCTGAATGAACACTGAATGGTTTTCATCCATATGACTGTATACAAATGTGAATCCTCTTTTGTGCTATCTAGTAGACTATCTTGAAAATATATGTCTGGGGACTGATAACAACATTTCTCAGCCTGTAGATAATTCTGATGCATTTAATAGTTTGCAAATGTATCCTAATTAAGTACCTTCTGGAGGAGAAAGGAAGGGATTAAATCTTGTAGCTTCCTGTCATGGCTTCCTCAGGTCAACACTTCTCAAAAAAAAAAAAGGTGTTGAACTGATCGCAGAATCATAGCATCATGGAATATATATGGTTGGAAGACACCTCTAAAGCTTATCTTTTCCAACCACCCTGCCATGGACAGGGACATCTTTCACTAGACCAGATTGCTGAAACCCCTTCCAACCTGGCCTTGAACACTTCCAGGGATGGTGCCTCCACAGCTTCTCTGGGCAGCCTGTTCCAGTGTCTCACCACCCTCTTCATAAAAACTTTCTTCCTTATGTCCAACCTAAGTCTACCCTCTTTCCGTTGAGAACCATTGCCCCTTGTCTTGTCACTATGGACATTGGTAAAGTCTCTTTCTGTCTTTTTTACAAGCCCCCTTTAAGTATTAGAAGGCCACAATAAAGTCTCCCCAGAGCCTTATCTTCTCAAGGCTAAAATACTCCAACTCTCTCAGCCTTTCCTTATTGGAAAAACTTTATGGGACCAAAAAATAATCTTGGAATTCACAATTAGAGTACTCTGAGTACTGTGGGTGTCTATACAAGGGGATGATAAGCAAAGTGAAGAACTGGCTGCCCACCAATTTAGTGTCAAGATGCCAGCATAAGCAAGGAAATAAACTTCTCTGAACAGACATATAGTCGCACTACACTAACACACACCAGTAACTGCAGTAAAGGGGATTGAAAAAGGTCAGGAAGTTTTCAGTATGATTTATTTTTCCTCTGAAAATGTCAATTTGTCAAAAGCCAAGTCATTTGTGAGGGAAGATTTATTTTTGTGAAATTTCCATTTCAATTTTGTTCTTAAATCAGTTTTGACATGCTGAAACATCCCATCACATTTGTTTGATAAAGTGTGATATAAAACAGTTTTGGTTTTGGATCATATGACTATATGAAAACAGATATTTTTAGGGAAGATAAAAAAATAAATTAAATTGCTTTGAAATTAATAAAGTAAATGTTTTTGTTTACCTGAGAGAGTGAGGAATGTTGTTACACAAAGAAAAAAAAAAAAGTGGAATTAAATCATTACTTGAGTCATAATGGAATAAAGTCTCATGAGAGGTAAACCACTTCTCATTACTCTATGATGAACAAAATTATGATTCTTGGAATTGCAACCAGATGTAACTATGGTCTTGGCTTTGGCTTAGACCTGGAAAGTGGAGAGAACTTACAGAATTTGTGATTCAATTAGCTGATTTTTTTATGTATTGATATACTGGTAGTTTGTTTGTTTCTTTGTTTTAGGGGCAAAATGAGTAAAGGTCATAGTTCACCACTTCAAATAAATTAATGAGCCTTGTAAATAATGAATGAGATGCACATGTGCAATTTTTCTTTGTGTGGTTGCTCAAAATACTCTGATAATTACTTTTAAACACCTTTTCCAGATAGGTCTGTACAGCCCATATATATGTTACCTGGACACAAGCTAGTTAACATCTGGATAAATTGTTGCTACTGACAACAAAAGTAGAAGAAAAAGCACAATGAACTTCTCTGGATTTGACAGTAGCAGAACTGCTCAATCTCTGCAATGAAAATCCAAAACTTATTCTATGAATGAAACAGTTAAGGAGTTGCAAACATATGAGAAGAATGAAACTAAGTGAATATGAAAACATTGGAAGCTGTAGATTAAAAACCTTTTGTCATGCTCAGCTATATGATGTTGACAATGTTACATTTCACTTTTATCTGTTTATAAAAAATGAAGGTTACATTCACCCCATGAATTCTGCATTTAAAAAAAAAAAAGATTTTTAAGAGAGCAATTATCAAGACAGCTCCTTAGCCTGTTAACCTAGCACACATAAATATTTGTGCAACTTCATGTAAAGATACGCGTATTTCATTTGCATCCAGTCAGAGTAGAGCAACAATGCCAATTATCCAACAAAGTTCATAGCTAAGGCATAAATTAGAAGAACAAAACTTATCATAAAAACTATAGTAGAGGACAAGATATAAAGCCTCTGCAAACACTTCATAAGATCTTTATGAGGATATTCTACAGAGCTTTCATGAACATGCAGAAATAATTCCAGGACTTTTAAAAACAAAAGAAATTAGGAATAGACTTACTGTGGAGCACCCTGCTTGTGCAGCACCCCTACAAAACTGTTCTCAGGTAATTAAAAAACCCCTGATATCTGTGGTGGATTAAGCCAGCGAACTCTCACCCACCTGTTCACTCACTCCCCCATTCCCTGCAGCATAGGTGGAGAAAACAGGAGGAGTGAGAAAGTTCATGGGTGGAGGCAGAGACAAGGAGATTGTGGACCATTTACCATCGTGGGCAAAATAGACTTAACTTGTGGAAAAATAACTTAATATATTGACAATTCAAATAGATAGTGATTCAGATGAAGAGAAACAACAAGATAAACATTAAAACAATACATTTCGTTTTCACCATTTCAACTTTGTTTCTTCACTCCAGAGTCCTTTACCACCCAGCACATATGGTCAGCGCGCAGTGAATTCTTCTGCTCCAGCAGCTGGCCCTTCATGAACTGCAGCGAATATCTGTTCTGGCACCTGGAGCCTCCTTCTCCTCCTCTGACCTTGGTTTTCCCTCTGCTTTTTCTCTCTCTTTTTGTTCCCTCCTCCTCTTCTCTCTCTCTTTCTCTGTGATATTTTTTTGCCCTTTCTCAAACACAGTTTCCCAGAGGCACCCCCATGGTGTCTGTGGGGCTCAGCCATGCCCTGCGGTGGGTGGTTGGAACCGTCTGTGTCCGGCATGGGGCAGCCCCAGCCTCTCCTCATAGAGGCCCCACAGCCCCCAGGCCCAGCTCCTGGGCAAGGACATACTATACAAAGGCTTATAACCTGAGTGATTTATGAAAGAGCAATCACTGCCATTAATTCAACCTGTCATGCTGCAAATATACCATACTGAACACCTATCCTAAAATCACACTGACAGTCACGTCTAATTCACTGCGGAAGGTTACACAGAGCTCTGCCATCAGTGACGCTTCAAATATTATCTAAATCACAACCTGCTGAGGAAAGAAAAGCCACTTGCCCTTTTGAAAACTGCTCAGTTGTAATCAGCTTGTTAATATAAAACAGAAGATCAACTGCTTTCAAACTTTTAGACATCAAAATTGCAGATATGATTTTTTTCCAGAGTACAAAAGTTTCCATGTCTCCAGATAGGAGATTTGTGATAAATTTTTCATAACTCTTGTCCATTGCAATTCTCTGTCTGATCTGGCACAAGAATCAGTAGACAAGTCAGTCTGTTGATTTTTCAGAAGAATCAGAGAGTTTTTTCAGAAATGCCATGACTCCATTGTAATAGTAAGGGGAGATTTATGTGGCTTTTTTTTTTTTCAAAAAGGCATAAGATTTTTCAATTAGATTAACTTTTCCATTAAGAAATGTTTCCTTCTGGTGGAAAATTTCATTCTTTTATGAAACTAGAATATTTTCAGTTGCAAACCAAATCACTTGAAATAAAGCCTAAAATACTTTGAAAACAGTGTCCTTGCTGGAATCACTAGAGTGCTGGTTATTTTGGGGTAGCACTGTAACTACTCTCCCTTTAATTCTCACATCGTAAATACAAACTAAATATTAGCTGGTGTAGGCATTTGAATGATGTGTTGGAACCTACATTCATATAGATTGCGAAGAATCATATCTCAAAGCTGTCCAAATTAGCAGTTCATTGCAACGTCTAAGATATGAGAGCAGGGATATTGTTATTGCCCTGAGATTTTGATTTCACTTACAAGGAGTTTGATAGCAATGTTTATTTAAATCACTTACACCAAAAGGGAAACACAACCATACTTCAGGCAATTATTGTTTTAACATTATTTCAAATGTTTTAGAATGAAACCATGGCCTGAGGGCTAAATAACTCTACTACACTCCGTTCTGCAGTATAAAGATACATACAGAGAGTGACTTAACACGCATGTATTTTTTTTTGCCACATGAAGATGAACTAGTAAATGATGGAATTTTTTTGATGGATCTTCATAACTTGTCTGTCTTTTTAAGTAAGGTTAATTGTTAACCTAAAGAACTTGCTGATACAGATCTACTGGGTTCTTTTATTGATAGCTAATTCATCAGGGAGAAAAATTATGAAGTTTGATGCTACATTTTTTCTTAACTTCTTGAGTATAACAAAAGTATAGCTAAATTGGAAACTTTTCCAAAAGATATTTTTTATTAGAGAGTAAAAGTTGACTGCTGAAGTAAAAGGAGATAAATAATTTTCAGCCTCAACTACAGAGTCTTACTGTGGAATCCATAATAACATGGAAGACAAAAATAAATTTAACAGTCATCACAACTGATTAGAAAAAACAGTTTTGTTGCAAACCCATGTTCCACTCTTTGTTTTACATTATTTGCTACTATGCCTGTAATCAGAAGTAATCAGCTTGTTTGGTTGAAGTGTACTGTATACTACATAGCCAGGACTGCCATTTGTTTTCAGTGTTTTTTTAACTGCCACTAATAAAGGGTTGTTAATCAAAACATTCTGAGAAGAGATGAGTAAACTCAACCAGATACCGGTATATTTGATAAAATGTCCATGTTTACATCTGATTTAGTTATCTAAAGTTGATAACAGGGAAACCCTTCTGCAAAGTGATTGTTCTCACCCAATTAGAAGAGGTTCAGTCAATTACGCTCAAAAGTTATTTATTTCACTCAATTGACTATAGTGCGGATGTCTTCAGTTAAGTGAGATGAATCTTACCGGTGCTATCACATATCCTGTTCAACACTTTCCTAGCAAGAACTGATTTTTAATTCACTGTTTATAAATATCACATATTTTATGAATGCTCCTGCTGTGGAAGAACCACTGGTTTGCACAAGGGAAAAGTCTTAACGCAGGAGCTCTCATTGCCTTAGCCTGGAAACGCAGGGGAGCTCAGCACCTAAAGGTTGGTTACTGCCTCTCCAAAAGAGTGATAACTTGGCCTACAGAACCACAGCAGGAGCTGGGAGGTGGTTGTCTTGGCATCTCACCTGATGGGCAATACCTTTTTCATCTTCATAAAGCTGGTGTTTGTTTCATTGTGCCTACAAAAGTTTCACCTCTGCGTTGCTAATGTGATAAGCAAAGATTCCTGCATCTTTGCCTGGAATATTGTATGTTAGCATTATACTCCAAATAAAATACAACAGTATGAAAAATCATATTATTCAACACTAGTTACTGATGCACCCTGTTGAAACTGATAGAGTTTTTGTTGCTGGTTTGGTTTTTGTTGGCTTTTTTTTGGTCAGTCTTAACATTCTTTCTATTAAGTTTTGTCAACAGCCAGTTTTCACAGGAAACCAGTTGAAGTCTAAAAGAGGTAGGAAAAGCTAGTAAATAGAGCACATTTTTCTCATATACCCAGGAATCAATGGTTTTGTCAGCTTCCTGTTTTTGACAAAGGTCAATGCATGTGACTCATCATTGTGTTAATCCAGTTTATACCTCTGCCATCCTAATGAAATTGATGAATTTACAGCATTGTAGAACCAGACCATTGCTGTAATGATTCATCTTCATTATAGTAACCCATTAAGAATCAGCTCCCTGTTATATCGGCCAGAGGACAAATGCAAACTAAAAAGGAAATTTCTCCATTAAAGGAAGTAAAAGGAAGCCTCTGCGCTAATTAATCATTGATTTAATCTCTTTTTTAGGATCTAATTAAGACTTCATCTGAAGAGGCAACAGCTTCAAGATGGAAAGTAATGTGCAGCAGACTAAGGCAGGTCTCTGTCTTAATATTCCATAGAAACATTTTTTTCTCTTCTAGTTTTACATTTGTTACGTAAGTTATAATGGAATAAAATAAGATGGAGTGATAGAGATGATCCTTTGGCCCTCATCGTAATGAACACAAAGCTAAGTTCACTCTCAAATTGGACTTTTATTTTCTGCTCTTCACCTGGCTGCAGGAGAAACACCTGAAGTTACTGAGATGGGAAGCCATGAAATCTGATTAGTCTAGGTAGTTTCAGATAAAAGATTCATCTGAGACATTTAAAAGATTACAGCTGAATTTGTAAGTGAAGTTTTTCAGGGAATGTTTGAGTCATAAATATCTAAAGAAATGCAATGCACATTCAGAAATCTATGCAAATAATTTTAGCAGAGCAGATAGTGGGGTTTTTTAACTATGTTGATTTGTTATCATATAGTCTTTTCTCTGTTCACCATCAGCAGTTAACTTATAAATATGTTGGGCTATTCTAACATAAATAAGTATTCAGGATTAATAACAACTTCTTTTGATACAGAAAGTTGTTAAAACAGCAGCTAAAATAGGCAGTTTACATAATATATGCATTGAGAGGTCTTGCTGTTTTTTCTGCATGTTTACCAAATGAGAATCAATGGCATGCCATGTAGAAAACAGCTTTTATTTGGCCATACAGAGTAACGTGTACTAACAAAAAAAAAAAAAAAAATCAATAATACTTGCTTGAAACCAGCATGAATGTCTCATTTGAAAGTTATGAACATAAGCTACAGAGGTCAAGAAATACTCTCTACATTTGAAGAAGGAAAAATAGGTTTTCTGTGCAAAAGCTTAAGAATACATAGGACAAAAATAACTGCATGGTCAAGAATAACTCCTAACAAGAGGTTACAGGGTGAGTAACAAAAATTTTTAGAATCTAACAGCAGCGCCAGTTTAGTGATTTTTCTTATTTTGCACCACACGACATAAGCCATTGCTTTTACAGCAGAAAAGAGTAAAAATGGATGAAGTGTGTTCAATTCTCCTCCTTCAAGCAAAGAATTGCATAGTAATTATTAATTTTTATGTACACTATAAGCAGCAGTATTAATTTTAAGTTTATTCTAAGCAGTATTAGAGCAGACCTATATGAAAAAATGACAAAGATGTGATGAAATTCCCTCTGTTTAAATCTGAGAATTTCAGAGCGTGTATATGTAGGTAACTTGATGATTTGTAGTTGTTTACATTGGTTGTATTTATCATTCCTATTGTTCCGAATCCTATTTTCTGTGAAACCATGAAGGGAATTAAAACTGTTACCCCATGTGAAGGGGATACTTTCTATAATTATTGGTAATATTTTTGTATTTTGATAATTTCAGTAAATTATTATTCCTTTTTTTTTTTTTTTCCTATCAAGTAAGCTTTTGAGAAAATTTACTGTGATATAATCAAATGCTTAGGAAGACTGAAATTTTACTTTGCATCACCTGAGACATTTTATAATCAAATTCAGGACAGTTAAAATATTTTCCTCCAAACAGTATGAAATATAACAGAAATAACAATAATAGTAGTAATTTATGAAAAATAAAGCTTCAGTAATAAAAAGACTGCACTACGAAAAGTCTCATGTTATCAGATAGGCATTGTCTATTCTTTAGATAAATTTAATGGAATAAATACTAATTAGAATCTTAGATTAAGCCTGTTAATCAGCATGGTGAACTGTTACTTTAGTGCATAGTGCTGTGAAAATGGGATCAAGAGAAGCTTTCCCAAGAGATCAAGATCAAGAGAAGCATTCCCAATAACAGGGTGTGGATATATAGGCTCACACATCTCTGAAAAAGGCCTAAAGTTTGATTGTAGATTAAGTAACATGAATAGTAGCGTTGATACTTTCAGTGACTGGTTCTTAGCTGAAGAGTTGCAAAAATCTATTCTAAAAAGCAATTTTCTGGATAGAAATCCTCAGTTCAGTTCACTGGGATTTGATGTCTCGTATTATTTCTGAGTATGCAAATAGGCTGTTAAAATGAATTTTAATGGTAACAGATTTCTATTTAACATATTTTGTTAAAAAACCCTGACAACAACATAAAATTTAAACTTGAAATGAAAATGAATTAGAAGATAGTTTTGTGTTTTGCAAGGAGTAAACTTTAAAACTGTGGCTGAAAAAAATTCTAACCTCTTCCCCCAGAAATAACAGTTACTGTGTATAGTTTAAATTTATAGCACGAAAATAAAATGTTTTACTAGTGGTCAGATTCAGAATACTCATTAATGATCCTATAATTTTCAAAAATACTACAAGGAATAATTTTTTTTTTCAAGAAAACTATAAAAACTCCACCACATTGTCAACTTCCATTGGTCTCTGCTTCAAAGCAAAAATAAGGACCCAAGGTAAATTAGTTGATAAGTTTATGCAGCAGTATGGATTTAAAAAATTTCTGAAGGATACAAGATCATTTCAGAACATCAATAACAGTCAGAAAAAGTAATGGACATCTCAGAAAAGATGTCTACTACTTGTGACACCACACTTAAGCAAAGAGTCTCCTTACAGAACTGAGTACTGTTGACACTGCACATAACGCATTGTCTATCCCCTCCTTAAATATACTTTTAATTTACCACTATCTGCTATGAAAGTCACATATACCATGCAAGTCTTTTATAATTCTGTCTCTTTTTTGGTGGAGTATTTCTGTTTAATTACCATAGCTTATTTTTAGTTTTTCCTTATTGTTCCTTCTTGTTTTGCTTTCATTCATTTTTAATCTCCATTTTTAATACTGATCTTTGGCTTATCTCAGCCTATCAATATTTAATTCTGCTGCCAAAGTGTAACAAGGATCAGTGACTAAGTCACATGCTATGATGATCTTATGCAAATGAGAAGATTAAAGGTCAGCTTCTGTTTGCCTTTTAACCATGTGAAAATGCCATTCACATCGATAAATTTTTGGCTAACTGGTAATGCCTCCATCTCAACTTTAAATATTATTGCTTAGATTGTAACCTCTAGTTTTTTCCCCTGCTTTTATTTCCATTATTTAAAAGAGATTAAATATTAAATGTCCCTAAGTATTTTAAATAATATAGTATTTTCATAATATAAATATGTGTATTATAGGTGTGAATACTAGAAAGTGCTTAGAAGTATCATTATTATATATCTTTGTCATATGTCATATATCTATATCTATATCTATATCTATATCTATATCTATATCTATATCTATATCTATATAAACATACATGGATATATATGTAACCACTCCTTGCCAACATTTATTTTAAATGACCAGAAGTAATGATTGGCTTGGGGTCTACATTTTTAAATTTAAGTTATGTCACCATAAACAGTACTTTGTGACAAAAATATGTTAACAAAAATTATTTTAAATCAATATAAATTCTGCATTCTCATCCTAGTGCTGCCATGTTTATGTTTAATTTTCATAATTGTGAATAGTTAACAAACTCAGGCAAGATTTTCCTCTTTCTTTTCCATATTTGTTTGAAAAAAGAAAAATCTTGATGCTATGGAATGAGTGATTACTGAAATCCACAGTATTTTGCAAATGTGACTCACCATTTATAACTGTAGGAAGGGAGATAAAGGCAGCTGAAGTGAGTAGATTTTGATGCAGCTTAAAAAAAAGACATGAGATTAGGTCTAGAGCATGACAATATCATGTTAACCATTCTGTGGCATATGACTGATGGAAAACAGTGAAACCCATTTGAGATGGCTTTCCATTTTCTTCCTTTCTTTCCTTTTCCTTCTGAGTGGTAAAAATGCCGAAGTGCATTACAGGAAGAAGATATATTTTGGGCACTGGCCCACTTACCCAAGAGATTAATTACAAAAAAAAAAATAAATCAGAAATTCTATTAAAAAGTCACTCTCTACTTGATTTGAATCACAAATTTGAACTTTTCCATTAACCCTTTTTTTTTTTATTTATTTCTAGGGAGCCAGGAAAGAATCAGTTATGCCACCAACTTCTAACCAAGTGAATTACCTGACAACCTTATAACTGGAGAACATTTCAGTTTAAAAGTCATAGTCTGGGTCATTCTCCTTTGTTGACCCTACTCTCCTTGCATAAAGAACTTCAGAGCAGTGCAGGAACTGTAATGAAAGGGACAAGAGAGAGAGAAGGTAGAATCTGGATGTTCTATATCCTAAGTGAGTGGCCTAACCCGTAGGATGTGCAGTCATCCTCAAGCTTGTTCTCCAGATCAGACACACACATTAAAAAGCCTGATATGAACTTACAATGTTGCCTTTGTCTACCTTCTATTGGTGTTTCCAGTCAATTTACATTCCTCTCATCTTCGCTCTTATGTTTCTTGCCATGGAGCAGGCTATCTGACATACTTTCCTAACTTGATCTTTAATTTGATACCTATCTACACTGACAGTATTTTTTCTTACAATATTTTGAATTTTCCCCATTACATTATCCATTCTTTATGAGTTTTATTCTAGTGTTTCTCAAGTTCTTTTTCACCTACACTTAATTTTGTATAACCTAGTAATGACATCTCATGTCACCCATGTCATAACCTTGTCAGACATTTTAACTGCTCCACTTCTTCAGTCAGATTGTTTTATTTTATTTAAGGGGTCTAGGAATTGCCGTGACTTTGAACTGCTTAAAATAACTCTTAACTGTACACATTAGGGAAACACAGCTCATAGATTTTTGATTCTCCTTTGTAAATGTTCTGTCTCCACCAAAAATGGAATTTGCAATCCATATAAAATAAAATTTGATTAAAAACTGACCGGTAAACATTAAAAGTAGAAGTCATCTGTCCTTACTTAGACATTTAACATTTGGATATCTGCATCTGAACCAGTCATCTTTATGGTCAAAGAGCAAAATGCCTATGTTTAGGAAGTGACTTCTCTCCTCTTAAAGCAGACATGGAAGAGCCATTTGAATAGTTGTGTTTCTTTTTAACTGTTAAAGAGCCCAAACAGCTGAGTCATTTAAAATGTCTAGGTTTCTAAAGTTAGGTGAGATTAATATTAACATAAAGAACCTGAAAACAGAGATATTTATGAAAAATTACTCCTAACTACAGAGAATAAACCAGTTCCAGTATTTAACAGTTTTGTATTCATAACTTTTCTGTATCTGTTCACGCTACCTAGTTATTCATACAGGTATAGTGACCTCCTCCATATTTTTTGAAGCTGTATTTGGCCTTGCTGACCAGCCTGAACTGAATTGCAGTGCCCTAATAAATATGGCACTTGCTAAAATGCGTCCTGTCATATTTAAGCTAATTCACATACAAGATTCTTTGACCCAAGCAAAAACTTACCTCAGAAGCATTTATGAATGAAAAAAACTGATTCTAACACTTTCATACTTTAATCAGTGATATGTGTAGGGATATGCAACTCTTTGGGGAGGAGTGGTGGAAGGGAAGCAATATTGTTGATCGTGTACCACTTCATAGTAAGATACTATAAAACCATAATGGGCAGAGTAGAAAAATATCTTTTTTTAATCCAAAAAATTTTTGCTAAATTTAACCTAAGAATGACAATGTCTTGATTTCTTCCTTTGCATACATGTTTATTTACATATTTTTCTATAGTATTCCTATATTTGTGATATCTCACAATATATCACTAAGTACATTCTATACATATATTTGTTCAAATAAGCAGAAGAAATAATAAAGAGCAACTTCTGCTGGGTGATTGGACACATTAGGTTTCCTACATCAGACAGCTTTTACCATTTGATACAGTGAAACAATATTGCTGTTTAACAAACAAGAAAAAATATTTTTGTTTTCTTTAATTACCATATTTTTCATACAACAAGCTGAAAATTGTTTAAAACAAGAAAGACATTTAAGTTGATATCAAATAATTACTGGCCTCTCATTATTTTAAAATATTATTATATTTAAGCAAATATATATTTCCGTATAGTTTACAGTATTATAATGTACTACTATGCTAACAAGTTATGAAATAATGTAAAAACACTAATGCAACATAAATTAAAACATGACACTTAGCTTTAATTAAAATACAAAATCATATTTTGAAAACATAGACACCTCATAATTTAATTGTTTGAAATTGTCGAGTTGTAGAAAATTTGGAAGGTTTCTGTTATGGTCCTTGAAAAGAAGAAAATAAAATTTTGAAATATTAAAATTTCCAGACAGTGAAAATCTTTAGTGTTAACGTAGAAACACTTCAGCATTTTTCACCACTGAAAAGAGGTGACTTAAAAATATGTGACATCTTTGTAGTGATTAATCTACAGAAGTCTTTCACTCTTGTCAGGATTTTTCCACACATTTTGAAAATTAACAAAATTATCTCTTGACATGCATGTCATAAGGTTTAAGGAGGTCAATTTGCATCTAAGTGTTTAATAAAGTATTCATTGAAAACTGACTTTTCAGTCTCACTGGAATGTGGGAAATATAATTTCAGTTTTCAGTTTCAGCAATAAAGATGATAAAAAACAATTTGATTTATTCCATGTAATTTATGACTTTAACTTAACTGAAGGGCTAATTTTAGTTGCACAGTGTCTTGGAATTTCCACAGTTAGTAAATGAATGGGTGTTGCCTCTCACTTACTAGTTGAGCCATTCTCTGGAGATACTGGATTTCTTCACAGGCTCTCTGAGTACCAAAGGGTTAATCTAGTACCTAGGACTTAATCTCCTCATCTAAATGCTTTCCAGATAGGTGGGAGGGAAACAGAATGCCCTTTCGTCTTTCTACATTGCTTTTTGGTTGTTAAATAATTGACAATTAGACAGTATAGCTTAAAAAAACCTCTCTCGTGTTTTTTGGTTTTTGTTTGTTGTTTGGTTTTTGTTTGGTTTGTTTGTTTGTTTGTTTGTTTTGTTTTGGTTTGGTTTTTTAATAAGAGGGATTAATCTTTGTGATAATCATTGTGAACTTGCTTGACAGAAGGCGAATGAGGAAGAGCTATTATAAGAATTTCTAGAACAGTTGCAAACTTCAATGTAAAATCCATTCTTGCTAAGTCATGTAGATTACTTGTCACCCACAATTTAATAAAGCTGAGCCAAGTAGTAAGAATGTGCAGGATCAGATCCGTAGGCCATGACTGAGGAATTATCACTGAACTAAGAGATACTGAATTTACTCTTAATCAAGAGGCTGAAGAAGACTCTCTTATTTAAGTGAAGAAGAAACAGGTATATGTATAAATTGATTTATAAATTCTCCAAAGTTTTTCTTTCTTTTTCTCAGTGGACTTAAGAAGCAAATAGAATAAAGAAATCTGTACACGTTTCCCAATGATTTGCAAAGGAAGACATTTTAACAGAAGAACATTCGAATGCTTGACAAACTAGTAAGCAGCTTTTTATTTTGACATCTTTCACAAAATGTGGTAAGCAATGTCTTTCAAGGATTTTATCAACAAGTGTCTGAATCAAACGCATTTGCAACAGCAATAAAATCAAAGCGTTCAGACACACAACACATAGCATAAAGCAGGCATTTCTAGATTTTTGAAATATTCATAAATAAAACTGGTTTACATTATTATTCAATTAGCTGGAAAAAAAATGTAAGGGTAACGTAAAATTTGAATCTGAGCTTTAATTAGACCTGAATATAATCACTTAGCATGAAAGATACTGTTTTGGTCATCATGCTCTATTTATACGTTCTAATGGCCACACAATAAAACACTATGTTAACTGCAATAAACACTATGTTTGTAAATGATATCACAAATTACAGTTGTCTGCATTTAGAAAGCCTACATTGATGCATCTTATTGTACTTATTAGGAACTTGGAGGAAGTTTAATTTTTATGGTTACCTGGAAGGAAAGCTGTATTCTCAAGCAGTCATCATGTCTGTTTCGTGCATAATTTCTGAAAAGACTTGTGAATTTTTTTAGTCATGTGAACTTGCTCTGAGTTCAGACTCTTCATTTTCTGTAAAATGCTAATCAATCAATATGCCTTGTTTATCCAGTAGACTGACAGGGTGATCATAGTGGTAGCTTTTGTAAAAAAAACTATTATCCATCCTTTCACGTTACATATTTCTCTGGGGGGTAATATTATCAGGATTAAAATAAAACCAATGAAGATGTTTTCCAGAGGAAGGAAAACCTACCTAAAGGAAGTTCTATGTCAAATCATGCTAACCACATATTTCTCAAAAGATTATATAATACCTGTGAATAAACACATGTAGCCCAGAAAACAGAGATTTTGTATGAGTTCATGACTACCATGTGAGATCTATCCTCTTCCTTCATTCCTAAAATTTTATAAGGAGACTTGAAAAAAAAAAAAAAATTAGGAGGTAAGACTACAACTAAGAAAAAAATATTCAAAGAATGAAGCTTACTTTTTAAAAGGAAGACTTTTCTCCTTTACAGTCATGTCTCCCCAGTTAAACATAAGAGATAAGGCCACATAGTAAACAATAGCGAAATCCATTTAATAGGCTACTCTTCCAGTGTACTGCTTTACCGTTTTGTCAACGAGGTCATCAAAATACTCTTTTGCACTTCATTGCCATATGAGAGTTATATGAAGCGATTAAGGAACCCATTGTTGAAAATCAAGTCCTATGCCCTTATATCTCTGTTTCATTTAAGGCATGTAAATGTTAAACACATTTAGTTCTCTTTTCTTCAGGCAAATAGGACCTCATTTGTTCTTCTTATTCTCCATTTCCTAGGTATATTAAAAATCCTAGACAAAGATCAGCATTTTTATTTATTTCACCTTCTCTAACAGCTGTTTAAAATGATGTAGAAAAGATACTGGGACTTGCTGTTCAAGATCTTTCCTTGTTTTCCATTTATTTTGCTAATTAACCAAGCCATCTAGTACAGGTTTAGGTTTTCTGTAAAACAAAATGATAACGTGGAGACAGACATCTTTGTGTGTGGAGGAGGAAGCAAAAACAGGAGGCAGACATGCGTTTATTTTACATGGGGGACCGTAGTTTCTTTTTGAGGTCCATCTGCTGGAGAGTCATGATATGATGACACTACTATAGTAACAGCTGAATAAAGTGTGTTTCTTTTCTTGCCTCTGCCCCTGAATCTTCTTGCAAATGAATTATGCCTTTGACGGAGGAGATTGAGATTTGTATCAAGTTTTTTGTTTGCTTGCATATATTTAAATCTTCAGTGAAATGATCTTTTGTGTTTTTAATACTAAAGAGATCATATAAGTTATACAATGCATTTATTTTTCTATAAATGCTTTCCCAGCGTGGTTCAGGGAGCCCATTCAGGTAGATGGGGAATAGTGCACTAAGCATTACACAAAAAAGACAAGAGCTTGACGCCTAAGTCTCTCTGGGTTGAAAATATCTATTATTGTGACAAAGGATTTCTAGATCAAGATATGTCAGGTGAAGTAGGAACCATTCAGAATGATTTACTGTCATCTGAAAAGCCAGTTTTTGGATCTCAGCCACTCTGCTATGAGTTCCTTTGAGGGATAAAGTGAAAACGTGTTTCTAAACCTATTTTGCCTACTGAAAGAAAACAAAATCTGTAGTATCATAATCAGCACAGCTCTGCATTCAGCAATGGTGAGGCTTGCAGTTTATCATCTCTGTTCACATGAATAAGTATCACTTCAGTCAATGGGAATTCTTATAAAGGCAATCTGTGGGTTTGGAGATAAATCAAGCAGCTAAAGAGGCATTAAAAATGTGCAAGGATGGCAGAACAATACAAGCAGTTCAGAATATATTTAGCTACCATATAAAAGAGCAGAGCTTGAAGCTGGCATGGTTTTAATGTAAAGAATGCTATAAGAATCTCTCTTCTATCATCACCTCAGTGACATGAACAGGGAGATTTAAAAAATGGTGTTGCAAATAAAAACCTTTAGACTTTTTGTTATTTTCTTAAGTCTCCTGTTGTAATTTACGACATGGCAGGTAAAGTACAGGGGGTTATTAAAAATATAAGCAAGCCTCTTGTCCTTTTGAAATAGAGTTGGATTTTGACAGCAGTCTCACTGTTGGAAAGGAATAACTACTATGATTTTGTTATGGGCATATGGAGCAAAAATAAAACCCCAAAATAAAATCAGTGTGTTTCGGTAAATTCCAATGAAAATATTTAAAAGGATATTTAATGATAATGTATATGAGTACCAAGCCTGCATGATTTTCACATGGACATCAATTAGTATATCTCCTCTTACTGTATTTAGTGCTATCATTTCTTGTTTGGTGTAGTTTGTTTGTTTGTTTGTTTTTCTCAACTATTTTCATATTAAATCGCTCCAGAAAAACAAAGAGCTAATCAAAGGTGGTGTTTCTCCTGTATTCCCAATATGTTCTTACAGTTTAACTAGAAAGGAAACATAAATTTTGAAGACAAGGGGGATTTTTGTTTCCACATAAAAGTTCATCTGATTGGAAACTGTGACCAGAGCCAAAGTGAAAGATCTGAGCAAATGCCAGAGAATTGCAGGGGTCAGCCTCTTTCCAAACCTTGACAGTGGAAATGCACCAACTGACTAAAGACATTAGAGGATGCTAGTATGACAAGTAGTCAACACAAGTTATTGTTTAGTCTTGATTCTTCCATAGTTGATAGCTTCATATACTGCCCCACATAGAACCATAAAAAAAAAAAAAAAAAAAAAAAAATGTGCTGCAATGCACACCTGACAGCATTTTTAAATGTCATAGAGTAATAAAAATAGGTTAGTGAGCAAAATATATTCCCACTGTAGCTGTACAGCCTTTCATATTTGAACCAGGATTGTGTTCTCCCAGTTGCTATCTAGAAAAAGATTTCTTTTACTTGGGATATTAGTGATGACAATTATTATTTTAAACTTTCACAATAACAAGAGGAAGGATCATATCCACAACTATTGCAATACTATTAAACTTCTAGTCAGGGTAGCTCTGGAGGGCTGAGTAGCAGGTCCCAGGAACCCTCGCTGTTTCCCAACTGTGTTATTCTCCCTAGAAAAGAGACCTCTCTGGGAGACTTAATTTTGTAGTGGAGACATTGGCATAAGTTGAGCCCAATGCTTTCTCTTCCTCCTCCATCATCTTTGGATGCTGCAGCCTTTAAGCTGTACAAACTCCCTGTTCACTTCCTTGTCTCTTGAGTCAACAGTTCAACATGGAGATTATTGCATGGAAGAATGGTAGGAACTGACAGAGGAGATGCACCCTGAATTTTCACATTGTCACCAATATTCAGACATGCCTGTATTCATCTGAGTAAGATGAAGTCGGAGGAATGTTCTTTCCTTTTCTCCTCCCCACAGCTGCTTCTGGCCTTCAGGGAATGGCATGTCAGCCTCATGCAGGCTCCTTTCCAGCTCATCTGCCGCTTTCCCTGCTCCCTAGTGAATGTTTTTCTCAGTTTCTGCAGCAGCCAATTCCAACCTCATCCCTGAACAGATGAGGGAAAGTCACAGCAGGGAAAAGCTGAAGCCAGCTGCTGCTGGCACCAAGGCCATCCAGGCAATGGGACAAGGAGAAAGATAGAAAATACTATCTCAGTTTAGGGCAGCTGCTACTTGCTGGCATGCAGTGTAATATGTTGTATGCTCCAGGATGACTCTGGGAAACCGAGTGTATCCCAGCCAAACTAGCTCTTTTACAGCTGTTAACACTGTTGAAATTTTTTGGTTTTTTGTTTTTTGGTTTTTTTTTTTCAGTCTGTGAATAAAGTTAAAGGACATTAACTTTATTCTACCATCCTACACTGGTTTTTTCCTGTAATCTGGAAGAAAAAAAGCCATTCTTTTACAATGAAAAAAGAGGTAAGCATTTTTCAGTACACTCCCAGCCCTACCCATCCCCATATTCTAACTTCTTTATTGCATTTTTTCCAAGTATTGTGCTAAACATCTTAAAACCTCCTCCTTGAGAAGGGCTGGCCTATGCAGCTCTTAGTTTTTGTATTAGAGTGAGTGTTCTAACCCAAAATTTTTATGTAGAGTTTGTTATACCCACACAATTTCTGAGTTACTCTTTATCTTGTTTTCATACACTTTTGTACATCTCTGTGGGAATAAAAAACATTTCAATGTAATCATTTGGTCAAAATAGAGAATGATTTCAAAAGGAAGGTAAAATCCTGTTTATATGTGCAACCATATAATATTCCTGCAGCAAACAGTGTTGAATAATTTAAAAGAAATACATAAGAATGGAAAAAATAACAAACCTTTTATTTGGATCAAATGGTGAGGGATTTAGAACATTATATTTGACCTAGTAGCAGCAAAAGGGGAATGAACATATAAAGCCTAAACTTGAAATATACAATTTGTTATTAATACATTCATTTTTGCTATTCAATGCCTGTAACAGTAAAATGATGCAGTTCATGTTCCAAACTGCCATTAGTTGATTTTGTGAGTCTGAAGTAGAATAGTTCTGGCTACAAATGAAATACACCGAAATCCTGTGAGAATTAAGTTTTTTCTCTCACACTTTGGATCTTCTTTTACATGAAATTTAACCTAATGATTTGGGTTATCTTCAGAACAACATTAATAACTCCAGAACTAAACTGAGAGTTTCCAGAGTTTCCACAAATGACAAACATTAGCCATAACCTTTCATGCTTCACTTATAATTGAAGAGCTACTTTGGATAAGCACTGCTGTAGTATTGAATTTCCTGTCTGTGCGCTCAAGAGCTGGAAGAAAGGGGAAGGAAAAAAAAAAAAACAAAACAAATACAACAAAACGAACAAGTAAGGAAATTTGGCTGATTATGAGAAGAAATTTCAGTACTTGCCAACATGCATATGTACAAAGATGATAAACAAGTGGGTGTTCTACTGCAGCACTTCAGATAGGTTTCTCTGAAAACAAAATGTGTCTTGCAATGTTTCAACTTTCAATAAATTGTTTTTAGAAAAAGCTAAATTGTTCATGAGCTTGAGCACGACACATTGTCACATGACGTCTTAGTTGAAAAGCTTACGTCCACAAAAGCTGCTGTCCAGTGGACTATAAAACTTAAGAAAGCCTGTAGGGTAATAGTCAACTGCAGTACACATGATGGGAGGTTTGTGTGTATTGCAGCAGGCCTGGAGATCAGTCCCAAGCCTTATTTGACATCTCCATCAATGACTGAAGAGAGTAAATGGAATATTAATGAAGGTACACAATGAAAATGTAGAGCTGTTTGTACTGTGTTGTGGATTCTGCTGGCTCTCAGGCAAAATGTGATTCACTGGGTCTTGGTATTTGCCGCAAGGCAGAGAAGGACTAAGAAACCGAGTGTATCCCAGCCAAACTAGCTCTTTTACAGCTGTTAACACTGTTGAAAGGAGAAGGACTAAGAAAGGACTAAAAAGCTATAAGAAGAACTAGAAAAAGGGACAGAGATGGAGAAAAAGGTGCAATATAGGTGGGAGAGAAATTATTCATGGACACAATCACTAGAGGTAAGAAATGCCCTGCACTACTCATGTGGAAAAGGCTTGGATTGGACATGGCAGGAGGGTGAAAGGGGAAACAACCTCTAGGTCTGTACTAGTACGTTTGTGCCCTTTCCCTCTCCCTCTTGGCTACTGTTCATCAGGTGGAGCAAAGATCGCTGATCATTAAAACATCTGCAAGGAAACATGAATTGATAACAGCTAGTTTTTCTATATTTTGGATTATGAACAGTACAGGAGAAAGGAGAGTTATAAAGTGATTGACACCTAACAGTAGTGTAAGAGACCTTCGATGGCTATATCATATAGGAGTGGGAGCTGCACTCATAGAAACTTAAATCAATTGTGAAGTACAAAAGCAAATTGACGGTCAATCAGCAATGTATTCACTGCAATTTAGCACAGGTCCAGCTTCTTTTTTCCCTACTCCAGCCAAACACAACAGAACAACTGCCATTTGATTTGTTCAGAGCTTAATCAACTCCTGTAAAGTCAGTGGGAGTCACTGAGTTCCGGAGTCTTTGGAGGAAGTCATTTGATGAAATCATAGGCAGGGAAAACAAAGGCTCCAGACAACAATTTGTTGTCTATTGAGTACTGTGATACCTCCCTTTATACTCAGCTATTTTCCCTCAGGTTTGTGAAGAGAACTTGTCAATATTCACATGTATCAGCACACTGTGCCTTTCCATGGCAACATCATAATCTCAACTTCTTTATTGGTCTGATAGATTATGAAGTTATACACTTCCAAAATTATTACACTGAGACATCTGAGAAAAGGGTCAGTTTTAATTCCTGTATAATTTCCCATATAGTAATTGTGATCATATCCGTAGTAATCACTCCTCATTTCATATAATATGTTTTGCATTCATTGTAACTTGATTCTATAAGTAAAGATAATACTTCTATAAAAACAAAATCCTAGAATCATATTCATTTCTCAAGGACTAATTTAGTCACTCCTGTTTCTCATTCCTAGCTTTTCTTTGCAAAACTGTTGTGTTAAAGAAAAAATAACTCCTGCACACTGAGCACCAATTAAAATAGAAGCAATCCAGAGCACTTGATGCTTCTGATTTTTAAATGTAAGGAGTAGGATATTAATAAGATAACAAATGGCTGGAGGATCTCAAGGGATCACATCTGAGCAAAGTAGGATAAGTGGGAAACGTGTCCTTTACAAAGATGATTGATGTGATGCTAGTAAAAGTAATTAATGTTGCATTTCCCAAAGGAGCGGAAAAATTTTCTGCTGAACATCCTCAAAAAAGCCTCATAGCCAACTCAACTACTCACACACATGAGCTTTTCACACCTTCCCTTAAGGTCACTTATACTTTCAGACTTTCGCCTCAGTTCAATTACCTGGCTGTAGAACAGAGGATTCCAGTCACCTATGTATGGTTTCATGGTTTATGTTTTAACACATTTGTGATTGATTCATGGTTAGCTAGTTTGTTGGGAAAGTCAGTTCTCTGAGGTTCCCAATATAAGATATTTTAACATCAAGGCATTACAGTGACACATAACAGACAAGTTAAAGAAATAGAGGAGTTATAAATGATGCAGAGAGGAGCTGAAATAGAGCTTACCGGATTTTTCGCTAGGTGTCCTCTATCCTACCAAAAAATGTCCTTTTTGAAAACTCCAGTTTTTGTAGGCTGAGGAAAGGCATTGCCTTTCCAAGACAGGAAAACAAAAACAAGAAGAAGAATCAACATGACTGC
Source organism: Streptopelia decaocto (assembly GCF_964273445.1). Taxonomy (NCBI): domain Eukaryota; kingdom Metazoa; phylum Chordata; class Aves; order Columbiformes; family Columbidae; genus Streptopelia; species Streptopelia decaocto. The sequence continues at coordinate 23,312,245 of NC_138663.1, forward strand.
TCTGAAACTACTTTCCTAGGAGGTTATTCAAGTGGGCACACTAGAAAAAAAAAGAAACAGAGGAGTTCGATTTTGTTCCTTCTTAATCTTATAGTATTGAGAAAGAAAATAGGGTAGATTTTTATTTTAATAATAACACTCTACTTTTGAACATGTTGATTTTAGGTGGTTTGACCAGCTGATTTATAAATTCAATTTCTAAACCAATTTCCTTTCAATTGTGAATTATATGAAATTCATGACTAAAAGGAAAGACTTTCTCTCAGACCACATTGGATTAAAGTGCAGCATTTGTCAAAAGGTGAATCATCAACAGACAGCAGACAGTCATAGCTTACATTTTTAAAAAAAAAAAAAAAAAAAGGATAAAATCTTGTGCTCTGTGGCATAAACCAATCTCTAGTCATTGCAGCCAGAGGCTTGTGCCTTTCTGCGTGATCTGATAATGGTTGTTGTCACTGGCAAAATTACTATTTTGGACTAGATGGATTTGGGATTTGATGCTTATGATAATTTCTGAGGTTTATTTTTTCAGTTCAGTGTGTATGTATTTTTTTGCCTCTGCAGCCAAGACCTGTGCAAATAGGCATTAAATGAGATAATTATTTTCAAAACAGTCATTTAAACCCACAAAGAGATGTTCAGAGCTCTATGGACAGAATATGAGTCTATAATACAAATCACAGCATTGTCATTTGCTCATAAAAACTCTATACTTATTCAGAGTTGCAGAAGCTTCCTTCCTGTCTTCCATGATGACAGATGAATGGAAGGTTGGTGACACAAATGAAAGCAATCAATAAGGACAATGTCTATTCAAGCTTTAGGCTGACTACCTGGAAAGGTTCACTGAAGTTTTTCCTCCATTAGTGTTGTTCCTTGCACCACACAGGAAATAAGCTGTACTCTCTACTCTCTCCACCTCAGAATAGACAGAAGAGCACCTGCAGACACTGGAAACACTGTCACAGCATAAGGCAAGATAATTTATTTTTCCTTTGATTTTTCTGAGTTTGCTTGGATTTTTTACTTTGACACAGTGGTATTTCAAGTAGGTTTTGTTTCTTTCAGAAATAAATACTTTGAGACTTACAAATGTATTACACTACTGTAAAGGAGTAATTATCTTGAATATGTTACACATAAAGTTGAATTTAAGATTCTGTTTCAGATGATTTATTCAAATACATAAAATTACTTTTTAAATTCAACTTCTTACTGGAATACTTCATTTTGGTGTTATGAAAAAAAAAAAAAATCTGTTAAATAGATGGTTACAAATGTTCCAAGTCCACAGAGGAAGAAAGCTTTTGCAGTCTTGAAGTTCAGCAGAAATACTTTCTACATGAAGACTCAGATTCACTTCTTTACAAAGTATTTTTCACTTCAATTTCTAAAGAATGCTCCAGCAAAAAAAATTGCTAACCCTGGTAGGCCTTAGGCACTCCTCAAGCCAAATCACCTGGATGGAGGAGATTAAAAATGGTTGGTTATTAGAAAGTTCACATGAAACAAGAATTGCTGAAATGAATGTTGCCCAGAGCACTGTTAAACTTTAATGCTTCATGTGTGCATGCAGCCTAAGACAAGATTAAAACTCCTGAGACTAACTTTTCGGTAAACAGCATTGACAGCTAGCACAGCAGACCTCAGGTTCAAAGCCAAACTTAGAAGTTGGGAAAATAGCTTTCTGCTGAGATCTTTGCCATGGGAACACAGCTATTAGTATTTCACACAACCAGGTTAAACCTGTCTTTGATACACCAAGAGAAGATATAAACAAATCTTTAGTATATCATAAATAAACCATTTATCAGAAATAATGTCGCACTGGAGATGAATAATATTGCCTAACTTTAAATGCCAATACTGTAAATGTCTGCATTTGAACTAGCTACCTGACACTGTCTTTGTAGTCAAATGTAGAGAAATATAGTAACTGATCCAGTTTATTTTAGAAATCTGCTTTAGAACGAAGTGGTTCACAATCCTGAAGTGTCCTTTCATTTCTGTTTGCCTGGGAGACCTGCTGGGTGCACGTGAGTTCATGTCCTCATCAGATATGTCTGCATGCAGTTTAATGGCTTCATCTACAATATCTAGCAGCTGAGAACAGCCAGACAGCAGGAGAGAGAGAGTACAGAAAAGTACTAAAGTACAGATCTTGGCATAATTTTATCCCTGGAGATAACCTTGTATTTTGGGAACACTTTTTCACATACACATTCTTCTTTCCTTTCTGAGGAATTATAAAATAAAGGTAATCTGCACCCAAATTTATTTATGGTGTAATGTAACATCATTATCTTTTTGAGTGATTTTTGTATATTCTTTTGTAAGTTCAATGCCTAGTATAACCTAACTATCTTGATGTCCTCTTCAATCAAAGGATAAAAATAGGTGCATTCAGAAAATGATTACTCCCACAAATATTAGACACTCTTCCAAAATTCTCTCTTGTCTGTAGAGAGCCTAGTCATATAACTCCTATGAGAATATAACATTTTAGACAGCTAGACTTGAGGAAGATTAATTCCTCCCTTCTTTTATTTTTACAATATACATATAATTTTGTTTTAGTTTTTTCCAATTTTTGGATTTCAGACAATCCAAGTTCTTTAAGCCCACAGAGTGACAGCAAAAAAATCTTTACTTCTTTATAGCATTCCTTCAAGAGCTTTACAATTTCATCAAAACCCCTTATTTAAATATGTGGACATTATCATGTACCTGTAAACATTTTCTTTCTGTCAATAATTCAAAATTTTCAGTATTAACTGTCCTTTAGAACAGTGTATTAGCAACTGAGCACTGAAATAAGATGATCCGATCATTTACACTCCAGTGTTCAAGGACCTAGGAAACCTGTGGAGAGCTCTGATTATGGTCTTACCATTTTTTTTAAAGCTGATCAAGACCCATGCTTAAAGATAATATATATATATATATATATCTCAAAAGGGTTTCAAGGAAGAGAATGAAATGATTTTTTACTCTGTTTATTTGCACCAAATCAGTTTCCCACCAAGAATCAGATAGTGATTGAGCATCTAGAGGTTCGATAAGCATGTGAATGCTTAAGCCTTAGTGACTCTGAAGAGCAAAGGAAATTAAAAGGAAAAAAAATCACAGTATCAAGGCTATCATCCTAAACATCCTATTAAGAATACTGGTGAATAAGAGTCCAGCAACAACAAACCTAATGGCTAAAATGTCTGAGGCAATATATTTTAGAGACTATACAAAGTCTTTTCAAACTGCTATTCAGGCCACGAGGCACAAAAACAAATAAATCAATGGTGGTGTTTCTTTACATTTATTTAGAATAGAACTATATTATTTAGAAGAAGGCAGTTAGAAACATCATGACTCTGCCTTAACACATAGAATCATAGAACCACAGAATGTTGTGAGTTGAAAGGGACCCATAAGGGTGATTGAGACCAACTCCTGTCCCTGCATATGACAACTCCACAGTTCACACCATGTGTCTGAGGGTGTTGTCCAGTCTCTTTATCAATACTATCAGGCTTAGGGCTGTGACTACCTACTTGGAGAGCCTGTTCCGATGCTTCACCACCCTCTGGGTGAAGAACCTTTTCCTAATGTCTAGCCTGAACCTGGCACATGTTCCTGACATTCCCTTCGGTTCTGTCATTGATCACTGAAGAGTTCAGCACCTTCCCCTCCTCCTCCCTTTGTGAGGAAACTGTAGGCTGCGATGAGGTCTCCCCTCAGTCTCTCTAGGCTGAACAAACCAAGTGACTTTAGCTGCTCCTCATACGGCTTCCCCTCCAAACCCTTCACCATCTTTGTAGCCCTCTTCTGGACACTCTCTAGTAGCTTAATACCTTTTTTATACTGTGGTGCCCAGAACTGCACACAGTGCTCCAGGTGAGGCCACACCAGTGCAGAGTAGAGCAGGACAATCCCCTCCCTCACCTGGCTGGCCATGCTGTGCTGGATGCACCCCAGGACACGGTTGCCCCCTTGGCTGCCAGGGGCACTGTTGGCTCATGTTCAACTTGCCATCGACCAGAACTCCCAGATCCCTCTCTGCAGAGCTGCTCTCCAGCATCTCGTCCCCCAGTCTGTATGTACAGCCAGGATTGCTGTGTCCCAGGAGCAAAATCCAACACTAACCCTCGTTGAACTTCATGCGGTTGGTGATTGCCCAGTTCTCCAATTCGTCCAGAACCCTCTCCAGGGCTTCTCTGCCCTCAAGAGTGTCAACAGCTCCTCCCAGTTTTGTGTCATCAGCAATTTTACTATGCAATCCCTCACGTCCTAAGTCATTTATAAAGACACAGAAGAGTGCTGGCCCTAAGATGAATCCCCATGGAGCCCTGCTAGTGACTGGTTTCCCGCCCAACATAGCCCCATTTACTAGAACCCTTTGACCCTGGCCCATCAGCCAATTGCTCACCCATTGCACTGTGTGTTTACCCAGCTGTATGCTGCATATCCTGTCTAGGAGGCTACTGTGAGTGATAGTATTGAAGACTTTACTGAAATCCAAAAAGATCACATCAATAGGCTTCTCTTGGTCAACTAAGTGGGTAACCTTGTCATAGAATGAAATTAGGTTTGTCAAGCAAGACTTTCCCCTCATGAACCCATGCTGGCTGGGACCAACGACTGTGTTGTCGTTCAGATGTTTTTCAATAACTTCCAGAACGATCTTCTTTGTGATTTTGCCAGGAACAGAAGTGAGACTGACAGGCCTGTAATTGCCAGCATCATCCCTGTTGCCTTTCTTGTAGATTGGGACAACATTTGCCAACTTCCAGTCTCTGGAACCTCTCCAGATTCCCTAGACCATTGAAAAATCATGGAGATAGGTCTCACTATGACATCAGCCAGCTCTTTAAGCACCCTTGGATGAATACCACTAGGCCCCATCGACTTGTAGGGGTCTAGCTGGAGTAGCAAATTGCGTAGAAGTTACAGATTTATAGGGAGTTTATGGTTCTCGCAGCCATGGTTTTCTAATGCAGGGTTATGGGAGCCCCCAGGTCCATCATCAGCACTGAAGACTGACGTGAAGAAAGGCTTAAATGTCCCAGCTTTTTCTATGTCCCTGTTAATAAGGTGACCATGTCCATCAAGTAATGGGTCAGTGTTATTTCTAGTCTGCCTTTTGCCATTAATATATTTTAAAAAGCCTTTTTTTATTGTCCTTCACACTGATGGCTAACTTCAATTCTAATTGAACTTTGGCAGCATGAATTTCCTCCCTATAGCGGTGAGCAGCAACTCTGTAGTCCTCCCAGGTTGCCTCGCTGTGCTTCCACTAGCCATGTAATTTATTTTTTCACTGTATTTCAAGAATAAGATCCTTGCTCAACTAAGTTGGCTTTTTGCCCCACCTGCTAGATTTTCAGTATTTTAGAATTGCCTGGTCCTGTGATTTTAGTAGGTGGTACTTAAAAAACTACCGACACTGATGGATCCAAACACCTTCAAAAGTTTCTTCCCAGGGAATCTTACAAAGTACTTCTCTGAGAAGCCTGAAGTCTGCTCTCCTCATATCTAGTGGCAAGGTCTTGCTGGAATTTTTCCAACGATTAGCAAAGATTTTAAACCTGACTGCTTTATGGTCGCTGTAGCCAAGAGAATTTTTGGAAAGCAACTGTAGAATCCTTGCAAGAGCTACTCTATGAAGATTCACAAAAGCATCTCTATAAAGAAAAATCTGAAAGGGAAAGTACAAAGGCAATAAGTTGCTAAAATGGCAGGTGACTGCAGCAGAAAGTCACAGCAGGAATATATTCAAACAAGCAGTTTGCAAAGGTTAAGCTATATATCAGCATCACTTACTCTGCTTATTCTCACTTACACAGGAACGTTTGGCATCCATTTTGATCTTAAATAGTTATCTCAGATACTTTCATTGAGTATAATCTGTGTGCTTTATTAACATTCTAATCTCTCCTCGAGTTTATCAATGAGCATATTAAATGGAGGTCAGAACTCTGGCTTCTTGAGTCAACGCAAGATACTTCCCTTCTACTTATTTCATTGTTAATTTTCATTGCTCTTTGTTATAGCCTTTTAGTCAGATTTCAGTCTATTGGCTGTGTTCTCTGCAGGATAATTTATACAAATTTTCTAGTTAAATGTGATAGAGTCAGTGTATCTTTTATTATATGAGTTTATATCTGTGAAAGGTCTTCTAAGATCCACATATACTAAGAAATTAAATCTAATTTAGTGTGTCAAACAGTTCATCACAATATTAAAGAAATAATATATACATTTAATGTCAAAAATCACAACATAATTCAAATATTTTACAAATCAAATGCTTAGATCTTATGAGTTCGTTGCTTTCCAGACATTGGTCCTGCATATGTTTTCTTCCACCTGAATTGACATCCATAGAATTGAAAGTGCTAAGTTCCAATATGTTGTTGAGCTTTCCGCATTTAATGACTTTTCTTCTGGATTTTAATGTAGGAAATCACTTCATCATGTGTGAAACAAAAGAACACCCAAAAATGAAAGAACAACCGAAGCAATCTCACTGAAGTCAGGATTCCCACTTATAAGTATTAAGTTACACACATGGGTTAAAGTCCTGTTCTTCATCTAAGGTAAATCACTATAGCTTCATTTAATTCTATAGAATAAGGCCAATTCACATCACCCACTAATCTGCCGCCAGCTCTCAAGTTTTACTAAGGATATGAGCTAGACCTAACAGTTTCTATTTTAACAATCTTTCCATTCTTCTTTTCCAAAACCAAATTCATACATTTGAAAGATTTTGCCAGGTTTTTTGATTTTTCCAGTAGTGTTTTTGGTCTTTTCTTTCTCTTGCAAGTATAATATCACAAAGTAAATGTTCACTTACAAAAACAAAACGAAACAAAACAGAACACTGAAATATGCATATTAGTCATTTTTCACAGCATTCTCATTGAGTGCAGTGCTTAGTTTGGTACCTGCACTGAATAGATCAGATCTGATTCTAACATAACCGCATGTGTCCTTTAGACTGCAATGTAGGACTTTGACCTAGACAGACTCCTAACAAAATTAGGAAATACAGACGGGAGAGTATCATCAGCTGGCAAGTGATTCACCATTTAGACCACACCATTGTTTCTTCTCCACAGTCATTCCCAGTGTGAAGTGAGAGGCATTGTTATACCCACCTGATGATTTAGCTAACAAAAGGTGTAAAGCTGAACCATTTAGTTTTGATTGGGAACAGAGAAAGTTTCACAAGCAGTACTGGTCTTAACATACTAATTAACACTGTGCGTCTCAGCCATTTGTCTTTTTTTAAAACCCAAAGTCAAATAGGTTGCCTTGGTACCTGTGGTTTCAGCTGATTTTCAAGATTTTTGCATGGAGACAAGGAGAAGCATTCACTGGTTATCATCACTCTCAGCTAGTAGGAAAGGACTGAGAATATTATCTTTCACACTGTCTTGCTCTGACATATCAGTTTTTCCTGATACTTGTTATCTATAGTATTTCAGGACCCAAATTAAAATCTGGGACAGAGATCTTAAATATGTGAATGAACAGTGAACTAAAGTACAAATTCAGGCTGAAATAAGTGATTGTTGTGGGTTAATGACAAATAATGCGAAAGTGCCAAACTAGAAATACAGGTCAGATTACACACCACTGCTGAACATTGCTAAAGAAAGCAGGAATAGATCTTTTAGTGGTTTAAATATCTTCCTATTTACAGTATAGAGTTTATTGTATCCTGTTTCACTTGTTTTCAGTAGGAATATCGTGCATATATATGACATCAAAATTTGGTTTCTTTTATGCATGGTGACCATGAAAACAAAAGTAGCATTTTCCATGTTCATATGTATTCTGTGGTACTCAATTTATTTTGTGAACTAGGATCTTCTGAACAGTAACTGTATACACAGCTGGGGAAACAAAACTTTCTTTGCCTCACTAGCTATAACTAGCTATAACAAGAAGATAAAAGAAAACATTCTTCTACAATTACATGGAGGAACATTGTAAAAGACAGTGAGGAAATTATGTAAAAATGCTCTGGATTTACACTGATATCTGATAAGATGCAGCTGCCTCCTGGTAAGTAAAACTATGTTTGAACAAGCTAATGTATACAAGCTTAAAGAACTTCATACTTCATATAGCAAAGCAATGCTGGTATTTGATGTAATTTCTTTCTTTATTTGTTCAACAAATATGCTTCTAAGCTTTATCAAGATTTTGGGCCTAGATATCTCATGATGCCCAGCCTAGACATCTCAGGATTCACATATAGCTTGGCTAGAGAATATTTACATCACAAACAGGAAGAAAAACTGATCATAATGTGAACTTCATGGTCACCATGTCTAAACCCTCAAACAGCAGGATGAAATCAAGAAGCAAATTATAGTGGGATGCTTGTTGAATAGTAACAGAAGTAGGGACTCAAAAATGCTATGAATGTTTCACAGAATCATAGAATCACAGAATGGTTTGGTTTAACTGGCTAAACGGCAGAGCTCAAAGCTGCATCTGACTGGCACCTGGACACCAGAGATGTTTCTTAGGGTTCAATTCTAGGGCCAGTTCTGTTCTATATATTTATGAACTATCTGGATGCTGGACCTGAATGCATCATTAGTGAGTTTGCTAATGATACCAAACTTGGAGGTGCTGTTGATTCTCTCGAGGGATGAGATGCCTTGCAGAGGGATCTAGATAGATTGGACCATTGGGCTATGATCAATGGGATAAAATTTAACAAGTTCAAATGTTGGATTCTGCACCTACGACATGCTAACACTGAGCACAAGTGTAAACAGAGAGAAGAGTGTCTGGAGAGCAGCCTTGTAGAAAGGCACCTGGGAAGGCTGGTTGACAGCAGCTCAGTGTGAGTCAGTGGTGTTGGCCCTGGTAGCCAAGAAGGCAAATTGCATCCTGGGGTGCATCAAACACAGCACAACCAGCTGGTCAAAATAGGTGATTATTCCATTTCATGCAGTGTTGGTGCGGCCTCATCTTGAGCACTGTGTCCAGTTCTGGTTCCCATAATTTAAGAAGGATGTGACGGTCCTTGAGTGTGCCCAGAGGAGGGCAACAAAGCTGGTGAAAAGGCTGGAAGGAATGTCCTGTGAGGAGTGGCTGAGGACTTTGGGCTTGTCTAATTTTGAACAAAGGAGGCTGAGGTGCCACCTCATGGCTCTCTACAGCTTCCTGAGGAGGAAAGTGGGGAGGAAGGTGCTGATCTCTTCTCCCTGGTACTCAGGGATACGACACATAGAAATGGTTCAAAGCTGCAACACAGGAGGTTTAGACTGGACGTCAGGAAGCATTCCTTTACTGAAAGGGTGGTTACTGGAACAGGCTTCCTGGAGAGGTGGTTGATGCCCCAGGCCTGATGCTGTTTAAGAGGCATTTGGATGATGCCCTTAATAACATGTTTTAACATTTGCTCAGCCCTGAGTTGTTTAGGCAGTTGGACTAGATGACAGTGACCGCTTTGTTTTATCAGATAAAATCTGATAAGTTGACGAAAATATCAAGGTAGTTATTTGTATATAGGTGAAAGGAGGAAAAGTAGGGATGAAGCTGAAAAAAATCTTAAGATATAGAGCCTGACCTTGAATTTATAAATAATTCGTTTGAGGACAAATTTTCAGTTTACAGCAGACATGTTCATATCCTCAAGTATTACAGAATCGTCTGCTTGGAGACTCATAAAAGGATCTGCCTTTTGGACTACTTATGTACTCCCAGTAGCACATCAGTCTCATCCCCAGTCAGGAAAGGAGGAATACAAATCTATAAAATTGTACCTTTTCCATTTGTGCAGGGTCTTTTTGAGTAAACTATTTAGATTGCAAATGTTAGTAATTAATTCCTGCTTGTTTTAGACTAAAGAGGGGTAGATGACTTGAAAAACTACCAGACAACAGACAAAAAAACACCTTTCATTTCAATGTATAAAGTTCTTTCCATCTTTGTCCCCTCTGATTCTCCCTTATCTAGTGATCTGCAGACCATTGGTCCAAGACCAATGTCATAAGTTGTTGTAGAAAATATTTGAAAATTATTTAGAAACACATTTCCAAATTCTCCTGTATGTTCCTACAGCCCAGGGAAATGTATAGGTACATTTGCACAAACACTGAGAACATTTATCCTAAAACCATAATGTCAGGAGAAATAAAGTAAATCTCATGAAACTGTTCTGATTTATTCTCTGCTGAGAAGTGAACAACAAACTTCACAGAACTGGAACTAATTCAAACAGAAGAGTTTCATTGATATATGAAGCTGATGGATGTTGGTTGCTCTGTGTATTATGATTTATAGATAGCCAGCATACATATATTTTGAATGTTGAATTTACCTTGTTGAAAAATAATCTTAAACTATCGTAGTTGGGAATGAAAAACAAGTAAGGTTACGATCTAACAAAATGACTGTGAAACAATGACATCTATATAATGTAGCACACAGAAAAGAAACTCTGCCGTTTAACTCTGAATACTGCCAGATTTTAAGAGCACCTAGACAAACAACATTTTTGCCCATGAGGGAGAGGAAGAACTGAAGTACTTTTAGTGCTCAGTTTTCACATCAAATACTTATCCTGGCTTTTATACATTGACATATTTTATACTTGATTTTTTCTCTCAGTTTGCATGACAACAAGTGTTCGTGCATACACAATTCTGTGGCACATTTAGTCATCAACAAGGCTTATTTTCACCCACTTACAGACAAGTGATATTGCTGTAAGAGCACTAAAGGCAGTGTAGAAGAACTTAGTGAAAATTGTACTTCAGAAGCCACAAAACTGCTCCCCTGTGTCCAGTAGCTTTTATGAGCCCTTGCAAACAGACAGCAAGACTGTTAACAGACCATGATGACATGAGAAACATGTTGTATAATGCAATTATTCGATGTTAAAACAATGATACAAATCATTTTAATAATGAAACATAATACACTGCTAATTGATAGTGAATTAGCTTTTATGGGATGTGGAATATGGAAGTAATCGGAACAAATCAAGTATATGCTATTCTGCTGTACGCTAACTTGTTCTTAGCATGTGGGGAAGTATACACATAAAAGCTCTCAATTACAGTAAAAGTGCCAATACCGCTTCTGAAAAGGCTGCAAAATGTAAAATGTCATAAATGTCATTTCATATCCTCTGTTTTTTTTTTTTTTTTTTTTTTTTTTAATATTTGTTTTTTAAAAATTATCGTAGGATTTGTTTGTTTGGTTAGTTGGTTGGTTTTTTATTAGTGTTCATTCTAAAGTTCTTGAAATACTTTTTTAGTTATAAATAGTTTCTCATTTTTGTACTGGGAAAGTACAAGAGCATTTAACAAGAGCATATGCTCAAATGGAAGACTTAGTAGTAAATCAGACTGGTATTACACACAACCAAAACCTTTATAATTCAACATTTATGGCATCAAGTCTCTTGAAGCAGGCTAAAGCCTAGTAAAATGACTCATTGGTTTGAAATAACTCCCTATAAAATACCATCTTGTTTGTCACATTTAAGTTTTAATAACCAAATACAACCTTCAGATAATGAATGGGATAAATGAGTATGTAGAAAAACATACCAAATATTATGGAATTAAAATTATAGCTGCTATTGTATCTAAATGAAGCAGCCTTGCAGCTCTTTAAATATAATCTTTTTTTAAAAACAACAACAACAACAACAAAAAGTCTATGACATAATGTCTTCCCTTTATTCAGGGCTGAAAAGAGTGGGATCAGTGTGAAACGAATGGCTTCTCATTCTACAACAAAATGTCCTTGTCTCAAGTTATCAGAGTATCAAAAATAGCGTGGTCAGCAGGACAAGGGAAGTGATCTTTCCCCTGTACTCTGCATTGGTGAGACAACACCTGGAGTATTGTGTTCAGTTCTGGGCCCCTCAGTTCAGGAAAGATATTGAAGTGCTGGAGCGAGTCCAGAGAAGAGCAACAAGACTGGTGAAGGGACTTGAGCATAAGACCTATGGGGAGAGGCTGAGGGAGCTGGGGTTGTTTAGTCTGGAGAAGCGGAGGCTTAGAGGTGACCTCATCACTCTCTAGAACTACCTGAAGGGAAGTTATAGCCAGGTGGGGATTGGTCTCTTCTCCCAGGCAGTCAACAATAGGACAAGGGGGCATGGGCTTAAGCTCCGCCAGAAGAAAATTAGGCTGGATATTAGAAAGCAATTCTGTGCAGAGAGAGTGGTCAGGCATTGGAATGGCCTGCCCAGGGAGGTGGTGGACTCACCATCCCTGGAGGTTTTTAAACTGAGATTGGACATCTAGTAAATGGACTGGAGTTGGACCGAGGGTTGGACTTGTGGTCTTTTCCAACCCAGTCGATTCTGTGTGATTCTGTATGATTTTGTGGGTTCACATGTAGCCTTTCATGCTGTAGACTGTCTTCAAATTAACATACTTTTTGGTTGCAGGTACTGTGACTCCTCTCATTTAACCATATGGCCCTCACACCTGTAGAACCTGAAGACACCCTGCATTTGAATACATTTACCCTGTGCTCCTGTGCAAAGTAGGAAAATGCCATAAGAGTCCTTTAAAACACAAGGAAATTCATCTGAAAGAGAGGCAAAGGCTAAAGAAGGGCTTTTAGCCTAGCTTTGCTATGTAGAGGTGACTTGTATGATAAAATCCGTGTCTTTTCACTGCACTTCTAGTTCCTTTTTCAGGGATCATAATGGACAAAACCTGCTTTATTGTCTCTATACATACCATTGGAGACATATGAGTAAAAATCTAATGTGGGAGGGAAGTGGACAGAATTGTAGGTTTTCAAATATATCATATAAGGCTCTAAACATATTTTTCATCAAGAGCATCTAAACATGAAAAAAGCATAAGCTGGTTAAGCTCTCCTTTCATTTTCTGAGGGACATGGGTCCCTTGTCATTGTTACTCTACCATACCACCTTCTTCACAAACTTAGGTACATTTTTCCTGTGCCCATATTCTACACCCATCATAAGCACTCTACTCAGCAACCCAAGCAATAATTTCTTATGGATACTTAGGTCTCTATAAAAAGCCAGTGGCACAGTTCAGCACCGGACAGACCACTTGCTCAATTCTGAAAGTATTAACTGTATTGTCCTGGGAGTAGCGTGATATTCCTTCTCATTTAAGGAGCTCTGGATTTCAGCTTTATTATTTTGAATGCAGTGAAGTATTTACATAGCTAGCCTGTAAGGGTAGTTGAGGTGTTAAAATTTGCACACTACAGTTATACAGATTACTTGGGAGGTGCTTTCTCCCTTATGTATCTGCCTCCTGAAAACACAGAAGCAGTTTTATGGGTTAAGAAAGTAAAAATAAGATGCCTGTACTAGGGTGACATAGCAGCTAGAATGGAATTTTCAGGGTTAAAGCTTCTGACTTAAGCACTTAGTATCTACCTAAGTGTCAATTCACTAGCCTGATTTTTTTTTTTTATTTTTTTTAGATCTGGTCCTAGGAGAGATTATAATGTACAGCTTGCAAGAAAGTTAGTGTCATTATTGATGGGCATAAGCTGCTAATTTTCCCTGACATAGCCTGCTGCACAACATCAAAGGCAGCAAATAAATGAAAAAGTTAAAAAAAAAAAAGATGAATGAGAATGTCACTGCATCAATCTTGTTTGCAGCCAACTGAGCTTCACACAGACAGGAAAACTCATTTTAGGATTTGGTTTATGCGACCCATGTATTCATCTGGATCCCAAACAAGAATCTGCAATTTACTGCTTCATCTGATCCTGACATTTTGGGAAATGATTAGATTTTCCTGAACCTTCCTGCCACATCTTAATTGTATGGTTGTTAGAGGGATAAATGTTAATTATGAATGCTGTCTGCCATCCTCATTTCCCTCGTCTCCTCCTCCTGTTCTGCTTAATCAGATTTTAACTCTGGTTTAATTATTTTGTTACCCATTTTGGCACTACTTCACTGGGAAAAGAAAACGAAACAAAAAAGCACACACCTTATTAAATAAATAATATATTTAGCCTGCCTTTGTAAAGTAACATTATCAATTCACAATATAGTCACTTCAAAAATTACATAGAGTTTCAGCTATTTTGCCCTTGTTTGATAGTTTTTGAAGTGGTACAGGCAGAGCTTCATATTTTATTTTTCTTTCTCTTGTGGCAGAAATTCGAAACTCACCTTCCCACATTCATTATGCCAAGTATAGCTCAACAATCCGTATGTGCCAGCAGGTGTAGCCACTTGTAAGACTGGTTGGTATGAACAGCCTGTCTTACAAAACATTTGTGCCCTTATGGCAACTGAGTCCTTGCATGTCGAGGTAATAGGCAGTAGTTGCAGGGAATGAATAGAGAAGAAAAACATGGATATTGAAAGAGATATGTACTTTAGTAGTAGCAGTGGAAGTAGTAGTAATAGTAGTATCTGCTTAATCCGGTATTGGTGCCAAAGTCTGTTGCAAAATGCAGATAGAAATATCCAGCAAAAGTATGTCATGCATTTTGAAGTTTGCTTTGGTCACTACAGATTCAGAAATTGTTTATTGAGATTTTGAGATTGCCAGCTTTCTGACAGTCTTGAAAATCACTTTGCTGCAAGTTTTAGTGAAGAACAAGCAGCATTATGGTACAGTAAGAGTGGTCACAAACTCTTCTTTCAAAAATAAGCCCATACCATTTCTTGTGCAGAGGAAAAGACTGAAATAAATCTCTATTTAGGATGGGAAGACTCCAAGTTTTCACATGACCAGCCAAGTAAGAGCTGACAGGCAGCAAGGCACATCTGCCTGAACCACACCTCAGTAGTTAACTGATAATGTGAGCATTCCTGAGCAGATGAAGTGGTAGGGTTAAAATCAAATTTATTTATTTGCAGTCTGAATTCATGTGTTTGTCTGTTCTAAAATTAAGTTTCTCATACTGTCTCCTGTTTGACAAAGCCATTTTCGCTGCTTCACCACTACTACCTGTCAAATGCCAGCTAAGAACCAGTGTCCTCCAGCATCAATGTTATGTCTTCTCCAGAAAATCAGCTGTTTCAGCTAAGGCAGATAGCTGAATTCCTATTTATCAGTGTTGTATAGTTCACTTTTTCCTACCTGAAGCCTCTGTATAAAGAATAAATTTTCCTTCACTCTGTTGCAGAGTTGGCTTATGGCAAAGTGGTGACAAGTGCTTTCCCTACGGATGTAATTAATCCTGACAGAGCAGACACAACACACTGTAGCAGTGATATTTGCCTGTCCCTACTGCCTTGTATCTGGGATTCATGTCGGACTTCATGGCTTATGCTGGAAAAGAACATACACATGTACCTAGGATTTCTGAACTGGTGCCTAAAGCACCAAAACATTTTTAGAACATGCTCTCTACTACTCCTCTGCTGTTAGTGACTGTGTCACAGAATAGTTACAGGAGAGGCTTGCTGTATGCTAACTCATCAAATGTAGGGGGAAATCTGACATCTCAGGAACTGTTTTACAGCATCAGTCCAGCCTCTCAACTCCAGAACTGTCCGTGTTTCCATCCTGAAGAAGATGTCTTGAATGCTCTCATGCTTTCATGGTGAAGTGAGCTCTTCTGCCTTGCAGATAATAGTTAATAAATAACTTGCAGCATTAATTTTGTAACTGACATTGGTAAGCATAACTTGGTGTATATTCTAAGCATCATTTTGCTGGGTAAGATTTTGCATGAGAAAGAAACTGGAAAGAAAAATCTAATGCATAGAAACATGGGTCTTGAAATAACAGTCAAACAAATTGATCTGTTCCATCCTGATGCACAATATGTCCTTCAGTCAGTATTTTAATCATTAGCAGAAATTTACTCCCAGGAAAATCCCAGTAACCTCATATAATGCACTTTCACTATGGTGTTAAAATTTGTTTAAACTCCACAGAGTTCAGTGATTTTGCACTAAAGTAAGCTTTGAACATAATCTCACACATCTGCTTGCTAACATCTCAGTGGCACAAGCTAGATTTCTGTATCTTGTCAAAGAACCCCTAATTAACCTCTCCTCATTGTAGGCTGACATGCTGCATGACACATTGTAACTACGGAGAAGATATTATGAGGTGCTTGACTTGTTTCACGGTTCATGATAAAAAAATTGATGTCAATTAGGCCTGACTAGAAATTGTTGTTTCAATTTAGACTGGTGCCAAAGGACTCATGACCATGAATAAACAACTGTTGTGATGAGGTTATGCTAGTGGCATGGTTTGGACCATTTAAACAGCAAGCACTCTACACAAGACAAGAATATCAATAAATTAAAATCCTGTGAGTATTTGTGCTTTGGTGTTTCTGTGTGCTTCCAAGGGTGGGATAGAGAATGATAAAGAGGAACCAATTTTAGAAGAAAGGAGAAAACTACAGAAGGTTCAGTCAGAAGGAATATTTAAAAAGAAATACATGCGCATTGAGCAGGATTAATAAATACTTAGTGAGTCATTTATGGTATTTTTACCTAGAAAACTGAGAAAGTTTTCTTCCTGAATGGTAGTTGATATATAGGTTTGAAATTAGACGATCTATTTTATTTCTAATCTTGTCATCACTATTCTAATCCTCTAATATTTTTAAATAATTTCAATATTGTGTATTAAAATGATATAAGCTCAAATTTAAACATCTATTTAATGCATAAGCTCTCATATTTCTCTACAATTTTTCTTTTTTCTCCTTTGACATCTTTTATTCAGCTTCCCAGTTCAGTGTTCTTCTGCCTCCTTTATTGATGAATCTTGCCTTTTCTGTCCTTGTCAAATGAAACCAGGACTCTTCACTATCATTTTTCTTTGTTGCTCCTCTTCTTCCACAGCACATGAACAATTCTATAGTACCTCAATTAGAGGCTAACATTACCAAAGTAGGTGAAACACATTTTAGGACTGCACAGCAAAATGTGCTGTCACCTAAATTCTTATATGTTTCTGAGATATTTAAGACACAAAGCAGTGTTGATGAAACAAAAGCAAATAACTTATCATAAAATTGGCAAAACTTCAGCAGAATTTTTTTTCTTTAATTTTCCTTGCACTCTGAAATCTTAAAAATAACATTTCCATAAGGAGATACAATTTCATATATACACGAATATGTGCTTTTGCAAACATTAATGAAGATGACACTTCAAATCTCAGTATGAAATTATAAATGAAAAACAGTGATTACAATTCATAGTTGTAAGACTGGAAGCAGATGGACAGCCATGTGGTATATTTCACATTGTTCATTGTAACACATTTTCTATCAACATTTCATTTGGCAACAGCACAGATGACACACTAATAATATTTGGAATATTCCACAAGATATGCAAGCAAAGGTGTCACTTGATTGTGAAGACAAAACTGCTTCACAGATTGTCATAGAGAACTTAATCTTTCTCAAGGCATCTGACATTAGACATCCGTATTTTTCTCTCACATGTCTTGATGTCTACTCTGCACACATTCATGAAGTTATTCAGGGATAGTATCTAAACCATACCTTCAAAGCTTGAAGGAAAAAAAATGAGAAGCTAGTTCTATGCATCTTCGCATCTTCTTTCCTGCCCTGATCAACTAAATCAACTGTCTTAGTTATATGAAATATACCTTTTGTTTTGGGATAAGCACTCTAATTACAGCAAAATTGGTCCAGATATGACCGAATAAGTGGGTTCTGTATGCTGCTAACCAAAGAGTGGAAAGCAGAAGTGGGAAATCAAAAGTCAGTGGACTGACAAACTGAGCTGAACTGGAATCTAAGGGTAAGGATTTTTCAGTTGTAGTTGTCACATTCCCTGCTAAAGCAAAACAGAGGGAGAGAAAACAGTTCTGGGATTGAGCAAGAATGCATCACACACAACAATTTGTGTTATCTATGTTGATGTATCTAAAGTCTTCCATTTGAAATGTTTTATACATTAAAAAGTCAATAACCTTGTCGCAGGATGAAACCACCCAAAAGCACAGCTCACATAAAACAAGGTCTATATCTGTGTAGCTCCATGTGATTCAGTGATTCTGGTATGCATTGGAAAGACAAAGCAGCACAGATAATTATCATGAGGGAGGCTTACTTGAAAGTGCTGCTAGATGAGATCTGAACTACATCTGCTCTCCTGTAATGGTTTAGATGTGCACTGGAAAGAATCAGAGATAGGTTGTTAATCACATTGCATCCTGGAAACACATTTTGGGGCAGGAGATCAGAAGGCAATGCTACCCCAGGCAGCCACTGCTAATAGACTTTAGACAGAGTGCAACTAAAAGAGACTTGGGATATGTGACCAACAAGAAGATTATATGAGTTTTTTGAGTTTTTAAAGGACCTTTATTATTTTATGCCCATACCACAGTGTTAGGCATATTCACTTGAAAATGTGGGGTAAACAAATACCAAGCTCTTTTCTGCCAGTTTGGATCCCTGTTGTAAGAAGTCTGGGTAATTGGGGTGGTTTTCCTTTCAAACTGTGGACATATCTTCCGTCTGTGAGTGTGCCAAGGAAAGAGATTGCTGTTCTCAGTCTCCTGCTTGCTTCCCACTGCTGTATTGCCAGGGGCTATTGACTCCTTACATCTGTTCACTGACCTGTTCCTGTGAGGAGTCTCCAGTCCATTCCAGCGAAAATGAATTGGTTAATTCTCACTCAGCTTAAACAGCATAATTCCTGGCCCAGCCTGGCTGAGTGAAAGAGGTACAGAGTAAACAGCTTGCCCAAAGGAGGGTGAACCCACAGACCATGCTTCCTCTGTCCCCTATTAAGTGCGTAGTTCAGATTTCTTATACCATGAAAGGGATTCACCAGAAGAGGAAGAAGGTCACCGTCTTCATAAAATAATGGAGTTCAATGATTTGGAGACCTCAATTTCCCTCTACCAGTGCAGTGTGCTGCATTCCCTGATGATTTCCACACAGACTATATTAGTCTGCTTCATGTTTTTTAACCCATATTCCTTTCCTGTATTCATGAAACAAGCATTTTCACACCATTATCCAAGCCTCAGCCATCCAAACATTCCATGTATGAGATGAATATATCAGTGAAACCAAGATATGGAAAGATATTGGTACCTGCAGAAGAAAGAAAGAAAATCTGAGAACATTTCTATGCTGCACATGGAGAATAGAACTGATGTATCTGAACTAGCACTGGAACTGAAAGTCAATTATTTTATGCTGTATTTGGGCTAACACTTGGGTGCCATATTGTGATAATACAGTCTTATTGCTTGCAGGACCAAGCAATGGTCTCAATACAGCATTAGTCTGGCTTAAACAGGGCTTGAAAAGTTCTTTATTTCTTGATACACACATATCCTTAGGAGCATTATTGAAACAGGAAACACTATATTTCACAGAATAGATATACACTGTAAGAGTAACAGCCCTGCATATTTGTTATGCACAATCTTTTTCACCATATTATAAAAGTGTGTGAAGGCAAGACATATAACGTCATTTAGAGGATGCAATATGGCACTTATGACAACACTTCACACATTTCCATTTCTAAAAGTGTTCTGTAGCCCACCACCAGTTTAGTTCTATAACACCCCAAAGACATAATTATGAATTACCTCCAAAACCAAAAACTCTGCCAAGTGAGTAATGAAAGGACAGACATTCCTTACCACCTGCAAATAGAATGCTCTTTGGTTATGTTACTAGTGGGTTCTTTCACTTTCTGCACCAGCTACCTGACACACCAGAAAAGTTAGATTTATTAATTTTTCTTCCACCTTGAGACAAACTCAGATCCCATGGATCCTACTCTCTGCTCTCTTCCTTGACACTGTGCTCTGACTAAATTTATCTTAATCTACGGTGTCATAAGGACAGTTGTAGCCCTGATTGCAGGTCCAGGATCATCCCTGTCATTTAAGTAAGAAATATGAGTGTTACTGGCTCCTGTTTTAATGGAAGGAGGGAGGCAGACACTTCAGTAGGCAATTAATCCTGACCCAAATCAGAATAACACTCAATAAGTACTGGAACAGGACCTCAGACACATATGTTTCTGTAATTGCATGTCTGAAACTAAAACTGAGTAATTCCAATCTTAAAGTGAAGTTTGTCAGAAGACTAAAAGACAAATTCTGTTGGAGGTAAAGGAAACAGCCCAGCTAAATTTTTCATAAAACATATTTTTGTTGTATATTGCAAGAAGACAAGAAGATTCTGCCTAATTTAATTACATGTAAACAATTATGTAATTTCTTCAGCCAGACTTCCCATGTTCACATTTTTTTCTCCTTCTTCAGCTGCTCACTACAAGCAGCTAATGTCTATATTATGTTTTACGTTCTTAGTTGCATTATCAAATTGAGATAATAAACTCCGTGGGATAGAAGCCTTGTGATTTTGTTTCAGAAAGCAGATGGTGGACCCATCAGATTGTCACTTCCTCTGTATCACTGATGATGTCTCTTTACAGTGAAGAACATTTAAAGAGAGAATTTGCTACTTACAGATTCATTTAATGAGACTGTGTGTCATTTTATATTTCTATATAGCAAATCATGTCACAGCAAAAAGTGTAGGGTGATGTTTTGGTTTTTGTTGGTTGTTTTTTTTTAATTTATTTATTGGTGCCCACTGACAAACAGTAATATATAATCCAAATTAAAATTGTCCAAATAACAGTTTTCAGTTTGTTTGAAGCCCATCTTCTTGCTACTTATAACACTTACACTTGATGTGCAGTCTATATACCATCGTTCTGTGCCGAGTCTCATTTAACAAGTGAAGTAACCTTGTTGACTATTTCGTTTGTAAAGTGTTTAAGAAGAAATCTCCCAGTGTCATCTACAAGTCATGTGAACTAGTCAAATGAATGCAATATGATGCCAAAAATTTTCAAAGTAATTATCATCAACACTTTGATCTTACCCCATTACACTGTAACATATTAGCATATTAAATTTAAATCTAAATTAGATGTCAATATAACTCCAAATTTAATCATCATGAGGGCTTCATCTGAGTTCATTGATAGCTTCTTGTTGTGTAAGTAGTAATAGCACTCTACTGCTGTTTCTGATTAACATAAACAAATTAAATCCAGCTTACAGAAAATAATTTTATCATTCAGAGTATATGGAAAAGCCACAAGAATTGTAATGTAATCATAATGACTTCCTAAATAAAAGCACCTTTGTTTGAAATTTAAATATTAAAAAGTATGTTTGTGATGCTTTGCATATGTATAATGTGATGAAATAATATTTTAAATACAATGTTGTTATTATACTTGCTTTAGTTGATTTTTGCCTGAGACAAAATTTACTACATGAATATATATTTGACTTATGCAAATATTTTTGTTTGCTTATGTAAATATTTGTGGAGGGTTTTTCTAATTGCAGTGCAATCTGGTTTTGTGATCAGCTTTCAAATCAACTGCCAATAGGAAGCAATCAAAAATATATCTCAAGATGTAGCCCATTTAAACATTTAACAAATGTCTAAAGAGGGAAGGTTTCAAAAATACATATTTTAAAATTCTCAATATTCTCTTCCATTCACCATGCTGTTTGTTTGACAGGATCTTGCATACTCACTATTTTTGTTATAGTTCGTCCAATTGTTAGGAACAGTTTTTCTTCGTAAATGTTCAAAAAATGAGAAAATGGGACTTTTCTCTGCCTGTTCTTTCAGAACTTTCACCAGTTTCAAGATTACAAGGTTTGACCTTAAGGGCTTAGACTGTAGGAGCAGGATAGTTAAAGGAAGGAGCAATACTTTCCCCCTATATCTCAATCCCAAAAATGTAATGGTATATATTATCTTAAAAAAAAAAAAAAAAAAAAAAAAAAAAAGTACCAGGTAGTGATGATGTTGGGAAAACTTCAAAGAAACACGTTTTTATGTGAGTTTAAATTTAGTCCGTCAGTAGTCCATTCTATAAAGAAGAAGACTCTGAGTGATTTTGTTTCCTAAGATTTCAATTTAGTAAACAAATCTACTTCAATATGCAATGGACCAGAGCCCAGTGAGGCAATTCTGTAGTAATGAAAGAAATCTCCTGCTTGTGAAAATTTGTGTTAGGGCGGGGGGAGCTGAAAGAAGCAGCTGAGACAGTTTTTTTGGAGGTAAGTCATTCAGATGTTACAGACAGCATTTTGGTAGCAGAAACTTAAAACATACCTCAGCGGTAAGGGAAGGTGTCACACCAGAAGTAATGCAAGATAAAATACAAAACTCCTGAGGTAATTTTTAAGTGTGAAGTCCTATCAGTCAAATTGAAGTCATTAAGCTGTGGATAAGACATATTGTTCTATCAGAACCTACTAAAGCCATTTGTAGTAGAGGATGATTGTTGTAAGCCAGAGGAACATGTCTGCTTGGTGAATTGCAGTGAACACAGAGCCTCTAATTTAGCAAGCAGAAAGCAACAGATCCTCAGATATTACTTGGATTGCATGAATAAGAAAGTTGTTTGCACAGTGAGAAGGAGGGATATTGAAAAGATAGAGTAGGTATCACAAAATACGGAGCTGTTGTTGGTTTTGAGGTTTCTTTAAACAGGAAACCTTCAAGCTTTGATCCTATCTTGAAGCACTTGCTCTTACTGAGTAAAAATAATACTCTTCCACAAGGTCATCAACCCAGTTTGCCACAGTTGTGTTTCTATATCTGTCTTGTGTACAACTGTGTTATGCTTCCAGGTCAGTTATCTGCCTCTATAATAGAAAGTAACAAAGCAATAATTCTGTACAGCAATATATTTAAAACCAATTTTCTCTTCAGTTCTCAGTTACCTAGATATAAGGCAACCATATATGATCAGCTTTCTTACTTGATTTACCCAGACATCACTACTAGATCATATAATAACCAAAGTAAATATCAGCTACGTAGATATGTTGACCTGAGAAAACCACTAAGGAGTTTACTTTTTATGCATATATTCAATATCTTTTTTGAATGTTTGGCCTTCTAAACATCCTGTAGTCCTGAAAGTCCTGTGGTAATGAATGTATATGCAGAGATATGCATCAGGACTATCTATCCATATTCTTGCCACAGCCTTATAATTTAGGATGCAATTCACCAGAGTCTGAACCAGACTTCTGAAACAGAAATTCCTATTTTGCTCCACTGGTAATGAAGGATGGTAAAGGAAACCTAGGAGATATCCAAAAATCCAGGGCTATTTTTGTGAGATCCTGTGGCACCCCAGTTGGCACAAAGTGCTGTTGAGGCTCCTGTCATCTTATGAGAGAGGAGGACTGCAGTGCTGAACAGTTCATCTTCAAAATGATCGTAAAAGAACCCATCCTGCATGAATGTATGTCATCTTTTCCTGATCTTTTGCTTTTCACAGCAGTCTGCAACACACAAACAAAACAAAACAAAACAAAACAAAACAAAACAAAACAAAACAAAACAAAACAAAACAAAACAAAACAAAACCAAAACAAAACAAAACATAACATAACAAAACAAAACAAAACAAAACAAAACAAAACAAAACAAAACAAAACAAAAAAACAACAAACCCACCTCCAGACAATAAAATAAACCAAATCAAGAGCCTCCCTCTTGTAATGTCTTCCCATTTTTATGAGAGCTTGAGCCCTAATTATTTTACTTGGTGTCCTCAGTCACTGTACAGGGAGTTACAATATATACATGTTGTAGTTGGTTTTAAATATTGACCAGCACTGCACACCATTACATTGGCTGTAGGTGCTTCAGGGATTTACGCAGTAAAATAAAACAACCTGTTTTGTCTCCATTTCTTGTAATTTGAAATATCTCTGCCATTTTCAACTGCTAATGTTCAGAGAACAGATGTTTTCAGGGAAGCATTCACAGTGGCTCAAAGACCTTGTTCCCAAGAGGTAATAGTTAATTTAGAGCCTGTGGATGTGTAGACGTAGTTAAGGTTGGTTTTCCCCCTTGCACATTACTTTGCATTGCTAACAGTGTCACATCCGTCATTTTATTGCTAGTATTGGAAGTTTTAGGTTCAACTATCCTGAACATTTTCTATCATCTACAGACTCTTTACAGCTCACTGCCATTTCCAAAATCATTAAGGAGAATAGGAAGTAAATGAATAAAAACATTGCCTCTTCCTACAGCTGTTAAATAGCAACTGGTTCACTGGCAATAATCACTCTGAAAAAACACAATCATTCTACCTCTTTATTCTTCTTTTTAAAAAGTTCTGTAAACCCTACTACACAGACAATTTAATGGACTGTTTTTCCTTCCTTTCCCAAAGAGGAGGTTATTTCTCTGGCACTCAAAGAATGTCCACACAAGGACTAATTCCCCATGTAGCATAGATGTAGCTTTATTTAAATTCCTTATTTCCACATCTCTAGAATTCTTAGGAGGATTTAACTGTTCTTGGACTCTTGTACGGGCTTATTTACAGCCCAAGGGGGTAATATATCATTACAATCTGTACACGTTTTTTTATCTGCTTCTTTTTCTTAGCATGCACAGTTACATTAAATATCTTCTAGAGGTACTAAATCAATGTTACTTTCATATTGACTTAGCTTGATTTTGCGTTACATTTTGCATCTCCTCACCACCTATATATAGGTGGTGAGGAGATGCCATAGGTACATTTCAAGACCATATTAGAGGTCTTTAATTTTAATTTATTAATTATAATATTAACATTTACGGAAAGTGACGTCTTGATGCCTGTTAACATATAATTCTTCCTATTGATACTAGCAAGGCTGCTAAATCCAAAATTGTGTGCATGGTTTTTCCCCTAAAGGAATAAAACCTACTCTGTGCCTGAAATAATACATGCTATAAAGTACCAGTTGTAATATATTTTGAGTTAATATTAGAAAAAATGAAACACATAAGCACACACTAAACATAAAAGTTTAAAAGACAGTAGAAAAAAATCAAAATATCGATGTGTGGCCTCTGAGATTAGATACAGAGAGTCTACAAAATCAAAA
The DNA here is from genome assembly GCF_964273445.1 of Streptopelia decaocto. NCBI lineage: Eukaryota > Metazoa > Chordata > Aves > Columbiformes > Columbidae > Streptopelia > Streptopelia decaocto. The sequence continues at coordinate 23,337,168 of NC_138663.1, forward strand.
TGATTTAAATCAACATCGGGTAAAATACTGTTGCTAAGTAGACACAGCTATAAAAGTTCTTGTGTGCTCAGATAATGATCTTAAGAAAAAGCCAATCATACTCGTTGTCAGAGGTACAATTTGAGTGATCAAGAGAGAATATAGAAAGTTCTTTTGTTCACAGCTTTGGTAAGAATCCAATAGCAAAATATCTTCCCCTGCTAATGAGTTTGCAATACAATGTTTTCAGAGTCAGTAAAAACCTACAAAGAAAAGGAGCTTTTTTTGTAACCAGATATCTTTAGCTTCCCAGAGGATCAAGCATTTTAGAAGATTTTCATTTGGAGATTTAGAAGATTCTAAAATGTCTTTGAAATATAAATTAAGAGATGACATGAGTCATCATGGGATCTTATGCTTGTTTTAACTCATGGGAATCATCGAATTGCTACTAATGTGGTAGGCAGAAGGAAAAAAAAAACCTGCACCCATTTGAAAAAGCCATTATGTACTCACATTATCTGAAAACCATGAAATACCTATCCTAAGAAGGTTATTGGTCAGCATTTACTAAGGCAAAATATTTGAAAATCAATAGGTTCAGAGAACCTGTACCTAGGTCTGCAAAATTTATGTAATTTTAAAAGCTAGAGGGCTTTTAGAGTTTTGCTTATATAATTAAAAAATACTCCTACTTTTCCCTTTGCTGGCTAAAGAGACATTTTAGACCATCCTGAAACACTTCAGAGCTTAAGGTTTCCTTCACAGACACCTTGCTTTATCTCAAAATATCCTGACACGTTCCTTCAGGTGGCTAGTGATGCAAAGCATGTCTCTTTCTTTCTGAGGCTGTTCTTGAAATCCTAAATATTATTCCTCTTTCTAGACATGCCACATGTATTCTAATTCATTGACTTCTATTTCATCCCAGACATGAGTCAATCACTGTTCAGTTTCTGTTTCTTTATCAAGTAAGGAAAAATACATTAAACAATTCCACTGCTGGAGTTTAATGGTATATTTTTGCTTCCTATTGTCTTCAAACATGTGTGCCATATGATTCTGACTCATGGGATTTTCTCACATTCACCCACAGGAGCTAATCCTCCCCTAAAATGCTTCCATATCTTCTTACACCTACTACCTGTCAGACTTCTCCCTTTCCAAGCCTCCCAACCTCTCTTTCACTCTCCTCCCCAGCTTTCTTGCTTCTTTCAGATACTTCTGGTATCTTCAGTGATTCTAGCACCTTCATGACCTCCCATAGCATATTTTTTCAATTCTCTTTTCAAATCCAATAATTCTTACCAGCCCAACTTCAGAATCTGCATTTTGTTTGGAAGGTCTATGCTTTTAAAGAATCATGGAGGGAATATTCCTTCATGCCAAATGTGAATTTAACACCCTACCTTTATCATGAAGAAACTTGTTTATGTACCTGTATATTCAGACATTCTGAAAATAGAGAAGAACAAATATGAAAATGGAGATGTTAAGTAAAATAAGATTTATTTCTCTGTATTTGAATTATAAACACATAGACTGCTTAGACCATTTAGACCTCTGTTCATGATCAGAACACAGCACATTTAACGTGTTTCCTGAAGAGATGACCATCTCTACTGAGTATTTATTTTAACCTTCTCTATTACCTGCAAAATAACTTTCTGACGTGCTGGTAACAGTGGATATTGTTGTTGAGGCCACTCCATGTTCATTACCTCCAAAACCAACGCTGATGTAAATTTTTGCCAAACAGTACTGATTAACACTGTACTATTATCTATATGGTGTCCATAATCAAGAGCCAGAGTATGCTTGAACTGGAAAATAGTTTGTTTTCTGTTCCTTTGCCTACTCTGAATGCTTTTAATGGATGGAAAATTCTCTTCAAATGAAGGAAAAAAGCTTCAGGGATGCTTTAATCTATTTTCACAGATAATAGTTGACATGAAATTGCTGTGCCAGACGGTATCACTGGTGTAAATTTGCAAGCACTCAAGAAATATCCCAAGGAACTCAAGATAGCACATTATCAGAATATAAACTGCACAAATGAAGTAAACATTTTATTTCTGAGTCTCCAAAACACTTTTGTTCTTAGTACTGTCACATTTAAAATTTGGTAGTCAAATGAGATCACCTTTACTTCAAGATTATTATTATTATTGTTATTGCTACTATAATGTACAACATATGGGAAATTTAACAACTGAAAATGAAGTATTTGCAAGTGCTTTCATGTAGAAATGGACTGGCTTTTCTGGGCACATACAATATGTGATGTTCTTAAATTATTTGCATATGTCAAACTGTAGCAATAAGTTATTTAGTTTGAAAAAGAATAGACTTTGTTTCAAAAGATGGATGAAATATTTAGAAATTGTTTCAGTTCAACAGTCCAGCAAGAAAAAACACCTTTCCAATACGCCCTTTACAGGATGATTGTGGGAACATCCTTTGCTCTGAAAATCTTTCTCAGAGATGATAAAGAGGATGTTTCATCGAAAAGAATAAAAATCAAATGATCCTGAGAAGGCCTACCTTCTTTTTCACTCCTAATGGGGAATTCAAAGGGGAACTGAATCTCAAATTAGGTGAAAAATAGCTGGTACTTGGTTTGAGTTACTTGGTTGGAGGTCAATTGATTCAACTGTCATTGAGTACAACTGTGTATGAGATATTTTATGCAGAGGTTAGGAAATGGGTTCGGTATTATATATCTTTGTTTTCTTTGGTCTATATTCTACACATACGCTCCCATGTATCTGGATCTGATTCCCTTGGTAGAACTGACAGAAAAGAATCTGCTCTTACAAACAACATTAATAAGATAAACTCTACTCAGCTGCCTCCAGAGTTTTCCTGGAATTACATAGCAACATATTTCCCAGTGTCACAAAATACTTTCTGTATTCTGAGCCCTGGAGTGAGCACATCAAATCAATAATTGCTTAAGCTTATGCTTAATTAGGCTAAAAAGCATATGCAATTTGAAACTGCTGCATGAATTCTTTAAATAATAGTTTAGTGGTTTTTAGAGCATTACCTCCCTCCTGTCTCTCCCCTATATTGTTTTCTGAAGCACAAGAAATGTTCATATTAAAATTAACCCATGCATCTGAGTCTGAACATATTCATTATTTGTATCACAGCATATTTTTCTCTGTGTAAGGATAGGATTTCTTTTTGGTTTATGCTTATATAGCACCTGATATAACAGTAGCCTTCTGGCTTTCAAATCCATCACAGTAAGTTGTGAAAGAGATTAAGAGAGTGTATAGGGAGTATCTGCTTGCCACCTCTTCCAATACAAGAAGAAAAGGCCATCAAATGAAGCCACTGGGTTCTGAACACTAAAAGAAAGTGGATCCTCATGCAAATGGAATGACTTTGATCTGACATGAAAATTTTTCAGAAAATTCCCAGAGTGAGAAAAAAGAAAATAAGTTATTCATATCCACCAACACATACCAGAATTTATCTGAAAAAAAATCACCAGAGAAGCACTATTCCTAAAACATGATCTAGAATTACATAGGTTGATGATTATATTTCTTCTTTTGCTCTCTGATCTGAAAACCATGTTTCTTTCTAACTTTGTATTATATTGTAATGTATGGGACATTTCAGCTTCCTGTGACCTGCTTTGTCATGTCACTTCAGATTTTCTGTAGGGTACACCTCTCATTTTGGGGGATTACAAGAGTAAGAATCAGAATTTTTTCTTCTGTCTACTATTGTTTTAAGGTTGCTACTCTAACTCACTTGGTCTTAACCTGTGGCCTAAAGCTTATGTCCATCACAGCTTTATTGAGCAGGTTCTCAGTGCTAGCAATCAGGCAGGTGTTAGGGTATTCTGAGTGGAATTGCCTGCATGCTACTTATCAGCTTCAATTAATCGTCAGGTTGTTGTTAAGCAAGACTGCTGTACCCAACTATTAGTATATGGTTTTTAGCAAAATTAACAGTTTCTGACTTGTGACCATATTACCATGCTGAATCAAACATCTGTGTGAAACCACTAAAGTAACTGATGATCTTGCTTTTGCTATCAGTCTGGTTTGTGGTCTGCCCTAGTTGCTGGACATGCCGCAGAATCATTCCTCAAGTAATTGTATCACATCTAGTGACAAAATACACTTATATTGATTAAAAAAGTCTGTTAAATCTTCCAGTTTCTCTGAAATACACTATTAACTAACTTTCCATTAGAGATAATTTAATAAAAGACAATCATCTTGTATCTGTAAGTTATACTTTGAGAACAGTGAAAAATATTCTGGTTATATGTGTTATATATTTATGTCTTCATGTTTATACTTGAACTTTGAAATATGTGTGTTGCTAAGAATGAAATGGTATACTAAGCTGGTCCCAGATGGAGATCCTCCCATTATTGACCTTCATAACCTTCTGTTGTATCTACTTTGAAGTTAGTCTGATTTGGGCAGGGATTTGGGCCAGGTGGCCTCCAGAAATATTTTCCAACTCAAAGGGTTCTGAGATTCTGTGTTGTCTTTATAGAGCTTCTGAACAAGAGTACCATGAATCAGCATTGTAAATAAAATGTCATAGAACACATAAGCTGTCTTCCACTGTTCATGGTAGAGAGGTGAAAATGGAAATAAATATCTCCAGCAAAAAAATCTTGATAACAATAAATATGCACCCTGTCAACAGTCTGAGCCTTGTCATTTTTCAAGGCATTACATTGAGAGTTTATTTTGTTTTGTTTTGTTTGTTGGTTGCTTGGTTGTTTTTTTTTTTTTTTTTTCTTTTGAAACCCTCACCAGATACTAAATGGTCCTGGTTGGATAGTCTTATGAATAGACTTACTCAATGATTTTTAATATTAAAACATTTTTTAACATCTGAGGAAAGAGACTAGCCCTGCATTTTGTGCCTCAGAGCAACCATATTGTAACAACTCTCAAGGAAAGATAGAGTGTCTTTGAAAAAGATATAACAATAATTGTTAATCTTAATTGACATTCCACTCTCCACTGACTAGAAGAAGTGGAACACAAGGAATTTCACAGGGTGTGCTACATCTCAAACCAAGAAATTTGATTTATGCAGCAGCACAGTAATTAGAACTGGACAAAATATTTTTCATCTGAAAATGTCAAAAAAATGTCAGTTCATCAAATGTGAAGTAATTTTAGAAACCTATCAGTTTTTGAAGAACTTTATTTGAGAAGAGTCTTTATGACATCTATGGCAAAAACCTGATTTTTATTTCTTGGGTTTTTTTAAGCTGTATATTAAGGTATTCTCTTGGCATCAAGTCTGGGTTTATCCATTTTTTGTTGGAGAACAGAAAAAACAGTGATTCCCATTGGAATATAGGTTCTTACATTTGAATTACATGAAATTAGAACTAATTTGATATCCCTTTTTCTGAAACTCTAACATTAAAAATAATATATATATAGCATTTTTCTCATACTCCTCTTATATAAACTTAAAATTTTCTTTAAATCTTGTAATAAAACATAGGTATCATTTTGAACATGACTTCAGTTATAACTATAGGATGAATTAAAATGAAGACCTTTTCTATTAACCCAGGAAAACAAATTTACTGCAGTGATTCATTTTACCTAATCCACACTCATAAAGATTACATGTAAAACTGTCAGTTGTGACTGTCACACAATCAATTTACACATTCATTCAAAAACATTAAGTCCAAAAGTTAATTAATTTTTTCCCTTAGTAAGAAGCAAAGCCTAAATTTGATCTATCCCAAACCCAGCTGTTTCTAGTCCTGAGAGATATCAGGCTTGGCTTGTATATGCACACAATCACCACACATGCTGCAGAAGCAATGGAAATATGCTTGTACTACAATTAGGTTTTTTCATATTATCATCATAACATAGGAGCAAAACATTGGAACATTTATTGGTCAGATATTCTGTTTTAACCAAGATGATGGAAAGATGGAAACCATGCTAAAATCCTTCCAAATATCTAAAAATATGTTTTTCCTTAATTTCAGATATCTGTTGGGTTTTGTTTTGTTTGTATTTTCCCTGGCCTTGGAAAATCCTTTATCCCTGTTAAATATTATTTGTATCCTGTAGTTCATTTGCTAGAAATGCCAAATAGATGTAAAATGTTAATATTAAATTCTTTACTGATCAATTCCCAAGCTTAGGGTCTACTACAATAATTCACACATTTCTGTAAAAGTGTATGTTGCAGAAAAAAAGCTGAATTGTTCCAGTAGCAGAAAGTTGCATAGAAAATATGATGCCTCACAAGTCAAAGACAATACATTTTTTTTCCTTCTACACTTCGCTGAAATCAAAATTAATATAGCAGACTGCAACTTCCCTTATAAAATGCAAGTGCTTATGTCACTGTTTTAGTATCAAACATTATATTTCATTGTCTCACTAATATAGCAGTGATCACAACTGAAACTAGAACAATCCAAGAACTTATAACTTGTTCAGAAAACCAATTTCCAACTTTATTTGTCTTCTGACCTTAATGTAAAAATAAAGCCTTTGTTTCTTTGGTGTAATGTTCAACACAGGTGTGGCGGGTTGACCTTGGTTGGCTGCCAGGTATGCACCAAGGTTCTCTATCACTTCTCCTCAGCAGGACAGGGGGAGAAATCACAATGGAAAAGCTCATGAGTTGACATTAGGACAGGGAGATCACTCACTAATTACTGCCACAGGCAAACCAGGCTTGATTTTGGGAAATTAATTTAATTTCTTGCCAATTAATAGCAGACTGCTAGACAAGAGCTTATCCATCTCTTCCACCTAAAAGCCTATCCCCAAACTTTCTAAAATCTTTATGGATGTATTTCTATTTCTCTATTCCTTTCTCCATGGATAACCACCTATTTGAAATCTCTTTTTTTCACCAAGTGCCATGTTCTAGATCCTACTAATATTTCAGAAAAGAATTGATCCTAAATAAAACTTGTCTTGTGGACTGCAAAAACACATGGCTCATGATTTTGTTTCTTCTTTTTGTCATAATCATCAGACTTCCAGCAGATGAGAACACATCATCCTCCCTTACCATGAGAAAAGTTACCTCGTGTTTTTTTTACTGCTTCATTCTCCTTGAACAAACAGCAGTCTTCTATATCAGTGCTCAGGTTACATGACTTAATCAACCACAACTCAGTTACAAAATACAGTAAATAATTAGAGTCATGTACTAAAACTTGTTCCTGCTTACTTCATGACTTTTTGCTTTAGAATTCATACATCTGAAATGTTAAGTTGATTTGATTCACAGCTTTCTCTATTGAGTTTGGCTTATGAGCTGAGTATTAGTACCTATCCACACTCTCCAGGCCATTTAAAAATTGCCATGATTTATGCATCTTGGTGTGCTCCTTCCTTGATCCTGTTCCTGGGTTTCAACTCTGCACAACAATATTTTTTTTGCTTTCTTTTCCTCCCAAAATCATTCTGGAGACCCACATTCATCTTTTTCTGCATATGTTTCTACTTTCATCTTTAGAAGAGTATTTTATTTGGTTTGTGTCAATGAAGTGTTTTCTCTTCTAAGAAACTAACACTCTTTTTTTTGAAATTTGAATTAGAGAATTAACACCTGTTTTAATCACAACAGGTTTGAGATTTAATTTTCCATAATCTAGTTTGAAAAAGCAGATTCTTTACTAAAGTTTCAGCATGGAATTTAGTTAAAAAGTAAGAAGTCTCAGAAGATTGTCTTTTGACATTTCCCAGTATTTAAAACATGCCAAGGAATTTTTGTTCCCCATAGAGCACTTGTCTGTCTTTCATTGTATCATTCAAGTACAATCATGACTATATGCAGAAGTCTTATGATGCAAATCAAACAAGCAAGAGATCTTAATATATAAATTAAGACAAATTTAAGTAGATTCAAATACCATAAAATAACAGGTTTCAAACTTAGAAGAATTTGTAGTGTAGAAATAAATTAAATACTTGCATCAAGTATAGTGGAAACACTTTTTATGTATCAACCAATATCTATCAGCTCCTAACTTGTTTTAAGAAATTAACAAGAGGGCACAAAGAATTCTGGAGAGCAGACTGTGATCCACAAATTGTGATAATTCAGATGGTATTAGGACAAGACTGCCTGAAATTACTCATTAGGAACATGAATTTCCAAAGTAAGTTCTTCCAAAGTATCAGCAAATAAATGGAAAGCCTTGATAATTTATGGAATATTAGCCACTGATATAAATTTGATTAGAGGATTAAAGATACTTACTAATTCCTTTAATATTAAAAACATTTCAAGTATGAATACTTTTTTACAGCATGTGTTGATTAAATTATAATAATGTTTTTCATTACACAGTTCTTCATTGTCTTCAGCTCCCGAAGAAATTCAAACAGATTAGGAAATTAATACATAATGCAAAATCTTTTTAAAGATCATACAATGAAGCTAGGGTTTAGCTGAGAAGAGAAGCCACATCTATGCTTGCATGTCATTATACAATAGTTCAAAAATCCTCAGTCAAAAACCTGAATTAGAGAACTGAGGAAATTAAGGTGAGTTAAAATTATTTTTGTACTTTCTTCTAAAGGAAACTGCCTATATCCCTAAAAGCATTGTTCCTTTTGGCTGGCATCTGGTGTGCAAAAATAAGTTGTTTAAAAAAGTTAGCTTAATCTTGAATATAAAGGACTAAATTAAAATTAGTCCTTTGATGTTATAATACGAAGCTGTTGGAAAGAAAAGTAGACTGCAGTTCAAAAGACTGATGACAGGAAATATTTGACCATTTGTTCTGAAAATTGGCGCAATTACTGACAGGTATAGAATATTAGCAAGCTCTTCAAAAATAGACAAACTTTTTCTGAAATATTCGATATTGTTTCTTAGAGAGTTATAACATTTTGCTTCATGTTTTTAGCAAATCTGTGGAATTGAGTTCCTGGGGACATTAGTTTTAAAGTTCTGTAAGGCATCCATATGAAAGAGTTAGCTTTAAAAAAAATCTATATGTGTTAGGGTAATTCCTCCAGAATTATAATTTATTGCACTTTTATTGAACTTTATATTTTTTAAATAAAGTACTTGTTCTATTGCAGTCTTTGGGTGAGTATAGAAATAGTGAAACATTTAGTGAAATAGCTGGTTTGGAATACATTTTCTGAATCACTTGGTATCTGAGTTTTTCCTTCCTCTTAGAGTTTTTAATCCATAATTCTGTTGCTTCCTTGAAAATATGTAAAACACAGGATTTTTTTTTTCCTCTTCTAAATATATTTTTTTTCTTCATTTTGGGTTTATATTCCCTTCATTTGAAGATGAATTCTGAAATAGTAATACCAAATCAAGACTGTCCACAAACTGAGAATATTTAGTTACTGAGCAAAGGCCAGAAAATAATATGGACCCCTTATCTGTGGGTAATGACATCCACAGATAAGAAATATCTTATAAGGCGATGAATCTTAAGCACCTTTATACATTGATTTTTCTACAGTGCTTAGAAAAGTTCCTAAATGACTTGTTTAGATCAAATCTAACTTTTAACCATCCGGAGTTAAATGACATAATCCACACTAAATGAGTGTGGTGTGGTACACGGAAAAGACAAAAAATACTGAAGAGACACCAAAAGATCTTTTCTGGAATGTTCTAGTGTTATTTCAGATTATCTTAATGATGGATGCCTAAGAAGGGAGGCTGCTTTATTATTTGCAGAACACATCAAACTGTGGAAAGTTGCAAGTCTAATAGGGAAGAAGGTTATAATTAAAATAATATTATAAAACACTTCAGGTAAAAAGTGTTCGGTTCAGTAAGCAAATGCTAATTTCTCCTAATATTGTAGGAATAATCAAATGTAGAGGATACAGAATGATGATCAAGTCCATGTTAAGCAGAAAAACACCTGAAGACTGTTAATTGTGAACTGAACAGGAGTCAATAACATGATGCAACCTTGAGAAAGACAGGCTCCTTACCACTTATGTAGTCATTCTTCTTTTCTGCTTCAACTGATAAGGCCTCCAACACCCAGTTTTTGAGTATGGTAGCCTACAGCCTTTGGAGTAACTAAAGAAAGGCTCCTAAAAGCAGGAAGAGTAATAGTATGAGTAACGAGGATGTGTTGACATAATTCAGTTTGCTTAAACTGGAGAAGAAAAGTCTCAGGGTTGATCTTACAATAAACTACAAATTTGCAAAATGCATTTTTGTAGTATAAACAGAAAAAAAAGAAATTCCTTTCTGTATCAATGGTAGGAATAAAAAAGAGTAACTGACAAAGAAGACTGTTCAAGCAACAGAGATTTACACTAAACTTCTCAAAGCAAAGTCTGTGTAGCACTAGGACACATTACTTTGGGGAAAAAAAAAAAAAGGCAACATTTCGATCATCATAGATTTTCAAGAACAGATTGGGCAGATGATTTTGTTCCTATTATTACTGGTTTTGTATGTTGTGAGTGGACCATAGGGCCTCCTGATGCCCCTTCCATGTCTGCACACTTTGACTGCTTCTCTATGTTTTGCAGGTGTCAACAAAGTCATGTCAGGAAATCTGTTCCTTCTGGTGTGACTACACCACACCAAACCCTGGTTAAAAATCACGGGAAAGACTAATAACTGGAATAAATTAAAACACTTCCCCAGGAGCAATTAAAACAGCATAACTCTCCGATGAAATAATGTCTCACGCAAACAGGAACGATGTAAAGGTGCATATACTTACCATTGTATCATTTTGGGTCTAATGAAAACCCAGTTAAGTCCCTGTTCTATATTTGTTTCTGTACCATTTGTTTCTGTACAATTTTTTGCCTAAAGTGAAAAAAAAAGTTCATCATTAACAAATGATATTTTATAAATTATTACATTTAGAATATCTACTTCTTAAGTAGAATTAGAATTTAGCATATCTACTTCCTAAGTAGACAAACCTTTTGCCTCCCAACCTTTCTATCAAAAATAAAAAGCCATAGTACACTTTTACTGCTTTCTTTTCTTCCTGTTTCTATTTGACTTTGCACCTTATTTTGAGTTTAAGATAAAATCACTATCCAAAAGAGTATGAATTTAGGAATCTACAATTTCAGACAATCAGTAATGAAATACATTTTCTTCAATTTACATTTCAAGTCCAGTAAGCTCCACAGGTAAGTGAACATAGTAATTAACCTGTAAATTGCCATTACACGTTAATAATCCAATAGATGCCACTTATATAACATTACCTTTGATTCTTAGGCTACAAGGAATTTTGCACTACAGTAGAAATGTAGGTGATTAATTGCTTTAGTGAGCAAATTATCAGGAAAATAAAATGTGAGAATAGAATTTGTTTTTATTTCAGAAGTCTGTAATGTACAACATGCCTAACTTTAGGTTAACTACAAAAATCTTTTATAGCCAATGAAGAGACATGGGAACTTTTACAGTGTGACTTAAGGTAGATAAGGTGAATTACTCCTGAAGAATGTATTTCTCTCCATTGACTTTGAAGATAATGCAGGGTAGCTGGAGAGATTTTGATGTTCAGTATTTAGCTATGTAAAGTAAGGTGATATTATGTCATGTCTGTATCATGAAAACATTACCATTCTGGAAAATAATTGGATCTACAGTGATGGCTTTACAATTAAAAAAAAAAGAAAAAAAATCAGAACTTGGAAAATAGAACTATTTTAGGGTAGGACAGTCCCTCTGTAAAAGGCTGAAGCAAACTAATAACAAGAATGCTGCATTATTGTTACTGTAATTATAGCACATACATATAGAAGAAAAATCATTCTCTCCATCTGTTGGTTCATACATACTTTCTTGATAATTTTGTGTGTACCACTTACAGTCATTTGGAAAATATTCTCATTTTTATCTAATATGAAGAGCTTTTTGATTTAATACTTACTCTGCTCACTGATACAATACAGATGTAGTTTCTCTACCGAGTCAAATTTGCTGGAGTTTAAATCTGCAGTCCTTTAAGTCATTCAATCTAGATCATATTTGTGGAAGAGAAAGAAAAAATCAAAATATCTAGTTCTTATTAAGGAGTGTAAGTAAGAAATTATGGAAGGATAGAGAATAAGGCTGAAAAGCTGTTTCAGAGAGGGCCTCATCCTTTCTTCTGCCTGAGCTCACCGCCGTTTTTGGCATGATGCAGTTCCTCCCATTGTTCCTATTTTGCAGTTCTTTCAAAGACTTAGCTGTTTGCTTAAGTGATTAAATGGGAGCTTAAGCAGTTTTGAAATCCAGCTCTGAAGTTTTAAACAATTATCAAAACTTTTTAAGTAAGAAGGAGAAACAAAAAGAAAAAAAAAAATAGGAAACATTAATTGCTTGAGCACATAGCTTCATTTTAATTAGTAATAATAATATATAGTAATAGTAATGGTGATAGCAATATAACAATATAACAACAGTAATATTAATAGTAATATTAATAACACTAACAGACACATCCCATTAACAAAGACATATATCATCAGCCTAATTTTTTCTGTGCTCTTTCATTCTGTATTCTGTCCAATAATCTACTTGACACAAAACCTATTTGCTGCATACATGACATATAACAAAAATCTTTATCATACATAGAAAGAAAAGTATGCTGTAATTTTTCCAACACCTATCACATATATTTAGGATCAAATAACGTGCTAACAGTATGGGGCTTCAAGATATCCTCAAGGCAAAAAGTAAATCAAATACCATGTTGAAGTTAGAAAAAATTCTGGATTTGTGTTACTATACATTAAATTAGAATATGTTCAGTCATGTGTGTATCCTTCCCAAATATCACAGAATCACAGAATGTTAGGGATTGGAGGTGACCTCAAAAGATCATCTAGTCCAATTCCCCTGCCGGAGCAGGAACACCCAGATGAAGTTACACAGGAAGGTGTCCAGTTAGGTTTTGAATGTCTCCAGAGAAGGAGACTCCACAATCTCCCTGGGCAGCCTGTTCCAGTGTTCTGTTACCCTCACTGAGAAGAAGAAATGTGATTTTGACTATAAACTGGGGACAAAGTTTGAGCAAAGTGGAAGAAGTGTTAATTTCATTTTAAATCCTCACAGTGTCAAGAAGTCACAACACTAAAGCATATTCAAATATCTTGCTCCTCCATTAATATCAAAACAACCGTAATTTAGGAAAGTATCCTCTCCCTGCACCCTGAGGCCCCTAGAGACACACAAAATCTGAAAACCCAGTTCTGCCTACTCCATTGTAAACATTTCACAACTGCTGATATTTTCATCTGAAAATCTAGAACACAAGTAAACATAGAGTACTACAGAGTGAGAGATTCTCATTCCTAAGAAGAACTGTTTAAAATATGTTCATTTTTTTCAGAGTGAATCATCATAAGAAGGGCCTGGCCTTCTTTTTTCTTTTTTAATATCTCAGAGGGTCTCAGGGGTGGCAGAGGGGAGAAGGTTTTAGATTAAGAAAATAAGAAAGTATTTTATCTTCTGGAACAGGAAAAGGGAAAAAGTTTAGCTAGTCACAGTACAGGAATTACATTTTATTCCAGGTTTGCAATGAAAATTAAGAACAAACACTGTATTTCTTACAAGTGTATAGGTGGGAATACCTTTGAATAGTTAAGTACAATTTTTCTTATCATAACAATCTTCCTGAAGATCATTTAAATGTTTTCCATTTAATGAAATGCAATACGGCTAAATTGTATTTATTTTTTTCTCCTTTATATATGTTATTTCAATAATGAATATCAGATTATTGAATACATAGAAATACAATATCAGTTACTTTCTGTTAAAAGCTACTCCTAGGTGAAAGGAGTCTTTTGTATCAACCAAATAATACAGTTGTTTTTACCTCATTTTCCCCAAAAAGCATTTTCCTTTGTTAAGACAGTAGCCTTTTGTGTCAACTAAGATGTCCTGAGAATTATTTGAACATTCCCATCTTTATTATACTATTATGCTTTCCTAGTCTTGTTTTTTTAATTCATGTTTGCACCTGCCTTTTGTGGTAACTAAAACATTTTCTCTCTCCAAATGATGTACAATTTAATAATATAGATACAGATAAAATACAGTGTGGGCCTTTTTTCTTCTTTTTTTTTTTTTTTTTTTTCTGGTGAATCTGTCTCCATTGCATTTTTTACTATCTCTAGTCCAGTCAACAAAATATTTAGTCCCAAATATCCACTACTTTGCTGGCTCAGTTTGCTTGTTTGTTTGTTTGTTTAAATCATGATCAGATTTCATGAAACTGTTTTGGTTTTAGTAATTTGTTTCAATAGCTCTGACACTGATGTCTCAAGGTATCTATTAAAATGTAATAAGCATTGTAACATGTTTTGGTATCTCGTTCCATTTAACATGATCTGTACTATTTAAAATAGTCCTCAGTATTGATCCCCTTTTATTTTCAATGTAGCGTACAGTGTCCTTGGTTAGACACATTATCTTCTTCTCCTAACAATATTAATTTTAACTATATTCATTGATGACAAGCTTATTTCAGCTATTCTCATTCATATAATAGACCCGAAGACCTCCTAGGGAATTATGTCTAGAGAAAATAAAGTATGCAAAGAATGCTAGTAAGGCATCTAATTCTACAAGTTTAATGAAGAAAAAGGCATGATAATTCAGAAAATGTGAACTCCTACTCAAATGATTGCAGCAAATTAATGTTTTGGGCTTATTTTTATTAGTGTGTTAGAAGTAAGTCCTTTGTGAATCTTGTCAGATGAGTAATCAATAAGGGCAGTGACTTTCAAAGTGAAGACTGGAATGGTTTATTTGTAGTTCATACTTTTTGCTATAGATATATTTTTAACGTAACTAGTCATCTGATATTGTTGTCCATTAACATAGTAAATTAATATGAATCAGAGAAATAAAAACTCCCTTATATTAGAATGGTAATTCCTGTACGATTTCTAAGACTGGAAAAAAAGTGTAATTCTCTGAAGTTGGTATCTTGAAATGCAGATTATTTTTATTATTGATCTAGGCATGTGTAAATAGTCAACATTGATCAATTTTGTTAATGATAACTGCATCATAACATGTGAAAGACATCAGTACACATAAA
Source organism: Streptopelia decaocto (assembly GCF_964273445.1). NCBI lineage: Eukaryota > Metazoa > Chordata > Aves > Columbiformes > Columbidae > Streptopelia > Streptopelia decaocto. The sequence goes on from NC_138663.1 coordinate 23,352,196, forward strand.
TCCACAAATACCAAATAAGACAGATCCACACTGCAAATGATCTGGAGATATCAAAACAATAATAGATTACATTTAAGAAAATGTAATGTACTATTGCTTGTTAAATCCTGATCCTGAAGATGGGAGACAAGATATAAAAAGCTGATGAAGAGGGGAATGAAGTTTTGGAAAATAGCAAGTTACAATAAAAAGGAGTTCATCAATGATGATAAACTAAAGATACAGTTTGCAATGTGATGTCACGATAGAGAGAAAAATGGTATCAAAACCATATTTATAATCTGAATGTGGATCTAATATTAATCCATGAGGTATTATTGCATTTTATAAAATCTTGCTGAAAGATTACCTGAAAAATTATATGGAATTGTCATTACGAGTCCTATCAGAGCTCCCTTAGAGTTCTACTAAAAACTCAGCATACACTTCTGGTTTCTTGGTTACTTGTATTATGTATTTGGAATTCTTGCCCTTAGAAACTGACAATTGTTTAGGGCTCAATGACTTTTTAATAGAGACCATGATTTACCACATGCTTTACAGGATGTCACATCAGATACTTAGTAAGCAAATTATCAACAGATCATTTCTGAATTTATTGCACTGTATTAATAACTTATTAACTAAATTTCTGCCCATTGTTTTTGGTAGATGGTAGTTGTTACTCACCATATGTGATTTATCATGGAATTTCATATTATTCATTGTGGAATTCACAGATTCCCATCAGGTCAGAATCCATTTACATAAACTGTAAAACACAGAAGAAAAAACCTCTGTCTTGATCAACCTATTTAAAGTAAAAAAGTCAAATACACAAAGATACTTGAAAAGCTGGAGAGTAAGTTTCAGTAAATTTAATATCAGCAACAAGTTAAACCAAGAACAAAAAAGTTCTATTAACATTATTTATTAGTAATGTTTTCTTTTAATGATGTGGTTAATTACTTCTAGTCTAGGTATAAACCCTACAAATTCGTTATTAAAGTCCACAGCTACATATTCCCGCATTACAACTAGCTGACACAAAGATGCCTACAACTTGTTCAGACTGCCAAAAGCACTTCAGAGCCTGCTCAACCTTTAGCAAGAAAAATAATTATTTTTCATCCTTGTTGGACATTATGCTTTTCCTGTCATTATGCATATGTTCAACACTTTATTCTTCTTGTATTTTTCTTGTACTGTCTTTGTTCTTTTTGCACTTTTTTTTACAGGCTGTAAAATTTTATGTGAAATCCATTGTTTTTATTTCTACTCCTATTTTCCTTGGAATGCAAGTCCTTATAACAGCAGCCATTCGTACTTCATCTGTTCCCACAGCTCATTTGCTAGCTTTTGTCTCTGACATCCATCTATGTCATCTACTTCATTTACTTGCTCATTTTTTTTGTCTCCTCTTGTGCCTCTTGATAACATACTTGACACTATCAGAGTTTTATTTGGTTAGATAATAGGATTCAATTACGTATTTGAGCAATGATCAATCTACTTGCAACCTATACTGGATATTTCAGCTCATAAAAGGGGTCTACAAGAAAGATGGAGACAGACTTTTTAGCAGGGTCTGTTGCAATAGGACAAGAGATAATAGTTTTAAACTAAAAGAGGGGAGATTCAGGCTAGACATGAGGTAGAGACTGTGTAAAATGAGGGTCGTAAAACACTGGCCCAGGTTGCCCATAGAGGTGGTAGGTGTCGCGTCCCTGGAAACATGCAAGGCCAGGCTGGATGGGCCTCTGAGCAACCTGACTTAGTTGAAGATGTCCCTGCTCATTGCAAGGGATTTGGACTATGACCATTGAAGGTCCCTTCTGACCCAAACTATTCTATGATTCTATTCTATGATCAGCATCTGTTAATGGCCATGTTCTTGATTTGTTAAACATGAGTTTACATCCTGTTTTGATACAGTGATATTAGCAACATGATTCAACTGACTCTGATCTAGAAAGCTCCAAATCTACTTTCTCAGGGCGTGGTATTAAAACGCACTCATTTCAAGGACAAACTAAACTGAATTGAATGAGTTCATTGATCTTTCTCAAATTATGCCTCTCTATTCCGTTCTAGTCAATAACCTGCTCTCCCACTTTAGCACTGAAATCCCCTGCAATATCTAAAACATACTTTTTAAACACAGCTTTATTTAGTTCTTTCTGTTGCAGTTAGCAATCTTCCATGTCATCACTCATGACTGTCATACATTTACACAACTGGGTGATCTTGAAGTGAATTGAAACACACAGCAATGGCTGGATAATGTGTTTTCTCAAAAGGACTTCAGATCACAACTTTCCTGATCAAATGCTTGGTTTTTTTGACACAGGAGGTTCTTTGCTGGAAATCAGGTAGTCAGAGCTTGAAGAGGCATGTAGAAGAATTACACACACCCTTCACACTTCAGTATCCCAACAAGTTTCAAACCCAACTAGATAAAGATGTTACTTATAGGAAAGCCCAAATTTGCTGAAGAAAGGATTTTCAGTCCTTTGTAGGATTGAAAAGTCCAGTTCAAGCTGTTTCTTGCAGTTAGACATCTTTTAATGCTTGTGCTTAAATATCTATATTTGCAGACAGTTAAAAAATTACGCAGTTATTATAATTTTCAGGCACTTATTAATTAATAATCAAATATCCATAAATACTTGAGCTTTCACCAGACAATATTCAGCTGTAGTTCATGGAATGGTTTGGATCTATAGTTGGGAATCATAGCAAAGAACTACGAGCCTGCTATCACAGCATATTCTCTTTCCCTTTATTTTGAATCACTAAAAGTATTCTTGAGCATTTTACTTAAAAAAAAAAAAATCCCATATATAATTTTTTTCTGTATTTACTCTGAGCATGAAACAAACAGTTCATCTTTTACTCACAGAGTAACATCCTGCTCTTAGACAACAGATTATAATTTCTTTCCCATGCTAACATGTCTACCTTTCATTACCCAACAAGAACATAAATTAAAAAGTAAATGTTATGTGATAAGGACACCTAGCTGGTTGAACGTAACCTATTTTAACTACCGAAGCAAGGATGATTTGAAAAATGTATATTCAGGACTAAGAATGACTACTGAATTTGGAGCAATTTCTTGAAGGACTGATTATTTAGTGATGGAATTGAACATGTGAAAATACTCAATCCATTCAATAATCAGTGAACACAGCACGGAATGAACTGGAGGTAATAATTCATGATAGGTATGCCAGTGAAGAACAGACACATTTATCTAGTATCTTATGAAGAGAAGATAATGCTATCTGAAACATTTAAATGCCTTTGTTGCTTTTTTAGGACAAAAGGAAAGATATACATCTTAATTTCAGCATTCAGCCTATTGCCCGAAACAACAAACTCAGATTGAATGGTGTGCTTAATATTATTTTCTCTCAGACTTAACTTTAAATCCTCCACAAGGCAACTAATCTTTCATTTTCCTGCATTTTAAAAAATGTAATACACTTCCGTGTACTTTTCCAACGCCTTGAACCATAACCATGTGTAGTTGCATGTATATAGAATGTATGTACCTGTTTATATTTTTAATTTTAATTATGTTGATTATATAGTGAAAATGTGTATCACAGATCCATTTGATGTCAGTTCTGATCTCCATGTATTTTTTCTAACTATGTATGTCTTCAAATAAATATATTAAAAATAATAAGAAAATACAACTACTATAGTTTAAGTACTCATGTGAAATCCAAAATGTACATATACCATAGAAAAACACTGGAAAAGTGAACAAATATGTAAAGTACCTTAAAAAGAAGAAAATTAGATATAATTGTTCTAGTTTCAGTGAACAAGAAAAAAAAAAAAAGAAATTTCTTAATAACAGAATTAATCAAATTTTCTGTTATTCCCCACATTGACCTCTTAGGAAGACAGGACTAGTAGATATCTATTTCATGGCTAAATCCAAACACTTGCTATATTGATTAGTTATATAAGTCTATTTATTAACTTACTAAGATAGGAAGGTTGCTAGATCTTAGAAATATATCAAGTAGTATTTCCCAGTGAAATCTAAAAATCCAGACATTTCTTGCAGGAAACATTGTGTTATATTTGTACTTCTTAGGCTACTGCTTATTTCTTTAACTACTGTTGATTATTCCATGTTGGAAAGTATCAACAGTAGACAAATTTGCCACAGTGCATTTGTAGTATCCATACATTTTCTGAGCACAAATATTTTTTAGATGAAAACAAACTCCAGGACCTGATCAAAAACAGGACAAAGGAACTGACAACAATGTCTAAGTTTGGTTGTAACAACACAATTCACAATTCCAAATGTGGAGCTTGCCATAACATGCAGCTTCAGAATTGAACCTGTAAGAATATATGTATGAAAGAAAATGTGTGTCCTGAATCCCCCATACACAATTAAGCACCCATTTTACAGCCATGACACAGATGAAGGAGAGGAGGAGAGTTAACGTCTACATCTGTATGCAAGACTGCAAATAGGTATATTTTAACAGATAGCAATTTAACACAAAGTATACCTCTCTCTTTTATGCTCAGAAGCACACAGTTGCATAGTAGCTCATATCAAATAAGAGTGAAGAAAGGTCTCTCATATCCCAGTCTAGTTTACTTCTTGGGCTTCAGAGCATTTTGCTGGGAGGTAAGAATGTGTGCTAGACCATTCTGCTGTTGAAGGTGTCCAGGCTTCCACATTTTTAAATGCATTGAAATAAATAAACTTAACAAGTGATAAAATCAGAGGACATGCCAACCACCACTTTCCTTCCCTGACATAATAAAACATATTTGCACATATGCATGTAAAAAAAAATTGGAATCTGAATCCATGTGGATTTTCTAAGTCAAAGCAGTTTATACTTTGTATAATTTTTTTTATTTCATTTAATTTATTAAAAAAAAAAAAAAGTAAGTCAAACAATAAATCACATTGTTTCCTAAATTTGCATGACAGAGAGCATTTTGAGTTCTGTTTTGAATAAATCCTTCTTTATGTGGTTGATCTCCAACTGGAAAAAGTTTTGTCCACGGACAAAAATATTTTCTGCATCTTGAGGCACTATTTAGCCTATTAGCTCTAATTACTCATGCTGAATTTATGCATGTATGTTACATTAAGTAATTTCTTTTTGTCTGAATACAAATGTTTTCAAAGGACAAAATCTAACAATGTAATAATGAAAAATTAATCTTTTATTCCCCAGACACTGAAAAAGGCATGTTACAGAAATATCTCTTGATCTTGAGAGTTTAAATTGCTGTTCTCACTGTGAGTTAATAATATCCAAAGTGCTGGACAATGGAATATATGGTTATGGGGTTTACTTACTTTTTAATATTTAACATATAATACATTTTACAAGCTTTCTGCATGCATAATAACAAGGCTATTTTCTTCTAAAGGCACAATATATTATAGACCTTCTCTTTCTCTTTTTTTTCACTTTAATGTAAATAGTTTGAACTTCAGTGATATTGATTGATGTCAATAGTTTGGTTTAAAGGTCTACTCGGTGATGTACCATTACAATAGAAACACTTGACATGTATGCATCTATTCTTGGAAGTATCACAACCGGCAGGAAGACCTTAAATAAACTATGAATTTCCCTACTCTTATTCATTGTAAAGAAACAACCTGATATGGCTTCCATCACTTTTGAAGTGTTGCAGAATCTTGGGGTAGATGCAAGTTGAATTTCCATTTGGTTTGAGCGCAAAGATAGCAATCATGTGCTGCTCACACAGATGCAAACAGACTGAAGAAAATCAAATTTTGTTCTTGTCACAGTGCTGTAGCTCTAGGATCTCTCACATGTTCCCTTTTACTGAAACAGTTCAGCCTTCATTAGCTACCTTCTCTGCTTTCAATCCATGGAGTTGTTACTCCACACTAAAACTACTGGGCAATTCAGGAGGGACCTGAAGATGTCTCTAGGATAACTGCTTGCTCAAAGCAGGGTTAGCTATGAAGTCAGACAGGTTGTTCAGGGCTGTGCAACTGGGTCTTGAAAACCCTGAGCGATGGAAAGATGCTGGACAAATTTTCTGGGCAACCTCTTCCAACTGTCTGGCTGTCTTCATGGGCCAAAAGTTTCCCCTTAGACTAAACTTACCTTCTCTTCTGCCCTCTCAATGTACACCCTCTCAATGTACACCACTGTAAGGAGCCTACTTCTGTAAAGAGAGGACCTTGAGCTCTTCTCTATATTAAACAAGCCCAGTTCCTTCAATCTCTCTTCATAGGTGAAAGCATTCTGGCTCCTGACTGTCCTGTCCTGGTGATCCTGCACTGAACTTGTTCCAGTTTATCAATGTCTTTGCTGTATGGGGGCAGGAAGGAGAGTGCAAAACTCCAGATGTAGTTTAACAGATATTGCTTGTAGGGGATAATCCCTTCACTTGACCTTCTGGCTATGCTCCTATTAATACAGCACAGGATCAACCTTCCTTGCTGCCAGATGAAGGATGCATGCAGGCATGCTGCCTGCTGGCTCATTCTCAGCTTGCTGTCAACCAGGACCGCTGGGGCGCCAGTCAGTTCCCAGCCTGTGTTTTTGCAAGGGATTACCCGAAGTCATGGTACAGACTGCAGTGCTTCTCAGGTTCTTCAGGTATTTATGCTGTATCTCTGTACTGGGCATAGGAATCAGTCACAAAAGAGCTGAGATTGCTACTCAGCTGGATGTTGACAATGGAATAAATAATCCAATATAAGGCATCTGGTGACAAAGCTGAAGAAGAAAGCAGGATTTTATAATGAAACAGTATGAGACTTCTATAAGCAGCAAATAGCTGAGTGAGAAAAGTAGACTGTCTTTTTTAAAGCCACACCACAAGCTCAAAGTAAAAGCAACATTCTTGTTGAGTTCTTCAAACAAGAAGAAATGCAAAAATCTGTGAGAATATCCAGGGACTTACTCATTTACATGGCATTTCTTTATTGCTCTGTAGTATGCAGCTGCTCATTCTTACCAAGTTTTCACAAGTCCAATGTGATCTGTCAATCACACAAACCAATATTGCCTAGTTAACTAATATCAGTCATGTAGAAACATGTGAAAGTTACAAACACTACATTTAAAATTTCAAATAAAAAAAGGCAATAAGTTCACCCAGTGAGAGAGAATTATGGATAAAAACAACACAGTCATTTACATCTACAAACAAGTACCGTGGGCCCTGAATATTGAATAAAAGAGTTAATTTGCTTTGAAGAAGAAATGTAATAGTCTGACAGAATAATTTCTTCCACCATGATGGTAGAACGATATCTTTCAGGTTATATTCTTTACAATGTTAAAAACAGAATTAAAAAATTGAATGAACTTGTTTTACATCTAGATGGACAGTAATCATAGCAATCCATAGCTACGTTTTCATATTGAAAGCAATGTTCCACACACACAGAATAGCTAATTGTTCAAGGTTGTCCAACTAATTACTAATATTGTAATAGATACCATATATGTAACTATCTGTTAAAAAAAAATAAAAAAATTGCTGCCTTACATGTATTTAGAAAGACAGAACAATATTTAAGTAAATGTAATAGACTGAAATCTGAGAAAGGCTGGAAATCTACTAACTTTACTTTTTTTCATCTTATTTTCTGATTCTAGTAAACCATATAATCTTATAGTATTAATTTTCTTTTTCTGTAAAAATAGAAATAAAATGTCCATCCTTTGTATTCAGAATTGATATTCAGAGTTATACAGAGTTTGTCCTATACCATGCTTTAATAGTGTGTTTAACAATATATGGCTAATGCTGTCGTTACTAAGATATGCACAATGACATATTAATTATTAATAGCATCTCTTAGTAAAAAAGTTCTGCATAGCCTCAGATAGATAAGCAGTTAAGGTATACGGCTTGATAAACCTCTTACAACTCCTTTTGAGAGGAGGTAAAACGAGTTAAAGGAGCACAGGTTCCAGGGATTCTGGTCCAAGCTGTCCTTGCCGTGAGGCGTGCACTGCCATGTGGTAAAGGTACTTGTATAGCTATTACAACAGCAAGCCTAATGACCTCCAGGTAGATAAGAAAAATCCCATGTAAATCTGTATTGCATTGAATAGCACGTATCTATAGGAGTAAAATTTTTGTTTAAGATTGCTTGTCTGGAATTGCCCCTCTGCATAACATTTGCTTTTGGTTCCTATGTACCTTACACAGTGATGTCAAGTTTGATTTCCTGCCTCATACTCATGATTTCAGGTTTCATTACAGCGATTCGGTTTCTGCTCTATTGAATAATCAAAGCTAAGAAAAATCAAGATAAAAGATTTTGTACAAGAGTAAAGAGATGTGAATGTGAAACTAATAAGCTTTGAAGTGTTGACATTGGGAAGGCTGCTGAAAGAATCCCTAAATTCTTTAAGCCACAATAAAACTTGAACTGTCTATGACATAGGTTTTAAAGTCTTATTCAGGTTTAAAATATTAAATCTTTTGTCCCATTACAAACACAGCAAGAAAGAAAGTGTTAGTGCCTAGATTACAAGAACATCATTACTCCATTTATCCAAAATGACTTTTATAAATGCTCTAGACTTGATCAAACTAAATGGATATCATCTGAGAGCTTGACTTCCACAGTCAGTGCTGGGATAAAATGATAGTGCAGACAGATTGCAATAAAACAAAGCATCTACTTAGACTATTTTATGGTCTTCCATCAACACAACATTTGAGTTCTTCAACAATTTAATACACCTGTTAAAACAATACTGGTTGGCTGTTTATAAATTTTTATTATATGCAAATTTTTAGCTAGAAAACTTAGGCCAAAATATGTAAATTGGTTTGCTGCTGCCACACAAAAAAAAGTCTATGACAGAGAAAGGAATTGAAGTTCTTCAAAGAAACTAGTAAGGACTATAACCATTATAATAGTCCTTCACTTTGCTGTAACTTCTGGTGAGAAAGACCATATACTGTTCTGGAGAGTGGGCAGTAGCTGCAGCAGTACATCCCTTGCAGGTCTCAGATGACTGTCTTTATAACACATCTCCCTGTTTAATGAGTTACATTCTGGGGATGAATCAGGAACTGAGAGGAGATTTGTACTGTACCTTGGTGAGTAGACCTGAGAAGTCCCCTAATAAAAAAAAATGTTGTATTCTATGATTCTATTATTTGCATCAAACAGCTGTTCTACAGGTATGGTAGACTAGATCCTCTCCATCGTGTATCTGATTCAAAAGCTTATTATTGAGATACACAGCTATTTTATGGCAGACAGATAAACCTGACAGATAAGACTAAGAGAACATAAGGGTTTCTAAGCTTCTCTAAAATTCATAACTCTTTCTAGCTAACCTCAGCAGGTGAGTGGTAATTTCCAAGAGCATTGTGTTTGTCCAATTCAGACTATGAAAAGCTACATGTAATCAGACTTTACCAGATTGCATTTTATTCAAAAGGCTTGGAAATGAATACCACCCTTGAGAGGAAAACATTGAAACATAGAAAGGCTAACTTCATTGTTGCAGGGATAACTCCTATCTGCTGAATGCATGCTTATATGTAACATTAACTTGTCTCATCCTACATCTAGCCAGTGATGTCAAGAAGCAGCATATCTGTTGGTGTGCTGCTAATTAGTTAAACTGATATCCAGGAAGATGTTAGCATTCCCATAGCATTATTGCACAGCCCCCTGTACTTCAGCGCACTGGTGTGATCCTCCTTGCCAGTACATGGGTTCATGTTGGGCAGCCAACTAGAGAAAGTACTTCATTTTGTCTCACCTCATCAAGGACTCATCAAGGATATCCCAGCACTGCTAGGGACAGAGGACAAAGTAAGAAGATAGAAAACTACGTGTAACAGTAAAGACAGTAGAGACTGGTAGATTTGAGTACCAACATGCTTGACGCTGTCCTCTACAGGATTGATCATGGTATCTGTAGAGTCCTAGAATTGCATGGGTATAATATAAATTGGTAGGACAAAGAGCAGGTTGAGGAAGAATTTGCACTATGTTACCTTTACTCACCTCCGGAATGTTCTGCCACTGACAAAACTGAAATGTTAAATTTGACAGGAGGTCTGAGGTTACGGAGTCTCCATGTGCAGCTAACTCTACTGAATATATTTTTTACTAAATGGAACAGGCAGTGAGGAGAATTTCTGTCTGATAATTTACTTCAGTAAATCTTTCCATAATAGTGCTTCTTATATAGAGAGATAATCCATCAATTTTGTTCTGAAGGAGCAAATGTTACTAAAGATTGCTATCATAATAACTACACTTGATTTTTCCATGTGTTCTAAAATCATCATGATGTGATTGCAAAATGCTAAGATCAGGATAATTTTACAATGAAGAAGGAATCCCATTAGGTATACTTTTCCATCTGTAATTCTTTTAGAAATTTCTATTTTGCAAGAAAAAAACTTGTAAAGCATGTTTTATGTTGTTAGTGACTGGCTGTATTTCAATAAAGCAGCAAGCCAAGAAAGCAAAGTGAGGAAGTAAAATCCTATGAATGCCAGTAGTGTTCTCCTAAAGCTTCTGTTTCTTTGTGGTTTTATCTGCTCCTGAGACCTTCATATATTTTTTATCTTTGTTTGTTTTGTTGTTGTTATTTACAATAATTTTTGTATAGCTGAATTAATTTGATGTTCAGAAAAACATTCTGTTTTCAGATTTAAACTGACTGAAAACTCTTTTCCTACTGCTATGTTCTTCAAACTATGCAATTAAATTATTATATAGTCATAGTTCTCAGTGTGATAACATTGTAACAATGTTCAAATTAATATTCTGATGTAAATTGTTTGAAGTGCTAAAATAATAATTATTTTACAGAGTAGCATAAGCAAAAATACACAGATCAACATATACTACATTTGTATCTGTTTATTTGAGGAAGTTGTTGTCATAATTTCCCATTGATCTATGGGATCCTGCAGATTCAGGGAATCAGCTTTAAAAAAAAATTCCAACAACAGCAGATCCTGTTCTTTTCTAACCTACTCTGTTTCTACTCCATGGGTTTGAAATGTTCGTCATTACATTTTTTCTAAGGTAAATTGCCTATATTCTTTAGACCATAGGTTATTTATTGATATAATAATAATTTAATTGATCATATATTCATTCAAGCTGAGTACGTATCCTTGAGAACATTCTTGTCATTAATTATAAATGCTGAGTACAGAGCAAAGTGTGCATCCAAAAGTGGTGATTCAGTCCAGTTAGGATTTTCCTTTATTTCATGTCAGTATGCTTTTACTAAAAGCAATCACTATTAATAGTCAGCTCTATTAATACCATCTTCATTTTCCAGCCAGACTGCACTGATGCTTGGATATTAAATATTTAGAATGGGAATTATCCAGTTAGGAGGGACTACTGAGGCATATCTTGTTAACACATATGATTACTAAAATATTTAATTTTTCTTCCATTGTTTGGACTAGCTTTACAAACATTCCATATAGATTAAGATCTTAGTTCTTTTCCTCAGAGTATTTGATAACCTGACTGTCATTTACCTACTATCTTCAAAGAACAAACAGAAGACAGTAATTTTACTTCTCTAGTAGCATGAAACCGTATACAATAAAGGAAAATTAATCTGCTCAGCCAACAGGACTTACGGGTCAGTCCAACACTGTCGAAAAGGAAAGATGAACCAATAGAAATTACATTGCCTTCTGCTCCTCAACAAAAATGTATTCATGCATGAAGTCATTGGACGAGTCAGGTTGGAAGAGACATCAGAAGTTTTTTTAGTCCAAGCTCTTATCCAAAGTAAGGTCATCTATGAGATCAGACCAGAATTCTCAGGGTTTGATTCACATCTTGAAAACCTTCAAGAATGGAGAGACTGCACCACCTCTCTGGACAGCCTTTTACACTCCCTGGCTGTCCTCATCAGGAAGAAGTTTCTCCTTGTATCAGTCTAACCTGCCTTGTTTCAATTTATGTCTATTGTCTCACATCCTTCTGCCATGCCTCACTGTGAAGATGCTGTATCCAACTTCTTTATAAACTTCCCATAGGTTATTTTGGGCTGCTGTTTGGTCCACCAGAAGCCATCTCTACTCCATGCTGAACAAGCTCAACTCACTCAGCCTCCTCTCACAGGCCAGGAGCTTCAGCATCCAAACATCATTTTGACCCTGTCCTGAACTTGCTGCCATTTATCATGGAATCACGAAACAGTTTGTGTTGGAAGGAACCTCTGAAGATAATCTAGTTCCAGCCCCCTGTTGTGGGCAGAAACTTCTTCCACTAGATTGACATGACTTTCAACACTTCCAATGATGGAGCAATCACAGCTTCTCTAGGCAACCTGTTCCAGTGTCTCACCACCCTTGTCATAAAAAAATTCTTCCTAATGTCCAACCTAAATTTACTCTCTTTTAGTTTAAAACTTTTACCCCTTGTCTTGTCACTACAGGTCCTGGTAGTTGCTCTCTGTCTTTCATGTAAGACACAGTAAGTATAGAAAGACCACAATAAACTTTCCCCAGAGCTTTCTCTTCTCCAGGATAAACAACCCCAACTCTATCAGCCTTTCTTCATAGGAGAATGTCTGCCTTTGACTGAGGGGGAGAAAAACTGGATGCAATGCTCATGCTGTCATCATCTGACAATTGGTAAGAGAGGAGTAATTAGTTCCATCTGTTCATCTTAGTGTTTTCTAATTTTCTCTGAGCAGGTATTTGTTAACCAGGGGCACTAATAAAGATGTGTTTCCTCTGACTTTGTGTACTACATCCCCAAAACTTTCTCATGTAATGATAAATGTATTTAATGTCCCCTGCTTTTTTGACTAAGGAGATATCAAGACATACTGTGGTTAGTTTGGAGATATGCATAAACTAATTGACCAATTCTAAATGATTTTTCATTTAATTTACAGTATTTCATTCTCAGCATACCCTAGATCACAATCAAAGGTGATATTACCTCCTTTAACAAATTTAACAAACCAGATATGCATAGCTTCTGAAAAGCAGAATTGGAATGTAACAAGATAAGCAGCAGGGAATAAGAAATGCCAGCTATATAAGCTTTAGTTCTAGAAAGGTACATAATTCACCTTCCCAGCACAAGGTAAAAAGCCTATTGTGATTACCCTGTTCATTGTCAGAGCTGATCACGATATACATCCTATTCCTAACTGAGAAAATCACTGAGACATTTACAAAAGCCGAAGCTACTGTTAAGACATAAGATCTCTTACCTTTTGGTTACTGTAAAATGTATGGATAGCATAGTTCTTGTCAAAAGATGTATTTCTGCATGAGATGAAATAGCAGGATATCTAAACCAGCAACAGCCTTGTTTCTCTTCAGTGTCTGCAACAAGCGCATTATAGATGAATAGTACATTGAGGTTTACAGGGAAGGGAAGGAGATTGGAAACTTGATTTTAACTCAAGTTTCTGGAAAAAAGTGAGGTGTGAAAAAATCAAATTTCAACTCTGAAGTTTCTATCATCAGCATAAAATCTCCCTATTAAATGTTCTATGTTGTGCAGTTGGACATAATTTCCTATTTGCATAGCTCGATATAACATAGAAGCACAGGGTAGAATATGTTCTTATAATGTAAAAATCTGTTGTAGATAATTAATAGGTATGTCTTGCCACGCTGTTTTTGGTTTGGTATATATAAATAAACAGCCCTTATATTTGTTCACTATACCAAAAAAATGTTTTAAGTTGTATAAGATTACTTAAGAAAAAATGCTACCCTTTTTGATATATTTATAGAAAGTCAAAATTGTAGTCATTATTTCTTACTCAGAGAACAAAATATTCTGAAGTCTTGAAAATTTCCTACAACTGGGAAAAAACCTTTTCCAGTTTGGCAAGTACAAACATGTTCAGTGTGACATCATGAAACATTATTCCTATATTCCTATATTTTTCTTATTGCTCCATCATTTTGTCATGTTTTCTTTGAAGTCTATGGGAAATTTTGCCAGATATTCTAGACAAAGGCACTCTGTATTTTACTATTATACTGTAAGATATATTTCATGGCTGTAATGACTGAAAAATAATATTTTCTGTATACACAAAGATTCTTCTCCACTTACAGTTCTGAGAGGTTTCCAAATCAAAATAATACACAGTGTCTATATGTGGATGGAGTAAATAATTTTGTAAATATCTATATATCTATATCTATAATATCTAAAAGGTGATAAAACCTTACTTCACTGACTATTTAGTTCTTTTCAGCTGCAGATTAAAAGGATGCACAGACGCTATGGAATAACAAAAGAAGATGACATACAGTCCAACGCCAGCTTCTTTCTTAGCAAAGAAGTAAGAATTTTGTTCTGAGTCAGATTTTGTTTTCATTCCATCAGCAACTAAATTGCATCAACTGAGGCTGAACAAAGCTTGAACTGAAAACAAGCATGCTCCAAAATCCTAGAGAAAAACAATACAAAATTAAATCTATGTCGCAGTCATGAACAGAGACAGCTCAAGGCTACTCAGATGTGTAGAGAACAATGACTTTTTCTTTTCACTGAGTGAGAAGCTAGGGGTGAAGACACAAGGAGCAAAGATGGTGTGGGAAGATGAGTAAATGGAGGAAGGGGGCAGCAGCAGCTAGTTGCAGCTGATACCACCTGGCCCTCACTCCAGTACCACTGTTCCACCATTCTCCAGAGTAACACCTTCTTCTCCAGGAGCACAGGTAGTCTGTAGAGGTGTAATGTTCTGCCTCTCAGTCATATGGTATTTTAGACAAGTGCTCATTTTGTATTTGCCTAGAGCTGCCTTAGTCTTGAAGAAAATGACATCTAAATAAATAAATAACAGTTTAGAATGCATCTCTAACAGATGCATATGAGAAAATGAAATAATAATTAACAAGGTTAATCTGTGAATGACTCATAGAGTGAAAGGTGGTCAGTAAAATTGCTGTATATAAGGATGTAAAAATTATCTTCCTTCTTTAGCTTTAACTGGTTGAAAAAAAAAAAAAGCATTTATAGCTCTATCATCCAAAATGTTATATTTTTGTATTTTGGGATGTAGCCAGTCATATTATCAAATTGTAGACAAAATCATTAATTTTTGGAAAAAAAAAAAATCAAAATAGAAAAAACAAACTGAACAAGAACACAACTACAACCTTAAGAAATGTTAAAAGTTACAAAAAAATTTACAGTATCGTGGGACAATGTTAGGACAGGTTGACCGAAAGGGAATCACACGTTCAATAAAGCCTTGAATATGATGGCAGCTGCTATGGGTGAACTAACAGACCTCAGACATTAGATTATGGTTTCCTTTTTCTTTTCCCTTTTGTATATTCTTCAATATTAAAGCAATCAGTCTAGATTAGCTGAATTTTTAAAGCAATTCCTTCTCTTTCTATTCAATTTTTTGGCAGGGAATCTTTTCAAACTATACTGGAAAGACTAAGAAGGAAAACCCAAATGAAAAAGGGAACAGCCCCCATGCAGTGCACTTCTGCCAAGTGCCCTGGAAGAGAAACCATCATCAGCGATATGGAATTTTGTCTCTTCCTTGTAGATGAAAAACACAACAGTAGTGCAAACCCATACTCACTTAGGAGAAAAAAAAAAGAATGAAGGTACTAAGGAAAAAACACATATGGAAACACTCTCTCTGATGGAAGTTGAAAAAACAGTAATGAATCATGTACTATAACTGCAAGGATTCAGCCTTCCCCAGAGAATGCCTTTGAAGAAGACGGTAAGGATCACAGAGGAGACAAAAGCGGGTTCCATGTAGAAACCCAGCTATAGTGTCTTACTCTCAAAATTTTCTTAAATATTCAGAAAAAAGGTAATGTCCAAATGCATACAGGACATGACCCTACTGAAATTGATCTAGAGCTTTTATTCCACCAGAGTCATAAGAGTAATCAAAGCAATTCAGAGGTATGCTCCAGGGCCAGAGGACTGTGACATGAAAGACACAACTGAATTTGGAAATGGTATATTAAAAAAAAAAAAAGAAAAAATCTATGTTATTTTCCCTTTGCTCTGTTCCTCTTTTATGTTGAATAAGGAAATAACCGCTTTAGATAAGAAAGCAAGTGATCCTGCTGATCGCAGCTACAGTATCAGTTTGCCCCTTCTCAATTACCTCTCAAGCCCTCTCTGTCTGAGTGCAATACTCACTTTTCTCTTGCATTTTAAAAACTATCACAGACCTGTAAAGCATTTAATATGCTTCAAGTTTTGTTTTTCTGGACTGTAACAGCATTTGTGTAAGTTTTAGAAGTTGGTTTTGACCTCCTTTGCAAGACAGAATTCCATTCACTAATCCTTCCTAAAATATAAGTTCCAACGCATCATATTTAAAAAAAAAGTATTAAAAATTGAAACAGGCAAGTGACAGAAATACCATCTTACTTTTTCCTGAAGAATCATAGGTAATTTTTACTTCCATTTTTAATACCTTACTTAGTTGTTCTGCATAAAGTTCACTGAAGGCTTCTACAGCAAAG
This sequence comes from Streptopelia decaocto, assembly GCF_964273445.1. Taxonomy (NCBI): domain Eukaryota; kingdom Metazoa; phylum Chordata; class Aves; order Columbiformes; family Columbidae; genus Streptopelia; species Streptopelia decaocto. The sequence continues at coordinate 23,368,669 of NC_138663.1, forward strand.
ATTTCCATATATGAGACACATATATGAGAAAGAGATAAAACATTCATTTTGAGTCTTATTCTAGTATACACTGCTTCTAATTCAAATAAATAAACTCTCATTAGTTTCAACTTTAGACTGTAATTTATATAGATTCATTTTGCTCCTAAATGCAGTCTTCTATTTATAATCTAACAGATTTTTTTGTGTTTTCTCATACATTTTCATCTCCTCTTTCTTCTCCCATCCCATACTTTATATCTGACTGACATATTTATAGGTTTGATGTAAATTTTTTTAAATTGTCTGAGATGGTACTTTCCTATATTTTTACCTGCCTCCTTTAATGTAGTTTTATTCTATTCACTCTAGTTTTTTTCTTGAGGGAAATCCAAATAGGAGATAAAATGTGGGTGTTATTTGACCCTCTACATTCTCAAATGTCTTTGTGAACAGCACAAAGTCATTACAGATTTTGAAATTCTGTAGAAACATAATGGGTCAGTAAGGCTGTATGTAGCATCTGCTCACTCATGTTTTATAAAAATGCATGATCCATCCTCAATTTTACGTGGCTGTGCAAGGGGCTAGATAAGATATAACTGTCCTCAAATTGGTTATCCCCATTGGTATCAAAATAAAACTGTCCGGGTTGTTGCTAAAATATTTTAACTCAAAAGAGACAACTGAAAAACATTTCTTTAAAAACTCTATGTGCTATGAAAACAGTAACAGTCGAATGAATTAATTATTACAGAATTGTGATTTTCGAAGGACCACATTTCAAAAGTTCTTCCTCCTCAAATCCCTATTCCTACAGCACTTTCAAGGAAAGGACTGTAACATAAAAGATGTTGTTTCATTGTGCATTAGAGATCAAATTTGCCATATTGTATAATTTCTTGTCAAAGTTCTGGTTAAAATACTGCAGTTTTCAGAGGAAGTATCTTTAACAATGTCAGATTGTTTAGATCAAGTAAAAGTCATTTAGCGCTACATTCTGCTTAAGATATAATATATTAATACACCCTCAAAATAATTTTCTTCTTATTGATATCTGTCATTTTAGTGAAGTCATACAAATCATTTACTAGAGCAAAAAGTTATGTCTCTTCCTGACAAGAGGATTTATTCCTCCACTTAACTTCAGCTTTCTAATAAGGCAAAAAAAAAGCAATATGTTTATCTCCTTTTCCAACACATCTACACACATTACTAGTATATTCTGCTTACAGGGAAAGAGTGAGTGCTTCCTTTTAAAATACATTTGTATTGCATTTATACTGTTTGTTATATCGTTGTTATACTATTTTGTTCATACAAAACAAGGAAATAGACAAGGGGTAAAACTGACAGCTCCTACTTGATACTACAGTGATGTCACAAACTTGTTGGGACTCTTCTTCAAGTAGGAGTTATTCTTTTGCAGACAAATCTCTTCCTGCAACTGCAGAACAGGAAAGAAATAACCTTTATTGCTGAAATGTTTGTGTGGTAAGTTCTTCCCTGTGTTTTATCTACCCTGCTATAATGTATTCACCTGTCCAATATTATCTGATTTAAGAAATAAGTGTTAACTTGTCTCGATTTTTTGCAGATTATTATTTGTTCTGCCTGTGAACTCTATCTTGCCTTATTCATGTAAGACATTACTGTGATGTCAATATAATTTCTCCATAAATAAGGCAAACTACATTCTGACCACTCTTCCCTGGCCTACTTCCCTTTTTTTTCCCATGGTATTAGCACAACCACATTATTTCTTCTGAGTTTCAGGCTGAAATTAACTAAACAAACCAGTAAGTAGTACTACTACAATGAGATGTGGAGGATCAGCAGTTACTATGTATTTTATTTCAGTAGAAATAGACTCATTTTTTGTTGTTCTGCTATGGAAGCAGTTGGGAACAATTATGGACAAGTATTGACTTAAGCTGTCTAAGAATCAATCCAGCAAAACTATTTCTGTGGCCTTCAAACAACCAAAATCAGTAAAATGGTTTACCTTATTAGATTCAGACATGCTGAATCTGAATTAACAAATTATGTTTCTGATAAAAGAAAGACTCAAATCACAGATTCCAAGGTAGTTAAAGAAAGGCAAACACTACTGTAGAATGCAGTCTTAACTATACCTTTTGTTGTTGCTGTTTTATAAGATCTATATAATTGCTTTTTTTCAGTGACTTCATTGATGTTTTAGTGTATACCTCACAGCAACACTTAAGGTCTTATAGTAAAATCAAACTATTTGAAACAAGCTTCCCTTTGCTACTTAAATTCAGCTTATTTGTTATCATTTTTATAGTTCAGTTTTAATTATGCACTATACATTATTTATATTATGATATTATACCCATGTATTATATGATTTATTTTATTATACACACTTTTTCTCATAAAACTGCTGCCTCAGTACAAAAAGGTCAGTGCTTACAGAATAAGCACAGAATGAGCAATTTGTTAATATTTTGTTTTAATTTTTTAGATCCACACTACTTATAACTTTCTCTTAGAAAAGATTTCACTTTTTGTAAGCTTTCAATATTTATCACTAGATTATCTGAATGGTCTTTATTGATTTTATCTGTCACCTGCGGTGTGAGGTGATGGTATTATAACCACTGAAGCATAGAGTCATTACTGTAACTAACATTAGTTATTCGATTTAAGATGCCTATGTCCTAATAGTTCAGAGGACTCTCAGTTTTTACAATATTTACCCTTAAAATATTCAAAATATTATAATGCAATAAAATAATACACTTCTAATGAACACACAGTGCAAAAAAATACTACAGTTGCCCAGATTACAAAAAATTTAATCAAACAGGCAGGGACAGAACCAATTTTACCAGGGGCATTAGAGTGTCCAAGTCATCAGATCATTCTTATTCATTAGATCAGTTTTCTTGCTTTCCTGATTTTTTTTCGCTCTACTTCCTGCCATCTTATGTTAAGAAAGAGGCTAGGCCTCGGTCCTGTACAACCTTGTTTCATTCTCTGACTTTACCCCATGGAATGAATAAGGCATGGATTCCCTAGGAAAAAAGAACCAATTAAAATCATCAGAGACTGCAACACAAGACCTGTGTATGCAGAATATTTAGTTGTTTGATAAAAAATGTCGAACGTAACTTCCAAGATATTTAAAAAAAAAAAAAAGAAATGTGATTTTCTTGCTCTTCAAAAATGCCATTGTACACTACATTGATTTCCCTGTTGTTCTTCACTTTAGTTCCTTAACTATGGCACAGAGATAATTCAGTAACTAGATGTAGCAGTTGAAGAGTTTTCTCTCTTTAAGCCTAGACAATAAAGGAAGCAGGACAATAAAGGGATAGCAGGAGAATTTCCCATTTGCTCCCAAAAAGAAAGATGTTCTATACACCCTGATCTCTAATCCAGGTTTTGATTAGAGAAGGAAAGACTACAGATGTTTGTGTCCATCTCCCCCTACAGCTGATCCCTTTATATCTTGAAGCAAGCACACTGAGGATGAATCGAAACCAACTGAAAGACAAATTTCAAATCAGACCATGTCACACTCTGAGTACAGTCATTCCCACTTGACAATGAGGTGAAAGCAATGTTTCACCATAAGAAGTATCATGCCACCTTTAAGTACAGGAGGTCATGACAATGCTGATAATAAACCTCATTCCTAAAATTTTCTTCCACCTGTTTTATCTGTTTGCTAAAATAGTGTGGAAAAGCCAGTTTATTGAAAGCTACACACAGCTAAGACAGCAAACCGGCAGTCTATTCCCTGTTAAGTGGCCTCTAACCTTGATAAGAAACCTAGTCCAGTATTATTCTGTGATGCCTTTAATTTTCAGTTCTCATGTAATGTTAGGACATACCTTCACAACTGCATCTTGATATATAAGATATTTGTAGGTTTTAACTTTATTTCTTTTGTCCTTTTGTCTCACCAGTTTCAGTATGCACTCCAATGTATCAGGCACTGACCTTTTCTCTAAGACAGTATATCTGGAGACATCTTGGTCATTTTGTGGTTTTCACCATAAATCAAGACTGAAGACCCACTTATTTTTTCTTTGCTTTCAGACTTGTAAAATTTGACACTGGAAACTATGTCATAAAAATATTTTTTAAATGTTGTTTCAGTTATCTTACCAGGAGGGCCAATATATTCAATATATTCATTATTCAATATATTCATTATTCAATATATTCATTAACGACTTGGACGAGGGAATTGAGTGTACTATCAGCAAGTTTGCTGATGACACCAAGCTAGGAGGAGTGGCTGACACGCCGGAGGGCTGTGCTGCCATCCAGCGGGACCTGGACAGGCTGGAGAGCTGGGCAGGGAATAACCTGATGAAATTTAACAAGGACAAGTGTAGAGTCCTGCATCTGGGCAGGAACAACCCCAGGTTCCAGTATAGGTTGGGAGATTACATATTAGAGAGCAGTGTAGGGGAAAGGGACCTGGGGGTCCTGGTGGACAACAGGATGACCATGAGCCAGCACTGTGCCCTTGTGGCCAGGAAGGCCAATGGCATCCTGGGGTGTATTAGAAGGGGGGTGGTTAGTAGATCAAGAGAGGTCCTCCTTCCCCTCTACTCTGCCCTGGTGAGACCACATCTGGAATATTGTGTCCAGTTCTGGGCCCCTCAGTTCAAGAAGGACAGGGAACTGCTGGAGAGGGTCCAGCGTAGGGCAACGAAGATGATTAAGGGAGTGGAGCACCTCCCTTATGAAGAAAGGCTGAGGGAGCTGGGTCTCTTTAGTTTGGAGAAGAGGAGACTAAGGGGGGACCTTATTAATGTTTATAAATATATAAAGGGTGAGTGCCATGAGGATGGAGCCAGACTCTTCTCAGTGGCAAACAATGATAGGACAAGGGGTAATGGGATCAAGCTGGAACACAAGAGGTTCCACTTAAATTTGAGAAGAAACTTCTTCTCAGTGAGGGTGACAGAGCACTGGAACAGGCTGCCCAGGGAAGTTGTGGAGTCTCCTTCTCTGGAGACATTCAAAACCCGCCTGGACATGTTCCTGTGCGACCTCACCTAGGTGTTCCTGCTCCAGCAGGGGGATTGGACTAGATGATCTTTTGAGGTCCCTTCCAATCCCAAACATACTGTGATACTGTGATACTGTGAGGACAAAAAAAATGATGTAAGTCAAGATGATGGGATAGGAATTGAATTAATAGAGAACTTTTCCGTACGTGATCTCAAATTAAAATTCAAACGAGACCAAAAGCAATACTGATCAATACTGTTAAGAACTTTTGTGAATGTTAAAGCCTGTGTTTATTTTCCTTTATTTTTTAAAGTATAATGGACATATTTTTGTTGCCAATGCCTACAGACTTTTCAGAAGCAAAAAAACATTGTATACCTTAAAATGTAAACTGAATTTTCAGACCTATTTTCCACAGAAACTGTTTCTACTCTATACTTTGGCTAGCAGTAGCAGATAATCTCTGTCACATATTTCCTTTCTAGTTTTGAGGCAACTTTGTGTTCAAATAAGGTAGTTTTAAACAAAATATGTTAGTGTTATGCTCTTCTATGTTGCCAGTGTTTTGTCCTTGTCTTCTCACTTCCATTTCTGCCTCAGAACTAGAATGTCTTCTCAGGTGTCATGAAGAATCAGAGTCCTATTGCACGGGTCACTGTCTCCGACTTCTTGAATTAACTCTTAAATAACTCCCATGGTTGTAAGGAACCTCAGATGTACACTATGAATCTCAGAAAACGTGAGAGACACATATCTGTTTGCACCTGTAAAATATGCAACAACTTTTTAAATGAATTACCATTTACATTTAACCAAGTGCCTACATGTTTTTCTTTTATTTGGATTTTTGCTTTTGACTGAACAAAACATTAGAAGTTGTTCCATATGGTGGATTGACAGATCATCTTAATATGGAGACTGCAGGATGAAATTTTCGTCCTATACGAAAAAACCAACACATCCGCAAGACATGTTTTGAAACCACATGTCCATTCTGGCATTAGCCTGCTGTTTACTGCTGTTTAGAGAATAACACCTAATAGGCCTCCATGCGCATAGATTTGCAGGTTTTGTTCTCTAGATCATTATGAGATATAACACATGCATGTTGGCTGGAAGTACTCTGCTAGTATGTCTCTGAGTGCAAGTGCGCTACTTGCTTTTATACAAAACTGTGTGTTGGCAGATGTCCTTTGAAGTATGGCAAATGACAGTCACGTTACCATAGTGGGCCACTTGTCTTTATGGTCATCCAGTGAGGAACACTGCAATTTATAATTTATAGTGATGCAACCTTATGTAGTGAACACAAAGGATGGAGTAGAATAGCACATAATTAATTCAATAACATTTAAAAAGAAACTACATTTTACGGTCATGCCTATAAAAGGAAAATTAGCAGAAGTAATCAGCTTACACTGACGAGTTCCAAAGCTGTGAAATAATAATGCCTTAGCATGTGAGGAAAAGTAAGATATAACTGTTATGTACTGTGCATACAGTACTGACTGGTAAAAAAAAAAAAAAAAAAAAAAAAATTAGAAGTAAAAACATCTATCAGAATATTCAGGAAACGGGTTGACTATATTTTTTTTTAATACATGTGCAAGCTATTTTGTAGTTGATAACACATTTTGTTCTAAGTAAAACAGCATCATAAAATTGAACTACAGTCCAATTTGACATAGCCTATCAATTCCTAAATCAAAACAGTTAGACATATTTTATTGGAAATGCAAGGCCGCTCTTCCAATTTTTACACTAACAAGAGGATACAACAACATCCATCTGGTGTTGCTTCTTTATTAGATATTTCATTAGTATGTCCAGAATCATTCTGACTGGCTTAGGTAGACATTTAATAAGACTCATTCTTTAAAAACCATAAGTGATGGTAAAGCGGCAGCACACTTACTTTGCAAAGGAGATTCTCCATTCAACAACTGAACAACTGCAGCTGTTTGATAGGTTCCCTTCTTTTTAAAAAGTTGCTTGTAACGACTCCAACTGTATTCAGCTTTTGTCAAAAACCACCTTTCACAGAATTTCAAAAAACAGGCAAAAGACAAAAAAGAAAACTTTATATAGGAGCTAAAATAAATTCCCTTTTCAAGAGTTCCATTTCAAGATATTTTTCCCCTTTATATTTTTCTTTTCCTTTTCCTTTTTCTTTCTCTTTCTTTTATTTTCTCCTTTTTCTCTTTCTCTTTTTCTCCTTCTCTCTTTTTTTTTCTTTTTCTTTTTCTTTTTCTTTTTCTTTTTCTTTTTCTTTTTCTTTTTCTTTTTCTTTTTCTTTTTCTTTTTCTTTTTCTTTTTCTTTTTCTTTTTCTTTTTCTTTCTTTTTCTTTTTCTTTTTCTTTTTCTTTTTCTTTTTCTTTCATTTCTTTTTTTTCTTTCTTTTTTCATTTCTTTTTTCTTTTTCTTTTTTTTTATTTCCTCTTTTCTTGTTTTCCTTTTACCTTTCTTTTTAACAAAGAGAGAAGTGTGCAATGATGCTGTATGCCTAATTACCATAAGACTAAGCAAGAAAAATATGCTCCAAATTTATAAGATTCATTTTGCTTCCCTGGAAAAATCCTATTAAAATATATGGGTTTGGAATTTACAGACATAAAATAAAAATACCACTTTACTGATCTTACATGGTATGGATAATTACCCATCTTAAATATGTCATTGTTATGCATCTGATATTCATGTAATCTGAAATAATTTCATCAATTATAACAATTTGTGTGATCTGTGACAGTATTGTCTTTTACATAGAAGCTTTTTAATTTTTTTTGTTCCTATGGTATTCTCAATTTATTGTAGCATAACTGAGAGCTGAACCTTTTGCATTCTTTTGCAATTTAAAAGCAGACAAAACACAAAAATACGCAATCTCTGAACACCATCAAGAGCATATATATATGCTTGGATTTGTGATATTGGTGTGAAGATAAAAGGCTTTTTTTTTTTCTTTTCTCAAATAAATTAGTTCATCATCTCCAACTTGCTTGATGAGTATGGAAAAAAAAATTGCACATATTTTAGAATCCAGCACTTCTAAACTCTTTTTTCTTTTATTAATCAGTAACATTACAGAAATGGCTTAAAGAATAACTTTGTATTAATCAAAATGTACAATTGTTAACAGCAAAATAAAAAAAAAAAACCACAACAACCTTTTGCCATATCTTGAAGAAATTATCTCGGTGCAGATATTTTAATTTTAATTTTTATTCAATAAATTTTTTATTGCTTTCATCACAATTTTGGCTTTGTATGTTGTTTATTTTTTTAAAGTCTTCTTCATAAATGCCCAGTAATATACAAACACCTGTTTTTAAACTTCTCAGTTAGTACCTCTATATTAACCTTTGATACCTCAGATGAAGGGGGGAGAATCTGTACCACAGCTGAAACCAGATGCTCACTAGCCTATACATGGCAACATACTTGTTTTGTGTGACAACATATAGGCTGATGCTGTCTAGTTACATCATTTCAGAAAATAAAAGGGATGGACTTTTTCACTTCTAGGAGACTACCATCATCTGAAGCAATAAAGCCCTGCATACTCAGAATTGTACCCAAGCTTATCACTTCAGTTTATTTTGCATGTGGTTTACATTATTTTAATCAGATGTTGCTTGTTAATGGAAATCCCTTCACTGAAAATCCCTTGGAAGTCATCTTTCAAATTATAGTGGTTGTGAAATAGAGAATTTGAAGATGAAGAAATGTGTGGGGAAATAAATGCAGGGTTCACTTTATTTCATAGCTATATATTTTGCTGTAGAAAGTACTTCTCACAGCCAACAGGGACTCTAGCACCTCAGTATTCATTAAAACCAAAAATAAAACACAGCTTTCTTTCTAGCCTTCCTTGCTATAACCTTGAAAGCCATGAGCAACACCTGTAACTGATGGAAGGTAGCAGAGTGTAACCAAATGTCTTCCTGAGACGAAGAAAATTTGAAATTATATCTCTGACAGCTATGAACTTCCCCATTTATCTCACCCAGGGCTTTGTAGACTCAGTGAGCCCATATCTACAGATCAGGTCATTTATTCATAATATTATAGGATACAGCATTTTGTTATAGCCAGTCAGTCACTTAGCATTTTGTTTTTCTGTTTTGTTGTTGTTGTTTTGTTTTGTTCTGGTTTTGTTTTTTTGCCCATTTGGGAGACTCTGTTCAGCTGTTTCTTGTTCTGTAAATTCACCATAAGGAGGAGTTAATCAGATTTCATGCATGCTCATTGTTCTGTTTTGTAGTATATATTTCTTTTTTACCTTGTTCTTATGGCATTATGTTTCAAAAAATATGCTAATTCTGATTATACAGCCTTCTAACGAATTTCAGTTTTCCCATTCATATGATGTCAAGGATTTTTGGCACCCTTAAATGCTCAAGGAAATGCTCAACGAATAACACAGTCAGCAAATATCGCTGAAGAAGGTTTATTGGTACCCAGAGAGCAGTCTGAGACTTCAACTCATAGCCATATGCAACTATAGAATAGCTCTGTTAAGAACTTACTGCCTCGTGTAAATTGATTACGAGCTCCATCACTGACCATGAAACCGGCTTACCCTCAGCTAAATATCAAGTCCTCAAAAGCTCTGACAAGTGTTTTTAAAATGAATTCTACTGTACAGCATATATAGTCCTTCTGCACATGGAGCACAAGAAAATTAATCAGGATAATAAAATCTCCTAGAATTGTTGATTAAAAATATAATCTGTGTAATTAGTTTTCCCTCTCCTCTCCTCTCCTCTCCTCTCCTCTCCTCTCCTCTCCTCTCCTCTCCTCAGTACTGAATAGACAAAATCTCTGATTTCTACTCAGATTTTTCTGAAACTTCTGCCTATTAGAAAATGCAGGTGCTTTTCATTTTTAATTTCCTTGCACATCCCTATACTTCTGAATAAGAACTGATTTATTAATAGAGGACGTTTTCGATATCTCATTTTGTGACTACCAACGTGACCATGTGTCTAAACCTTATCACTGTATAACTTGTGTAAGAATGAGATTTGGATCTGTCCTGGATTCTTAATTCACTCAGTATACTTGTTTAGTATATGTGTGATATGAAGAATTATAATTTCTTTTGGTTTAACTAATTTTGACTTTGTTGATAATTTCTTTTGAATTTGTTTAACTTAGTTTTAGGTTTATTTTTTTTCAAACAAGTACTTGTATTGAACAATTTAAGCAACAAATTGTATGATAGAATCTCATAAAAAGAGAGTAGAGTGTACAAATTCAGTTGATGGCTCTTAGAATTTGCATGAAACGAAACAGGCACTCCCATGTACCTGTAAACATTGCTACATAATATGCTACAGTAGACTGAAGATTCAGAGGATTTGGTCCATATAATTTTATTCTATTTCTCTCTACAGGAGCATGGTAAGGTTGATGTTTCAAAGCACTGTGAAGAAAAACAACGATGTAATTCAAACCACTAGATATTAAACAGTTCAAATTAGCTTTTTTTCCCAACAGTTGGGTGCATGCTTTTCTCACTACCTATCTCATCATTTGTGGAAGAATAGTTTTCATGGGAATTCAAGCAGATCATACATTACAAATATGACTGCTACTCACATAAATTTCGCAAAACTGTTTAACTCATAAAATAATGATAATAAAAAATGAGCACAACATATAGGTCAAATACATGAAGGAAAACTTGCAAAAACTTATTTCTGCTTAACTGAAAAGTGTCAAAACTATATTCTACACTGTGAAAAAGAGTTGTGCTGAAAGCTCTGTGAAAATCTCCCTCACAGACCACCTCCTGCGGGATTGTACAGAGTACCACCCAACCTTGTGAAGCACTATGAGTGCACAAAATGAAATGTGGTACCCACCATTGAGGCAAGACCATTTAGCTTTGAATCGTCATAAGCTCACATCAAATGCCAGTACCTTTCTCGTAATCTGGTCCATGCAAACCCATCGAAGCTCTGCTGTTTTGGCATCTCATAGCCACAACAACTGTTTAAAAGGGAAGTTCTGTAGAACAGAAACATTTTGTGCCAAAATAATGCAGTTTCAGCTTGGAAGGGTTTTGTTTTTTGTTCTTTGTTTTTTTTTTTAATATGTCTCAGCAATAAAAATATGTATCTCAATTGTACTCAAGTACTTCCCATTTTTATGTGGAGTGTGTGTCCCCTGGTGCAGATGTGGGGAATGGGAGAAGTAGCTGATAGTGTTCACTGCTCCAGGACAATCTGAGATGTTGTCTTCTGTCACTGGAATATGATCTGTCCAAGAACCACAAGATTTGTCTTGTTCTGACAACAGTTTTCAAGACACTATCAGCACAACGTTATGTAACACTTGTATCAGCAATAAACAGTCTGAAGAGTTTATATTAAATTCATCTTCATGTAGATCTAAGACAGAATGATATTAACAGTAGTATGGCTAGGAAATCCCAAACCTGTTTTTCGCCATTTGACCAAACGATGCACTGTAGATATATTTTCAAGAAAATGTGTTTTCATACAAAAATGTTGCATTTTTTTCAATAGCAATACAGTTCTTTGGCAGAAGACAAGACATATTTTATTAAAAGATATCAAGAAGTTATCACTTTTTTTTTTCCAAAACTGCCATTATTCTTTTCCTTTTGCCTGGATTGTTATGAACTATTAAGTTTAAGCTAGATCATCAATACAACATCACTTTGAAATACAGCAAAATTTGCAGCCACTCTGTAAATTTTAAGAGGAATTTCATAACTTCACCTTTTTTGATTTTTCTACTACTTAATTTTAATGTTTATTTTATTAACTTGACTTTACAAAATTCCAATATAAAAAGTTACCATAAATCTATTATTAAACTTCACTATAATAAATTTGGTAGAAACTTATTTTTAAATCATATACATATACATAAAATCATATACAGACATATGATTTTATCTTATTGATAATGATAGCTAGATAGGTGAATGAGAAGAGAAAGATATATAAAAAAGATTTTCATTTTAGAATGACCTTCCTAAAAATGCAGAATATAACCAAATTTTTGTTCTTTCTGATCCTTCCAGAACCCTTTTGCTTCAAATTTCTACCAAACCTTTCACTGAAAAATCTATGGCAACTTAACAAAAACCAAATTGTCTCTCTTGTGCTTATGATTTTGTTATAAAACCACTGAGTAAAAAGCTCTTAATCTTCCTCGTGAAATGAATTTGGAATTTAATTTGAATCCATTCTGGATTAGTTAGGGAAATGAACTGTTGCTGATCATTTGGGAAAAAAAAAAATCATATTTAATAATTTGACTACTTGAAGCCGATACCTCAGGTGGGAGGATGCACTGACTGCTACTTAGACATTTTAACAATTTATTTGCTGACCTATCAATGTCATTTACTGAATTTTCTAAATCAATTAATATAAAAATAAAATCAGAGAATAGAAGCAAACAAGAAAAATAGGAAAAAAGAAAACCTATATTCACTTATCAGGCAAAACAGCATCCATACCACTCCCCAGTATTTCAGGGATCATTTTTCAGCAAGTTTTCTAGAGTCCTAATTGGCTAATGCTTAGACAACAACCTATAATAGGCAAAGTTTAGGTATAAGAAAACACCATCTCTCTGTGTTCTACAGCTGCAATAAATGTGGAAGCATTAACAATTCAACCTGGTCCAGAGAGCTGCCCAGGTACTTACTAAAAAGTAAACATTGTCTATAAGACTATAAAAATAGTGTAAATTTCCGGAGGTGGCAAAAAGTTGTGACAACTGAAACCCCAGACCTTTTTCTTACTTAAAAAAAAAAAGAAAAATCCTAATATAAAATTTTTTTCTTTTTTTCCCCTTAAAATTTCATGGTCCATTTCTTTTCAGTTTCATGACATATCTTTCTACTATCAAAATTAATGTATTCGAACAACGTCTTCAAATATATTAAGAGATTTTCTGAAAGGATAACAGTCCCATTTTAAATGAATATAGGAATGAATTTAAATGGACTTAGACAATTCAGATTAGAGTGCAATTTACAGCAAATTAAATGTAATTTTAAATAGTTTGCTGGCCAAAATAAACTACATTAAAAATGACAGCATAGAACTTTGTGATTTTTTTAAATGTATGTAAACACATATAAAACACATATAAAACATTCTTTCCAAGGTGATAACAATTTATAGGTTAAAAAGAAAAACCCACGTAATCAGTGTTCAAGGAAGACCATTAGTAAGTATTCAAGTATAGATGTCCTGCAGACAAGTAGTAAATGAAAAGAACAAAAAAAATCAAAACAAAACAAAAACTGCAAGATGTTAGGACTACTCTTGATTGGGATTTAGGAGATATTAAGAAGAGGGCTCTGTATATTCACAAAATGTCACATTGAAGGTGATCTTAAAAGGCATCCCTGTTTTCCATAGATGCACTTTTTTCTCATTTCCTTCCCATATGGATTTATATGGCAGGTATGAACTATATATTTCAACACAGGCTTTTATTTTCTGGAAATGAGAAATAAAAATATATTTTAAAGAAATTATATATTGATATTCTATTCACTGCCATACTTGTTGATGGAGAATTATGTAGAAATATATCCACTTTATGGCTAGTATACAGAGAAATAACATTAACTCAAACAAATAAATGTGGGCAACAGTTTCTCATAACTGCGCAAGGATTGCTGCAGAGTAACATATCTTGGTAAGCAATGTAATTCAAAGAAAGGCTTATGCGAAATGTAGAAATATGGCTTTTTATTGTCCCATATTGGTAAAAATATGGGCAAACTCATGTTCTCAGATAATTTTATATTTCATTTTCAAATGTTTTTATATATATATACACATACATGAAAGCTAGGAATATAGGGGAGGATTGTCCCTTTTTTCACTTGTGCCTTTTATATGTCACTCAAATTCAGCAAAGACAAGACTTTTGTCCTGGTTTAGCTTTTGTACAAATCCAGGGCAAGGCATGTTGCCATATGTTGCCCACCGCAAACTCCACTGTGAGTCTTGCTTCTGCTCCTTAATAATACATTTTTTTTGATACATTGACTACCTAACATCAACTACCTAAACAGTCCAACAAGTCAAAAATGTAATTAGTAATCATCTAGAAGGACTAGGGAACCATACAAGGTAGTTTCAAGTGCTGAATCCCATTTCACTGAGTTGAGTAACTGTATGTACCCTAGCAGAAATTTGAGCTCAGGCAAGTAAAGGAGACTTCTCTCTAGATCTGTTGTCTGGTCTAGGTGTTCCCACACTAAGCATGTTAGATGCTACGAAAATAAGTGTGCAATCAAACAGAGGAACAGCTGCAATGTTTTAGAATAGGGTTCTGTCCATCCAGTTTCCTAGTTCTGATGACAGCCATAAATGGATATTCAGGCAAAAACAGGGAAAGTATATAGGATTTCTCCTGTTAGTACTCTCCCAGTTACTGATTACGTTCAGCTCATGGAATTTCCTGGCCTTCATGTGATCTGTTCAGCAAAACTCAATGGATTTCTCATCCACATACTTGTGCAATTGTCCTCAAATACAATTTAAGATTCTGGCTACCCACAGTATTTTTAGCTGGTACCACCAAATGATTTCCATTAGGTGTACCAAAAAAAAAAAAAAAATACATATATATATATTTTTAACCTTACTATTTACTAGCTTCATTTTATGTACTACTTTCTTGTGCTGAAACTGTGGAAGAGTTGGTGAACAGTAAGTCCTCATCCCTTGGCTTCACCAAAGGGTAGTCATGCTTGACCAACCTCATTGACTTTTATGAAGATGGATGGATGATGGCAGAGCAGTGGACGTGGTCTACTTTGACTTGAGTAAGGCATTTGACACGGTCTCCCACAGCATCCTCACAGCTAAATTGAGGGAATGCAATCTGGATGAACAGGTAGTGAGGTGGACTGTGAACTTCCTGAAGGGAAGAAGCCAGAGAGTCGTGGTCAATAGGGAGGAGTCTAGTTGGAGGCCTGTATCTAGTGGAGTGCCTCAGGGGTCAGTACTGGGGCCTGTATTATTCAATATATTCATCAATTATTTGGATGAGGGAATAGAGTGTACTATCAGCAAGTTTGCTGATGACACCAAGCTGGGAGGAGTGGCTGATATGCCAGAAGGCTGTGCTGCCATCCAGCGAGAGCTGGACAGGCTGGAGAGTTGGGCAGGGAAAAATTTAATGAAATATAACAATGGCAAGTGTAGAGTCTTGCATCTGGGTAGGAACAACCCCAGGTTCCAGTATAAGTTGGGGAATGACTTGCTAGAGAGCAGTGTAAGGGAAAGGGACCTGGGGGTCCTGGTGGGCAGCAGGATCATCATGAGCCAGCACTGTGCCCTTGTGGCCAGGAAGGCCAGTGGCATCCTGGGGTGTATTAGCAGGGGGGTGGTTAGTAGGTCAAGAGAGGTTCTCCTTCCCCTCTACTCTGCCCTGGTGAGACCACTCCTGGAATATTGTGTCCATTTCTGGGCCCCTCAGTTCCAGAAGCACAGGGAACTGCTGCAGAGAGTCCAGTGTAGGGCAACAAAGATGATTAAGGGAGTGGAGCATCTCCCTTATGAGGAAAGGCTGAGGGAGCTGTGTCTCTTTAGCCTGGAGAAGAGACTGAGGGGTGATCTTATTAATGTTTACAAATATATAAAGGGTGAGTGTCACGAGGATGGAGCCAGGCCCTTCTCGGTGACAACCAATGACAGGACAAGGGGTAATGGGTTCAAACTGGAACACAAGAGGTTCCACTTAAATTTGAGAAGAAACTTCTCAGTGAGAGTAATAGAACACTGGAAGAGGCTGCCCAGGGCAGTTGTGGAGTTTCCTTCTCTGGAGACATTCAAAACCCACCTGGACACATTCCTGTGTAACCTCATCTAGGTGTTCCTGCTCCGGCAGGGGGATTGGACTAGATGATCTTTCGAGGTCCCTTCCAATCCGTAACATTCTGTGATTCTGTGATACATGTTGCCTGTGTCATTCTGTAGATTTCTGTTATGGCTTTCTCCTCCTCACAGTCCTCTCTGCTCCAGAGTGATGGGTTCTTAATCGATTCAGTCATTCAGAAGACTTTCTAAACGTGCAATCATCCTATTGTCTGTTTTCTGAACAGTTCAAATTCTAATCTATTCCCTAATAAACTAGTGTTTCAACAAAATCTTTGAAAAGCTGGGTACCAAGTTTACATTCCAGTTTTACTGACTTTTCGGCTGTGCAACAGCGAGCAACACTCTATTTAAACCTCTTTGTTTGAATCATTTTGATAATATTTTATGGATTCAAAAAACGTGCCATCCACAGATGTTTAAGGAAAAGTTTCTAAAACTTATTCTTATTTTAAAATCTTTTAGGATATGCTGAAGAAGATATTCACTCAGGAGTTGTCCTTCTCTGTTTTCCTTTAAGATAATGTGGCCTTCAAAAAAAAAGGAACTTGAGGCTAAAAACTCCATGCTAGAATTGGTCTTTGCACATTAGGTTTAGCTGAAAAAATCCTAAGTCTAGCTTTTATCATCTGTTCCATCTGAATATCACTCACTAGGGTTTGGTTTCACAGTGATGCCTTGAAACATCCTATCTTAGTATTTCATTTTTATGAATGAAAATTATCAAGTCAGGTTAGCCAGCAACTATAATACTACCAGAAGTCTGACAGCTACCCACAAGAGGAACCACAGGTCTCAGCCAGCTACTAGAGAGATCCGCTGCTGTGTGTTTGAGATCTGCTAGAAAGCTTTGAGCCTCATTAACTGGCAGCCTCATTAGCAGGATGAGGCTGTTTGCATCTCTCGTGTTTATGAGTGCTGTGTGTGTGGTTGTGGTGCCCACGTTGGCCTATTGATCCAGGGTTTCTGCACGTTGTAGGTACATGTGTGCAGGCGTGTGTACATGTGTATGTGATGACATGCTTAGCTTCACTGCTGGCCGGACTACAGCAGCCTCGTTTCTGGCAGGCTGGGGAAGGACAAATCCCTTGGTATTTGAGGCCATCAAATTTGGCTCCATTGAACTGGGAAAGAAAATTTCCATGGGTCCTTGAGTGAATTATACACACACACATATATTGTTTTATTTCATAACTAAATATTGTGCATCACTGATGTAAGTTATTTTCACGACCAATAATCACTTTTTGTGCATTTTTTTTCAGAGATTTTGCTGTCTAAAGGTTGTATTTGAAGGTTCTTCCAATGCTAATTACATAACCTCAAATCTTTACAAGTGAAAAAATTGCTATATAGATTGATTCCAAGGCTCTGTCCATCTCCCAGCTGCTCATGTTTCTTTCTCTGGCTTCCTATCGATTCTCCACTTGAACCCACCAGCCTTTTTAACTAAATGCAAAAAATTCCAGAGATAAATATAGAGTATGGATGCAGTGGGTCTATTTGGGGTCTGTAAACCAAGTAAAATCAGTTGCAAATTTTCTGTTTCAATATCACAAAACATGGTTTCATTCATTATATATTTAACTGAAGAATTGAATAAGTTTGGTCTAGCTCAGAAGAAATGGGGAGAGAAAGCTGTCACTGTGGGAAAGACTTCTATATTTCTCTGCCCTAAGGAGAAAGAGTGGGAGTGTGGAAGACTTAAGAAATTGAAACAGATATTCAGCATCATTGTTTTGTTTAAGTTTGTTTACACAAAAGAGTAGTAAAAACTTTTCACACAAAGATTTTTTTTCTAAAAAAAAAAAACCAACACAAAACAAACCACACACATTAAATATAGACACCTGGTCAATTAGATCACTTTCACAGCTAAGGTCAAGTAAAACAGATCTACAGGCAGGAAATGTTCAGACAAAGCAAACTGGACAAGCCTCAGCCCTCTAAAACACTGATAAAATATCACAAGGCCCTGGAGTTAAAATTCTTAGTGCACTATTATATTGAAAGATAAGGAAGTGTTAGTTCCATTAAATACCTATAGGAAATTTATAAAGGTAAAATATAACTACAGCTTTGGAATTTGGTCCTGCATCCCTGTTCTTGTACAAATTATTTGCTGTTCTCCAAATTAATCTACAGAAGACAAACTACTTGTTCTTGACCATCGCCTATGTCTCTATAGTCTTCATAGATTTTTTTTTTTTAAATCACATTCTATGTAGAAAGAATGTACTTTTATAGTGTAATGATATGGCAAAACAATAGCACATCTGTTCAGAGCAGCATCTATTTTTTGGACAGAAAATACATTTTTTTTGGAAATACATTTATGGTTTAGAATATTTAGCAATGCATGGGAAATAAACTCAGAAATATATTAGAAACACTAGACAGTATGCAGAGAAAAAGAAAAATCTTTATTTCACTTCCTGGGTCAATTCCCAGTGTGGGGTAGTAGAGTAAAACTGACCTCTGCACAAAGCACACACAAAATATTATATTCTCCACTCTGGAGCTGCATCTAACTCATATAATAATTAGTGTGTCAAAATCCAGTGTAACTGTCAACAGACTCCTCCTCTGTAATCAGATTTCCCTATGCTAAAGAAACCTGCAATTGATTCTGCTTATGCTATTGCCTTTAAACCCTAATTAATATTTAGATTCACATTTAATTGAATTTCGTAATGGCTGTCTATATGCTAATGTGTTTGTAGTTGCAGGCCATCTGTTGTGATGCAGGAACTTCCCATCTGTATTTAATAATTTATATACAAGTGGACTTTCTTTTACATTTAGTTTCCCTCCTTGCCATTTCTTTTTTTTAGATCATAAAACCTGAACAAAAATGAAGTGACAGAAGTACTTTTCTTTCTTACAGAGTAAATACGTAGGTTGATAACTATTCAAATAAAAAGAATAATTAACATAGGAAATTCATTCCCCATGTTATTTCTCAAAATATTAAATTATAAATACTCTTTTTCTATTGCATAAATTACTACCAGTTTTGTGATTTAGATTAAATGAACTCCATGGGCTTTTGTAGCTTTATCAAATGTATTAATGGTAATGTTTCAGAAGAATTAAACAGGCATATACAAATTTCTTGATGAGGAGATATTTTCTATTTTTGAGTTACCACCAGTAATACATCCTTACGTCTTTGTTTATTTACGTTATACAGAGTTCACTCATACTTTGAATGTGTTCTCTTCTTCCTCAAATTACTATACATTTATCTCTCAAATGAATAAATTTTGGGGTGACAAGGCAAACATGAGAAAGGTAAATGCAACTTTAGTTTCAAGTTCACTGACCCAGTATTAGTTACAGTGTAGACAGTATGGAAAGTGCTTTACAAAAAATTAAAGGTAAACATAACTCAAAATCTATTTTTACCCATGTAGGACCTAAAACATAATTTATTCTACTTTGTTTCTATTCCACCTTGCTTCTATGCCACCTTGCTGTATTGCCCACCACCACTGGGCATGCACTCTGGCTGCATAGATATCAATAGACCAGAAAACATGGGAACACAAAATTCACTACCAGGTGCCCTAGTTCCTTCACATAAAAGAAATTCAGATGCATGACAGGGCAGGAATTACCAAGTAATGTTCATAGGTGTTGGTCCAAAAAGATCAGATAACTGAGACCTCAGGGCATGCTAAAAAGTGGATAGACCCATCCTGAGGAAGAAACTAGTCCCTCATTCTTGAGTAGGATCAGTCTTCAGGGGTGCCTGTCTCTCTCTTTCTATAGTATAAAGGTAACTCTAAGTAAATAAGGTAAATAAGGATGCTATCTTAATGAAGCAACTAAAGTAAGATGAGAGTAATTTGGGCCTAAAATATTTCTTTATTTGTTTCCTGTTATATCTTCACCTTATTAATTGAAATATCAAATAAATCGATCAGCAAGGACCAATTTAATTGTGGAGGACTGTTTTTTACTGTCTTATATACTGCCCTTCACAACCGATCCTAGATCTAATTTGAGGTTTCTGGACACTTCTGTCATGCAAAAGAATAATCATGATAACAACTATGACTTAAGGATATGACAGCAAGAATAAGAATGATAAAAATGTGGTGTGGGATTCTGTTCACCTAACAAATCCAACAGACCTTGCACCCGTATCTCTGTTGTTACTGAAGACTTGTTTTTGAATTAATGCTCTGATTTGTTTTCTAGTCAATGGAAAGGCACAAGTGATTCTGAGATCTCCAAAGAAAGAGCTGCACATCAAATATAAAGCACCTTAGAAAGCTTTAAAGATTTCTGCCTCTTCTTGTTGGCTACATGGAGACTCTCATGACACAGTGCATTGTCCTGCACTTCAGCTCCAACAGACCAGAATAGCTATTTAGCCTAAATATGAGCTGTTATTCACCTCCTCCACACGCCCACTGGTTGGAGAAAATACTCTGTTCATAAGTAAGTATAGCTGGTGAATGGCAGCAGCCCATAAGTGTTGTGTAACCAGAAGAGCTGCTTTAGTATCCTCTAAACTACAAATAAAAGCTCACTGTCTGAAGTGATTATGAATGTCTACAGTGGCAAAACAAACAATGCCAAGTTGCACTAAGAGATTACAGCATGATGAGAAACAGGAAAGACTTCGTGATTAGCTTAGACAAGAGACTTGACAGAATGAACAAAACAATGCATATTGTAGATAAGATGTAGTCTGACATCAACCTTTCTTGTTGTATTACATCCAGTGAAGCTGACAGACAAGGTTATTAAGTTTGCTTACAGGAAGTACTATTTTATACTCCATATGATTAAGCTTCGTAAATTGCTTCTAAAATCTATTATGGAAGGAAAATCCTAATGAGAATAGAAGTAAATGGATATTTGTGCAAATCGTAAAAATACCTACAGTGATGTTTGATAGAAGCCCACACAATATACTTGCACAGCCATACAAGATATAAATTTTATATTATGTGAGAGGGCAAAACATTGATTTATCCAGAACAGACACTGGAAATGTGACAGCACAATGAAAGGTCAGACTCCTACTTCCTTTTCCTTCATACTGAGTTGTAATTGCTATGTCTGTTAATCTCATGGGAGGAAAGCAGACTTGTCGCAAGCCCAGAGCATCAGACATGACACATAGCCTTACTTGGTCATTATTTATTTATTCTGTACCACTATAAAAATGTTGGGTCTGTCTCAGTGTCCTTCCCTGTCCTGTAAGTTAGTTATATTACAGTTAATCTTTCAATTAATTTAATACTTTATTTTGCATATATCTAAATTTCTTCTATATCTGCTTCACATTGTTGGTAAAATTATATATATTCAGATTACCGGGCATAAGGTAACATTAATTGGAAAATATTAGAAATTATTATTGAAGATCTAATAATAATTCAATAAAGGATTTTTTTTTCTTTGCTTTGAACATGGATGTTCAGTCATTCTCTGAGACAGGTTGAAGACCTAGAAATGCAACAGTACAATTATGAACTTACTGTGAATTCCATATGTTTGATCCTTCAGCTCTGAAAGCAACAGGAAAGTTT
The DNA here is from genome assembly GCF_964273445.1 of Streptopelia decaocto. Classification (NCBI taxonomy): domain Eukaryota; kingdom Metazoa; phylum Chordata; class Aves; order Columbiformes; family Columbidae; genus Streptopelia; species Streptopelia decaocto. The sequence goes on from NC_138663.1 coordinate 23,390,084, forward strand.
TCTGAAGATTTTACAGGAGAACACAGACTTGCCATTTAAATGCTGAGCATGTTCATTATTCATAAAGCACAAATTTAAGCAATTGAATGAACCTTAAAGCTTAACTAAACTTTAGCTGAGTGTTAAAACTGTTTTTGAAAAGATTAAAGGTAAATTTCTGAAAAGCAGTCATCAAGAGTCAGAAATAAATCTCTTTTCTTTGAGTCTTTCCAGAACTATCATCTCTCAAAGCATTAATTAATTTTTATGTGGGACTGAGACATGAGATTTAAACAACATCTAGTAACAACTAAAAGCTAAATACGTGCCAAATTGTTATATTCTGAAGATCACTGGATATTCTTTGAGTAAACATATGCACTATAAAGCACAGCTTCTCATTTAATTGATGTTTCTGATAGTTTCAAACTATGCTTATGTTCATGCCAACATTTATCGCCACATTCCTTACTGAAAAAGGAGGAAGGTGGGAAAAACCATTACTGATTATTATTTTATTTTATCCCTCAGGCAATGAAAACTCCTCCTACTGATTAGCTCATTATCTTAACTCACTTTCTATGCTTTAGTTGTAGTCTCTTCCTTGGCTGACTAGCACAGATAAACCCCTAAGTGAGCTCTTCCTTTCTGCTGCTCTGAGCCTCAGCAATAGCTCCTGTGTAGCTGGCAGGGGAAGGAAGTGATGACAGTGTTTTAATGTGCTGTGTCAATAGGATAACAGCATGCTCATCTTGGGAGCTTTATCAGATTGACCCTCATGTAGCAACTTAAATAAGATGCATTAATATCTCCACATGACCAGCTGTATATAGTAAATACTAAGTTATCTACTTTTTTTACATTTTCATCCAGATGTATTTTGATTGGTATACGGACAGAAATCAGATGTGAAAGCAAATGGCACCACACTTGTTTTCTATATAATTTTTCTCTATAAAAATTAGACAATACTTAAAATAAATAGATCACTTAAACTACTAATGAAGCCTCAGACCCAGGAAGCTTTGCACATACAAAGACCATTTTAGTTCATTGGCAGTGACATGCATAGGAGACTTTCAGAATTGTGCTCTAGCTGCAATTACCATGCATATACATAAATATGCGACATTACAAAAGTCTATGGAATAGAATTTCAACTGGTGTAAATAGTGAGGATGGCATTGAATTCAATGTCACTGATTTACATCAGCACAGATTCTGGCCTAGTGTACTTCAAAGCCTTCATGAAAATAAAATCTTGCACAGAAGAGCCTTCTGCTGTGATACATCTTTTGTGTACTTTAAAGCTGGATTAATTTCACCAAGCTTTAACATTACTTATTAGCCACTAAGTGTCTAGCCTAAATGAATGAAGATATCTGATTAGAACCTGGCCTAATACGATGATGGTCATACAGGTGCACAGTATAAGCAAGCCTTTAGCCATAGTCACAGAGAGACAGGCACCATCTGTCTCTGTATTAAGATGGAATAAATCAATTTGTGAAAAGTATGTATTTCCTTCCCTCCACTGAATTTGGAAGCTTACACTAAAAATCTAATTTGTGATGCCTCAAATTATATTTCATGACTCCTGCTAATGTAGCAAAATATTAACACCATGCAGTGTACATATACGGTACTCGATAGTAGTTACATTTATGTAACTACTGATGTGTACATGTTGTCAAGTACATTGTTGAAGGCCGATATCCAGTAAATGGCAAGGTAACAGAGAAATTGCAAATATATTCAGGAAGGAACAATATTTATGCAGACTTCAGTTTCTGAATGATAAATCTGTCATGTTTCTATTATTGTTACTTCTTATGCTCTTTATAGTCAGAGTACTGAGAAACCAGTCTCTATACATTAGATGTTTTAAATGTGTGCCTAGAGTGGCAACCAAATATTCAGTTGTTCAAAATCATTATTTACACAATATTTCAGATTATCTTGAGTTTCTTCTTACATCACTGTTACCTCTTCAGAGGTCTCTTCCAGCACAAAATCAACATTTCCACAGATAGAGAAAGAAATTTATGTTCTGTAAATGTAGCTTTTCATTACAGGAAAAAAGAATCTCTTTAAACTTCGCAAAGCTTGAGAACCCTTATTATCATTAGAATTAATCTTGCTTTTCCTACCACCTTGTGCGTACTGAGGATTCAGATAGCAATGGCAATTGAAAAGGCAAGAGCCCATGCAGTGGTTTTATGTGCAGTGAAGCACATAACCATTAAGTCTCCTCTGTAAACCATACTTGTGCTGTACAGGGACTACTTAACAACTCTATAGGAAGTATTTTTTAGAACTGATATAAGGTTTGGAATTTATAATATGGCATTGATCAGTTGATACTGTGCAATCTTTGAAGAAGAATCTCTGTCTACTTGAGACATCCCTTGCACATGCTTTTTGCTAAAGGAGAAAGAATAGTCGGAGTCTTTAAATATGGCATAATTTTTATCTCAGTGTCCATTGCTACTTGACTATTATGGAGGTGAGAAAACTCATAGGTCAACCACTTTTTCATTTTTGTTTTAGCAATTGTACAAAAATTGCTCTTACAATTTTCTTTGATTCAAAAAAGCCAATAATATTTATTTATTTATTTATTTTTAATCTATTTATTTATTTATTTAGAGATGAGCCAAGGATATCGTCATGGGTTTTTACCAAGGTTGAAAGCTAAGGAAAGTCTAACAAAGTTGAGACCTACTTCTCTCCCCAAAGATTTTTCTGAATATTCCTTTCAATATTTCTGCATCTTTCATCGCTTGCCTAGTCATACTGGTTAAAAGTTTATTATTCTAAGTCCTTTTTATTTACCCCTGCATGTAGATATACAGGTATATATAGGCCTACCATGCTGGCTTATTAGACTTGTATTTGTAACTCTGTCTGAAAAAAGGAAACACTATCAGAATGCTGGAAACTGACATCTTTCACTTCACCACATGAACAAAGTGAATGTTGATGTAATTGCTGATTATAAAAGATCTTGTAAATAGATGTCTAATATCTGCCAGGTTTTCATTTGAGTTGAGTTGAACTGGGTGCACTGATATTTCTTCTTGTCTCTTAGAGAAAGTACAGATGCCATTGACGGATACATGTAGCAAGCTTATACAGACAGAAGGGTTCCCTTACCTGTGCCTTGCACTTGGGTCACAACAACCCCATGCAATGCTACAGGCTCGGGGAAGAGTGGCTGGAGAGTTGCCTGGGGGTGTTCGTCAACAGCCAGCTAATGAAAGTTGGCAGTGTGTTCAGGTGGCCAAGAAAGCCAACAGCACCCTGGCTTGTATCAGAAAGAGTGTGGCCAACAGGACTAAGGAAGTGATGGTCCCCCTGTACTTGGCACTGGTGAGGCCCCCACCTCAAATATTGTGTCCAGTTTTGGGCCCCTCACTACAAGAAAAATATTGAGGTGCTGTAGCAAGTTCAGAGAAGGGCAATGAAGCTGGTGAAGGGTCTGGAGCACAAGTCTTATGAGGAGCAGCTGAGGGAACGAAGGTTTTTCAGTTTGGAGAAAAGGAGGCCGAGGAGAGACCTTATCACTCTCTACAACTAACTGAAATGAGGTTGTAGCGAGGTGGGGGTTGGTCTCTTCTCCCAAGTAGCAAGTGATAGAATAAGACAAAATGGCTTCAAATTGCAGCAAGAGAGGTTTGGATTGGATATTAGGAAAAGTTTACTCCCAGAAAGGGCTGCCCAGGGAAACAGGTGAGTCACCATCCCTGGAAGTGTTTAAAGGTGGACTTGGCAATGTTAAGTTAACTGTGGGACTTGATGATCTTGAGGGTCTTTTCCAATCTAAATGATTCTATGCTTCTGTGCTTCTAATTTTGCATTTTCAAGGTCAAATAAAAGATGGAAGTACAGTCCCTAAATAACGATACAATACACAGCTGTGTAGCCATACATGAACTTTCCCACATTATCCATACACAAGACATAAATCAATTCAAGAAATATCTGGATTAAATAATTGTAATTTAAACATTCCACCCAAGGATCAAAATAAAACTGGTTATTTCCTATGCTGACTATAGTATTCTTTAACCCTAAGAGCATTGCAGGTCAAAACCAGCAAATTTTAAGTTGCAGACCTTCCGTGAGGCTTTGTGATGTTAATCATTACGTAATGGATGCCCAACAGTGTAGTGGGGATTCACAGTCAGAATCTATACATCCAAACAAGGTATGTAGAAACATTCAGATATCTGTCAAGAGGAACAGGTGTGACATAAACATTAATAAAGTAAACAGCCATGGTCTTGGTCTCCAGTACTGCACATAATAATTTATATTTTCTGTTGGACTCTCGTGTGTTTCCAGCCTTTGACAATTAACTCTATCACAGACATTGTTCGGCCACAGCCCAGCAACTGTTTCCAACAGGCAGTAGAACTGAGGCCTTTCTTAGCAAATTGTATGTTATTGTATATTTTTCTGAAGGTCAGAGAGTAGATGCAAACCTATTTTGTTCATAACAACATTCATAGCATAGCATAATGTAGCAGCTGACATGATGAGCAGTGGGTTATCTACCTGGATTGGTACAGAGCATTGAGAGAGGGAGAAGTTATTTACCTAACTGCAGTCTCCACTGAAGTGAATTTTGCGACAGTGTTTGTCAGCCAAGAAACCACATTAATTTAACACTTTTTTTATAACTTTGTTCTTACTAGAGACTAATTTAGTCTCCTAATTCCTGGTAGCACTGCCCACAAATACGTCTAAATATAAGTGTCCTATAATAGAATAACATTTTGGTGTTTGATTGATCAAGCATTCCTTCAGGAAGAAAGAGTTAGAAATATCACTTTCAAAGTAAAAGGAAAAAGCTAAACTAATAGCTAACTTCGTGCAAAGTCATACACAATTTTCTACTTATATAATTTTGTGCATATTATGTAAGAAACATAAGAATTAATTCATTTTCTCTTTAAAGATCATAGAATATGGAAGTTTCTCTTATTTCTGACATCTTTCTTATATAATTTGATGCAGCAGCTGTCAGAATGCAGCCATTGAGAGAAAATAAACTCAGGAAAAAAAGGAAGTAGAGACTCTGAGGCAGTTATGCATGTGAATTCCTAATGGCATTCTCCAAAGGGAAGTACATTATCAGGGTCTGAGAAATGAAAATTCTACTATTAATTCCCACACATAAAGAAAATACTTATCTTCAGGTCTCCCTTTCCACATTTTGCCCTGAAACCTGCTCCAAACACTTCTTTCCAATAGTCTGTGCAGTAATTTATTGCCAATTTGAAGATGTAAGTATTTCACCGTATGTCCTCACTTGTTTTATCTAAGAAAAGCCAAATTCCAACCATATTTCTCTCTGAGTAGAGCACAAACTTAGGTTGCAAGATCCTCTTCCCACAGTGGATTTTAGGTACCTAAAAGATTCCTTTTTTGGGGATAATAAACTACCTTGCTGTAAATTAATTTCACCTTTTTATGGGGGGTACCAGCTGAGTCATATTTAAGCTCTCAGAACAAGGTATAGGTATCAGATCTTTAGAATGAATTAAAGGACTCTCTTTCTGTTACTTTCAGAGCACCTCAAATCACACTCCAAATAGTGACGAATATTCCTTGGAATTGTCACCCTGTATTATTTCTCTCTTATGCTACATGATAGCATTTCATCCTCCTCTTTGAAATACTCTTGAGGCAATAGTTTTATGGTAACAAATAACAGGAATTATCCAGTTGATTAATAACAAAGAGCTATATTCTGAACGTGGTCCTCGCAAACACTATTGCATTTTAGTGAGATACTGTGGCATCTACTTGTTCTGCTATTCAGGATTCACATACACGATGTGCTTCTCAGTCTGCACAAATGACAATGCAGGCCTCCTGCTCTTTGTTAATGGTAATATAATTGCATAGGAAAGCTAAAAAACAAGGTGACTTTTGTGCTATGAATACAAAACATGTAATTTTAAACTTCTTAAACATTCTGCATTATGTCACTATGTTAAAAATAACTGTGGAGCACAATGGGTGGTAGTCAAAAAAGATAACGGATGTGATACTGTTTTGACTAGGCTGATTTTCTTTATGTTCTTGAAAAAACAAAAGTCACCCAAAGAATTCATTTTTATACTCTCAGAATAATTTTCAAACTTTAGAGTTTGATTTAAGGTCCTTAGTCTGGGACAACTAATTTAACAAACCCTAGAACCAGTTAAAAACTTAAAGAAATTATATTTCACAGAGAAATGTTATTTACATATATAAAAAAATGTAATGTTTTCCAGTATCATGTTAATTTCCATTAATTATATGAAGATATACAATACTATTTATTTCCTCTTTACTCTGATGAGGTCAGAGCAGTCTTCTAAAGTATTCATTTGTGTATTCTAGATAGGTAGATAGACAGATGTATACACATACACACACAGAGATACGTATTATTTAGTATATTATGTAATATATACCTGAAAATTAAATTATGGAATCATATACAAGCTATATTACATTAATTGACATTTAGCTACATTAATGAATAAAACACAAAATGATGAAATTTATGTAATAGCTTGGAAGGGACCTCTAGAGATCACCTAGTCCAACACCCTGCTCAAAGCAAGGTCAGTTGGATAAGGTTACTCAGTATCATGTCCAGCCAAGGCTGGATTACATCCAGGGACATAGATTCCACAACCTCAACAGATAACCTGTTGAAATATTTGACCACCTTCTCTGTAAAAACAGTTTCCTACATTGGGACTCCAGATTAAGAATAACACTGCAAGTAGGTAAAAAGGTGCTGTTAATCTTACATATACCAAATAAACAGATTTTTTAACAGACTGAGACAATTTTTAAATAGACCACAAATGTTTTTAATCTAGATTTTTAAAGTAGCAAGAAAAAAAGAAAAAGGAAAAAACAACATACAAAAATATTAAATCAAAGAGAGTCTAAATAGTCCAGCACTGAATGAGATGCATGGCATGGCAAATCTGAAACTATTTTCCTTAACAAAATATTGTATTCCCCACAAGATGGTAAGGAGTAATAAGTGCATTTTCTGATCACAATCTAGGTAAGTGAAGCGATAAAAACCCTTCAACGAGAACCTGTTCTGAGTAGAAAAAAAGTCAAATGTGAACTTACCATCCAGTCTCTCATCTCTTCTGAGAAGAAGAGTAAATCTCGCAAGAAACTTGAGAACTTAAGAGAAAAAAATAATTCCCTTAATTTATAAACTTACTTTGAAAATTTACTAGCTTCTTACTCTTTCTCAGTCATATTTTTAAACAGAATTCTAAGAAACTAATGTATGTTTCAGACTATGGATTGATCCAAGGTGTGCAACTAGCATTACTTTGCCAAAACACCTAAGATTTAATTGCCACATTGTATCTATGAAAAATTAATGATCATTTAGATTAATCCATCAAATCTGAGCACAGCTAACAATGTCAATGCAAGTGAGGAATATGTTATGTGCCTGTCTGTAACTGTGACTATAATTCCAAAGTGAGTGGTTTTACTGGAACCATTTTTCAAAAACTACTAATTGGACTAGCTCAAAATAGCTATAGAAAACACTAGAAACTAGAACAATATGAATTTCCTCCTGAGAAGTACCTAACTACTTCATAAATAAGGTTTGACTTGTCTTTGCATTTAACCAATGTGTACATGTTGTTGTCTGGAAAGCCAGAGGATTAATTACTATGCAACTAAAAGGCGAAACTTCTGCAGATGTTTGACATTTCTCTATTTAGACTGTGATCCCTCCAAAACTATTGATCAGGTACTGGAGAGCTTCCATAGAGACTGGATAAGGAGTTTAGTACTGAGGTGACACTCCCCCACCCCGCCCCGTAGACCCAGAACTGTCATCCTGCTCACTCACAACGACTTTTCTTCAGTAGAACTGATCCGAGAACTACCAGAATTAGGAAGTGGCCACAGCATTTGAGAAATGCACTGGTAAATGTACTGGTAAATAGATAAAAATATTAGCATACTTGTCTTACATGCTTCTCTCCTTTTCATTGCTTTGGGAGTTAATCTTCCTTTTTCTGCCGTCATTACAAAATGGCAGTTTATCTTCAAAGGAAGCCTGTCCACCAGGAACCACCTAGGGTTGCCTGACATTTCATATATTCTGTTCTAATGATATTTTCCCTCAGACTAAGGACCTGGCTACTCAGTGAGCAGTCCTACTGTGTTTATATCAAGTATAAGCAGAGAATACTGTTAAATGTGAAACTGGCTGATTGACAAGACATCTGGCACACCCGAAATTACAGCAGTTTCTTTTGCAGTAAGCGGGACAGAGTAAAAAGTATTGTGCATTGCTAAGAAGGCCATATGGTTTGTCTGCCTTAAAATGCCATGCCCAGTAATTTGGCATGTCTGTGCTTGTGCATGGCTTAATTTAACTGTAACATTTGGGCATATTTTTCATGCATCTCTTCTGTGTTCAACATAATTGAACCATCTCTCTGTGTATCTATCTCCTTCTCTCTGATATTTTAGGAAGGGTCACCGATCCTACCAGTCTTCCTGTGAGCAAGTCTAGAGTTTCTCAGGATCCCTGCTACCTGTTGTTATTTTGTCACTTGAAGTTAAGTCTAACATTAAATGTAACTCTTGACTGTGTGAGCCAATGCTATACAAATGAAAAGAGACCTCCTCATTATAAATACAATTTAAGTAGCCAACATGAAGTCTGAAGGCTGCATCTGTCTGTCATCCTTATCCAGACAGAACAAGAGGTGCTGTGATGTGCTGCTGTATATATAACCTGAAGCAATACATGTGCCCAGCAAAACACCCACATGCAATCTTCAGAGTTTGATCCTACACCAGTCACGCTTCATGGGCATACTTATTGCTTTATAATAGTCCTTCTCTTCAGCAGCATTTAAATCACCAGCAGAAATGTCTTGGCTACAAGCACTCACAGAAATTTTTCGCTTCGGGAGTTACAAGACAGAAAAAGGAACAGAGAGATGGTCTGAAAGGAGGCTCAGACTGTCACAGGAGTGAGGCTCTGCTATGCCCAGAACAACCAATCTGTTCTTACACATAACACAAATGACCAAAAGAGCAAAATGAACCAGCAAGGCCAAGAAAGCTGACCTTTTCTCTTTTACACATGTTTCTACAACCTAGGTCAGACAGGCTTTACATGCCTGTGTGCCGCTTCACTGGTGGCTGAGGATACATTTCCAAATCTCAGGATGTTACAAATTGCTTTCATCAACGAGAATTCTTGAGAGGCATGAGGCTTTTTAGAAATGTCACCAGAAACATTGGGTTGTTAAATCATTTTTAAAATCACATGTTTTTTTAAAAAATGTCTGAAATTTTAGATGTGCTATGCATGAAGAAAAGTCTCAGTATTCTAAAGCAAACAGTATGAGAGATTTTCACCATATCTTCCAAAAATCAAGATGGCAAAATTTAAGCCTAAAACATTGCAGCTGTTTTTTAATTCATTTCATATTCACTCTCATACATCTCTAAGTAGATAATTTTGCTGTTCTCTCTGCTTTCTATTTCATTTTTCATCCTGGCTTTGTTTATTTGTTTGTTTCCCAGATGATTTTTTTCTCCTTTCTGCTTCATTATCCATAGAACTCTTAAATGCAGCATAAAAGGCAGAATCTGAGTCTAATTTTCAAAACCATTGTGGGAAAGTAATTAAGCAAAATATGTTTCTACATTCCTAACAGTATAACTCTACAAACATTAACAACACACTGATATTGGAGAATGACACACATATAATTGGAATATGCAAGTCTTATCACAGAAACCTTGTTTCTGAAGCACAAGGCTAGCAAAGTCAGACCTTAAGGGCAAGCCGAGCTTCAAATAACACAATTAGAATTGATCAATACTGTAGCTATGCTCCTTTGAAAAGTTTTCTTTACCCTCTAAGGTTATAGTGTGAGTGGGTAACCCAGGGAACCTACTGCTGGGAAGAGGAAAAAATTGTGGTTAGAGAGACTACACAGTCCAGCATTTCCACAAGAATGCTACATTTTTATTAATAACGTATCAGACATTAGATGTTTGTTTATTGTTTTTGTTTGTTCTTATAGTGAAAATTGTTTAACACCGTGTGAAAAATAATGGAAATAGAAAAAACTTTCTTGAGTTAAGAGTAGAAAAAGCATTCTGTGTCAAAAACTTCTAGTTTTCTTCTATTTTGTGTAACCAAATAATATGATCATGTTCTACAGACCCATATCACATTTCTTTTCAAGACTTGTAAGGTTTATTTCTCCTTATAACTTTCTTGAAAAGTCACAGTCTTTCAAAAGTTACCAGTTTTCAGCCTACAACTATTTCTGGTCCATTCTTGTACATGTGTTCATGTGTCAATGTCTCTTTTAGATTATATGCATCCTTTGCTTCCCTAAATTAGCCTACCTGCTGTAATTATATACTGAAATCCTCTTTACTGTCAATCTTTATTTTGTTAAGCTAAACAAGCCATTATATTGTTAATCTTCCTTTTTTAAGATGCTAAACTGATGGTTCTACTAGCTATCTTTCAATGCTGGCACTGCTGGCATTTTTGGTAGTCTCACCAAGAAGTGGGTTTTTTTCAAAAGAAACTGAAACCCCAAAATCCAAAGAAGGAGGCCAAGTTCATTAATGACTTATCCAGAATACATTTTTAAACCTTCAGATTTGTTGCTGCGAGCTGCTACAGTTTAGATGTCATTTGGCTTTAATTTTAGAAAAAAAAAAAAAAAAGGCCACTGTGGTAATCTCACAATATATATATTTATATAATTTCTATTTACATATATATTAAAATTATATATATGTACACAATTACAAACATAGATATGTGAATGTTTAAATGTACATATACATATATACAGCTATATAAGTATATGTATGCATCGATACATACACACACCCAAATATAAATATAAACTCTCTCATATCATCTTCATGTTGTAATGAGGAATGACTGGCAAAGACTTGTAAAAAAGGTCAGTGCCCTGTCAGTGCTATGTGCTGCTTCATAGCAAGGGTTAAAGAAAAATATCATGTTGCAGTTTCTCAAGGGTGGCTTTTTCCAAGAAAAGGGGATGTGTTTTTTGTATGAAGATGGATCCTGGGGAGAGCAAGCCCCTGGAGAATCATGCAGAAGGTTACTCCAGTCCTCATTAGAAGGAGGTATCCGATACAGCCACCAAGCTAAAGGTTCGTAAGCTGTTAACCTGTCTTAGATTTTAGCTTAAATAATAAAGAATGGGAGCAATGGGCACACCTTACAATGAAATATTAGGCATGCTATACTGTAGAGTATTACTGTTGTCTATGGTAAATATAATTCTCATGAAGATTACCTGTAGTAGTCTGGGAGCAAAAACAGGTCGGCATGAGTAAAGCTCATTAATTTTTATAAGAATCCAAGAATTTAAAGAATGCTCATGAAACTCTCCCAGCAAACAGGTTATGTTTGAAAGTATATATGTTATTATGTGTATTAGCATGTATATGTGTCTTTATACCTCTCTGCACTCATATATAGAGTTGCTGGACATATTTGTGACAAAATGTAACTTAATACTGCATACTGCCCATATTAGCTTGTGAACAACTCTAATTTTAATGTGTGATACGTACAGATATTTGAGAAGTAGCTTACATGAAAGATTTTGGGTTGTGGCCTTTTGGAAAATTCATTGTTGTTTTTTCATACAATATTTTGACCTCCTACAATCGATTGACTTCCACTTCATAGAAATGCATCATTTCTGTGCAAAAGTTCTGTGTAAATACATTTTCACAATAATCCTTTGTTCTGTTGTGCAAAACTTAAAAAGGATGTTCAAACATTCAGGTAAATATTGCTAGAAAGAGTTCTGTTATGATTATACTTTAATTATGATGACAGAAAATCTTCTAACGAAGAACATTCTTTAGAATGGAATTCTAATGGAATTTGAAGAACAGAATTACACAGAAGCATTAGGCTGGTTTTATTTGCTGCAATACTGGCGTTCCATGAACATAACCAAATATTAGCCAAGTATGTCTATGGACACTTCAATATCTTTAGAGGTATTCTGGTTTTTCTACCAGAGAATTTAGCCTGCTTGTTCATACCTTTGTAACACTGCTAGTCTTATTTCTCATATAGCTTTTCCAGATTTCTTTTCTAAGCAACAGGGAAGAGAGAAGCATTTATACCATACGGCACAGAGGAAATGTCCTGTTTGTCTAAGTTAATATTTCTCTGCAAAGTATAGTATATTAATTCTACTATTTGTATAACATCACAAAATACAATTCCTCTAGTGCTAAAAGGTTCAGTTGTAAAAGCTGACAACAGGGTAAAGTTGACAGAGCAGCCAAGCACAGAAGTGTACTGTGCTTCTGGAGTCCTGCTACCAATGGCACAGTTTTATGTCCAAACTCAGCTATGCAATTGGCAGAGCTGCACATAAGTCATCTATTCATTTATCTATTCCTGACATAAATGTCTCATCAGCAAATTTTCCTTTACTTTTGGAAAGAAACATAGAAATACTCTCTAGGTACTGACAGGCAGCTTGTTGGCTAAGTTTAGCAGGAGGGAAGCCTACACTTAATCAGTTCTGCCCTCATTACTACATACACTGGAAATTATTATAGTTGGCTGCAGGGGACAAGAGGATAATTTGTCCAGCCAAGAAAAGAAATTAAGCACTGAAGCCCCCAAAATGATAACACTGCAATATGATCATAACAGAAGATTAATCATCTCAAAAATAGGGCAGAAAAAGTTAGTTGGACTGAAAAGAAGCAAAACGAAGTACAAAGGAATAGAAAAAATACTGGGGTTTATGTACCATTTCCCAGCTGTGAGGCCAAATACTTCATAGAAATGCCTATTATGTATATTTTGTTATAATTATTTGTATGCTTTATATTCCTTTATGTTAACATTTACACACAGACTTTGCCACTCCATTAAAAAAGGCATATACAAAACAGATATTTTTTGTACCGCTTTCTGACAAGATGAAATGGGTGAAACACCGCACTCCATTTGGTAGATACGTAATAGCATGGTTTGATTTTTAACTGAAATAGATAACCCAAAGATGTAAAATGCCATTGGGATCAAACTATTGTTGAAATGTGCTTTTAAGATAGGACTATCTAAGAAGAGTCATGCCAAATAAAGTCAAGGATTTCTGATATAATATTAAAACATAAAAGCTGTCTTTAAATTATTTTATGGATCTTATCAAAAAGAAGTGACTTCAGAGGTAAGGTTAAAACTAATTTTAAAATTTCATAATACTACACATTCATGTTAAGATAGCTTGAAGAGTCCTTGGTTCTTAGAGACATAGATGTCTACAAGGGCAAAGTGATGTTAAATAGAAAAGAGAGTACCATAAGGCAATAAGGTGGATAATAAGACTTTTTTTAAGCAAGTATTCATGTACTTAAGTACATACATACAAATGTAAGGCACTGGGGCAATAAATATGCCAGATGAGCTACCTGTAGTGATTCTTTGAGCTGTAAAAAGCAGATTCAGGTGCCATATGTCCCAAAGTTTAAGACACTTTCGATGTTACTTCTGGGGTCAGTTTCACCAGTAACAGCAGATGAGCTGAAAAACAGATGGTCTGAGCTAGGGATCATAACTCAGCCCAGGTAGGAAAGTTTAACTAAAAATATTTCTTTAAAGAGGTATAATATAGAAGAAATAGAGGAAACATAACAAAGTGTTGTTAATTTACTCTGAAGGCTATTTAGACAGCTTTTTCTTTTCAACAAGCACAATCTTATTTCAAAAAACCTCTTTTATGAATCCTTTAGTCTGTTGAAACTGTTTCTGTCTTGGTGCAGCATATATATCACCTGCTACTCAGTGTTAGGTAAAGGCCTGGGCCTCCATGCCCATGGGATGACTCAGTGCTCTGCCCCCCCAGACAGCACTAGCCACCCTGTCTACTTTTGTCCCTATGACTGCTTACCATTGCACTGGAACAAGCACTGCCGGTACGACTTCCTATCCATTAGAATTGTCCCTGGAGCTACCCTTAGTCTGGGGTGAGACTTTGTCATCCACTCCAGATGGGAGCCTGGGAGTGATCCTAGAGAGATACTGAATTAACAGTTTGGAGAACAGGACCTTGATGTGCCACAGGGACTGGTCCAAACTGAGAGTGTCAACCTGTACATAGTCTACAAAGGGCTGTAAAACTGTAGTTGGAATTTGTAATATAGGATGAATCCAGGAGGGGGTCTTCTCCCTAGCAATTCTTTTTCTATTTTCCATATGTGCTCAGGTAAACATTTTAAGGACATAACCTGAATCTGTGACAGACCTCCTGAATCTGTGGCTCAAACATAGATAAATGCCCTAGATCAATGTTTATTATTACTTCACCATTGTGTATTTTAGATCTGCAAGAAAAAAATCTCAAAAACCTCAAAAGCAAAGATATTGTAAAATAGAAAGCATGATGTCTAATTGCATAACTGAGGAAGGTGAATGGTTTCTGATTTCAATGATCTTTGAGCACCCTCTGTATATTTTGGCATAAATTATTATTTTCATTAATGAATGAAAAGCTAAGTACAAGCAGGTTACATTCAAAAACAGTACAAAAATGGGAGGCCTTACAGATGTCAGTGAGGGAAAATAAAACAAAACAACACAGAGTGACAAGAAATTTTTTAATTCTAAAATGTCTGCAGGAAACCACTAGAAAATCATTCAGCCTTTGAAAATGCAAACTAATGTGTCTGAGAAAAAATAAACTCATATACAAGTGTTCAGTAGAAGGAAATAGCATATTTGAAGACCAATAAAGCATAACATTCTTTAGGGAGACAGTGGACAGCAAAATAGATATCACCATACAACCTAATATACTGAAAAAAGGAAGACCAGGCAGTTTGAGATGAGATTTGCAAGTAAAGAAAATGCCTTGTTCATGTTTCAAAATGTTTTTTCTTGTCATTCCTTGTCACTCTCAGGTGAAGGTGACTGTCTTATTCAGCAATGAGCAGAAGAGACTGAAGGTAAAATACTTGGTTAGATACTTACTATATTTATGCCAGGAAGATATTGAGAGATTGTAGTAATTTCAGAAAAAAATGAAAAGTCTAAATCTTTGTTTCCTACGTGCTGAATCTTCATAAAATATAATACAAGAGGCACCCAGACCTAATGTATAATATGCAACCTATTATAATATGTATTTCACAAAAGATGGTATAAATTGTGGAATAAAATCCAATTACTTGATATAATGTTAAATAATAGATTAGCATATGCAGTGAACACTATCTATAGTGGAACATCAAATCGTGCATGTAATTATATTTTACTGCTATATAATAACACTTGCGACAACTTCAAAATCTTGAACAGTACCTGTTTGGTAAACTGGTTGTACTGAGGTAATTTATCAGACTGATTTTCTCAAAGTTCTCAAAAATTTTGCTGTATCCTACTGTAAATTTAAACAATCTGTATTTAGTGAAACACTGAGCAATTTGAGATACCATTAATGAGAGGGAAATGAGCCTTGTCAGGAGAAAAAGTTACATCTAGACATAATTCTTTGATAAATTAGAATGTAGAAGAGTTAGCATATAGAAAACAACCATATGGGAAACTTGAGAACACCACTGTACAAATAATTAGTATTTTGTGTCCCTAGAGTCTGAGGGATTTTGAGGGGAAAATGTCCTAACCTGTGGCCTTAATGAAACTGAAAACTAGAATGGGAAAAGTGCTGCAAACCTCATTTCTATTAATGGTGAGAGGATGTTTAGAAAAGAGACAGTGATTGCTACTCAATACCTGTCACTTCGGAAAGTGAAACATGGGGAATATTTTAGACATATTTAAGCTGTTAGATGTGACAATATGTTTATGGGAATCTTCTTTTCAAATCCATTTGCACACTAATACAAACTTTTGTATTAATATCTAATAGGTTGTTTGGAAGTACTGCTTTTTGCCACTGTATTTACTACTGGCAACAGGTAATCTCAAGAGACAATGTAGCAGGACTCAAAACACAGCTGAACTCAACAAGGAAAGATGACTAATGAAGGTGGTCTCTCCATCCCAAAGGGACCAATCCTGCCTTCACTCTGGCAGTGGGTGCGTTGCAACATCCCACAGGAGAAAAGGCACATGACAGACCCCGGAAAGAGATGCCAGACAGATATTTTGCTGATGGTACAGGTCCCTGAACAAGACCTACCTCCCTCTCAGTCATCTTTTCTGCAACTGGTGAAACCTGTAAATGTATAAAATAAATCCAAAAGTGAAATAGAAAAGCACCAAATCTTTCATTAAAAAGTACTAAATGCTGGTTATCAAACACTGAATATCAAATTATGGGCATGGTATGCATTGCTGGCATGATTCAGCTCATTTAGCGGTAGCCAACTGACAGACTACAGTAATGCATAATAATCAGGTTTCTGCTGAAATCAGTGATAGGAGACAGGAATGTGTAGAATACTACACATATAGTCTGAAAAAAATGGTTTTTAGAGAGGTGAAATAAATTGCACAATGAAGGAATACTACCTAGGAAAGTTAATACAAAAGAAGTTTAGAAAGCTAGTTTGTATTGAGAACCAAAACTTCAACAAATATAAGTTGAGGTAATTTATTCATATTCTAAGAACATTCCCATACTAAACCGTATTTGCTCCAGAATATAATAATTAGGTATTTAATTTAATTAAAATTTTTATATATACTCACCCCTTTTGAGTTAAATAATAAACTATAGAGAAAAATGAGTGGTTTTGTTAGAAGATCAGATACTTTCAAGTTGTATAGCATGACGATGCATTAAAGTCAGTATTGACAGTCTCTTAAGTCTATCTGTTTTAACTAGCAATGAGATATATTGTAAGGGTGAGAGGCTAGGCAGAGGAAAAAACAAGCTATTCTGGCAAGCAAGTCAATATCAGAAGAGTTTCTAAAGCCAGATCAAGAAAACAGAATAAAATGCTTGCCTGATTACCCATAAAACAATGTGTAACCAGTTGAATGACCTAGAAAGAGGTTTTAATTATTTGCTAAACTGCATCAGACTGAGACATACAAAGCAGTCAGATGTGCCTTGTAAGAAAATCCAACAGTATAAACTTTACAAAGGCAACACAAAATTACCTATCTGCAGAAAGATGCTGAGTGCTGACCATGCTGACTCTGATCCTGAAAAGCTTTTAAGAATGTAATTCATTTTAATGGTGTGGGTCTCTATTCTTGTTTAACATGGCTTGAGACTCAAGCTTATGTCTTTCAATACTTCTTGGAATCAAGGTCTTAAATAACATCTTTCAACAAATTACAGTAAAGACCTCACATGCTTTTGTTTACATTAAAACACAGTTTTGGCAATTAATCAAACCAAACATTACTGTGAGACATCCATTAAATGCAATTGTTTTAAGATCACATCCAAAGAACTTTAGGGAAGTGTCAAACTAACATTTGGGATAAAACTGCATGACAACAGAAGGTTCTCAGGTTGTCAAAGCGTGTTATGTCTGGTAAATCATTAAAAAAAAAAGTTTTTATTGAAGCCTGGGGAAGTGTCTTTTAAATATCTTTCTTTTTTGTGAATACTTTGGAAAATGCCAGCTGAAATGATTATTTATTTGAAATTGAATTTGTTAACCCAGGCATGGCTTTTAACTTTTCTTTCTCCTCATGGGCATATGATCTACATCCTCAGGCATCTTATATATGTCATGGGTTCAGTGAGTCCTAACTACAAGAGTCACAGTTAAAAAAAGATAGCTTAAGTTTCATATTTACCTACAAATACAGTTTATTACCTCTCAGAGGAAATGGAGGTGGCATAATCTCTCTTCAACACCTTCAAAGCCTTCTTCTGACACAGTTTCTTGGAGAAAAAATAAATAATAAAACCCTTATGTTTTAAAAGGTTACACTCTCAAGAGCTGAATGTGTGTATGCATGTGTGTATGTGTGCATATACTGATTTTCTTTTCTCTCAACTTGTTTTTCTGTCTCTTGTTTTCAGTCCAGTATACAAAATACTATATCAGATGCTCTCATCTAATAAAGAAGAGCAAACATACTTTGAAGTCTGCAAGTTTTTAGAAATAACAAAACAACACACTTAGCAAAAAAGAAACACAAAATAGTTGAAAATGTCAGAAAATGCTTGCATTTTTATTTTTTTAATGATAGAAACATGTTTTGAAAAAAATCCTTTTCCTGAGAATGGCAGCTGTCTTTCTCCACTTTGAAAAATGGTTAATAAAGAAGACGGTTACTTTCATTTAAAGAATGCTTAGACATATTTAAATGAAAAAATAGACATACTTCAATTTAAAAGTCTATTAAAACGTGTGTGGTCAATAACAAAACCACTGAGACTAAGTAATGCAGTTTATTTCAGAACATTCCAAGCCATTAATGTGTTGCAATTATATTTATTCTATTATTCTATTATTTTAGATATTATGAAAACCATAAGCAATTTCATAAGCTACTTATGATAACTTGCAAATTACTTACATTGCTACAGAACTAGCAAACAGACATTGTTAGGGAGTCAAATTTCAAACCGTTTATCATGTAGACCTGTTTCACCCTGCTGTCTCTACACACAGGCATTTTAATCAGATACGTCTCTCAGGTTCCTTGAACTTTTTTTGACATCACAGGAAGGTGGACATTAATGACTAACTGTTTCAGCCTAACCCTCACATTCAGATGCTCTCCGTGAGGAAGTAAGCATTTTCTATAATTTCAACAGCTAGTCATTCTCAGTCCCCTTTATCTTTTCTTGATTAGTGCTCTCATTCCTCATTCTGTGATGTATCCAAGCAAAAGTAAGATATCATTCATTGCTTTCTTCCTACATGCCAAAATGAGGAAACTAAAATGTATCTTCCTTCTTTATCTTCTAGTGGATTTCAATCAACATCTTCGAAGACTCAACAGGATTCAGATAATTTTGGAGCCCTTTTGTCTTGATTACCATGTAACAAAATACGTCTCTGACTTTGCTTGTTCTTACGTGGTCTCATTGAGTTCAGTTACATATGTTCATCACATTAAACTTCGATCAGTTTTCTCAAAAAATTCCCCCTCAAAGCCCAGCTATAAACAGTATTTTCTATGCATTATTTATTCTTGTAATAAACTAAAATGGATGTTATAGACTCATCTGACCCTTAAAAATCTGAGGTCAAGGAAACTGGACTGAAGGATTTAATTCCATGTGTATAGAGAATTCTGGGCAAAAAGCAGATTTTTATATGTTTAATGTAATGGACATCAGTCTGTATCATATACCAAGACATGACCACCCAGATCCTACTTTCAGTGGCAGCTTGCTGTCACACCAGGTTATATGTCATGTTAAATTGCAATCCCAAGCCAAAGTTTCAGAGTCCCTTTAAGCAGACCAGCATGACTATGAAAAATGAGTGGGAGCACTGCTGCTCAGCTACTGCCAACACAGGTCCTCAGGCAGCCATGCAGGGACTTCACTCAGAAAACTTCTTCTGAGTAAAAAATACCATTATTTATAATAATAATAATAATAATAATAATAATAATATGAAAAAAATCTAACTTTTATTCAGTTCCTACAGCTAGTTCACCACACTGCCACATTAATTCTTGCACCAGGTCAAGAAGGAGGAAATCCATAGGTCAGAAATATCAACATGGAGAAGTACACATTGTCTTGTAACGGCCAATTCAGCTTTTAATGTTACTGAATTAGTTATATTAGCCCCTATTTAGAGTAATGCTAATGAAAATATTGAGAACAGCCCATATTATTATTAGCTCAAGTAACCAAGAGTGGTCTCAATATCATACTCTCTGCTGAAAATAACTATTCTGTAATGAGGAATGTTAGCTTAGAAATACAAAGTGATGGTTTTGTTATCGGAAATTTCAGATCCAAGAAAAAAATGGTCTTGATTTTAGAAGGTAAATAATACCAGTCAGGCAATTTTTTTTTCTTTTTAACCTCCAATCCAATCTCCAAGGACTTCCACTCATATTACACAGATCTGCTCATAGGACAAAAGCTACTATATGTTTAGGAAAACAATAATGTATTAGAAAATACTGATATTTTTGAAAGATCTCTTAACAGAGGATTTCATAAGCCATGCTTTAAACTTTTTGTCTTTTTTTGCTCCTTTATATACAATTGTTATTGTCTTATTTTTTGACAGAGATGGTGTCCTTAACAACAACAAAAAATCTGGTGCACATACTATTTAACAAATTTAAAAATAATTTTAAAACGTTACAGGTGTAATCATGTAGTCAAGAACTATTGATACAGGCTGAACATAGTGAGTTAATGATTGTGCACTAAGGAATGGAGGCAGAATTGAAATCTTAGCATATCTTCTTCTTACATTTCCTGTCAGAATTAGGAGCTTTTTTATGTGGCCTGTGTGGGTTTTTCTAAACCCATCTGAGATGTTTAGATGTCCCAGAATCCCTGTGACTATCATATGGCAGTTAATCAGCTTCACGAGTTTCATCTTTGGATTTCCTTTTGATCTTTGGGTTTCCTCCTAGCTAACAACTGTTTGGGGGCTTTTCCCTTAAATACTAAGGAAAGAAACAAAAATTTTCTTTAAGCATTCCTCCTTTATCTATTTTCCTTAGGCCTTCTGGTAACATAGATTAAAAGGACTAATCTAATTTAGGGGATTTCTACAGACTCTTAGTGAGGAAGCCTGTAATAGGATATTAATGTTTTGCTCATATGCAAATTAAGTCAAATGAGAAGGTGGATTTTCTTTTTTTATTCCTTTTTTTTTTTTTTTTTCCCCAATGTATGTTGTAGGAGGAAAGATATTTGATACTATAGTTTTGTATGATTCAGAGCTATGACTCACCTGGAACTGAACTCTTTAAAATGCTTCTTATTCATGAGATTGTTGTTGTTTATATACCTAGTGAAATCTCTAGATTGAGATACATGTGAAAAAGGAAAGATTCAGGGTGGACCCAAGGGATGTTTTTATTTTACTTCTATCTTTATCTTTGTTTAAGGAAAAAAAAAAAGTAGCACTTGTTTTATTTTTCACTTATACTACCATTTTCCATAACAGCCATTGCTGTGGCAGGATGCTAAAACACTTAATGCAGAAGAAATGGAAAGCACAAAATATATTAACACATAAAAACCCATAAAAAGTCACAATTAGAAAAAGACCAGGCAATAAAACCCCTTTTTGTTGCTTCTTTCTGTAAATGTATATGCAGTTTACTTTTTCTTCCTCGGGAAAAGCTAGTCACTAATCTTAATTACATTCCTTAAGAAGACTATTATGGAAAAGCAGAGTGTATTAAATGAAGCAGACTATCACATTCTTTCACAGGAACAAAGAAGGATTATCCACAGTTCATCAAAATGTTCTCCTCTGTACCATATTATGTTGTAATGATTAAAATAAATTTCAGTATGTGCTTGATAGAACCTTAAAGGTCATGTTAAGGGTAATAGTAGGAAAAAAATTCTGATAGCCAGATTAAGAGGAAGTATAATGTCATAGATCAGGCACTGAAATGAGATCTGGAAGACTGCTTCCATATACCTTTATTCTTCTGCATAAAACTAGGTTCAAAAGCAAAATCACCTTCATGTCCTTTGCCATTTTGTTTGTGTTTTCTTTGAAACAAAGTTTTTTGCACCTAAAATCTCAGCTAGGAGTGAGTAAGCATCAGGCACTAAACTTATATAAACTGTCTATATTTTTAATTATAAAACACTAATTTTTAGATGGTCTTTTGCATTACTGCTGTCCTTTATGCATGCTGTACAAAGGTGAACTGCTTGTAAATTCTCCTTTTCAGAAGGTTTTTAATAAGTTCTCATTCAGCTTAACTATGCAAACCATGGTCTAGCTAAAAACTGGATTTCGCTTCTTAAAACTGAATTCATGAGAAACCTGTCTACATGCTTTCATAATTTGAGCACAGAGGAGGCTGAGATCCCTATTTCACTGTGGGTATACACCACGGGAGACAGAAGCAGCCCTCTACAGATGAACTCAGTTGAGGAGAGTTTATTTCCTATACCCTGGTCCTGCTGACCCTGGGACAGACAAATGTGAGTGGTATGGGGGAGGACCGAAAGATGTTAGAGCAGATACAGGTCTCATGAGGAAGATTCAAGAGCGACAGAGGCTCTGAATCAAAGTTTCTTTCTTCTTTCCTTTCTCCAGCTCACTCCATCCATTTTCTCTGTCCTCAATTGTCCCAGGGCATGTGGGCTTTGAGCACTATGGTCTGTACATAAGCTACTGCAAGATCTAAAAAACGCTATAGGAGGCAGAATACAAGGAGCGAAGATCTTAATAAAAGCACCATGTCTGCTGGTGTGGCTGTGAAACTTCACCGTTTTTCTCCCATTAGAGCAAACAATTCTACAAAGTCCATGCACTCTGACTTCATATAGACTCCAGAATATTTCTCCCTTAAGAAATCTGCAAATTAATGCAGAAGTTGTTTGTTTTGTGTTCTGTGAGGCTACTTTTTAGTGTGTGATGTGAATATTTTTATCACCAACATTTATCTAATGAAAAGTAAAAGCACTTCCTTATTCTTTGGCCAAAATGGTATATTTTAATTATAATTTTGTAAGTCAAATGTTACCACAAACATCCAGAAACTTGTATTAATGCAGAAGTTAAGTTCATGTGATTTCTTTTAAATCATCTCACCAACTCCTGCTTTAAGATTTAGGCCTATACTTCTACCACAAAAATCTTTTTTAAGTCCATGGGCTTATTCATGATGACATGGAAAACCACAGGAAAAGTAATGAGATGTCTTTGACTAGAAATCTTCAGTGAGTTATCCTTGCTACATCTCTGAGAGGATATCAAAACTGAAAAACTGAATAGCAAATGTCTGTGTGTTACTAAGGAATCCAGTCAGAATTCAGGAGGGAAATCTTGTATAATTAAAGGAAGGTCCAAAACTCATTTGTAAATTATGTAGACAAACCTTTAATTTGATATGACTGAAGACAATCTGGGGTTTAGTCTGGAATATCATATTTCTACTTGTTACATTTGAAGAATTGTCTGAAGTTAAAAAAAAAATTGAGAGTTTGGTTATTTTTGATTATTGGTTTATTCAGAACAGTTATGAATGGTTGGTAATATTGAAATTTTTCTTGCTATTGATGCAAAATACAGTGGTATATAAAGGATTAAAAACATTATTCATATCATATCATATTATGTATATTATATAATATAATTTATTGTGATGATGTGGTATGTGAGGTTTGGGAGTTATTCAGGACAGTAATTTCACCTAGTAGAGAAAATACAGTAGAGAGGCAATGAACAGGTTGAGAGCCATGGGTAAAAATTACAGGCCAAGCAGACAAAGTTTACTACAGACTGCCTGATCAAGGTGAGTCTGTTGATGTAGCACTTGTTCTTCAGTTGCAGGAGGCATCGTGTTTGCTGGCCCTGATCCTACGAGGGGACTTCAGTCACCCTGACATCTGCGGGAAACGCAGCACAGCAAACTATAAGCAGTACAGGAGACTTATGGATTACATCGAGGATAAATTATTAACCCAGGTGACCGAAAACCCAATCAGAGGAGAAGCGTTACTGGACCTGTTGCTCATCAGCACAGATGAAGGAATGAGAGGGCAAGATTGGTGGCAGCTTGGGCTAAAGTGGTCACGGTTGCATGGAATTCACAATCTAGAGGGATAGGGGCCTGGCAAACAATAAAGTCAAGACCCTGAATTTTAGGACTGAATGAGAATGTTCGATCTTGAAGCTGAGAATTAAAAAGTGATTCAGTGAATGGAGTGAAGCTGAGGTTACACTGCATGTAACCCATAGGAACCATGGCTAATTGCAGCTCTATGGCAAACAGATGTAGCTTTCCATGTTTTCATCCTTTCAGTCCAAGTCCTATCAGTTTTGTTCTCCACCAAAAATTGTTTTTTGTAATTGTTTGCTTGTTTTTTAGTTTGGATCCCCTCCTAAGTTTCAGAGGGAAAAAAAAAAAAAAGAAAATCTTACAGAAGATTATTTAACATAGAAAGTTCAACAAAAAATAGCCTCATAATAAGGTGCTGAATTAGCTAAAGAATTCTTAAAAAACAGTGTTCATTGTAAATATAACCATATATAATATTTCAATTCTTTTTGCTTTTTTAATAAGCACTTTCAATTTGAAATGAAGCATGAAGTTGCAGTCCTTTCAGAAACTGCATCGGACTGTAGTAGAAAAATTACACTTGAACCAGCGACTGAATTGGACCAGCTGAAGGTCACTCTTTGTATTGAACTTGAGTGGGAAAGTCTTTTCTCAAAAGAAGATTTTGAAATCTTTCCTCTTCTGTGCTGAAACATTTTAAACTTGATTCACCCAGTGTGTGCAGTTATTCTACGTATTTTGCAGTTTGGCTAAAGTTCATAATGTTTTATTTATCATCTACTTTTTGTCTTATGAGACATTTCCCATGATCTATTTCCTTAAAAACTGGAGATCTCAGGGTTATTTATCCCTGATTATTCATAATTAATTAGTCTTAATAATATGACCACACATTTATTAAGTCACTGTCAACTGCATGTGCAGGAAACTTGCTTATGCAAAAAAATACAGTCAATTTCTCAGGTGACAAGTAGACTGCTTTCTGAAAGTTTAACAGAATATTGTTGTTTATCTCATAAGAAAAGTATTCTAATATGTTTGCAAATTGAAATTTATTTTTCTACAGAATAATTGAAATTCACACCATTACTTCCCTCTAAAATTCTAAAAATATCATAAGCAGCTTCACAGGAGTTTAATTTTACATTATTAATAAAACACATAGCATTTTATTTCTAAAATTTTTAATTGAATTTTGATTTGTTAGTGACTCAAGTCTTAAAATGCTATCTTAGAAGAAAATACTGACAAGCATAATAAAAGCAATAGTATTTTGTCTTTGTTTAATATTAAAATTATCTTTTCAAAATAATGTTTTATGGCTTTAACACTAAGCATCATATAAATATTAAAGCATGGAGAGATTAACAAATCCAAATATATTGTGCTATAAATTCACAGGTACAGTGGGTTAAAAAAAAATCAGAAAAAGAACTAAAATGCTTTAGGTTTGTATTATTAGTATTTCTTTAGCTATCTTTGAGTGCCTACTTCCATTCCCTTCTGCAATATCTTACACCTTCAAGGTTGCTAGAACATTTATCGCACTTCCTGGGCCTGTATACTGCTCTCAGGTACCCATAGCAAGAGGGTTTTTAACACAATCATGAACCTTTTTTCAATATTTTCTTTATGCTAGGCATTTAAGCATAGTGTCACTACAATTAATAAAGCACAAAATTTATATTTTACTATGGTATTTACCTCTTTAATAGCAACCACTGCAAGCTGCTATTATGTCTTCTCCACAGGTACATCCAAAAGCTGGCTTTCCAAGACAAATTTCAATATAAAAGAGCTGTTATCTAGAGCAGAGAACGGATAATCACTAAAAGCATCAGTCTGTGGTGAGTACCAGCTAGGGGTAGAAAGGCCTTTGTATTCCCAGCTCTTGTTACTGTCAAGAGAGAGAGGCTACATGTCAGCATGATCAGAAGAACTGGACACAGAAGTGGCTTCAATGACTTACTGGGAAAAATTACCCTGGAACCAAAATGTCTCTCTATAGGTCTGACACTGGACATTTACTTTTTCTGTTGTACAATAGTTTAATGACAGTTGATAAAGATGACAAAACAAATGAGATGGTTTTGTGTGTAAGGTAATAATTTGTAATAATGTTTATTGTCCCTTCTGGCTCCTACAAGAAATTAACATAATGCTGCAGCTGGGGGAAACAAGAGCCGTAGGGCCACTAGGAGTGAAAATAAGAGGAAACTAACTCGAGGACTTTCTGATTAAGGAAATTACCCAGGAATAGCAACACCTTGCTTCTACTTTCTAGTCTTAAGTCAATGAAACTCTGTAATTTGGCATAAGGACAAATTGCTACCATTTCTCAATTTTCTGTTGTCTTTCAAGCTTAATTGTTGTCACACAAAAAAGTCAATCTTTCACAAGATATAGTGCAAGCAATCTCTTTGTCACCGCTGCTCTGCAGAATTCAAAACTTTAACAACACAGAGAATACCCTCTTCCACTGTGTGTCTCTTAAAAAGGAGGGGTCTTGCAAATGAACACCAAAAAAGATTCAATGCTAGGTGCAGGTCATTTCTTTCCTTTAGTTGAGAAACACCCAGCTCTCTTCCACAAGTTTTTGGCTGGTCGTTTTGTTTTTTGTTGGTTTTTTTTTTTTTTTTCCTATAGAAAACTTCAGAACCTACTTTCTTTCACTGCCCTAGTGGCAGCTGCCCACTGGACTTTAGACATAAGGTGTTGCAAGCTAGAAAAAACATATCATTGTTCTCTCTTAATAGCAATTTAGGATGAATCTTGACTCTCAACATTCTTCCCTAGATTAGCATAAAATGTATCTCACCAGTAAATATAAAGACTTTACTCTAAACGAGCTAAATCTGTGAGACGTGCTATTTACTTCATATGGCTCATTATGGGACTGCTATTGACATCAACAGACAATCAAAAATAGTATAAGATGTCAATTAAAAAAAAAAAAGAAACAACACAAAAGTGAAAACAAAAGGCAAACAAAACAAAAAAGGCAAAAAGCCAGCAAAATAAAACTCACAAAAAAACCCAAAGACAAACAAATAAAAACCACAGAAAATCACTTTTTTTTTTTTTTAATATATCTTCATTCTGTTCTGTCCATCACGACTGTCAAGTTCAGTATCATTACTAAGACTTCTCTCACCAATGATGAGTAGTTGATAAGGAAAAATTTTTCTATTTTTCAGTTGTTCTGTCAAATTATATTTAATCTCTATTGAACAAGAGCTCTTTAGCCAGCAATAGAAAATTTGCTTGTAAAATTATCATACTCATAGGTATTTCTGAAGTATAGATCCAAGCTGATGTATTCTCTCCTTTTTGTTTTGAAAACTTGATGGGAAGCCTATTTCATCAGTGAGCCCAGCATGGCTCCAGGCAACGATACTTGTTCATAAAAGACAATGTCTGTTTCAGTTGTTTGATCAAGAGAGATAAATTTTCTGTGCCACAGAGAAACATAACTAATGGGAATGGGCTTTACTTTGTGAAGCTAAAGTGTAGTAATATGATTCTTAAAAATAAGATTCTCTTTCATTAAATTACCTTGCTTGTTGAATACACAGCTTTCACCATGGTCACAGTTCAATGCCAGCTGGCAATCAAAACCACGACAGCCACTCACTCACTCCCCCCACCCCCAAGTAAGGGAGAGAATCAAATATAATGGAAAAATTCATGATTGAGATAAAAACAGTTTAATAAAATAACAAAATAATAGTAATATACTACTAATAATAGTGATATATCTAAAATTAAAATAAATAAATAAATATATAAAATAAGAGATATTCAATGCAATTCCTTACAGACTCCATCCACTCTGAGCAGCCAGTCCCAGGAAGAGAAAGCACCCTGGTCCTGACCAGCCAATTCCAGAGAGAGAATGAAAAGGCCAAAGAGGCAGAAAGGCCCAGAGGCCAACTGTAAAGCAGCAGAACAGCAAAAGGCCAAATTGAAGGAACTCCGGAACAAAGCTCAACCAGAATTGAGCAGAACTGGAATGGGTCTCCCCAGCTGGAAAATTGAATCTCATTAAATATAAAGCATGACACTAATGGCATGGAGTATTCTTACTGATCATCCTGGATAGCAGTCAAGGTCTGTCCCATCTATGCCCATCTTCCTAGCTGCCTCACACCTGCTGATAGAAAATCCAGAAAGACCTTAGTTTCCCAGACAGCAGCTAAGATAACAGTAAGTTCTTACAGCCTCTTCATTCCAAGCAAAAAGCACTGGAAAGTTACTTGAAGAAAAAACGTTAATTCTATCCCAGGGTGCTATCTTATTATTCTCAAACTAAATCCAAACAACGACTGTGCTAGCTATGAAAAAGAAGAGTTTCTAACTGCATGAAGACAATTTACTTGATTTCAGTCAAACCAGCACAACCATGAATATGCAGAAACATTATCTGACTTTCCCTAATGATCTCAATTTGTAACGCCCAACACAAAGCTACAAAGTGACCTTACATTATTAGAAATATCTGTTGCCCACTATACGCGGAATTAGAAATACATAGCTTATGTTAAGTGAACTACTTTAAACAATCAGTTTAAATGACTTTGAGTCTAATAGCTTCTCTAAATGTAATATTTGCAGAAATGAATGTCATTATCTTGTGGAAGTGAAAAAATAATAGAAAAAATGCTCTAGTATTATTCAGATGGCTTATAAATGTAGCTCAAATATAGCCTTTTTAATATATGTCTGAAGATAAATCATTCAAAGGGTTCAAAAAATTGTGTCAAAACTCTCATAATAACTCTGTCTGGTCTCATCATTAAAAGCCTGTGGCTTCATGACAGGCAGAAGGTTCATAAGAAAAGCCTGAGGTTGCTTCAAAATGTTCATATAAAAACTGAGAAACTGTCACAATGATCAGCTCAAAAGGCATTCGTATGTTGTGTCAATCTGGATTCATGAGATTACTGTTACATGAACAAGTTAGACTGGATGACTTATTATATTTGTGTGATGGAAACTATAGCTCTAGGTCTCTGTCTTGTGCATGGTCTCAGTACACCTTCATACAAATGGTGACCAAAGTCCTAGACATCAGTGTCAGACTTCTGTTCAAAATAGTATTATACTAGAAACATAATAAATGTAAAATGTTCTCAGGTAAAACAGAGACAAATTATGTTCATACATAAGTCAAACTGGAATTATGATCATTGCATAAATAATTTTTCAGCATCCCAGTAAAAAATATTGTTGTCATAAACATTTTACAAGCAAGAGAAAACATAGTCACTGTTGTTGCCAATTTATTTTATCTGCAAAGTCTATCTCACTTAGCAGATATACATAACAATATTAAAGAATCATGCAAATTCCATTATAATGTTAGCATACATAGCAAGCATTGTAGAACAAGACTTGACAAATGTCAAAGATTGTTATTATTAGACAAGGACTCACAACAGAGGCTTGTTAGCATATGCAAAATCTTACAACCTTAGGTAAATGTTATCAACACATAACTTTTAAACTATAAAAACTATTGAATCACATGGCTTACTGTGGCATAATTTCAAAATTATTGTCCAAGATTCTTCTTCATGAGAATGTATATTAGATTTTCTAAAGGATTTTGATCCCTAAACTCAGTAATAGCATTTTGACAATGAGACTCATCTACAAGACCATTAGATTTTTCTCTTAAATAAGGAATTTTTAATAAGGCCTTGAGTAAGCAAAATATGCAATTTCACAAGAAGATGACTACCATATAAGAACCCAATAATAATGCAAAGTCCATGCTTAAGACTGAAAAGCATACTGTTTAAACCCTTGCTATTTTGGATGCATGAGGTTTAATGAAAAATAAAAGAAAAGCCTTATCTTTAGAACTACTTCATTTGTTTTAAAATTATGATATGTCATTCAAAGCTGACAACATTCGAAGCACACCAGCATGCTAAGAAACAGTTAATAATAACATGAAAATGAAGGAGCCCTAAACAAGTTTTAAAATCCCATTCAAACAGGCAAATGGATATGTCCATTAAAGCAGGGTAAAGAATTCTGTTCCTCAAAAAATACAAGGAGATTTGTAGTTTTTGAGGTACTCAAGATCTCATTATGATTTTCATCTAAAAATGGCAGTGATGCAGAATTTGTATGGACAAACAAAAAGACAGAAAATTGAGTTCATTGTAAACTATATTTCTAAATTACCTATATAAATCAAATATGTTAACTTTTCACTAACACTAAGCTAGTTTTGAATGCAAGATCAGATTCCAGTGACTGCTATATACACATTGTCCTTTCAAATCTACCACCTAAATGCTGTATATGACCAAGTGAGAATACTTTGAGTGCTTAGTAAATAGAATAACGAATCTCTATGCCTTTTAGCTTGTGAGATGAAACAAGATCACAGCCTGTGATGATGCTGAAAAAATCCATAAAATATCTATAATTCAGCAATAGAACAGCAGGAATACCTAGAACAGGATTTACAAAAGAAAACAATTCAATATTTTCCTATTTAAGACAGAGGAGGCACATGAAAAACAGAAAGAATAGGAAGAAGCTAAGCTTCAGAAAAAAATGCATCAGTGTGACAGATGGGAACATTTAAAATGTGAGAGAATTTGTGGGGCAGAAAGTAAATTCAACTCCCATGTTTCAAGAATGTTGCAAAAAAAGAAAAGTTATTTGAAGCTTTTATAGTTTGAAACCTTCTGTAGTAAAAATAGCAAAGTTTGAGAAAATGTGATGCATATATTTCAGGTTGCTAAACATATACTGGGTGAACTTTTCAACCTTAAAATAGTGTTCTAAAACCTAGAAAACTACTGGATAAGTAACTCCCACATACATAGCCCACCAAAACACCCACATCTTGCTTTTGTAGCAGACACGGTGCTTACAGCTCCTGTTCTGAAGTAGAGAAACAAGGATTTAGACAATTTCTTAATGACAGAACATTTGGTAATGGCAGTTTAACAGCCGAGGAGGCTTGTTGTGGGGCTTTTAAAGTGCTTTCAGAAGGTCTTTTATTCTTCCATTCTCCTATTGCCTGTAGAAGTTTGCAGCAATATGTGGAGAAAAATAGAACCATAATGCAATCAGAGTATCAATTATAACAGAACTTTAATTTTAAAAGAACTGTGGTGATAACAAATAAATAGAACAAAATTGAAAGTTTATTTAAATTAGATGAGGCTATGTTTTGGCTTTAATATTATGTAGTCAAAATTTGTCATCTATGTGGTGGGTTTTTCATCAGCTCATTATGGATGCTAGTAAGAAAACCACATTGCAACAATTTGTCATAATTTCAGAAACTTATGAAGCCTTACTGCAGAAATAAAATCTAAGTATTTTGCAGTTAGGTGGATATAAAACACACCGGTTAACATGCTAGAATTCTTGACAGATCTTTTGGAAAGTGAATATATGATAGAAAACCTCCACAGAGATCAATGGGTGCTCTACATCAATGACCAAGGAGTACAGAGGAAAATCCTGTGATGATTGATCTCTCAGTCATGGGACAGAGCACTGAAAGCAGAAGACCCTGAACTGCAGACATGAGTATAGACAATACTTTAATTGCAACAGTGATTACTTCAATTCGTCCTCAGATATGTAATCAAATTATATAAGGCTTTAATCAGTTCTCGTTATTGAATTGCACAATTAAATCACACATTTGTTCACATCATATAAATTGGGAAAAAAATCTAAGATTATCAGAAGTTAGGTATTTACCCTTAACAGGGAGCTGTGATGTCCAAGAGTAGCTTTGCTGTACTTTTAGTATCTGACCAAGCTCACTCAGAGTTGCCTGTATGTCACAGATTTGTTCTATGGCATATGCTGTTGCAAGATTCCTCTGTCAAACATACTGCCTCTGTTCTAGAGGTTGCTGATATTCCCTGGCCAAGAAACGTGGAGCTCTTGTACCTCCAGAAACAGTGTAGGGACTAATTACATATGAAAGTTTTTAATAAAAATCCTGAAACTAAGCATAAAGTTGTGCTCAACAGCATAAATACAGAACAAAGTCAAAAGGGTTGCTGCTCGGCTGGCACAGTATTTACACTAACATCAGTGTGATGCATAAATATTAAAATGACTGTATCTGCATTCTCCATGCTAATTACATCATCATTGTTACAATGGAAAAATTATTAGCTTCAAGAAAGCTTTGAAGAAAACATGGATAAGAAAAGGGTGAAAGACAGAAAAAAATAGAATAATTAGAATGTTTAACAGAGCAGGGTTTTTAATGATCAGTATAGGAACACCAAAACAACAAAGAGATAAGTGATGGATAGTCTTACCTTACAGTAGAAGAAAATCAGAAGGGCAAAAGCAATGGACATGTTTGTCAAGGATTTAACACCCTAAGAAAGATATTTGTAACTGCCTGTGGATCATAGAGCTTTTTAATGGCCTGTCATTCTCTCGATGGAATTTTAAACACTGCTATCCTAAAGAACTCTCTGCCTCTGTAGAAAGAATAGTAGAAGAGGGGAAATAAAGTTCTCACAGAGCCCATGAAAAAGGAAGAAGGGAGAGGTCAGAAGAAGGAGAAATGAAGAGTTTTTCCAGGGCTAGGAGAAGGAGGGAGAGGGAGAACATGCACAACTTCTTTCAGGAGGAAGACCGAGAAAATTAACAAGAGGATGATCCAGATATCCTACTACAAAAAGCAAAAAGATAAAAAAATAATGGAAGGAAAGTTTGACTGTGAGTTCCAGGGAATGCTGAATAGAGTCAGCAAATATAGGGGGAAAATGTACACAGGGACTCTTGCATAGGAGACTGTAAAAGAATGGAGAGTCATAGAAGTTAAAGCTCTGGCATAAAAAGAAACATGAGAATTGAAAGGACCCTAGGAATGAAGAATGGGAAGGAAACACCTAAGGAGCCATTTGGGAAGGTAACAGACCAGTAGCCAGGTTACACACCAAGCCTGCCTGGCAGGAGCAGTAGACTGACATCTCACCAGCATGGCTGGTCAGTAACATGGCTATACAGCTCATACTCCTTTCTCTCTGGGAGAGTCTACTGATCACACACTTTATAACTGTGAATGGTAGAATTCCAAAGTACATGTTTTACAGCTGGGAAGGAGTCTACTGCTTTGGAAATCATGGGGAAGGGATTTTGAAGTGAAAGGCATGACTAGTTTGAATGTATTTTCAGGAACAGCTTTCAAAGTGCAATTCCCAGAAATAAACAAAAAACCAAATGAATTTACTCTCTTCATTCTGTCTACCTACACCGAAAACAAAAATAATAAAAAAAAAAAAAGCAAAGTAATAGTTAATTTTTCAAGTCAAAATATACCCTGAAATCTAGCAGTGCAGAATGATCTTGATTCAGAGCTGATGAAGAAAATTGTACATATGTAATTTCAACTTTGTACCATTATGCTGAAACTGAAATTTACTGCTGTGTCACTATTCATGCTACATTTGTATTTCTTACTTCCACATAGTGCATTAGAGCACTACAAGAGTATCTTCTCTAAGTTCTAAATCTGTTTATTTTTTCATTGTAAACTGTGCCGTAATCTTAGGATCTGAGCTGCTTGACTGAAAGTGATTACCTCTCTGACTTAATTTCTCAGCCCACACACTAGTCTTTCTCCTAGAATGTCTCCCTCGAAAGCTTCTGCTTGAGTTATAAGAGAGTCATGAGTTTAAATAAAAAAAAAAAAAAAAATCTCAGCAATAAACACAAAGTTAGGAGAAAAGCAATAATGCCAAATCATCCAGAGGTGTTCTCCCATGTACTCTTCTTGGAACTGCTGAGAGGGAGAGGTTGTCCCCATGTAGCAAACAATTTTCCTCAAATACAGTATAAGCATTTTGCCTTAAGTTATCTGTGAATTCTGAAATGGAAGAATTTTCCACATTAAAATATTGATTTGCTAAGACTGAAACACTAGAGAATGTTATGATATGTTTGGTTTAAAAATAAAATAATCAACATCTCATTAGATAAGGCCCAGACACTTTGTCTTAAAATTTATTATAAAGCAAAATCCTTTTTTTCTGAATGTAATTTTAGAGACCTTTTCAAAGTTTTCATACTTTATTCTGAACCCTCATAAAAGAAAACTTCACAGCTAAAATCTACTTACTTTCTGAAATGGCCTTAGTATTTTAATTTATCCTCATAAACTGAAAATTGCATTTTCCATCAGGTAAAGTGCTACGGATTGGCTAGTGAGCTCTGCTTTATTTCTACAGAAAATATTTAATGTATTCAGCCAATGCATTGGTGTATTTACAAAACGCCTCACTCTGTTATGCAGTATGAATAAGACTTTAATTACCAAAAATTAGAGCTCCAAGTATTCATTACATTAGCTCAAAACAGAAAAGATAATTCATTCCATCTGTGGGTATAGAGTGCTAATGGTTTTTTATGCATAAGTAAAAGCGAAAATGCAGAACTAAAGATACTGAAACATAAGAAAGACAAAATTAAAGAAGCAGTAAGTAGACATTGAATTATCTGCTAGCAGCAGTCCAGCTCTTAAAGACACTTGATTGAGAACAAGTGAAAAATGAAAATGGTCACCTACTATACCACTAGGATTCAACTCATTCTAAAAGCTTCATAGACTTCACCTGGGGAAAGGAAGATTTCTCCTGAGTTTGACAGATGCTTAAAACCTGATTGGAGGGACGTGGGTAGTAACTTATTTTGATAATTTCATAGATGAATTAAACTTCTAATCTAATAATTGTTGAATTAACATATCAAAAGTTTGAATTAGCAACAATCTAGTAATAAGTATTATCTTTATAGGATACTTCCACATATTGATAACTGATCACCTGTGGACTGGTCAACTGGATTGGAAAAAAAGTATTAAGAAACTGGGAGAAAGGAGAATAAGGTCTGAATCCTGAAAATATCTTCTCAGCGGTGTTTGAGCCATATGCTATTTACTTTTCAACTGCATCTGACAGCCATTTAGCTGGAGTGAGTTTTAATACAAATAAGATATAAAATATAAATAAAAAACTCTGAATTAACAACATATTGGCTAAGGCAACATTTCTAAGTGCTACTTAGTTTCCTTAATTTTTGTGTTTTTGTTTGGGTGTAGTATATCCAGGAAATTGTATGAGTCCACAGTGGACTCAGCTCTTATTGCAGGAGTTGTTGTTCCTCTATTTGGTTCTTCCAGTAGAAAGTCAAAAGATTCTTCCACATTTATCCTGGGAAATATAACGTGCTATAAATTTCTATTGCTTTCCTTAGTAATTGAGAGCAGACAGCTACTTACTGGATCCAGCTCTCTATACACAGTGCTTCTGATTCTAGAAAGTTAATGCCTGTTTTTAAACATT
Organism: Streptopelia decaocto; assembly: GCF_964273445.1. Lineage (NCBI taxonomy): Eukaryota > Metazoa > Chordata > Aves > Columbiformes > Columbidae > Streptopelia > Streptopelia decaocto. Next base: position 23,425,127 of record NC_138663.1, read on the forward strand.
TTATACAAAAAAAGTTAATAGGTGAATATTTACTAACTAGATTAGTTATTCCTTTAAGCAGGCCTCATAAAATCAGTTGATTCTGATCAGATTGATAGTTTTCCCATCTGTTTCTTCAGCACAACCCTATCAGAAGCCCCAACCAGCACCTTCTCTTCTGTGTCAGACTCTTCCATGCCATGCCTATCTTCTTGGTTCTTCAACATAATCTGAATGTCGTCAGGATGTATTAGTGCATTAATAGTTTGTGATTTCCATGTACACATTCATAAAAGAAATTGAGGGTCTAGAATTATTAACCTGGAAATGATTTCTGTTTCCTGTTCCTTAGTAAAACTCATATTCTGTAATCAGGCCTCTTAGATGACCAACTGGAAATGTCGGTACAGGCACGAATTTCATACCTTTTAAATACAGAGGTTGTACTCTAGTAATCTAGTACATACCTGAGCTCCAAAATTATAACATGGATAAATTCAAGAATTTGTTAGACTGTGAAGAAGCAGACCACTCCTATGCAACCTATGTGTTCCACTCCTTTTGTGTTCAGTTCTACAGTAAAAATTACAGTAAGAGTCAAAAAAATATATGCAACTGACTGGGTTTTTGCTGCCTTCCTTATATTAAGTAATTAACATATAATGGTAACATTTCTATAATACTCTTACACATATACAATTTGAACAACTAATGTGAGGCAGCTTTCAAAGAAAACATCATAGCAAAAGTTAATTTTGCATAAATTATAGAGCATTAGTGGTAGTGCACATTGACTATAAATTAGGCTTTTGGTTTCCAAGTAAACAGGAAAGGAGGAAAGAAATTATACCACAAAACACCCTTTGATGCCTTCCTGTGCCCACAGCCTACAGGTATTATCACAGGTATTATCCCCACAGGGAAGGCCAAAATTCAGCAAGGTGCATTTGTGCATGCACTTTAACCATATTTCACCTCTGAATTTGGTTTTGTGTCTTTCCAGTTTCATAGAGAGCAAAGTCATGTGGCAGAGGAAAGAAAAAAAAAGAGTGACCCAGCTCTCCCTGAAAACACCAACCAAAAATAACCAGTAATATCTAAAAGATACTGTATCGTATCCAAAAGAACTGTCCTGCTTAGTTTTCTAGCACTTATGCCAAAATTGAGTCAGCCAATTCTAATACACAGAGCTGTAATCTCTGTTTAGCTCTGAAAAACACGCTAATATTTGCTGGCGGTATGATGCCTTTGGTTGCAGAGCAGCTTTTAAGAAGCACTGAACCACCTTATTTTAGACCAATTATCTTGTTATGTACCCCCACGACAATCCTGCTGGTGTGAAATTTCAGGATAACAAGAGAAAGGAAAAGAAAGAAGTGAGGTAAGTTGCGCCCTGTTGAAACCTTAGCCCACAGGGTTTTTTACATCTAATTTCAACCTTGTTAAAAAAAAAAAATCTGTATCCTGTTAAACCTCAGTGGTCTTTTTTTCTCAGTCAGAATACTGAGACTGAGTAATACAATATATTTCACAACATAAAGTCCAGTTAACTAGCAATTAAAGAATCTTGATTAATGTCCGCTGGTGTGGTACCTGATTAGCTAGTTTTTGAAGGCTGAAGCAACTCTTTTTAGTGCATTTTATTTTTCTCTAATGGTAGATTCTGTTAGGTGGCATGAAGCATACGCAGAATACATCATGGTTAATTTGCATTTAAATCCCTTGAAGAGATGATTTTAAAATTTTATATTTTTTTCTGTGTTAGGAATTGTTTCTAAACATAAAAATGTATTTCTTTGCCCACAGAACAATAATTGTGTTCCTTTTCCTTCCACTATGCAATTAAAACAGGTTTTTACTAAATCAATACTCATTTTAAAAAATGCATCCCTCCAATGTCTCTCTTGTCCTCCTCATCTAACAAGTGTAACCTGTATATTTATTCTGCTTGTGCTTCCATGTAAAAAAACAAAATTCTAAAACAAAACAAAGCTCAAGCACACTCTCTTAAGCACAGCTGCAGGTTGAAAATGAACAGAGCATATGCCAACCCGTCTCAAATACCAGAGTGTGTTAAGAGCTTTGCAGTCTTTATAGGGATATTAGGATGTGAAATACCTACCTAGAAGACTTCATTATTTGAGCAGGAATATAGAAATATGGGCAAGATGTTGAACTTGTAATAAAATCCAGTATGAAGTCTAGTACCTATTTTTTTACCTCCACAGGTCTTTTCTTGGTATTTACAGGAATTTTGTTATTTTTCTATCTCGTGTTTATTCCTCTACTTTGTTTGAAATTAAACAAGTATTGCAAAAGGTGAAAAATGTCAGGCAGCGCTTTGATAGAAATGACAATAATTGCTCATAGTGAATGATACTTATCCTTCTGTAGTCTCCCTCCTTTTCTTTCTACCTGCTCTCTATCCTGTAAGGGGTGATGGAATATGGATTTCTGAAAATAATACCCGAAGGACACTGAAAAGGGAGTATATGGACCTACACTGAAGGAGTAGGTACATGTATCTGGGAGGAACTTTATGAAGAAGGACACATGGGATTACAAGAGGATCCACAACAGAAGATACATTTTGTTAGCTTGGAAAGGCAGAATCGAGAAGGACAGCAAATTAGGTAAATGCCAGTTTGAAAGGCAGAACGTGAACTTTCAGTTCACACAGAAAAAAGGAAAGACAACAAGCAAGTCTAAGGAGGAGTAAGGCTTGGTCAAGGTTATTGACACATTAAGAGGTTTGTGGTAGTATTTATAAGAGCTCAAAGTAAAAGGAGATAGAAAGGAAAGTGTTTAAACAGTCAAACAAGAAATATAAAATAGCTTTTCAGTGGAAATAGATGGGAGCAGATCATCTTTAAATGCACTCTAGAGAAAATAAGAAAAATCTGGACATTCCTTATTTTTCTTTACCTACAGATTTCCTACAGATTTTAGTTATTTCAGACTTCATGATGTGTGAGCACGAAGTGGTTACCATCCTAGCTAGCGCATATTGAAAATTCAAAGTCCACTGGCTAAGGACAAAAGCAAAATGTATAAAATTGTCTAAAATATGACAATAGACTGATTAACTAAGAAAAAGGCAGCAAAGCCTATGTCATCACAGCATCATGCACGCTCTTACTCAGCACTTGTGTTCTTTGTGATAGTTTGGTTTCAAAACCAAATCCTTTTATTTTCTCAGTTGCCTTGATCAGATTAGATAGCAGGTACCTTAAGTTTTCAATACATGGTTACATACTGATACAAGGAATTCTTACAGTCATTTATGATAATTCATTAGTCTGCATAAACAAATTCTGGTATACAAACCACATGTGAACACTGATCTGCTTTTCTTACTTTAAGGTAAGCTATTTATTAACATTTTTAATGAGAAACTGTAAGTTTAAGAAAGCGCAAACCACTCTTTGATTGCTTAACTGTGCCATAAAAAGAGGTCACAAATGTACAAGCTCATAGGTCTTTAATATGATCAAAGTTATTTATTTCAGTATGATAGAGAAGGTTCTTGTTTTGCTTAGGTGGCAAATATAATGGGAAAATGGAGAATTCCTTGTCCCTAGAGATTTTTTTATAAGCAATTACCCAAACCTTCTTCCTTTGATGCATTTCTACTTAGCATCTTCATCTTTCTGAGGTGGTTTCCTTGTTTACCCAGAGGAGAAAACACATAACTTCTTTTGCAAATTCAAAAGTCTCTTTGTTGATTGAAAATTGTCTTTCTGTCTTCTGATATATACCTTGTGTAAATTTGCTATGCATATGAACATTTAGATAATTTCACAAGTATGAAGCTGTGAATTATTATAATGTGTATTTTTCCACCTTGTAATATTAAAGTTTAAGGCGAGGAGGTGGCGGGGGGAGAAGTGTGGTTTGTTTGTTGGCTGTTTTTTTGTTTGGTTGTTTGGTTTGGGGGCTTGTTCATTTTTGTTTAGTTGGCTTTGTTTGTGTTTTGTTGTTGGTTTTAATTGGAAAATAGCATAACATTGAAACAAAAGGTTTTCTTGAGAGAACACATCAGGTGCCATAAAAAATTAAGGGGTATTTTTTTAAGAAATGCAGAAAGCCACAAACATAAAACAATGATCCTGCATTGGTAGAGATCCAGATTCTAGTCTACAGTCTGCAGTTCTGTTATGGTAAGTATTAGCTACACCAGAGAAAAACATCCCCTGGAAGCCATGCTTCCATAGGCTTTGGTTTCACCTCTAAGCATAACGGAAGTTGTTCTGTAACTCTGAAAAGATTTTTCTTCTGGTTAAGAAATTTTTTCCTGTCCAGTTGTACTGGAAACTTGGAGGCATCCAGCTGATATCACCTTGTCTCAGACTCTATGTTTGACTGTTACTAGTAAAATCTGCTGGAGTAAAACAGCATGTGGCCTTATGTCAGAGTTCATGTGAAGGAAGACTAGAAGTTTGCTTTTTTACTCTCGCTTCTTTAGAAATGTGACTGAAAAGAAAACAAACACTTTCACTGTCATGCAGGGATGTGTAATCATATATAATTGCAAATCCACTCCACCACTATGGTGTTGCCGAAGTGCAGATGAAATGCATGCTGCTTTTACTTATCTTTGTTAAAAATTCTGCAAAGAAAGAAAATAGAGTGTGGTGGAAAAAAAAAAAAAAAAAAAGTCCTATTTATTCACTGGTTAAAGAAACTGTCAAAAATGTTGAAAAACGGCTTAGCAGGCCAAGCAAGAAAAACAAACTTGGTTTGAGGCTTTAACAGTATTAAAGAATGACTTTCACCTCCTAATAACTATCAGTTTTGTAGCCTTATCCTCACATGGATAGATGTAGAATCAGTAAATAAGTAACAAGATTGAGACAAAATGTGATGAAGGCCACTAACAATGAAACTTGTATACTAAGAGGCTGACCTGTGTTCAGTGTAACTCACTTGAAAACAGGAAGGCGACTCATCTGAATGATTTAGACTTCCAAAATGTCACAGTAATTCTTGTATTACCTGGCTTTGATGTGCTTACATGCTCAAACCACAAGTGAAAAAAAGTAAAGCTTGTATAGATCATTGAACAGCTTTGGGAAATCTAGGGTGAGGACATACATTAGCCAATAGAAGGAAATTATGTGTATATTTCTAACTCTGATCAGGATATATTAAAAATAAATTCCTTAGAATTACATGTCATAGATCATATAATCACAGAAATAATACAGGTTGAAAGGACTTCTGGACTGCCTCCTTTCAGGAAGGGTGGTATAGATATCTTGTATGTGGTCTCTTCAAAATTGCACTGGCAAGTGCTCTGGGATGTCTCCGAGCAAAAGAAGGCTTAAATTGCAACAATAAAGCAAAAGCTTCATTCTTACTGAGGTAATGTTCTCTCGCATTGTCAGTTCTGGGCTTTAGCTTACAGATCAGCTCTGTGCATTATGTACCTGTTGCAGGTGGTAGCCCATGGTTACTCATGCATTTTGGAGCACCACAGTGAAGATATGTCCTCATTCAGTTAAGGCAGGACTATTTGTGATGTCCACATATCAGTATTTTATTTGCCTGTGTAGACAGCACTGGCACACGTAGGCAATACTCTTGAATTAAAAAACTTGATGACTCATTGTAAGAGCTTAAGGTGTAGTTTACTATGCTATAAACAAGATTAAGTTAATCCCTGTCTAAGAGTTAAGTCTAAGTATAGCTACTTTTTAAACAGTAAAACAAAAAAAGGCTCTCTTGCAGCTTTTAAGCAATTATGTTTTTATGTGACTGTCATTACAAACTGGGGCCACATTATTGTGTTCTGAAATGGTAACTGCATTTTCCAGTGTAGAAAAGTAAGCAGAATTTAGCATGCACTTAATATAAAAGAATAAGCTCAGTTATTCTCTGATCCACTCAAATATCTTGAGTTCAGTAGAAAATATATATAGTAATACAGTTGTGAAACAAGGTCAGTTGTCTAATCAAAAGTTACATTTTCCCTGTGTGAAGATATTGCTGAATTAGTTCTGCTTCTTTTTGACTATCACTGCCATTTATATTCTGTTGTTTCATCAATTGAAAATGTGTTCTGTCACGTATTTTGGAACATTCTTGTATAAGAAACATCAACGAGGAAAAGTAAAGAAGAATACAGATTTTGTCTAGGCTGTGACTGAGCATTTATCTATGCTGTAAAAGACCCTTGTACAGGTCTCCCTTTTGCCAGAATCAGCATTTCTTAGACGAAAATATATCTTTTTAAAGCAAGACGTGGCATCCAAACATTCTACTTCTCATGCAAATGTGATGATGGTAGCTACTCAGGGATTTTCCCTTGAGGAAAAAAGAATGGTATTCTCTACTAAACAAACAAACAAGCAAACAAACAAACAAAAAAAGACCTTTGTGTTTCCTGTTGACTTTTTTTTTCCCTGATGTAAAGCAAAAGATGAAAGAAAACAGATAACAAGAGTCAGAAAATTCTAGAAATGGCATTGTTATTTGCTGGCCATTCTCACTTTTACAAATTTACGTCAAATGGGTAAGAAATTATCAGCAGAATTTCAACATGAAATCTTTTGCATTTGAATTTACATTAGTTCAGGTTGGGAGTTCTATTCCATTGGGAATTCAGTGTTAGTTCAGCCATTTGCCATTCTGCTGTTTCACAGTTTCACTTACTTTGTTTCAAATATGTATATTATTACTATAAGTATATTATTGTTATTATTTTGTTGTCTCATTAAACAGTTTTTATTTCAACCTATGAGTTTTTCCCTTTCCTTTCTCTTCTCTCCCCTGTCACACTTCGGGGGTGGGGGTAGTGAGTGAGCAGCTGTCACGGTTCTTATTTGCTAGCTGGGGTTAAATCACAACAGTGTCAAAAGAATTCAGCCAGTAAAGTATTTCATCAGTAATTGGGATCATTAAAACAGTCATGTGTAAATGCATACATTATTTTTGGAATTGCTAAATGCTTGCACTGATAAAACAACTAGTTATAAGTCTTTCTCATGGTATATTTAATAAATGTTGTACCACATTAAGTTTCTGCCAGCTATCATTTTCATCATGCTTCCAGTTATCAAGAAAACGAGAAATGAGAAAGTTTTGAAATCTCAAATGCTCCTTCACTATATTCTATATTTTAAAGCTTTACCCATTGATTAGTTACTTTACAATACACTCTGAATGACTTATTTCACTCCGTAAGTGCTTTTATATCATTCTCAGTTAATAATGATCAGAATAAAAATGGTGTCAACATTAGTGTTTCAAGTATTTTTAATTAGCACAACCTGCTAATGACATATGAGGCTAAAAGGTTTTTTCACAAACATTGCAAAATAATGTTTGTTGGCTAATACAACATTCAGAACATGTATTTTTTCCTATATTAAATTAAAATAGTGTACTGTTGTTTTGTCTCTGTTTCTCTTTTACGAGTGTCTTGTAACTGTTAAAAAAAAAAAAACACAACACAAAAAAACCCACAAAACAAAACAACAAAAATAAAACAAAACAAAAGCAAAACAAAAACTAATAAAGCTTTTGATTTCATTTAGTTCTTAGCTTTGTGTAAAAATAATATTAATAAATTCCATCCCTTAAAGACAAAAAGTAGATCAGTGCTCAGAAAACCTAGCTACTTGCTTATTTTTATATCTCTAGAAACATTTTTGCCCAAAACTTTCATACACGGAACAAATATTAAAACTGTCAAAGCAAATGAACATATTAACCCGCTTTCCTTATCTTGTTCTCTTGCTCACTTTCAGAAAGATCCACAGCCCTTGCACTGGGATGATGTTTTCCACTACAGTCAATGACTGCTTCTTGCAGAAGAACCTGCCACAATGCAGTAATTTAGGAGAAATTTATGCTCTGAATTATTGGCCTATTGACTTTACTTTTGCATTGATACTTTGCACATATGCTTTGACTAGTAGGGAAAACTAGGACCTAAGCAAGTCAGGTGCTGTCACATAAAACACCAGTGACAATACAAATGATATCAGAACAACTCTAGTATCTTAATGAAATTATCTTAATAGAAAATAAATAATAGTCAAAGCATAAAACTGAACTCTTATGTTGGCAATTTGGTTTTGCTGCTTGTTAATTAGACTATGACTGATTATCAAATTTAAAAGTATAGGTTCTGCGTCAATGTCAGCCACAATTTGCTACATCTGTTTTCTTGAATTTGGGCAAGGTAACAAGTAGCTCCCAACTACAGTCAGAAAGACTTACATTGGAGGAACTTGTAAATTTCGATCACTGAGCTGAGTGCATCTCTGAAATACAATTTAGAAAGACTCTGCAGCACACGAGGTCACCTTTCTTACTGTTTAAAATACATGTTCAAAAGAAGAAATGACATCCTTTTATTCCTTCTCTGTAACTATTATCAGTGCAGTAAATACCAAGCCAAGGTTTATCAAGATTTATCCTAAATTAGATCTGCTGAATTGTAATATGGTTCTTGCTTTTATATAAGCATTTGTGCCTCCTGGTAATGATACAAAGACATGAACACTGCCGTCTTCATGATTAGCAAGACAACATCCAGAAGGCTACCCTCTACATATTACTGTTTTTTCTAGAGATTATTGAAATAACAAGCACTTAAAAATAAATAATTAAACCATTTCCATTATCTTAATGGGTCTCAAAAAGAGTAACTGTATTTATTTTTACCTACTCCTAAAATGAAAGTGTAAATATATAATCAAATATACAGACTATATTGCGTATTCAGGTCAGAATTTTAAAACTGTTCCATTTCTATTATTCTTTTTTTTTTTTTTTTTTGTAAGGCCAAAAGAGAACATGGGATTATTTGACTTGACTTTAAAACATAGTTTCTCTCTCAGTTCATTCCAACTTAAAAGAAAGAATACCACTTATTTTTAAAAAATGCTTACAGTTTTAAAACTAATAATGATGAGCAATCTGTACATGACTATAAGGGAGCATCACCTATTGTTATTCTATATATGATGGAGGAACTTGTCTTTGATTTTAAGTAACTGTTTCTTGCAGTTTCTTTTTCCCTTAGACTGTTATGCCCTCTACTATAAAATCTGGAAATGCTTAAGTTATATATTCAAATAGGATTTAAGTGCCTAAAGCAGAACTTAGCATTTAGATGATGAAGTTCAGAAGACAGATGGTACACTGGGGAAACATCATTCAACATTATTTCAAATGACACCTCTGTCAAAGGAAGACTTACAAACTAGTGGCCTATAGCATGACCAGTTTTAACTTATGTTTCTCCAACTAGCTCTTGCTTTGCTACAGAGGGACTAAACTCTCTGCCTTTGTCTGTAAAGTTACATTAGACAATGCCAGGTAATATTACAACTGTTTACACTTTACTTTTGTGAGAACAGAACCCATCAGTCTCCTAACAAATCCTAGGCACAGTTTGGTACCTAGCACAGGAAAAGGATCATTAATTTCTCACAAACACACTGTTTTGGCAGAAAGATTATACAAGTGCTGGGGGGAGAAGTACATGATTGGGTTTTTCCTCCTATGAAAAAACATTTTTTTAATGATTCTTTAATATAAAATGGATAAATAGAGCTCTTTGTTCAGATGCCTCAGTGTTGAACATTGTTGAGCTCAACTGACTGTCTAACTTGCAAATGCCATTAAACTTTCTATTGGACCTTATTATATGTCTTTTATGAATCAGGTCCTAAATATTTCAGATCTGTTGAATCTTCCTAACATAAATAATTCTTGGGATATTTGTAAAACAGAATGTGGGCACCAGAAGGTGAGGAATATGGAAAATATTTGTGGAACAAAGGTATTACTGTGAGAAAACAGATGTGAATATTGAAATAACTCTTTTCTAAAGGAGTTTTAAAAAATTAGTGTCTATTTTTACCAGTGAAACAAGAAGCCTACATACTGCCATCAAGCACTGAACTGCCTATTCATCTCTCATAGAGGAAATTAAATTCAGTAAGCAATGCTTAATTCAATCACAGACTCATAAGAAGACATCAAAGAGGAAATAATCCAAGTTGGGAGTCTGAAACTGCTAAAATTGAAACTGTTAAAAATGTGGAGGCCAAAAAATGTACAGGTTACACATGAGATAAAGTCATACATTTCAGAAGCAAAACATCTACCATCAGTACATTTATATGAATAACAAAGCAGAAACAATCGTAACAACATCCAAATATTCACCCTCAGAAGGCACATATTGGCTTTAGTAAAAAATTATTTGGGTCTTTTTTTTCATATGATCATTAAAAATTCTTTCTAGGACAGCTTCTCTACCAGTTTTCATTGAAGCTACTTAGATTTATATTAGAAATACAAAAGGAACTAGAAGATAAACTGAAGGGATAAAATGTACACTGGCAGCAGAGTGAGCCAACTGATCTCCTTAGAAACCTACACAGAGGTGTAAACTTTTTCAATAATAATTAAAACAAACAAAATGGCAAAAAAGCCTTTGTGCACTGAGCATAGTAGAAGTCACTACCAGAGCAAAGCACAATTTAAATAATAGAATTTATGAACTGAAAGTTAAGCACATACTTAAATTCCTCAGTGAAGTGTAGAATAAAATTGTTAAAGATAATTATCACATTTACACTGATTTATGGCCTAATAATCAGAGTCCTCAACTGGGAGTAAGGGAGCTCCAAGAATGGTTCAGTACTCTGTCCACTATGTGTAATACAAAGTATATAATCTCCCCTTGAACTGAATAATAGAGTACAGATTTTTGCCCTCCCTGTGGGTTTCTTCTGTCACTTCTGTCCTTGAGTCAACAGAATCATGCTTTTCTCTCCGTCGTAATTAATTAATTTTTTTTCTTTTATTTCTGCAAAGTAAAGATTAGCACAAAGAGGTGGGAAATGTAGTTTTGCCTCATTCCCAGTGAGTACTGTACTCACAAAGCTAATGTATGATGTTCTAAATAAAGTACTTAGACTCTAAAAGGAAATGAGATTTGCAACATACTTTTGATCTCAACATTATATTTCTGTGTAGGTCCTCATCTGCCTGCTTTTTGATCTCAGTAGGTAAGATCATGGAGTACTGAGAGCCAGGTACAGGAAGATTTGTTGCAGTGTGTTGTGTTACTGAAGGAAGATTGAAGTGGCTTTCTCTATACTTCTAAGTTGACCACTACAATATTTAAGTAATGGGTCTTTGCTGGATGACTTGAAATGCTAGAAATTGGTCCTATCCAGACAACAGAAAGAGAGAGAGACTCTGAAGAGTTATTCAGAGAAAGTAGGTGAGTCTTCTCTCCTTTCAGATTCTATGCACAACTTCTGTGGGATGATTCGGTAATCTTTGGCATGAGTAGCCATCTCCTTGGGTGAAGTCTTCACAATATACATCTCTACATCTTAGTTTTCAGAACCTAAAGGACTTCAGTGAAAGCACACAGCAAATGCAACTAGAATAACATGTTTACAATAACGAAGTAGCAAGAGAGCCTGAAGGATAGGGGACCGACCTTCTTAGATCTCATTGTCTGAGGGATTTTGACCTTTTCACAATCACTGTACCATAAGGCTGTCTAAGATAATCCTTTTTTGCTCCCATTTGACAACTTGGATAAACAGTTTTGGGGCCACAGAAGTGCCAACCTGTGCTGCCTGACTACATAGACTGTTGCAAATATCCATCCAAAAAGAAAAGGAGACCTGTTTTCCGCTTATGCATTGTCCTTTTAAGTTATGTTAGATAAAATAAAGGGATGTAATGTATGTGGACAGCAGTATTTCCACAATTATTATAGTAGTTAAGAAAAAATGTTTTATAATTATGACATTTTTAAAAATTAAAATCAATACGAACTGTGTAAGTATTTCAGATAGCAACATCTGATACCAGGTCACTATAAGTTACTGCAGAGTAATGAAAAGCAATCAAATAGGGGGTAGATAATGTTATCTACAGGCAGACAAGTCATGCCAAAATTCTTAAACCATCACTGATACATACAAAATCTCTGATCCTTTAAGACTTCTCTGTTATGGAGTCAACAATTTATTTTTCTCACTTCTTCACACATATTTTACACTTGAAACGCATTTACCTCAGGTTTAATCAATATGAAGCTGCTGTATTTAACAACAGGTAATCAGAACATCATTAAGTGGTTCACATTGATCCAAGTTACAATTTATAAAAGAGAACACCTTTCAGTGATGAATAGTCCAAACTCTTTAAGAAATACAACCAAAAGTAACATGTAAATACTAAAGCATTAGCACACCTTTAATTTATTTTCTCAGCTTTTTGGGAGCTAAGATCTTCAAAAATGAATCCTATTGACTTCTAAATCTTCCAGGACTGTATATTTACCAATATTCCTTAGAATTATCAGTATTGAGGTAGAAAAAACAGTTTAATGTTGTCTCAAAAAGCTTGTAAGACCTCAATGACTTACCTATCTGTGTGGAGAAAAAGTACTTGTCATGCTCCCAAGACAGTTAAAACTAAAAAAAAAAAAAAAAAAGAAAAGAAAAAAAAAAAAAAAAGAAAATTAACACAGTGTAAATTAGTGAGATTTTAATAAGGGGGATTTTTTTCCTGCATCATATGTCAAAGACTCCTATGGACATAGATGTGATAGAAATACAGTTTTAAGAATAATGTGTACTATGTTTTCCATAGGAGGAAAGGAATGAAAAGAAAAAAAAAAAAAAAGTAAGGAATCTTCATTTGCCTTCACTTAGGTAGGCAGCTAAATTTACAGTTTCAATTATAAATGTCTAAATTGCAGCAGAATCTGATCTTACTGTTTGTCTAGAAATAAAAATTGTATTTGTGTAATCATATTCCTAGAATTCAAGTCCTGTTTTCCCCTTAATACAGCAGTAGTTTTACCAGTAGAATAGTGACTTCATTTTAGTATAATTAACACACTGCTTTCACCTAATCAGTTTTACCACTTTTTACAACCTCTTGTACAAAACAGAGGTAAGGTCATGCTACAGAACTATTATCTTAATTGTGTCTTATCTCAGTACATGTATATCCCAAACCTTTGACCACAGGTCTACAGTTCAATTTTTAAAAGCCTAATGTGAGACAGTTCATCTCATTCATTCTTATTATCAAATGTGCAGTGTAGATTGCCATGAAAACACAATACCAGTTTTCAGAAATGTAGATCTGCTTACGTAAATCATATTTAAATCAATTCTGGGACATGAGAATATAATATATTTTATCAAAGGCTTTAAACCTCAAATAATGTGTAACTTAAGTCCAGAATAATTTCAGCAAGAGAAAACTGCTTGAAAACATAGACTGGAATGATTTCAGCACAAGAAACCGCACTGATTATAGAATAACATTTTCCATTAGCAGAAATAAAAAATGTGGCTACAGACAAACCTTTCTCTCTGCCTGGAAGGTTCTGATGAAAAAATCTTTTCTTATCTGGACCCATTATCAATCCTTTCCAGTTACCCCATTTATCATGAGAAAGACCAAAGTTTTAGAGAATTCCTTTCCTTAACCTGTTTCCCCATAAAATATATGAAACAAATACCAGATTATGAAAGATCTATGTAGTTTAAACAATTTTTGCTATCCCACTTCTGATTTCTTATTTTAGTTTGGTATTGCGATACTTGAATGTCAATTTCAGGACACGTAACGGAGAAGTTACTCTGGGAAATTTCTGCAATGCAGAATAAAATCTATCCCTAAATTGTACTTTTTATTCTTTTTAAGTCAAAAAAAAAAAAAAAGTTTTCAAAACACAAGATTCTTAGTAAAAATAAATATTTTCATTATTTTTGAAGAAAAAAATGCCATGCTAGTTTTCAGTAAGGAATCATTTATCCTAAAACCATTCATGGTCAGCACTAATTGCCAGATGTTTAACTCTTTCCTCTGAATTCTTTGCCTGTCTGCTCCACAAATTCAACATTACAGCTCCAGAGTAGTATGAGACCAACCACAGCTCCCACCATCCACAGGATCTGCTGAACCTGGTTTTGCAGAATCACACAATACGATTCCCACAACAAAGTCTGTAAAGGTGCCCTGTAGGCACAAATTATATGAACAGTGAAAATTTTGCCTCAATTCTGGTGGGAGCAACAACTGCAACAGTTGTAAGTTGTACCATCAAAATGACCATCATTAATTAGAAAGGTGAGATACTGAGGTGCAGTTAACTGAACATGTTGAAGAGTTTGCACTTTCTGTAGAGACACAAAGTGGCAGACTACATAACTGACCTTGCAAAAAAATATACATTGGCAAAATTTTGGTCCACGCTTCATACAAACTTTTGGTTTTCAGTTGCTAATTTTGTGCCCTTCTATTTGTAGGGTATATCTTCCGAAATAAGTCATGGCTAACATCTCTGTAGGAGGGGTAACGACACAGTCTATTTTAGGCACGATCATGAGAATCAGAGTAGGAAATTGTTTGAAGTATGCAGACAGATGACTGGACCCTGGCCTGAGGTTTAGCTAACTGAACAGAATGTAGCACGCTAGTGAATGAGAACGTATTAAATTGCGTGTAATAAAAAAGAAAGTGCAAAGCTGTCAAAAGTTACATATGGTGCTATGGGGAATGGCTGGGCTTCTCAGGTGATTCAAGAGGAGCCAGTGAGAAATAGATAAAGTCAAGCTATCCAGTCTGAGGAGTAGAATCTCAACTGTATCAGTAATGACATTATAAGGCAAAGATTACTTTGGGAATCACATAAGAAATGATAAAATAGAGAAAGGATGCTGCAAAACTGGGACCAAAGAGCGAAAAATAATTACTGGTGGATTATGTGTCTGTGAGGAGACAAGTGTAATGAAAAAGAGAGGTCAAGGTGGGTAGGAAGAAGGACAACCATGGGCAGTCACACATGTAGTGTACTGGGAAGAGAGAAAACACCTGGAATCAAACTCACCTTAACTTAAGACACATATTTCTCTCCAGGTCCTGCTGGCAGAAGGAAGGGTAGAGTGAACCTAGTATATCTAAGTTAGATGGAGAACGTATATGTTATGAAAGGGACATTTCTGTTACGGAGCCAAACAAATAAATGCTCTGTTCCCAAGCATGCTGGTATACAGAAAACAAACGAACAAGCAAACAAAACACCACACACATTTCCTGTCTTTTACTTCAGCTATTTTATGAGAATTTTCTCTCTTTAAAATATTTTTCTCTCTTTTATTCAAAACAGGCAGATAGAAAAATGCTAATTGAGAATATTGGAGGAATATAGTTCAACCATCTTTCTCTGTGAAAAGCTTTTTCAGCTTAAGATACATTTAGAATTTTGAAATAAACTTTTAAAGCCAGAAAACTCAATTTTGAAGACTTCTCAGTTAAGGTTTCTCAGTCAAATAGAAGATGACACAAAATGATATTTAGCTGTTTCCTGAAGATAAAGCTTGTTTTGCTGTCATGCATAGTCTTGAAATTCCCTCCAGTAATTTACTGAAATTGTAATGTACAAGAACATGAAGACTAAATGATAAATCTTTTGCAGAGAAGAACTTTCATGGAAAAGGGTAGCCTGTCATGTATTCTTGTTCATTTGGCATGGATAGCTGAATGTTCCTGCATAGCAAACAAATGTTTAAAGTGTTTGGTGAGAAGATATTCAGAGCCACTTTGGAGTAATTCAGCTAACATGCCCTAAAGTTGCACTTGAAAAGCTAATCTGATTTTTAATGTACATCCATTTCCAGCAGATCCCTTCGCTGACTCTCAGGATGGTTATTTATTTGTTGACAATGAGGAAATACTATTTTTCTGATAATTAGTACATTTTTATATGATAGTGCATTTTGATATGTATTAATCACTAAATTAGAGATTAAATAAGAGAACTCTGTCACACTAAGTTCACAGGAGGAGGGTGATTCATAATACTAACAAATTGCGAATGTGATGACATCTGTATCTCTGTGATGAGACCAATTTGTATACCATCTGGCACTGAAGAGTTTAGCTACTTGCAGTTACAAAGGAGATATTTTGGCTACAACACTAAATGAGCAAAATAATGGCTATTTGGTGAGTTAAATGGTTAGTACAGACATCCTGAAGGAAATAACTACCATTGGATAATAAAAGATAGGGTAGTGTCATTTTGTTAGCTGCAGATATTTTTGGCCTACACAGCTGAAAAAAAAATACATATATATAATATTCTGCCATTCTGACAGGAAAAATTTATTTTTCTGTTTTACTTTTGTCTTAGCCTTTCCAGTGGAGTGATTAAAAATGCATGCATCAAAACTGTCCCCTAGACAGAAAAACAGGGAAGATACTATTTTAAAGGTGCAGTGCATTGTGTCTGTAAGAAACAGCTTGAGAGAAAATTATAGTCATTAGGGTGCAATGGCAAATAGTTTTTATTTCTAGTTAATTCAAATTAAATCTGATTCAGAATACATGTGGAATGGTGGATATGGTTGCCAAGAATGCTATTAGAGCTCTTGCCTATCTTTTCTGCAGTCCTTTTATTAGAATGAAAGGGATATTTTCTAACATCACCATTATGAATTGCTTTATTTTCAAAACATATTTAAAAAATATCAATAGCGTAGAGAAGGCTTTATAATTTTTGACAAATATGTTTACTTCCCTGTCTTATTATTTTAGCATCTGGTCCATAAATCAGTGGCATTGCACCAACCTAAGACCAGCTCAATTGCTATCTAGTTGAATACATTTCCAGGAAGTATATTCTGCAATACAGGGTAATCTAGGCAATTTTCTGCAGTTCAATAATGGCTTAGAAATATTATGATCTGGAATTATGTGACAGTTTATCTGAATTAGGCTGGTGATGTCAAACTCATAATTAAAAAAAAAAAATAATAATAATAATAATATCACAAAGATATTCAGAACTATCACTGTTTGCAACTGAGAGTTCTTCCAATGTATACCATATATATTTGACACTACATATTTTATAAGATACTGATCCATACTGTAACCACACTTATAGATTGATGCTTCCAAAGCAGAATACAGGGAATGTACTCTGTAGAGTTGCTTTCTAGCTTTCTATTGTCTACAGATGCCCTGGCTAAATAGAGGTTTTCACAGCAAATTGTCATCCCATTTCTACTGAAAATAGTAATTTAACAATGATGTGAAATTTATTACACTTTCTGATCTGCTTTCCTATGTAGAAGTATTTGCTTCCATGATGTGGATATATGAGACCACGAATGTCTAACAGTTTTCCCAATAAATTTTGATCCAGTTGACTGTGTGAAAAAAAGTTACGTTCCTACAACTTCTATGAAAATAGGCAGCCAGGTGAAGACGTGGCTACAGTCCTTAGTGGAAACTGGAGAATCCACACCACAAAGCACATTTATGAATAGCCCACATGCAGAACAAACTTTAGTCCAATGCTCACATATTTTCAGTAAATCTAACTACAGGACACAAATCCTTAGGAAGATAAACATCATTAGTTTCATCAAGCCTGAAATGGTTCATTTTTCTCTGCTTCCTGTCTTTTTTTATTTGTCTTCATTCACGGTAAGTCTGAAGGCAGTAGAAGTGAATGATTTAAAGTAACTTAAGCCACATATTTCTCTATAAGAAGTACATTCTTTTTCTGTTAGAAGGTGGCACAGGGAAGATAACAGACAACCACCTAATCTTGGTCTGTGATGCTTTTCTCTTGAACAATAATCAAAGTTTTTTCTTTACTGTGAAAACTGCTTATTAAGATTCTGCCATTGACTGGCAGAGTTAAAACAATTCCCTTCTGTCTGACAGGTCCTGATCCACTGCCTGCTGAACTAAAAGAAAGGACTCATAATTAATTACTGTTGGACAAGAATCCTAAATCCTTATGCTCATCAGCTAAGCTTTCTATTTCTGCCTTGGCTCAAATCCCAGCCAGAAATGTATGACTCTGTAGGTTCTTTCTTTGCAGGTGCTGTGAATCATACAGGCTTATGAGTGAAGAAATACTGTGTTGTTGTTCCTGTATAAGTTAGCACTTGGCATATTTGTGCAACTAATACTTAGTAAGGCAGCTACTGAACACATGCAGATAAAAGCAACTGTCAAGTCAGTTTGATGTCATCCTAACTTCAGAAGGCCCTGTTTTGCACCTCCTGTGCATGTCCATGCACCTCCTGTGCATGTCCATGTTTGGACTAATTCCACATGCCACAAGACCTGCAGAGTGAGGCCCTTCAACAGAAGTATTTGAGACAGAGGAGTCCCATTTCCAGACCTGATCAGCCTAATGCCACTTGTGACAAATGTTTTCAACATTTAAAACAGCAAGAAGGAAGCCACACATTATAGAAAATGAGTGATCAGAATCAGAAAGCATCAATTAATGTATTTTTCAAATGCGATTCAGTGAAACAATTGGACACATAATTAACTATGCAAAATTGCCACTATGGATGGAAAATATAGATTTCTCAGGGAACAAGGACTTTTAGAAGTGTCTTGGAAAATTTGCAAAGCTTTCTGCTAGGTGACCATCCTGATACAAGAAAGAAAGTCTGGTAGTGTGAAAAACTGTCTGAGTCCTGTAGGCTGCTGAAGAGGTGGGCGATGAACCATTCATTTACTGATTTTGTCTTGTCTCCCTGTGACACTTTAAAAACATTAAATTATTTTCAGAACAAACTGAAGAGTAGTTCTTTAGGTATGATATTAGACAAAATATGAGAATATATTCATGAGGGAAAAAAAGTGGTGACTAAAAAGTATTATTTTAATTACTAGCTATTATCATTCTAGATCAAGATAATTCCTCTCATCATGTCTCACAGGTTACCCAACACCTTCCAAAATTTATCTAATCTTTAAAAAGCTGTTTGGTTATCCAAATACATTTAAAATACTAAAGTACTTCCTTCTGCATTACAAACCCATGAGATATCAAAATATAATGTATTTCCTTGACCAAATGAAAGAGAAATTATTCAACAGAACAGACAAGCTAATGGTTACTGAGCTGCTACTTAGGTGTTAGTATGCTATACTTCTGTCCCTGGAACAGTGAATGACAAGAGATAATTATATCTCGAAAAACACATACCAGGTTCTGCAAAACACAATACCTTTTGCTCAGAAAAGATTCTATGATACTGAAAGTTATTGCTAGTATGGTGTAATAGATAACAACATCAGTGCTCTGCAGTGATTTACCAATTTTCATTGCCAATGTATCACTCTATTTAGTTCACAGTATGTCCTCTCACCATGAGAAGAGAGGGAGGTAAAAGGGAATGATTCTGTCACAAAAAAATGGGCTATCTAGTTTCTCAATGGATTTTGGCATTAACAGTGAAGACTGGAAATTCTTCTGAGCATGTGTTCTGTCCTGATGGTAAACTATTATTATATTGATGTTGGATAACAGAATAACTAATTAAATATTAAACTATAACTCACAACTTTCTAGTTACATACTCAAAACTGAAACTGTTAGGCTATTAAATGAATCTTAGTTTGAAAAGCAAAATAAATTGTAAAGGTAATAGCATTGTGCTAATGTGTTTAGGTATTTTTGCAAGTCTGGTTAGTCCCACACAACATAAAAGAAATGGTGTACAAAATTTAGGTATATGAAGACTGGAATAGCTGTTATTACATATCACAGAATCACAGAATGTTAGGGATTGGAAGGGACCTCAAAAGATCATCTAGTTCAATCCCCATGCCGGAGCAGGAACACTTAGATGAGGCTACACAGGAATGTATCCAGGTAGGTTTTGAATGTCTCCAGAGTAGGAGACTCCACAACCCTCCTGGACAGCCTGTTCCAGTGTTCTGTTACCCTTACTGAGAAGAAGCTTCTTCTCAAATGTAGGTGGAACCTCTTGTGTTCCAGTTTGAACCCATTACCCCTTGTTCCATCATTGGTTATTACCAAGAAGAGCCTGGCTCCATCCTCATGACACTCACCCTTTATATATTTGTAAACATTAATAAGGTCACCCCTCAGTCTCCTCTTCTACAAGCTACAGAGATCCAGCTCCTTCAGCCTTTCATCATAAGGAAGATGGTCCACTCCCTTAATGGTCTTTGTGGCTCTGTGCTGGACTCTCTCAAGCAGTTCCCTGTCCTTCTGGAACTCAGTGGCCCAGAACTGGACACAATATTCCAGATGTGGTCTCACCAAGGCAGAGTAGAGAGGAAGGAGAACCTCTCTCGACCTACTAACTACCCCTCTTCTAATACACCCCAGGGATGCCATTGGCCTTCCTGGCCACAAGGGCACAGTGCTGGCTCCTGGTCATCCTGCTGTCCACCAGGACCCCCAGGTCCCTGTCCCCTACACTGCTCTCTAATAGGTCATTCCCCAACCTATACTGGAACCTGGGGTTGTTCCTACCCAGATGCAAGACTCTACACTTGCCATTGTTATATTTCATTAAATTTTTCCTCACCCAATTCTCCAGCCTGTCTAGCTCTTGCTGGATGGCAGCACAGCCTTCTGGTGTGTCAGCTACTCCTTCCAGCTTGGTGTCATCAGCAAACTTGCTGATAGTACACTCTATTCCCTCATCCAAATCATTTATGAATACATTGTATAACATAGGCCCCAGTACTGATCCTTGAGGCACTCCACTAGATACAGGCCTCCAACTAGACTCCGCCCCATTGATCACGACTCTCTGGCTTCTTCCCTGCAGCCAGTTCACAATCCACCTCACTACCCAATCATCCAGACCGCACTTCCTCAGTTTAGATGTAAGGATGCTGTGGGAGACTGTGTCAAATGCCTTACTGAAGTCAAGGTAGACCACATCCACCACCCTGCCACCATCTATCCACCTTGTTATGTCCTCATAAAAGTCAATGAGTTTGGTCAAGCACGACTTCCCCTTGGTGAAGCCGTGTTGACTGCCCCTAATGACCCTCTTATCCTTGATATGCCTTGAGATGGCACCAAGGGTAAGTTGTTCCATCACTTTCCCAGGGATGGAGGTGAGACTGACCAGTCTATAGTTACCCAGGTCCTCCTTCTTGCCCTTTTTGAAGACTGGAGTGACATTTGCTTTCCTCCAGTCCTCAGGCACCTCTCCAGTTTCCCAAGACTTGGCAAAGATGATGGAGAGTGGTCCAGCAATTACCTCAGCCAGCTTCCTCAGCAACCATGGGCGTATCCGATCCAGACTCATAGATTTATGGATGTCCAGATTGCCTAATTGCTCCCTAACCCAGTCCTCGTCTATCGAGGTAAACTCCTCCATTTTCCTGCCTTCCTTTGGGGCCTCAACGGTACGGGGCTCCTCAGGACAGCCTCTGGCAGAGTAGACAGAGACAAAGAAGGCATTCAGTAACTCTGCCTTCTCTGTATCTTCTGTCACCAGGGCACCCACCTCGTTCATCAGTGAAGCAATGCCTCATGTGTGTACTCAAAGTGATATTATTCAGGAATTGGGTTTGGGTCCTATGCTCTGTGATATTATTAGTAATAACATAGAAGAAAACACAAACTCATTGCTAAAAGAACTTTGACAGGATAAAAGGACTAGGGGAGTGCTAAATGGTTAAGTGATTCTAAGCAACCTAAGATCATGTAACAAATAAGGTAAAGAAAGTGTTTTATCGCAATAAGGGTAATGCCGTACCCTCACGGGGAAAAAAAATAGTGAAGCTGTACTCACAAATTGGGTGACTCCATGTGGTTGAATGTAGTTGGGAATGTTCTACAGTCCATATTAGGAAGAGAAACCTTCCCAAACTTAATGTTTTTACAGAATAAAAATCTCAAGATATTAGCATCCTTCATTTGAAACAAGGGCAAAAATTCAGAATGAAACATCTGAGTTGCATTAGCATAAACAGTGATAGCATATTCATAGGAAAGGTGCAAAAAATGGGCTAAAAACATGAAACTGTGGCTTCATTGTCCTGCGACCAAATAGGTGGGGCACACACCAGCAAAGGATCATGCTATATCGAGGGTTCCTGATCATGATGTGGTATTGAATCTTCAGAAGATCTTGACACATGCAGTATAGAAGGCATAGTACTTCTCACTAGCACTGAGTAAAATCCTCCTGCAACCTTTCCTTTCATCTAGAAAAAAGGCCATTTTTGTCAAAATCTACATATTCTGCAAGAATATGTCAATTTCAATAAATTCTTATGGCAGTAAAACACTTGAGGGAAAGAAAGAACTTTGGTAAGGTCAAAACGGAGGCTTTTGTGTTTCTCTACTTGAGATATAACCAGAATTGAATTATTCTGATGTGGATATCCATGGTACAATTTACACAACATTCAAATTTATTTTTGGGAAAGAATGCTGCTGTTGTTTTTAAAAACCCAAGGTCACTTTTAATAAGTATTTTGTTTGGTTGTTGTTTTTGTTGTTGTTGTGTTTTTTGTGTTTTGTTTGGGGTTTTGGGGCGGGGGGAGGGGGTGGTTGTTTGTTTGTTTGAGGGTTTTTTTAAGAACAAATGGAATAAAAAGAACAACCAAACACTGAAAATCTGAAATTACTTCTAGGGTGAAAATTGTGTTTTGAGCATTTTTATCCTCTGCTTCCCTAGCTCATCTGAGAGTTGTCACTCAAATTACTTTTAGGGAATATTTCATTATTCAGTTCTGACACCTGCTGACTACACACATCATGCAGGGCTGACACTCTCTTGTAACATTCTTACTCAACTGCCTTTATTATTTTATTGCTGTCTCACCAATATTTTTATCTATAGAAACACATCTTATTCTTAATTAGCTGATTTGTTTAGGGCCCATCTTATGGTCAACACCTTGTTCCACCACAGCTTGTATTTAAAAAGCAACCAAACCTCCAATTTCCATTGAAGAGAATGACAGAAAAGTAATGCTTCTGTCTTCCTGAAAGTAACCTAAATCTTTGCTGGGCAAACAGCATCCGTTTCCTCCACTGTTTCTGATCAGATACATATTTTTCTTGACTGAGATCTGGAGCAGACAGGGTTGGTTTTCCTGGGATAATTTTTGCTTCAGGCAAGTTTAAAGCAGTTTCTCTCTTTCCTCTTCTTAAGTCTAAGAATATGTCCTTCACATTTCTTTTCATATTTGCTTTGGCTAGTTCAGTCCCTTTGCTCTTTCAGTTCCTGACCTGATCTTTGAATGTCCCTACAAAGATGTCAGCTTGGCAGAATTTTGGGCATATATCTAATATATCTAATAGAAACTGGAATAAGGTCAACAATTTATTTTATGTAGTCCATCAGTCATTCTTCTAGTAGCAATGGTCTCAGTCAGAATTGTGACAAACTAGGTAACATCAGTTGAAGAGAGGTTTATTCCTGAGTTGTGCAGTTTTGTTCTGCTTGTATTTCACAAGTTTCACAATAACAAAAAGCAAATCCAAAATTTGTGAATCTCCTGCCAAGGTATACATAAGGTGGTTATTCCTCAATTACTATATGAAACTCCTATATACATCTTCTTCCTAAAGCATCTGTGAAAAACAGATTTTTTAGTTTTGCATTGTCTCAAAATGCATTTCTATGTTGCTTTATTTGTTACAAAGTTGATTTGCTTTGATTTAGAACAAAGGAGTCCATAAGTGATTATTTTTCCATCTAGTGCTCTCCTGCCACCTATAAACAAATCAGAATATTGTTTATATTACTTTGAAAGAAGACATCAGTTGTGTGTTATTCAGACCCAACGCTTGTTGCATTCCCTAATGGAGTCCGACATACTAAGTACTGTCCATCAGTGGCCACTCCCTTCAAGCTGTCAGGTCCGTCCAGTCTAAGTCTTTGGATTCCCACTGCTCATGCTGCAGGCAACCCTGGCAGCACTTTTGGAAAGGCAGTGGATGCAGGTGGTTCCTAAAAGATGTATCGTGTATCTGACTTATCCGCACTGCACAAAGACTGACACTTGGCCCCATGCTAAAGGATGCTGAGAAACGAAATGGGCCATCCTCAAGTTTGTGTCTAAGGCAAATGGTCAGTAAGTCTGTATTTGAACACAGATCTGAATTTGAGTTCAATATAGGGTGTATATATTGGATGACAACAATATGGTCTTCTACACAGGGACAAAATCAGTCATCTATATTGCCTGGTTTTCCTTCAGCTGCTGTGTATTCTCCTTTGCTTGGGACAGATGATCCTCCACAGTCCCTATAATGAATAAAGTTTCCATTTGAGTCTGCTAGGCTATGTGCACAGCTCTGCAGGTCGTGAAACAGTAATTTAATCTTTAAAATCTCCAATCCACATATCAGAGCTGGGACAAATATTTCATTAAGAAGATGCTTCATTTTAGTTCAAGTGGTGCAAAAAATTCCTTTAACACATCTATATTACTTGAACCACACTCTTGCTTCTCTACAGCATTATGATTAGATGCCAAAACACACAGTGTAATGGAGACATGAATTAAGACCCACTAAAATCAGTTGGTTCCTACGCGGGTTACAAAGCCAATATTCCATTTTATGCATCATTAATTTAACTGTCTTACTGAAATCAGATAGAGGCCTCTGACTTTCAAGTTTCTCTCTTATACATTTAAATTTTTAAAAATGGTTAGGGATATGGGCATGGACTACAAGTATCATGTGAAAAATTCCAGAGACATGAAAGCTGATAGCATCTGACTTAATAACATGGTCTCATTATTCAGTTTAATTGTTTCTAATTTTAGTGACTAATGTTAAATACATGTAGTCAGATAGGTTCTATTCAAGAAGGTATTTTAGAAAAAGATAGAAAAAGGTAGATTTGAGATAGACTCTTTGATAAAATCTTATCAATGTTACTTAAGTATAAGAATGTTGTGAAAGCATAGTATTCCTTGTTTTAATAAATGAAAGCAAACCCAAATGCTGCATCAGCACATTAAAATTTATTATTACACCCTAAACCTGAAGAGATTTCCCGTGAACTGATTATGCATGGTAGCTGTAATAATGTAATCAGTGTATTTAACAAGAGGAAAAATTACGTTAATAATATGAGATAAACAGCTCAAATCAGCAGCTCTATGCCAATTTTTGGCAGCTGGAGATCTGACCCCTTACAATATCTAACGGTTTTAATAAGAAATTAAGGCCAGAATAAGCAATTGGATAATCGACTGTGACCTCTTATTTTCTGCTGGTGCTGTATTTTATCCAGTTATCTTTGCATCAAGCCTAAAGATTTGTGTGCCACCTAAAGCATAACTTGCCTTTGAGTAAAACATATCATTCTGTATGTCATTCGATCTCAAACCTAAAGTATTAAGAGATGGATACTCTACCAATTCATTTGATGGTTTGTTCCAACGCTTAATTCCCTTTTCAGTTAAAAAGGAGAATTAAATCTTCAAATTTATATGTGTCTGTTCTCAATGTCCAGTCACTGGTTCTTATTATGGCTTTATAAATTTAGTAACTGGCATTTTTCTCTAGGAAGATACTCATACAAAAATTGTAAAAGAATAATAATTCCATCTTGGTTTTTATATATTACAAAAATCAAGCTCTCTAAATTTCAAGGCTATCTAAGTTTTTAATCCTTTTAATGAAACATTCTTGAATCTTCCTCAGTTTTATAAAGTTACTTTAAAATTGAGAATACTAGAATTTCAGTCTTCCAGTATTACTAGAAAAAAATACTGCAGTTACATGCGATCATCTTTATACACCTTCCACTTTAAACCTCTTTCTGTCACTTGGAAGTTTTCATTCTCTCTTCTACTTCCTCATCCCATTGGGAACATTCCTCATCAGTCTCTATTTTCCATGATATGGTCATCTGGTGTCCAGTATCCTTAATTTCTTATTTTCAGATGTAGTCTAGATGTACCTGATAGCATTTCAGTGTTCTCTTTTTCATATGCTGCAGCCATTCACCCAATCGAAAACATTCTGAATGACTCCCTTGACATTATCAGGACATGTTAGATTAATAGTGATTTTAAATCTACTTTCACACCCTTGATGAAGAAGTTGAACAGCATAGGGTCTAGCCCAATCCTTGCAGAAATTTCACATCAATAAGAGAAACTCAAATATAACTACGTATGGTTAGTATACTACCTCAAGGCCTGTGCCTTTTTTTTTTTTTTTTTAACTATTGAGTTAATACAATAGTACTAGAGCTCCATTTCCTCTAGCAAACTGGAAATCATTGAATAGCTTTTTCCAAAGGAATCTTGAAAGAATTAAAGTGTCACATTATAAACAGTCATCCTACTATACTTATGTATTACAATCCAGAGCACAGAGATAACTTTTTCATAGCATGATACAGAGTTCTAATGATTAATCCATTATGTTGTTCATGCATGATTTCTTTTTACATTACAGCTAAACCTGGGTACCAGTGACTTCAGAGGAAGCCATTAAAAGGTTGTTCATATGCATTGCAACATTTATACAGAGTGACACTATTTGTTATATAATGCTGTAATGTCATAGGAAGTAAATGGGTATAAACTACTGTATTCTAGTTCCCAGATTTGGGAAGAATTGGGTAAAAGCAATCCAGTTTTTATTTCTACAAAAATAATTAAGAGAAGTAAGGGGAGACTTGCAAGATCATATCTAGAAATTAGTAACTGAATGAGTATCTGGAATCATATATTTGAAGGAGTAAAATCAGTCTTGATAATCATAATGGAATTTATGAAAATGGAAACCTAGCAGGCTTTTCCAAAGTTATCCCATGGCTAACTGGAAATAATGACTGGCTCACAGGAAAGGCTATAATCCTTGTCTCCTCCTCCAGTAGCTAATATGGCTTTTCTGTTTGTTTTGTAGCAGGTTTTTTTGCATAAATCCTTTCCAGATGTGAAAATCTGAATAACACTCTTAAACAATTCAACATTCTGATAAAGTAATCAGAAGCCAAACTTTCATGTCTATGCCCTTACTTTCACCAGAGCAAAGTGAGCATTCAGTGTTACCATTCTTTATCTGATTACAGTTTAAATTCACTTTGCAGAGGATAAATAACAGCCATTTTAGCCCCAGGACTCTTACTAGAAAGACACTTGCAGAAATAAACTCTAAACCATCAGAAGCAGGTCCAAGAGAAAGGTGTAAAATTAAACTGCAAATGATATCTCCCATGCTAAAGAATCCTAAATGCGTTAAGAGGTTTTAAATTTAATGAGGACATTTTCCTATTGTATTTTAGGACTTTTATATCAGATTGAAAAGCATTATTTTTTCAATGTTGTGAACAAATAATTGCAAAAATTCTGAGTCAAAAAGTGTTAAGAAACTGATGACAGATTTGAAGGTTCAGTGATAGTTGTCAGGATTGACTTTACTTCATAAACAACTGATTTCAGATATTCATTCAGTTATTGATTTATTAATCTGTTCCAGGACTGTTGAATATCAGCTAAAAGTGTTATATATAAACTGGTGATTTTTTTCTTTTTTCTAAATTATTGCACGTGGAATGATGTCTTCACAACCAACTGAAAAATGCTTAATTTGCTGCCTAGTAGTATAAGCTTCAGAAAGCCTAGTGAACAAAAAACTGCTTTTCAATAGCTGTGTAATGAAGTTTTCACAAATTGTTTGTAAGTCAAGATAAACTTTTGTATTGCCGTATTTTGGTCCTTTACCTAACAGTGAACTAGCCAAACAGAACCTCCTTAATTTTTCAGTGTTCTTGTAACAGCACAATGAAACACTATCAGTTAGTCTCATATGTGCATATTTGGCAGAGTAATTTGATCCATTTTAAATTAATATGTGTATTTAACACAGCTTAATGTACTTAAACTTGGGGTTAAATTTTACTAAATTAATGACTCGTTAACACTTGCTTTATATATGGTTGTTAATATGTCTCTGTGCCTTAATTCTCTACTTCATTTAACATGCATCCACCATTTACTGTCTAATTAACGTATACACTCAGTGATTTTTAAGGCTTAAAGGCCTCAGAAACTTTGGGTCATTCTGCCACATTCTGTAAAAGTATATACATAAATGACACAGAAATGACAGTAATAACTTCTTTACTTATAGAAGCCTTTCTTTTTTTTTTTTTTTTGCATCTGAACTCAAACCTGGGATCTTAAATTGCAACATCTGACAGATTCACATAACTCAACAATATATGTACATATACACAGGTTCACAATGTCTTGAATTCACTGGGAATACATTTAATGGCAAAAGAATGTCAGCCAGCAGTAGTGGCGTGCTGTCAGATGAAGGCCTGAATATTATCTAACCACTCAGGATGTGTTTCTCTTTTACAGCTCAGGTCTTAGGTGATGGGAGGCAGAATGTCTTACAGGTCACTGGCCACTGCCAGAAATGTCTTCTATGCAAACCCATAAGAAGCAGAAGAATTTTCTTAATCTTTACACATGCAGAATTGCAGTCAAAATAGCCTTGCTGCCCTACTTGAGTAACAGTAGCTGAAAAATACAGTGAGTGGTTAGGTTTTGGTAATGTCAGCTGGCTACTTGACTAATCAGCTGTAGTAGTTAATGTAGTTCCTGAAAGCAATTACTAGGACTACAGATTTTGTGTTGCTTTCAAGAAACAGTAGATCACTAGCTTGCTAAATTCTATGCATTCATAAATATTCCTTGCTTTCATCCAAAGTAGAAAGCCTTAGTGATTTCTAAATTCTACTATGGAAAGAACTATGTTAAAAGAACATTTTTCACTGTGAGAGGCTTTGGAAATGAGAATAAATTATCAGCCATTACTAATTTGTAATATATTGGACCAGACTTCCAACTGGCAAAACTGACAAAGCACTTGTGGCCTTCGGTCAGCTTCTGTCATCTGCAGATGTAATCACTCATGCAGCTCTCCAAAACAGAGGTATTCTCATCACTAAGAATAGACTCATTTTTCACTATGTGTTTCATATATGTATTCTGTATGTCTATTGGAGGGGATTGTTCTATATTGCTTTGACAATATGTGAAGTTGCAATGTCATTTAGAACCTGGGTGGCAACTTTCACATCTAATTTTCTTAACTGATGCAATTCAGCTGAACACTGGACATTCTCACTGAAGGATTTGTTGACACATAAAGTCTTAGCTGTTCTTAAAGACAAATAAGTCTTTCTATACTCTCTCCTGCTATTGCAGAACCAATTCCAGTCACCAGCAATTCCTATATTGCTTTCAAGGAGTGTAATAACAAATTACAAATTAAAAATGTATAACTTCAAACACTGCATTGTAATTCTATTACTATAATTTGTGAAAGATGACAGCAGAAATCATAGAAATGACAATAATTATTGCACCACGGAAGACAGTTTTGTTTCAGATACAGCCTTTTTTTTGTTATTATTCTTAAAATAATATCTTTTGTTTTTTTAAACAATGGAGCAGAAATGGGGCGTACTGTTTCAAGAAAAGATTGTACTGTGAAAAGCTCCATACAAAAAAAAAGAAGGAGGGAAGGATACAAATGGAATAGAACTGCTCATCTGCTAGAGAAATACATCCCTGTCCTTCTTATACAACTTGGAAACAAAAATGGAGTTGATGCCAATCCCTATCAAATAATCTCTGAATTTAAAAATGCATCAACTTCCAAGTCCAGTAAGTGATGAAAAGACACAATTTCTTGTACATTTGGGCTTCCAGGTGCTATTACTTTTGCTTGCAAGCATGATATAGAACAGCCCTTTTTTTTTCCATTTAGAAAATTGCAACCCATAAGCTTATTTTTGCAAGAGAATGCAAGAAAATTAGTTTGGCTTGAAGATGTGAAAGCTGCATGCACCAGTGCTCAATGTTTTGTCTTTGGTAAGCATTAGCCATTGCCAAGAAAGTAATGTAATTTCCACAGTGACATTTAATTTTGATCTGTACATTACATATTAATAGTTAATTTATCGAAGCATGTAAAGCAGCTGAAGCAAAAGGAGTTTGGTTTTTGTTCTTTTTTCTTGTGCCAAATAGTTCTGTTACAAATTACCAGGCTATACCCTGCTCCCTTTAGACTCAGAAAAGAAACTCCTCTAAAAGAGATGACTGTCGATGCATTAGATTGTCTAATTAGGTTAGGCAACACTATGTAATGTAGATAAATCTTTCCTTTCCACTCTTTTTTTTTTTTTTTTTTTTTATGAGAAAGTGAATATCTGTCCCACGTCACTCGTAAATTGCAAAGAAGTAAACACTTCTGAACAGTAGAATTCAGCAATATGTAAATACAGGCCATTTGTTAAAGTGCTTAAAGTTCTCTTGAAAGCTGTAAAAAAATCCATATGTTAGTGCTTAAAAGCAGTCTGGTTTTCCAGGGAATTAGTAGTTTTGAACAGCAGAGCATTTCTCTGGGCATGACAATATTGATTTAGGGTTGGATACTTCTTTCTTAAAGTCATGGTGGTAAAATTGCTGTGGTGATTATTAGAGGTAAAAATAAAGGAACAACTCAGAAAGCACAAGATTCAAGAGATGAGAAGCTGATGAATAGCTATGCTAAAAACTTATATGCATAAGCGATTATTTTACAGGGTTGGACTAGATGACCTTTAAAGGTTCCTTCCAACGCAAACTATTCTATGATCCTATGATTCTGTGATTTCCTCTTTTGGTGCATGAGTAAAGACGGGTGGTGTTGTTTAAATTAAAAACAAACCACTCTCATGATGTAGAATAATGCTTTAAAAAGTCATTGACAAATGGTACAACATGCAACCTTTTCAAAGCACTGAAGTTTATAATATTTTTGTGCAAGTAGCTGCTGTCCCTTAGACTGCTTTCCTGCAACTGGTTTTCCTGAGCTGAAGAAATGGTCAAAAAACTGTGTGATAGACCATTGTTTTTCTCTACAATTATTTTCGTCTCAGCTAGAGACTCAACTATGTTTTGCAATGAGTAGCATTTGACACACCAGTTAGTTTCACTGAGGCTTTCAATTATCTCATAGTTTGCATGTTGACCAGCAGCTACTGCTTATGAAAGAAAGGTGTTCTGTCCAGCTAAAAATTATCCAGCATCTTTAAGCAGATTTAAGAAAGATTTCTGGTCAGGTCAGCATCTCCTATAACAGCTACAAGTTCAGTTATTTTGTACAGAAATATAAAAAAATTTGTACACCCTGGAGGTGTTGATTATGACCCATAAGGCCTGGCAGCACCTCAGGACCTATTTAATTTTATTTGTAGCAAAACTGGACTCTCTTGCACAGAAAGATGCTGCTTAAATGAATCAGTTGCATTCATTTAAATCCAAAGGAGACATTTTCATTTAAGCATTGCTTTTACTCCCTCTCAGATAATTATCTACCTAACTCTTAAAGCATTAGTGACCCATCCCCAAAGCATATGGCAACAGGTCTGTTCGAGTGACACCTCCAAATAGCAAAATATAAAAAATATCCTCCATTCAGAAATGCCAGACAAGCTTCAGAACACAAGTCCCATCTTTAAATTATACATACAGTGATCACTGAGAACTCACCAGTAAGATTTAATTGAGGATTCATAAATGATACAGGAAAAAAGATGGTAAAATCTGGATTCCAAGCTAGTGAAAAATAAGTAGAATTCACCATCTGTGGTCCTTGACAACAAGCAAACTATCAACAGCACCATACAGTAAAAACATAACTGCTTTTACAAGCCTAAACCATCTGTAAAAACAGAGTGCTTTAAATGCTAAACTGAAATGCCCCCCTTCCCCCCCCCCCCCAAAAAAAAGGCACAAAACAAACTGTATTATTGTTCTGGTATATTAATGTCATATTAAATAGCTAGCACAAATCCAACAAAGCAGAACATTTCAGACTTAGCAAAAATCAATACCCAAGACAACTTCGTGTGCTTATCTTAAGTGACCATCTCCTGTGAACTAGCAGTCACAAATCTTTAAAATGTTGCTCACTTCCCTCAAACAGTTGTTCTGGAAACCCTTAAACCCCAGCTGCTGAGTTTTGGAACATTTTTATCTTCTTCTCCAATTCAAATATCATCAGCTTTTAAGATTTTTAAGGTAATCATAAATGTGCATGTAACTAGGCACTTGCAAAGGGAGATCATTCATTAATGGTAAGTGGTAAAACAAACAAAAATGATTCCATGACACAAACAGGTGTAAAAGAAACCAAAGTTCAGGAGACAGTCCTTTCTGGAGAATCCACTGAGACCATTACTGCATATTTCAACCGCTTAATGGGCTCCCCAGTTTATGGTCATTTTCTGCCTGGAAGAACCACAGGACAGAGCCTGCCCTGCTGCAGTGTTCTGTTCATGGCTGCTCCTCTGCTGAAAGCCCTAACCCAAAGAAATCCCACGGTACCTGCACAAACTTTTACACCATGTTGCTCTTTCTCTGTGCTGGCTTTGTTATAAGGGAGCTGAGTTTTACTTCTACATTCCTTCCAAACATGTGGAATTTTACATCCAGGAAGGCTTTGTTAGTATGCGGGCTGTTGTTTTGTAGATGCTCCATGACAGTCTTTACAAAGCAGGCATAAAAATGTTGAAAGCCAGAAATTTCTCCATTAGTCACCTCTCTCATCTTTGTGTCCTTGCTGAGACAAATAAGCTAGAAAGACAAATAAATTCCACAATAGTATATCCATTCCCATAAAACAAATACAAAAATACACGGGAAGGTATGCAGAAACATGAAAAAGCCTATAATGAGATGCGACTTAACCAGCCATTCTGTGAAAGCATACAGTGATAATTTCCTAGCATCACCTCCCAACTTTGACTAACTTTTGGCCTTTTTTCACCTCCTGCATCAGAGGTAGCATCTTTGCATTGATGCACCTACTTCCAAGATTTTCCCTAGGCTAACAGTGTTGTTGCTTCTCTCAGTTCCTTACAAAAATTCAATTAACACATAAAATACGTAACTGAGAGGAAGGCATTTTCTGTTTGCATAAATGTTAAATATTAATCTAGCAGAACTGGCATGCTGCAGAGCTATGATTTTATGCTGAGACAGTATATTTAATGTAAATAATCCTTCTTCTCACCTCTGGAATTTAGGAGTCTTTCTTTATCTGTATTAGTGATTCTGACATTTCAGAATAATTACAAATCTTTTCCCTTCACCCATACTGATGACCTAGTTTACCATTTTCTTAAACATTTTTACAGTCCTGTTTTTGCTAATAATCTTCTTGTGAGTCCTTCACCCCTCTTTCTCCTTCCATTAGCTTCAGCTGCTCTTCTTCAAAGAGACATTTACCTGGAACTACTATAAAACAAAGTTTATAGTAGTTGCCTAAAGGAACTGATCTGCTACCACAAACCAGGGGTCTTTACCATCTCTCCCCATAAACTAAACAGAATACAGGAAACCTATTCTCATCCCCACAGTCTGGAGGGAACTGAGATGCTGCCAACTCTGGCAATAATACCACGTGCAACCTTTCTTCCCCTGTATACAATAACATTTCTAGCTGAAGCAGCAGGTAGTTTGGGAAACTGGTGAGAAGAGACACGTCTGTGGAAAAGACTGCCTGAACTCCTGTTGAGATCCAAGGCCATAGTGAACAAACACTGGTGTCAGCAGTGTTTTCAGCTCTTATTAAGATCTGTCAGTTAAGGATGAGTATTTAGTCACAGTGAGAATCCAAATGTTGATAGACTATCAAAAATAAGGGCAGTGATACACAACCTCCTTTTACTTACTGTCCTTCTTTTATCTCATTTCTGAGGAAAGAATACGGAAAAAAAAAATCCCAAATGACAACTACTTCAGTTTCTCAAGCGCTCATGCCTAGTCTTTTATGAGCAGTCATATAGCATTTAAGGTGTAAGGTTGCCTGTTATATCTGTTGAAGTAGAATTTTATATGTCATATTTCTAGTAGCCTGCTCTGTTCCCTCTAAATTGGTTATTCATTTGCAAAGAAGGTATTAATTCAAAAGCTATATCCACATATTCAGTATTTTATTTTGGTTGTATATTGTATTTAAAATGTCCACATCACTCTTTTTCACTCCATCTCTTTCTGTACCTCTTTCTCATATACATAAACCCACTTTAAGTAAACATAATTTCATTGTCTCCAGGCATTAAGTTTCACACATTGTTTGGTACAAAAATAATACACAATCACTGTGCAGCAATAGTTTGTATCCCCCAGAGGAAAGGAAATGATTGGTGATGAGGTGAGAAATCTGAAAGTGAACAAATAGAACAACATAGGAATGTTCATCATCCTTACTAACTTTAATTTTCCAATAAGGTTTACTTTTTCATTGTGAATGATAAACAGAGATGACATACAATGGTTTCCTTCAGCCAGGGAATTTTTAAATCAGTGATCTAATTTTAGCTGCATAAGCAAATAGAGCATCCTTCACTTGTTCCACAAACAAGGCAGCCAGTAGAAGAAAAGACAATGTATCAGTTGTGTCACCAATTAAAATTTACATGTTTGCAGAAGGAAAACTAGTTTTAATTTGTGATCATCACAGAACTAAATTACATATGGCTGTTTAACCTGCTTTGGGAGATATATATGTAATAAATATATTAAACACATAAAACTTCATAGATATTCCATTTTGCAGAGTTTCCTCAAACTTGTATGCCAACTCCTCCCATGGCTGTTTTTCCCACAGACTCTTACAAGGTCTCCAAAGATACCAGGGATGTCAAATATTGACTGACTCCTGGCTCATCTGTTGACCCATGATTCACCTAGAATTTCATCTCCTCCAGAGGCCACAGACATTGAGGTCTGTCTAACCATAAAGTTTGATTCATCCCTGGATTTCTCAAACAGATATATTTATTTGGATAGTTTGATAAGTAACCTCTTCATAGTCAAGCAATAACAAAGTAGGTCTAACTGCCCAGCAGTTAGAACTCAACATTTTTAAATCATAGCATCCTTTATAAACAATATGCATACACATTCACTGTGGTATGTTTGTTATTTGGCTATAAGGGATATATTTACTTCTAAGAAAAATAATGATAGAGGTTTTAATTTACTTAAGACTTAACAAAACTACTAGATTCTTCTGAAAATTTGTGGTTTAAATATCTTCTCCAAAATCACCAATCAACTAAATGTCAGAGCTGGGAATAGAATATTTATTTACTTGACTAGTTTCCTTAAATAAAACTTACAAAAAGTACCTTAAAATTGGTAGGTATGAAGTCAAAACAACTGATAGCCCTAGGAGGGCTTATTCACATGACAAAGAGGACTTACCTGACATGGTCTTCATGTCAGAGGCATTTTTGGTATATTACTATAGAGTAGTTTAACAGCACATTAATAAATCTTTTAAAATTACAGTATGACCAAGACAGAAGATAGAAGGTGCTCTGTTACTTAATACTTTTCATTAAAAGATTTCCTGAAGTGTTTGAGCCAAAGCCCAGGAACTAAAGCTTGGAATGAGTACTGCCCGGGTAAGGTAATACAGCACTTGTTGATTCAAGAAAACATAATCCCAGTCTACATGAACTGTCCAGAATGATCACTGGCAAACTTGTCACTGAATAGCAGCCTTGACAGGAAGTTTATGCATATTCAGTTACTTAACATTTCAGACAGCTATCAGTTGCTCAACAAATGCCAGGATCATACAGCATATTCCTCCTGACAATTTGCAGCCCAAATACACAAGAGTTTTGCAGCCATAATTAGATCAGCAATTTGGTTTTGGTTTGTGCCTTCTGTCTGTCACTGTTTACTGAAAGGTGACAATAAACTGTAGCAGATGCTCTCAACCCCCACCCTCCCCACTAGGAAAGGTAATAGGAGGAAAAGGGAGAGAGACTTACAAGTTAGAAAAGTTAAAAATGCTTTACTAATGCTACTAATAAATAGAGAAAATAATACAAAATACACAAAACCAATCTTGAATTTCCCAGTTAGTTACACAGTTAGTTAGTAAGGTGTTACTCCAGCATTGGATTTCTATAATATTATCCTTATCCACTGGCAGCTGCAGGGCAGGTTCCTAGAAGTCTTGGACTGGACTCTGCAGTAAACTGGAACTGAATTCAGGGATGCAGGGCTTGGAACTAGGCCTAGGATCACAAGCAGAACTGGCAGGGTCCTCTTCAGATGCAGTCATGGTCCAAGAGAGCAAGACCCTCATGATCTCCCACTTTTACAGGCTATATGATGTGTATGGCATGGAATACTTAGTTGGTCAACTTTAGTCACCTGTTCTGTCTGCCCCTCCTTGCAAATACACCATTCTCACTTATGGGATGTGCAAAATTTATCAGTAACCTTGACTGCCATAGCAATAACTCTAAACCTAGGCTTTCTGCAGAACATTACTACTGTTATCAGCTTCAGAGCAAACAATGTCTGAAAAAAAATGCAGCCAAATTCAGAAGTGCAGTTACTTAGAACAACTTAGGAAAATTCACTAATAGAGGGAAAAATCACTAATAGAAAGGAAAATTCACTAACAAAAGGAAAATAAATTCATAATTAATTAAATATATACTTATTTTATATATTTATTTAATTAAATAAATTGAAGGAAAATAAATTCACTAATAGAATGAATATTCACTTATAGAAAACTGGTCTTGTTTCAAACAAAACCAGGACACTGTCACAAATGATAAATGCTAAACATCTTTGTTACAGTGAGTTTTGGTGGCAAACAGGAAACATATCTATGAGAGAGAAAGAAACCAGTAAGTGGAGAAACATGCCCCCAAAATGGATTTTTCAACATTGCATCATTGATTTTTCAGCTTAAGAAAGCAGTGAACAACAGTGGAGTTATTTTTCAATACTTGGTATTGTAGCAGACTGCTAAACAAAAACAATTACACTTCAATATGTATATAGAACAAATTACTTGCAGGTCTAACACATTACCATCTTCTACATGTACTGAACCAGAATAGTTAAAGTGCTTTGTAGTTCACCAGAGTGAAATTTCAAATGCTATGTCTGAAAATATTTCCTCCAGCAACAAGATTCAGACTAACAAAGAACTTCTCATTTCAAAAAACTGTTAGGATAGACTGAACTAAAGTCCCTCTGTATTCTTCTATTCTTTCATAGGTTTGTCTCCATTATCATGCAGTGTAAGAAAATTCTTCTAAAGTCATGTGTTGAGGTTTTATGAATGGTGTTCTGAATCACATGTGACCAGAGGTGACAGTTCAATAAACTAATCATCATGCAACCCCAACATTATTCAGACTTGGTTCACAAAAAAAAAGAAATGTACAAGAGTTGCACAAAAAGCAGGAAATACTTTTGAAACACAGAATAATAGAAGGGTCAGAAAAATAGATAATCTTGTAAAAGCCTTGGCAACTCTAAATCAGATTGGCATAAACCAATCACATCTTCCTGTTACCAGGATTCAGCGACACTTAATTTGCCCTTACCCACATTACTATTATAAGATTTATTCTTGGGTTAAGATACATGAGAGTCACGTAGAGCTCATATCTTCTCATTATCAAATCAATAAAGATGAGATGAAATGTTCTTTTTTCAGAAGGAAGAAAAAGGCAATTTCATCCTCAGAAACTCACTGATGGCCTAAGCAATAATTCTAGCCAGAATTAATCTGGCCGTTGTCAAAAAAGTTTTTACAAATAAATCTTTATTTGAGGACCTCTTCTTTGTCAATAGTCAGCATTACTTGATAAAATTGTGCATCTTTATTAATAGCTAAAATTTTGCTTGCCTGCCTTCTGTCTCCCTCTATGGGGTTCTACTTGTTGGTGTCAATACACTATTTCTGAATCACTACAGATGTTGGAATGAGCAGAAGAAACAATTCTTGTTGTTTCAGACTGCTTTCCCAGAGACACTCTCATAGAAATACACAGTTAGTTAGTAAGGTGTTACTCCAGCATTGGATTTCTATAATATTATCCTTTTCTCTAATAAACAATATTTAACAAACTTTTACAAAGAGCTGATAGCAACAGAGGAATTGCAAATAATGAGAAAGATACTATACAAAGCTGCTCATACAGGTCAGACAGCTCTTATTAGACCTGACTTCTCTGACAATTTAAAACTCTACTAAAGAAATACCTACTGTAATGATCAGAGTGCTTTAAATTGACCCCATAAGAAAATTTTCTTGTTGTATTTTTTGAGAGTAAATCCAGACCCCGTACAAAAATATTATTTTGATATAGTCTTGAAGGTATAACTTGAAGAACACTCTTTAAAAAATACAAGGGTACAAGGTATCACATTAGAAGAAACATATGGGAAGGCTGGTGTACAAAATAAAGAATGTAAAGTGGAAAATAAAGAAAAATAAGGAACTGTGAGCATTTCCAGAATTTTCTAGCTTGTGTTTTTTTTGAGTGTGCTCCATTGGTACAACAAGTCATATAAAACATCAGCTATTATAAATATTTTCTCCTGCATTGATATCAGACCAGCTGTAATGGCAATTATCTTTCATTTTAGGACTAGATATATTCTGTCTAGCAATACAGATTAAGCACTTTAACTACATAAGGATATGAGTAAAGTTTTCTTCACTTGAATTAAACATGATTTCAATTTATTTCTTTTTACACAGATATTAGAAATAAGATCCTTTATGCTGCTGACTCAGCCACAGAAGTTATGGCTATGGAATCAATAAAAATAAATTGAAAAACTAAGACCAACAATGAAAATACAAATTAATCTAATTATTAAACTAATTTCTTAAGTAATACCTTCATAAGTGCCAGCTATTTATATTACTTCAATAATACCTTTAATTGCTAAGTACAAAAAGAGTAAAACCTGTCCTTCAGAAGAATTTAGGCTCCTAAATCCTGTGAGCAAGAAAAAATTTTAGAACACGGGTCATGGAAGTAGGCCTCCAGAGACTGCAGTGAACTCTCGTTGAAATTAACATGATGTAATTGAAAATCAAGGCTTAGGATTTTATTTTAAAAGATGTTAAGATTTCCACAGCACAGAAACAGGCAACAG
Organism: Streptopelia decaocto; assembly: GCF_964273445.1. Classification (NCBI taxonomy): domain Eukaryota; kingdom Metazoa; phylum Chordata; class Aves; order Columbiformes; family Columbidae; genus Streptopelia; species Streptopelia decaocto. The sequence goes on from NC_138663.1 coordinate 23,463,911, forward strand.
CCATTTGAGTTGTTCATGACTCTCAGACTTCAAATCTGGCATCTCTACTCCTGCATCAATTAATACTTTAATTTTGCATGCAAAAATGATTAACATATTGGATCAGCATTAGTTAGGGTTGCTAAGATCCTCTTCTCCAGCACAGATAGACAGGAATCTAAACCTATAATTGTGTGATAAATCACATAGAGGAAGAATATGGTTTTGTACTGCTACCACACTGATCACTGTACTCATAAGAATATTAGTTATTAGATATCTCCTCTCCTAGGTGCAGATTAGGTAGTCAACACACACTTGATCAGACCTTACAAAGAGTGAGGTGGGAGAGAGACTGTCTTTTGTAAATCCCATGGACCACTCAATTTCCTCTGAACTGTTTGATGCTACCATGTAACTTCACATGCCACAACCAGAAACATGGTGTAAGAGTCTATTTAGTGTTAGAATTCTAACAAATATGAAAATGCTTCCAAAATTGGTGGGGGGCTAACAATTTAGATGGCCTTTAATTATTATATTGGCAGCCATGTTCAGGAATTTGATCCTATTTTAGCTCCACTTGCTTCTTTCTATTTTAGTTTTATACATATCATGAACTGCAGTCTGCAGTGAAATCGGTGTAAAGCTTGTCACTGCCCCGAAAGAGGCCAGGTTATAGATGTGAGATGGTAGGTCATGGACATGCTCTGTAAGAGACGTTGAGCAGACTGGAAGTGAACATTGAGAGCAGAAAGAATCTTTCAGTGCCATCATCTCTACAAGGACTGAAGGGCTAGGGATGACAATTCAACCCCAAGCAGCAGCAAGCACAAGTTGATGGGCAGACTCCATGCACTTGATGTGTTGTGACAGAATTCTTGGACACCTGTAATGTTGAGGGGGCTCCTAGTTCGTACTGCCAACAACACGAAGACTATAATAATGTAATTTCTATCTTTGTCTTTCCTTACCACAGTTACAAAGACACACACCTATTCAACTACACACAAAACATGTGCACGTGTACAGACTCATACACATGCAGATGCTGCTCCTTCAGTAGATTCAGCACAAATAGCCTGGCAGGAAATTCATCCTGATTTCGTTTTTTCAGCAAGGATATTTTCTTCTGAATAGAAGAAAAATGTACATATAGCAGAGCTCTTTATCTTCTTCTTTGCACATTTAGCTACCTTCTCATTTCATTTTTAGCTCACAGCACTGGAGGAATTCCTACGCAGATGACAGCATTTGCTAAATATGAAGAGGAACTACCACCATAACTGTTTTTATTTTTCTTTCTAAGCTTCTTGAATTATATGTATAATGCTTCTTTGCAAGGTATATTTGTAATCCTATTGAAATTAGCAGAACAGGGATAAACACACAACTAGGTGAGCACCAAATATGTTTTAATTATATGATTAAATAAACCACCCTTTACGTCTGATAAAAGAGAGATTGTGCTGCAGCATACAGCAGATGATTTCCATATGAAATCATAGAACCATAGAATCGTTTTGGTTGGAAGAGACCCTCAATATCATCAAGTCCAACCATCCATCAAAATTAATTAAAAAAATCAACATTAAGTTTAAATACACATGCTTTTAAGAAATTTGCCTGAAAGAAAACATCCTTGTGGAAAAGTGTCAAACAATGATTTGATTTATTGTTTAAATAGACTTAGGATTCACATTTTTGTGGTAATGCTCTGTTCAGGGAACAGAGACACTGTGCTTTTGAAACTCTGTATCTGTCTCTTTACTGGAAGCTTTCAAGTTCTCTCTCAGAAATTCAGAAACATTCTCGCCTTTGAAAGCAGAAACTCCAGACAAGCCACATTCTTGTCTTCATATTAATTCATCATAAAAAGATCCTCATTGGGAAAAGAGAACAATGGAGGAGTGAAGGATAAATGGATTCATCAGAGTGGAAAGAAGGGGAAAAGCTATCAGAAAAAAAAAAAAAAAAAACACAAAACAAAACATATAGGATAAAATACAGCAGTGAATAAAATAAATAATTTTTGCTTTCACAGCTCAAGTTTTCCCTGACCTGTGTTTAACATAGATAGAACCCATTATAGACACGTCTCAGCCCATAAAAAATCTCCAGATTCCACCATTATTCCCCGAGGAGCTGCCTCTGAGGAAAATAAATATCTAGCTTTTTTGTGAAAAAATGTGCTAAAACCCCTACCCTTGTTGAAGAACCTTCATTCACACCCTCCTCTCACTTTACTGAAGTGTGGCTTGGATTCATTACCTTTTGGTTATTATACAGATAAAGCCAGAGTGCACATTTCCTGAATTGCAAAGGCCCTCAGAAAACAGCTTGCAAAGATGAAATAGGTGTATCTATACTGGGTACTGTGCACAGACATGAATTCCCTTTGCCTATGCCTATACTTTAATATAGGACAATGCAAATCAGATCTACTGTAAGAAATATGTGATCAAATATTTCCTCCAACATTATTTACCTGAGACTCAGAAACACCTATCACATGCTGGTGGATTTGAGGGCAAAATATATCTCTTTTTTTATTCTTTTGTGGGGATATACTGAGAGAAAAATACTGTCCTGAAAGGAAGAATGAATTCACTCCACTGATAAAATATTTTTCTTTTTTTCTTCTCTCCCCCCCCGCCCCACCCCATTAGCTAAAAGCATTCCTTTTTACTCTTACTTTTATCTCAGTGTGTCTATTTCACCCAATAAATCAAAAATGGAGGCGCAGGAGTAGAAATGTCATATTGCAGCAACCAGTGCAGCTCATTGTACAGAGGGGAAAGTACTTCAAATGTATTAGCTTGACTAATGCTGGTTAACCTGCTCATTTTCTTCTCAAATCTACCTAGCAGCTTTCTGTTGTTTCCCATTTTTGTTTATCTAGACATTAAAAATCCAAATTTAATCTCAGACCTCGGCTTTCCATAAGGAGTTATATCTTCTACTATCAGTTTATTTAGGCTATTTATTTTATAGAGGTATTTATCAGGCCATTTTTCTACTAGATTCTGTGGAACACACTTTTAATAATTGCCTTAATCTCTAGTTTCAGTTACAGTCTAGGTGCCCAGAATAAGGGATAGGTTTGAAACCACACTAATTCATGAAGCTTTTTAACCTCTCCCACTCCACAACTGTGACAGACAACACAGATAACCACAGAAAAAAAATACCTTCTGGAAAGCATATTTGTAGCATGGTTAGAAACCAAAAGTTTTTTATAATCTGCACAAGGAAGTAAATGTCAAGAGATTCAGTTGCTGTTTATAAAATAGTCCAGCAGAGGTTGGAATAGTTGAGTCAGGCTTATATTAGCTACAGTTACAAATTACTTTGTCAAAAGTTGGAAAAATATTTTTTTCCTTCTTGACTAATATCTTGACATCTGCTTTACTTCTTCTTTGTTTATACAAGTCACAATTAAGAGGAGGCTGTTTTACACAGGGTGCTTAAGCAAACGTCTAGAAGTCCTCTGTACAGAATAGGGAAAAACTCAAGCATTATTGCATTTCAAATGAACTGATCTAGTTCCCTGAATCTTTTTTTACTAAAACTCTACCAACCGGCATCCAGTTTATCTTTAACAAATTCCAGAAGTATCCATTTATCTTACTAAGGTACCAGATTAATAGTAAAGCTGTCCTTTACCTTTCTTCTTCTGTATAGCTATAGTTTGTGAGGATTGAGGATCCATTATCTAATACATCTAATATACACTACTTTCTGCTATAGTCATTTGGTTACAATGTTGACAAGTACCATAAAAAACTAGCTCACTGGAGATTTTTGGTGCTACTTTTTCTGCATAATTTCAGGTAACTTTTTCAGCTTAATCTTTCTTAGCATTTAAAATAGTATTTCAACTGTTGAAATAAAAACCAAGAAGAATAAGGATGACTGCTTGTGTAACTGTGTTCTGCTAATACCTACTTGTGCCCTGTTTCTCTTTTGCCAAGTTTAGAAGTTTTAGCTGCTGACTAAAGTAAGATGCTGTCTGTGTGACTGTCAGCTCAGGGACCATAGGTGAAATCCTTCAAATTCAGCCAGAACTTTGCAAGCAGTATTAGAGGGTTTTTTTACTTATTTTGTGTAATAACAAGCAGATTCTTGCATTTTCAGAATTTCTAACTACTCATATTCCTACATCAATCACTATCAGCAACTTTTTAGGGTGTTTGCAAAGAGAAAGGCAGGTACAGTTCTGGGGAATGAACACCAATGATGGAATTCACATCATGATTCAAAACACTCAGTTATTCAGTTCTCCCTAAAGCACATGCCTGAGGTAAGACTCAGTTACAAACACAGGGGCCAAGTGCCACTGTAGATACTACAGTATGCAAGGTAGGCAGCTGGCTGGCATATACGAAACAGGGCTTACATAAGATGGAAGCTTATAAGGGAAACAACTGTTTCTTTGAAAGTGTAGTCATTTTGTGTATATGGATTATGCTTTGATCCAATGGATTTGACAAGTATTGCATTTATTCTCTTCCCTTCTTACCTCTCACCTGGTTACACAAAGAGTTGAAGAATCAATCAGGTACTCTACTACTATGCATGGTATACTATAACACAAAGAGTTAAACATGAGAGAATGTAAAATAAAGGCAGTTGATATTGTGTCAAAAAGAAGAGTGTTTCAGACTCAGAATTTCTCAGGGAAGAAACCAAAGCATAACTATAAATATGTTTTATTTTAATTCATCCATGCCATGGCAAATAAATTTAAATAAAGTCTATTAAATCCTATTGATATTATTATATGGAGGCAAAAACCCGATACAAAATAAGCATATAAACAAACAAGATGAGTTCCAAAGTCCAAAAAACCACTGTGCAAACTGCAGGAATCCACCTCATTAGGGTAGTGCAGGCCTGGCTGATGAGGTCAGGAACAAGAAAATGCTCATTATCTGTGTATACTGCCTTGTTATTCTGATTTTTATGTCTGGCAACAAAGTGAAATGGTCTTCTGTAGTACTTGTTATTACAAGCTCTTGAGATTGTTGGAAAAGCAGCAAATAGATGTCACAGACAATTCCAAAAGATATAAATGCCATCAAGTGTCAAGGGCTAGGTATCTTTAGCTACTATCTGCTGAATTTCTTTCGAAGATCTGTGCCTCCATTGTCTATAATAG